>NC_068372.1:1308884-2508884 GCF_023724105.1 Carassius gibelio
ATTATTTTCATCTGTTTTATATAGTATGTTTCCAAAATAAAACTGCTGTTTTACAATTTTGAGGATGTGGTAGTTTATTGAGGTTGATTGTAAAGCCATTGCTGCCAGTCATTTGATTTTTAGCCTTTATCATGTACAGTGTTGATCTAAATGCAAACTATCTAATTGAATATCTAATTGAACATACAATTGTGTATTTATACATGGTGCAAGGTACGACGATGAAACAACGTCATATTAACAACGTTCATTAACTTTTCAAAATCAACACCGAATTCAGCGTTAATCCAAGGTCTCCAGAACGATCACAATTCCCCCGTGATGGAGGTAAGACGGTGAAACAGTGTCCTGATTTCAACAGTGACTCAATGTCGCGATTTCAACGGTGAATCAACGCCGCGATTTCAACAGTGAATCAACGTTGTGATTTCAACATAGATACAATTTGCAAAATCGAAGGGTAATTCAACGGAACCCTTGCACTTGACGTTGTTTCAGCGTTGAATCAACGTTGAAATGCCGACTGGGTTGTTTCTTTTAATTTAGAATAAATCTACATAAGCAAACAGACCATGTACAGTAGGCTAAAAACAAACTCTTTATGTATTTAAAAAATTTCAACTAGAGTAAAAGAAGACATGGAAGCAAAATAGACCAAAATCTCAATTTAAAAGTACATGACCTGCCTTAAACAATAACTTCATAATTTTGCAATGGGTTTTAATTATTTTTGCTGTGTTTTTCCTGTAAAATAACAAATGATCACCAACTGCCTTTTTCAGTTTAGTGTGAACTGTGAATGACTTTGTATAATTTGAAGTGTTACATATTACAATAACACCAATAATATAAAAAAAATGTGTTGCCAATATTTTTTTGTAAAAACACGCCCCTCTGCTATGTGCAGTCATTTATTCTAAATATATACTTTGAAACTATAGTAGCTAAGAAAACATGCACAGGATAGTTTCATTTGTTGTTGCCTGTTTTTTGTGATAAAATTAATGAATGTTAAAGAAGACCATGGTCTCTGTGAACTGATTATTCTGACACTGTTGAAAAATGAAACAGTTGTGTCAATATATTTAACGTTACCCATTTATTTGAATCCCCTCACACTTATGAAGGACAAAAAAATGACAGAAGAAAAAAAAAATAAATAAATGTAGAAATAAATAAATAAATGCAGAAATAATAGTGAAAATAAATACATTTTGGTAATATAAATGGCTATTTCTGTATTTTTGCATGTATTTATTTATGCATTTCTATATGTATTCATTTATGTATTTATACATTTATTTATTTATTTCCACATATCTATATTTATTTTCCTTGTGCCTGTATGCTAATTGAGTGGGGGGTGCCAACATCAGTCTGAAACAGGATTGGTTAGCTGGAGGCCTATCGAATTACATTTAGTTCAATAATAACGAACGTAACTTTTTCAGAAACTATCAAACATATGCCATTACAAAGGAAGAAAAACAGAATGAAAATGTAAAAAATGAACTCCGTCGCAAAAATGTAACAGGCTCTTCAAATATGCTTCATTTTTGTTAATGTTTTTCAAAGATTCGTTTTTGCTGATCGTGGATTCTTAATTCATTGCCACAGATTTCGCTTACGTTTCACAGTTTTTCGTTTGGTGTTTTGACCCAAACCTCTCGTGGGGGCGGGGTTAACAGTGATCTACTCTGATTGGATAGTGAGCTTTTGATGGACAGGTGCTCTCTGACCAGGAAGTACAGACGTCACTCAATGGCGCGCACTGCGCATATTGAAATCTCTTGTGGTGATTAAATCTGGTCTCTACTGCAAAAATTATTTTTCACAGACAAAGTGAAAGACATTTATTTTAAGCTCATACACAGGTTCTACCCTGTAAAGAAGTTTATACAAAGATTTAAATCTGACATTGATCTTACACGCTCTTTTTGTTCGAGTTCTGAAGAAACTGTTCACTTATTTTGGTCATGTCACTACACCCAGAAACTTTGGGAGGATATTGGTGTGTTTGTCAAGTGTAAGATTTTGCCAGGCTTCTCAGTACATATGAAAAACATTAAATTTTAGTGTTATGACTCTGACCCCACAAACGAAAATATCAGTTTTGTTATTCATTAAAAAAATTATAATAATTTCACATTCACAAATGCAAATTCTCCAACTGTAAACCTGTCTTCTCTGTTTTTTCTGAAAGAAATGGAAAACTATTTGAATGTAATCTCACTATATACTAATATGAAAGGACTGTTAGAATTTGCTCCGCCTTTGATCGTGTGTGATTTTGTTTAGATTTTGGCCCTCTTTTCTTTAGTTCTATTTTATTCTTTCTTTCTTTTTTTGTGGTTGATATTATGTGATGTATGTTTATACTTTTGTATGTTTTAGTTCTCTGCATTAATAAAAAAAAGAAAAAGAAAAAAACTCTTGCGGTGATTTGTATGCAATACGTGCCTTGTATTACTAAATATGTAAATAATATTTGCCCTTCGATCATCTCAGTCTGTAAAGATGAGCTCTCAGGAGACACGGAGCGGATCATCTTCCACCTCCGCTTGTCCTTCAAGGCAGCTTGAAGTAAGCTTGTGTTACTGAAGTAACCAATAACATCGATACAAGTTTTTCATGTTACAGTGTGCTACAGTTTGTTGCGGGTTATTACTGTCATTCAGTAACACAAACTTACTTCAAGCTGCCTTGAAGGACAAGAGCAAATCTTTATATTTATATTTATTCATTTAGCAGACGCTTTTATCCAAAGCGACTTACAGATGAAGACAGTGGAAGCAATCAAAAACAACAAAAAGTGCATTGATATATAAGTGCTATAACAAGTCTCAGTTAGGTTAACACAGTACACGTAGCATGGGATTTTAAATAATATAATAAATAAAAAGAAAACAGATAGAATAAAAAAAAGAATAGATCAAGCTAGTTAGAGGTCTTTGCACACACACACACACACACATACAATTGCATAATAAACTAGAATTAAAAGTTAGTGAACTAACTTTGATGTTGGCTTGGCCACAGTACTTGTGTGCCCAACATTCTTGAGCTGCCCCACTGCAAAAAAAAAAAAAAAATACACCTGTAACAGTTTTTTTTTTTTTTTTTCATGGTCCCTTGCTGTTTTCCTTTCTAATAAAAAGCCTAGGATATGATAACAGCTATGACAGGGTTGTCTAGCTGGATGCGAAATAAATTCTGCCTATTTTTCTCATGTTTGCTATTTCACAGTCCTGTCACCATCGTGTTGTGGGCAACGACACACAAGGTAACTGAAACAATGCGGTTTAAATCAAGGTGATCATAAGGGGTCCAAGCACAATGGTTTGTATAGATGATACAGTTGCACAATGGACATGTATCTTTGCAAGTAAATTATGAGTCCTTTTGTGAGTACTATTATATGCACAACATGAAAATAGATAACTATTATAGTGTCCCTTCTTCACTTTTTCAGTAATGTGTGATAACTTGATAAATATATTGGCAATACTATTAAAATATGATCAAATTTAATGGTTTTTAGGAGATGATCGTTTTTGCATAATTACTATATTGGGTTTTATGAAAGTTTATAAAAAAATTATTAATATTTATTATTTTTTTTTATGCACATAAATGAAACATTTTCAAGTCTTTGTTTGAACAGATGAGGTGTGCTATATAATCTTTTCTAACTGATTGGACTTACGGTTTTCATAAAAATAAATATTAAAAATCATAAAAATCCCATAGACTTTAATTAACAGGATGTTCAGATAAGCCAAGCTCCAAATCCCATTAGACTCAATCAGACTTTGCTTCTATGAACTATTCTAATCAATTTAAACTCATTCAAACTCATGTAATATTTCAAATGTATTTATGTGCATAAATAAAAAAATATATAAATAATATAATATAATAAAAGAGGGAGGGAGAGGGGGATTTTCGCTATGGGGGTCTGAAAAGTCGATAAATCTAGCGACAAAGTCGCTAAGTTGGCAACACTGGCAGCATTACCAGTAGGCTTCCTTGTACCAGCGAAATCAAGGCAGTAGTAGTAGATTCGATCACATCGCTCTAACCAATCCTTCTTCAGACTGATGTTGGCACCCCCTCTCAATTAGCATACAGGCGCAGGGAAAAGTAAATGTAGAAATGTGGAAATACATAAATAAATACATGTAGAAATAAATAAATATATAAATACATATATTTTTGCCCTGCCCCTGCCTGTACCTGTATTTCAGGGTAGGTGTTCTTGATCAGGTAGAACATCTTGCGGTGGGAGTTCAGATCACCCAGCGTGAGCTTTTCACTGGCCCCTTCTTTTGTTTTGCCCTTTGACTTTTCCTCTAGCGTGTTGTCCTCCCTGATCCTCTTCACCTCCCGTCCGCCCTGCACCGCAGCCTCCATGGACAGCGCGAGCAGCTCTCTCAGATCCACAGTCCTCTTCTGTCTGAACGAGGCGATTCTACTAGATAAAACTCCCGCGTAAAGGTGATAGATCACGCCGACTCCTAGTAAGCAGAACACGGCTATGCCGAGCGGGGACAACCGGATGCCCATCGGAGCCATAACAAAGGCGGACGTGTGAACAAAACCGATGAACACGAGAACGGCAACAGCTAAACTATACGTGTGCCTCTTTGGTGATCATTTGCACGTAATTTTAACGCTACTAAATCAAGTGTTATTTATTTCCTTCACTGGTGAAATCCAGATTAGGTCATGCGAAAACTTCCTTCGTTGGTTTGTAGTATATTCCCTAGTCTTAGTACAAATATCTGCTTTCTCACAGTGACAGATGTATGTGACAGCGAGTAATACTGTATGCATTCCACGTCCACCGTCGTGTCAACCAAGGCTGAACTAACACTACGTTATACTTCCTGGTCAAGAATAAACAGTTTTGAGCACGAGAGAGCGCCCTCTACTGCTTCAGCATCATAAACCTCTCCGAGACAGGGGTAGATGCAGCCTGGAGCAATGGGCGCGCCGAAAGGTAGGGGCGTGCCAAAATGTAGGGGCGTGGCTAAAGGTTTCTCATTGGTGGAAGGTAGTGATGGCAAAATGAGGCTTCCTGAACCACTGAGACCACGCAGCCTGTCCGTTCCGGGAGATTTATTGTTTTTAAGTTCTAGAATTGAGTTACTAACTTCAAATAAAGTAATTTCACTATCACAGAGATTTCTGTAATCGCTTGAGATAGTTTTTTTTTAAATTACATACTCTGCACTCTCTCTATATGTGGACAACAAAATTTGTAAATCAGTTGATAAAATCCTGTTTAATTTTGTTTGGAAAAACAAAATCTATTATATTAATAAGTCTGTATTAATGAACACGTATGAGCATGGTGGGTTGAATTTCCTTGATTTCTCTTCTTTGAACAATACTTTCAAAATTAATTGGATTAGACAGTTTTTGTGTAACCCAAACTCAATCTGGAATTTTATCCCTAATTACTATTTTTCCAAATTAGGTGGTCTCCCTTTCCTATTGATCTGCAATTATAATATTGCTAGAATCCCTTACAATTTATCTAAATTTCACAAACAGGCATTACTTGCATGGTCATTAATCTTTAAGCACAATTTCTCCCCTCACCGGTACTTCATTTGGAACAATCAAGACATTGTATATAAGAGAAAATCTTTGTTTTTTAGTAGTTGGTTTGAGAAAAACATTCTGATTGTTTCCCAGTTATTTAACTCAGAAGGTCTTCTTTTAAGTTACGAAGAATTTTTATGTAAATTAAATTTTCCAGTAACTCCCAAAGAATTTTCCATTGTCATGGATGCTATTCCTAAAGGAGCTGTTATGCTTTTAAGGGACTCTGTTAGATCAACCAGCACTTTATCTATTTTCTTTAGACCCATTTGAACTCCCAGTAGGAAAACTATGCTTTCTGTCACCTTCTCCATCACGTAACTTTAAGATTAGTTCACTTTTTCAAAAGGAGCTTGTAACAACTCCTTATGTTGTGTTTTATTGGAGGAATGTGGTTGATCATATTGATTGGAAAAAAGTATGGAATCTGTCTTCGAAATACATAATAACAAACAAGGTTAGAGAGATCTCATTCAAATTATTACACAGATTTTACCCAAATAAAGTGTTTTTGAAAAGATTTAAATCAGACATCGATACAAGCTGTTGTTTTTGTGGTGACCCTAATGAAACAGATGTACATATATGTTGGGATTGTCCTCACACACAGCAATTTTGGATTGAATTCTGTAGTGTTGTCAATCGCAGTGTGCTCCATGGTTTCTCTCTGCTTTTTAAGGATGTACTGTTCGGCTTCTTTAATATACCAAAAGATAAAATTAAGGAATATTTTATTATTAACCTATTATTACTTCTTGCTAAATTTCACATTCACCGTAGTAAATTCAATCGTCAAAATTCTTTATATATTGTTTTTGAAAAAGAGGCTCAACAGTATATTCAAACTATTTCATCTTCTAAGAATCTCAAAGCTTGTAAAACGATTCATTTATTTAATATTTTTAATTTATTTTGTTAAAGTTTTTGTTTTGTTAAATGATTCTTAAATTATGCTTTGCGTGTACTGTCACCTCTTTGCACGTGATGTTGATATTATCTGTATTTGTATTTTTGGTACCTTGGCATTAAAAAAAAAAAAAGAGACCTCGCAGCCCATTGCTTCACCAAAAGGTTCATTACTCAAGGCTTCATTCATTATTGCTTAGTGACACCTAGCTACTGTGCAAAGAAATAGCAGGCCAATAAAAACATACTGAATCAAATGACCTGAGCAGACATCTGTCCATTGCCTGGGTATCAAATAAAATAAGTTTCTTTCTCTGTCTGAATTTACTTGTGTTTACTGTCACACACAGTTCATTCATTATTCATAAATTGTTTGGAAAGTGACAGTAGTAACAACATAAGTGAGACGGTGTTGAGTGTAGTTCTTATGGTGGAGGGAGTGTAATAACGCAAATTGCAACAGAAAAGTGTGGGGTGGGAAAGGTTAAGAATTGTTTCTGGTGTGTTTTGTGCATTGAACTGTTACTAGTTTTAGTGCAGTGTTGTGTTTATGGGACTATGGATTTAGAGGAACAAACTGCAACACTGGGTGGGTGAAGGAAGGATCACACATTCTTTTTATAGGTGTGTTGGGGCTTAGACGATTCCTCCTTTTGGACAGAACCTCTCCAGCCTTGGAAAAGGTCCTTTCGCATGGAACAGAGGAATGTCAGTGCCAGCTGGTATAAATGAGGATACAGATGTTTATGTTGAGCCCAATATACTAGTGGATCCTCAGATCTTGTGAGATTCACTTTGGATAAATATTGATTTGATTGATAAAGATTGTTAGTAGTCTGTGTTATTGTTGTATGTCAGCTCCTTTAGGCACAGCAAGCATTTCACCTAGAAACATAAATGAATAGACATGAAATATAATACAGCCTTATAGTGAGTATTATTATTAGATCAAGACAGTTAAACAATAATAATACACATACCTTATTGTGACCAACCATTTCAAAAAAACTCCCAGACGAGGAGGATTTCCTCTTTCTTGCTGGCTCCATTACAAGGAAAAAGGAAGAGGTCACACAAAGCAAAAAAATCCAAAAGGGCAATCCAAATCAAAAAGCAGTCCAGTCCAAATCCAAAAAACTAATCCAAATCCAAAAAACTAAAAAATATCTAATTAATATAACAATACTATAATATAACTACTTTAATTAATAATAACAATATACTATAACTAATATAACCTGATATAATCTAATAATATACAGCCCTAACACCTATATGACACAATAACGATGACAACATAACTATCTAACTCAAACTCTGACTCGCTGACTCTACTACAACTGATTCATCTACTCCTGACAACACCCACAAGGTGGCGTGAGTTTCGAACCCCCTTTATCCAGAACCGACACTCCACACAAACATCTCTGTTAGGTATGTAACCATGGTTCCCTGAATAGGGAACGAGATGCTACGGTGACGTCACCACGTATGGGAACACCTTCGGTGTGACAAATGTCTGAAGCCCTATACCATCCCGCCAATCCTATTGGCCAAATAGCGCATGGCACCACCCTACGCATGCGCACGCATCATATACCTGGGTGCCGCGCGCCATTTCGCTCAGATTTCATGACTGAAGAAGAAGAATGCTATCAAGGTATGGCACGGCCAGGACCGCAGCATCTCGTTCCCTATTCAGGACTATTTTTAAAAACTTTTAGAGTGGCTGGTGTCACTCCATCAGAAAAACGGTCCTGAAGGAACTCCAGTACTGAAGCCAGAAATTAAGATTTCCACACCAGGCTGTAAACAGTCTCCACTTCACCCCGTTGTCTTCCGCATCGAACGATTTCGGTGACACGGCGGTGTGTGATGTCGCTAAAACTATGGATGTCGACCGAATTTCTCCTGACAGGGGTTCGGCTGGGAATTTTTGCTTTCCAAGAGACTGTCACGGCGGACGCGTGTTTGACCGGTTGGGGAGCTGTTTGTCAAGGGCGCCCAGCCCACGGAGTGTGGACAGCGGCTCAACGCAGCTGGCACATAAACAGGTTGGAATTACTGGCAGTTTTTCTGGCTCTCCAGTATTTCGCGAATCTGCTGATCGGCCGTCATGTGCTGCTCAGATCAGACAACACAGCGGTTGTGTCAAACCTGAATCATCAGGGAGGATTACACTCTCGCCCCCTGTGCAGGCTGGCGAGACATGTTCTTCTTTGGTCTCAGGACAAATTTCTGTTGATCCGAGCTGTTCATTTCCCCGGACGATTGAACTTCGGAGCGGATTTGCTATCCAGACAGGCTCTGGAACAAGGGGAATGGAGATTACACCCCCAGACGGTGAATCTCTTATGGCGGATTTTCGGCAAAGCGAAAGTGGATTTATTCGCGTCGAACATGACTACGCATTGCCCGCTATGGTTCTCCCTATGCCCCCCATCACCCCTGGGTGTGTATGCGTTAGCTCACAGCTGGCCCAGGACCAGTTTGTATGCTTTTCCCCCGATTCGTCTGATCCCAGCAGTATTATCCAGAATACGGCTGGAGAGAGTGGAACAGCTGCTGCTGGTGGCTCCGCGGTGGCACACGCAGCCGTGGTTTGCGGACCTGATCAGTCTGCTAGCGGGCTCTACATGGGAGATTCCCCTCAGACAGGATTTATTATCACAAGCACAGGGACTGATTTGGCACCCGAGGCCAGATCTGTGGAAACTGTGGGCGTGGCCTCTGAGCGGAGTGCGTTAGTATGTCCCGGCCTTTCCATTGAACTACTGAGACTTTACTGAATTCTAGAGCAGCTTCTACCAGACGCTTATATGCTTTCAAGTGGAGACTGTTTACAGCCTGGTGTGGAAATCGTAATTTCTGGCTTCAGTACTGGAGTTCCTTCAGGACCGTTTTTCTGATGGAGTGACACCAGCCACTCTAAAAGTTTACGTGGCAGCCATTTCAGCTTACCACGAATATATAGACGGTGCCTCAGTGGGCCGTCATCCACTGGTTTCTCGTTTCATACAGGGTGCGCGACAGCTGAGACCTTTCCACCTCGTGCGAGTTCCTTCATGGGATTTATCCATTGTGTTGCAGGGTTTATCAGGGCATCCGTTTGAGCCCTTGGAATCTGTATCCGATAAAATCCTGACTCTGAAGACACTTCTTCATATGGCTTTATCCTCCCTCAAGAGAGTTGGGGATTTACAGGCTCTCTCTGTCTCACCCTCGTGCATGGAATTTGCACCGGGCTCTGTAAAGGTGCAGTTGCGACCGAGGCCTAATTATGTTCCTAAGGTCGCATCTAATCCCTTTCGCTTTCAGCAAGTGGTCCTGGAAGCTTTACAGCCCCATGGCGTGAGTCTGACCAGCTGTTTGTCTGTTTTGGACATAAGAGTAAAGGCCATGCGGTTACAAAACAGCGCATGTCCCATTGGCTGGTGGAGGCAATATCTTTAGCCTATGAGGCGCGCGGACTCGCTTCGCCCTTAGGAGTTAAAGCTCATTCCACTAGAGCTGTGGCTTCTTCTCAAGCTTTTCTCAGTGGATCTTCTATGGATGATATCTGTGCTGCGGCAGGATGGTCCTCAACGAGCACTTTTATCAAGTCCTACAGTCTGGATGTGAGGATGGCTCCTGGCTCCCGGGTTCTCTCCGCTTGAGCAGATGCTTCCTCGGATCCCAGCTATCAGGTACGTCAGGCGTTATGGTATAGCGCTCCCATACGTGGTGACGTCACCGCAGCATCGAAGTGACCTATGAAAGGGAACATCTCGGTTACATATGTAACCATGGTTCCCTGCATAGGGAACGAGATGCTGCGGTCCTGGCCGTGCCATACCTTGATAGCATTCTTCTTCTTCAGTCATGAAATCTGAGCGAAATGGCGCGCGGCACCCAGGTATATGATGCGTGCGCATGCGTAGGGTGGTGCCATGCGCTATTTGGCCAATAGGATTGGCGGGATGGTATAGGGCTTCAGACATTTGTCACACCGAAGGTGTTCCCATACGTGGTGACGTCACCGTAGCATCTCGTTCCCTATTCAGGGAACCATGGTTACATACATAACAGAGATGTTTGTGTGGAGTGTCGGTTCTGGATAAAGGGGGTTCGAAACTCAGTAGATGAATCAGTTGTAGTAGAGTCAGCGAGTCAGAGTTTGAGTTAGATAGTTGTGTCGTCATCGTTATTGTGTCATATAGGTGTTAGGGCTGTATATTATTAGATTATATCAGGTTATATTAGTTATAGTATATTGTTATTATTAATTAAAGTAGTTATATTATAGTATTGTTATATTAATTAGATATTTTTTAGTTTTTTGGATTTGGATTAGTTTTTTGGATTTGGACTGGACTGCTTTTTGATTTGGATTGCCCTTTTGGATTTTTTTGCTTTGTGTGACCTCTTCCTTTTTCCTTGTAATGGAGCCAGCAAGAAAGAGGAAATCCTCCTCGTCTGGGAGTTTTTTTGAAATGGTTGGTCACAATAAGGTATGTGTATTATTATTGTTTTACTGTCTTGATCTAATAATAATACTCACTATAAGGCTTTATTAGATTTCATGTCTATTCATTTATGTTTCTAGGTGAAATGCTTGCTGTGCCTAAAGGAGCTGACATACAACAATAACACAGACTACTAACAATCTTTATCAATCAAATCAATATTTATCCAAAGTGAATCTCACAAGATCTGAGGATCCACTAGTATATTGGGCTCAACATAAACATCTGTATCCTCATTTATACCAGCTGGCACTGACATTCCTCTGTTCCATGCGAAAGGACCTTTTCCAAGGCTGGGAGGCTTTGGAAAAAGCCCCTACACCTATAAAAAGAATGTGTGATCCTTCCTTCACCCACCCAGTGTTGCAGTTTGTTCCTCTAAATCCATAGTCCCATAAACACAACACTGCACTAAAACTAGTAACAGTTCAATGCACAAAACACACCAGAAACAATTCTTAACCTTTCCCACCCCACACTTTTCTGTTGCAATTTGCGTTATTACACTCCCTCCACCATAAGAACTACACTCAACACCGTCTCACTTATGTTGTTACTACTGTCACTTTCCAAACAATTTATGAATAATGAATGAACTGTGTGTGACAGTAAACACAAGTAAATTCAGACAGAGAAAGAAACTTATTTTATTTGATACCCAGGCAATGGACAGATGTCTGCTCAGGTCATTGATTCAGTATGTTTTTATTGGCCTGCTATTTCTTTGCACAGTAGCTAGGTGTCACTAAGCAATAATGAATGAAGCCTCGAGTAATGAACCTTTTGGTGAAGCAATGGGCTGCGAGGTGTCTTTTTTTTTTTTTTTTTTTTTTAATGCCAAGGTACCAAAAATACAAATACAGATAATATCAACATCACGTGCAAAGAGGTGACAGTACACGCAAACACTCCCTGATGATTCAGGTATGACACAACCGCTGTGTTGTCTGATCTGAGCAGCACATGACGGCCGATCAGCAGATTCGCGAAATACTGGAGAGCCAGAAAAACTGCCAGTAATTCCAACCTGTTTATGTGCTAGCTGCGTTGAGCCGCTGTCCACACTCCGTGGGCTGGGCGCCCTTGACAAACAGCTCCCCAACCGGTCAAACACGCGTCCGTCGTGACAGTCTCTCGGAAATCAAAAATTCCCAGCCGAACCCCTGTCAGGAGAAATTCGGTCGACATCCATAGTTTTAGCTACATCACACACCGCCGTGTCACCGAAATCATTCGATGCGGAAAACAACGGGGTGAAATATTCCACCTTTTCGTCCACCACTGAAAAGGGCTCATGTGAAGTAATCCCAGACGAATTACGGGGAATGCCGCTGCCATTAGACCTAAAAGCCTGAGGCACAATCTCACTGTCACCGTGCGACCCGCTTTGAAGCGCCGCACGCATGACACAATCGACTGATCGAGCGGGAGAGAAAGCTTCGTTGTCATCGAGCCAGAATCCAAATCTATTCCCAGAAAAGTTACCCGTTGAGAGGGGATTAAAAGACTTTTCTGGAAATTCCTGCGTAAGCACAGGCTGTTTAAATGATTCAGCACAAGATCCCGATGAGAGTGTGCTTGAGTCTGCGATTGCGCTAGCACCAGCCAATCGTCCAAGTAATTCAAAACACAAACACCCTGGAGCCGCAACGGGGCCAGAGCTGCGTCCACGCATTTTGAGAAAGTACGGGGAGCTAAAGCCAAGCCAAAGGGAAGAACGCGGTACTGATACGCTTTGCCCTCTAAAGCGAATCTGAGGAACTTCCTGTGTCTCTTGATGATCTGAATATGAAAATACGCATCCTTCAGATCGATCGTAATAAACCATCGATCGTAAACAAAACATTTGGTTGGATCTGAGACAGAATAGATTTTACTGTCAACATCTTGAATTTGCTCGGCCTGAGTGCAAGATTCAGACGGGGTAAATCCAGAATGGGCCGTTATCCGCCGTCTTTTTTTGGTACCACAAAATAACGGCTGTAAAATCCTGCCTCCATCTGAGAGGGGTGTACTTCTTCTATAGCCCCTTTTGCTCAGCAGAGTTGACATTTCCTGTCGCAGCACCACTATTTCCGTAGGCTTCATCGCCGTGGAAAGAATTCCACGGAAAGGAGGCGGGCCTTTCCGAAACTGACTGGTGTATCCGTGACAAATTGTGCGTAACACCCATTGAGAAATGTCGGGCAAGCGTTCCCAAAATCAAAACTGAAACTCGCGTCTCAAAACTTCCGCTTCCTGCAACGCTGTCATACACATTAAATACACGCCTGTGGCGTTCGTGCACAGGGGAAGTGTATGCATAAGAGTCATTGCGTCCCGTTGTGTATAATCCTGAAACGTGTCCACGGCAGGAATTAGGCCAACAGATTGAACATCGGGCTCTGCCGCTAGCGAAAAAGCAGCGGCTGTGCGAGCCGTCATAAACGGGTCGTCTGTGTAGGACCCCTGAATCGCCCCTCAAATTCCAAAAGCAGGATTGCGCAGAGTGTCTGAGGGAGCGTTTGGCATTACAGCTCGATCCAATGCTGCTCGAGGCGCTGTTTGCGGCGAGACAGTCAATGTTTGAGCATGGGGACTGCAATGAGAGTGTCGGATGCGCGAAAGCGGTCCAACAGCGCTCTCCCGTGGAGGGCACAGTCCCTGGCAAGCAAACAAACAGATCAGGCACCATAGGTGAAGGCTCCTCTCAAGAGGCTGCTCGCTGGCGGTGAGAGGAGGTTGAGCGAGAATGCGCGGGCGCTTCAACCTCCCTGGGTCTGCGGGGAATCAGCTGTCGGAAAGCGGCTGATTGCTGTTTCGCTGCCCTGAACTTTTCCACTACCGAAGAAACAGCCTCTCCGAACAAACCATCCTTGGAAACAGTGGCATCCATGAGGAAAGATTTGTCCTTTTCCTTGATATCGGTGAGATTAAGCCAGAGGTGGCGCTCAACCGAAATCAAACTGGCCATGGAACGGCCCACTGCTCGAACAGTATGCTTGGTAGCACGTAGCGCCATATCCGATGCTCTATGCAGTTCTTTTACTGCCTCTGGCGTGGTACCCTCCCCTTTGTCAAGTTCCTTTAATAGCTCCGCTTGGTAGGCCTGAAGGACCGCCATAGAGTGGAGCAAAGCAGCCGCCTGGCTAGCAGCCATGTAGGATTTCCCCACCAGGCTAGACGTGACTCGACACGCCTTAGAATGAAGAAGGGGGCAAGACTTCCATGCCGCAGCCGAATTAGGCGCAAGGTGTTCGGCGAGAGTCTCTTCCTACGGGGGCATCGTTGTGTAGCCATGGTTCGCCATATCAGAAACGGTGGCGAAATTGGCAGCCGCAGCATTAGTGATCCGTGCCAAAAACGGCTGTTTCAAGGACCTCTAAGCATCCTGGTGGAGGTCCGGGAAAAAAGGTAAAGGCCTCCGGGGCTGTGTAAGTGTCTGACTAGTTAAAAAACGGTCGTCAAGCTTAGAGGAGGGTTGGGCCTTGGCCTTCTCAACCTCCCAGTCCAGCCCCAATTTACCCACCGCGGGAGAAACCATGTCCAACAGCTCACTGTAGGAGGGGGAAACACGCCTCTCCTGTCCCCTAGGAGGGAGAGGGCTAGTGTCGGCTGCGAAGTCCTCAGACCCCAAGGCTGCGGTGGATAGAACGTTGTCATCATAGCGTCCACAACTGAAGGAGATGGCACCGCATGCCTCTGGTGTGGGCTGTAAATCCTCATTAGAGAAGACGACAGGCTCAATAAAACTTTTATTCTGCAGCCGGGTAGGGGAAAGCGAGCGATGTGGAGAATATTTCAGCGCTGCGCTGTCCACGAAATCCATGTCGCACATGTCACCCCAAGCTATTGCCTCGTGTGGTGCCTCGGCAGGCGCAGAGGTGACATGACTGGGGTTAGACTCGAGTGCGACTTTGGAAAATACTTCCACTCTAGAGCGCAGTACTCTGAGCCCCAGGCCATCACAATGGGGCCAGGAAGAAAGGCCGCTAAGCGCCGCCTGTGTGTGATGCAAACCAAGACATACTACGCACCTGTCATGAGTGTCACCCACCGTGATGTACCTGGTACATGGCTCCTTGCATTTTCGGAAACTCATCGCGTCCGCGAAGAGGAGTTAAACACTGCTCGAAGAAAAAATCGCTGGAGAACGCGAGATGATTTTAGGGCACAGATGATTCGCTTTCCTGAAGGAATGAAATCTGAGCGAAATGGCGCACGGCACCCAGGTATATGATGCGTGCACATGCGTAGGGTGGTGCCATGTGCTATTTGGCCAATAGGATTGGCAGGATGGTTTGTCACATTCGTCATACCGAAGGTGTTCCCATACGTGGTGACGTCACCACATCATCGAAGTGACCTATGAAAGGGAACCGAGGCCTCGTTTGTCATCAGTCACATGTTTTCCATGTTAACAACACAAGCCTCGAATCGTGGCTTCATCTGGCACGCCCCTTTTTTCTCGACACAAGCTCCAACGCCTCGGTTCAAATGTCACATCACTAATAAGCTGTAAATATACATTTACGTAATTTCCTTAGACAAGGTACCGGCGATAAGACGTGAGGTGATTATTCATAGTTTATACGTTTATCTATACTTTATATACCACAAATATGTATATAGATAAGTTTGTTACAATACGATCATATTTTTCCTTTGTGTTATATCTTGCAGCTTTAGTAATTAGTTTATTGTTGTTGACAGACATATGTACAGTGAGACAAAACGATGACCGCAACGATGGCGAATCCTTCAGAGATGATTGCTTATATCTGCGTCCTTTTTGTACAATAGAGTACAGAATACATCCTGTAAGTATAATAATTATTACCACCTCTGCTATTACAACTGTTCTATGATAAATTCACAATCTGAAGACGATTAGACAAAAAAACCCTCTAATTTAGAGTTTGTTTCTACCTTTCTGCCAGGTCTCCAACTAATGCAGAGTATATTCAAGCTGCCAACAAACTGGGTTTGAAGAACCCTTTCCTGAGAAATATAGAAAGAAATGACTGTGTAAGTTAAATTGTTTTTAAACCATTGATTTATCTCTATCAACATAATCATACACAATATTGTAGTAACAAGATGTTGTAATCTTTAGGAGGGAGGATTCAATGTCTGTTGAGAATCATGTGAGTGTGCTACAAAGTGAGTATCAGAAAACATATCCAGACACATGGCCTGTCAAAGACCACACAGCAGGAACATTCTCCTGGAGATGCTGAGAAAGCACGGAAGGAATGTCTGAGGAGGATGTACTCCAAAAATATACCTACATAAGGACACCTGCTTGAGTGAGTATATTAAAGAAAAAATTCATCAACTGTAAAATATCTTGTTTCAATTCTTTTCAGGTAATATTTTATTATTCTTTACCTTTTTAGCCCATCTGTTAAAAATTTAAAGCAATAGTTTTAGAAAACAATGTAAGGTTTATCAGTGTATACAAGAACATGAAAAGCATCATATATTGTGAACCTTATACATTAGCTTCTGATTGTTTCTGCAGTTCTGCAGTGTATGCAGCTACACTGTCTGAGCCAAAGAGGATGCAACAGAATCTGATGAATCTGAAAAGTGTTTTCTTTTTTTCTCATTATTATTATAATTGTTGTTATTATTCTTTTTATTTGTTTATTTTATGAAAGGGGGACCCGGCTACACCTTTCCTACCATACACCTGATGGATATTGACTGTAAAATGGCAATCATAGTTCGAGGGCTCAATGTGGTGACAGAAGATGGAACAGATGTGTGTCAGTGCACCAGCCTTTGATGAAGCCTTCATAACAGCCTTGTGGATGTATTTTGCTTTCAACATTGCATATCCACCACACCTGAGAAAGACACTGACTTACCTTCAGAGGCACATTGTCAACATTAGAAAATCAAGGCAAGCACTGTCAGTAACTTTACTCTGAATGATTAGCCTCTTGTATTAGATTCTCATGCCTTGACTGTACCATTGCCCAAAGTGCACTCGAAGGACATTCACTCTTTTGAAGTTAACCCAACATGTTGGAGTGGTACATGCACATTAACCAAATAGCTTGCTCTATTCTTTTTCTATTCTATCTGTTTTATTATATTATTTAAAAGCCCTTGCTACGTGAACTGTGTTAAGCTAACTGAGACTTGTTATAGCTCTTATATGTCATTGCTCTTTTTGTTGTTTTTGATTGCTTCAACTCTGTCCTCATTTGTAAGTCGATTTGCATAAAAGCGTCTGCTAATTGAATAAATGTAAATGTAAATATTAGTATAACCTGTGGTATATGAGTGCCAGTCAACTTTTTTGTGATTCCATTCTTTTAGAAACCATGCACAGGAAACATTATGTACTTTTGGTACTCAGTGAAGACTCAGTAGTACAGTTGTATTATAATATAATGGAGAAGGGTCTGGCTGCAGACTTACACTCTCAGACACTTGCGCTTCTTTTTTTATTTGATATTTTATTCTACTTATTGGTTAATTATTTTTTTTAATCTCTCAACATTTTTTTTTCTCTTGTGTAGGTATGGTTGACTGGATGTCTGTCAGTCCAGATGTGAGGAGGACAAACAGAGTGGAGCTGGAGCTCAGCAGATGTTTAATGGCTGTAGATACTGTGGTCTTGGAAAGAAGGACATCTTCACAGCTTTCTATTCAGACAAAGAGTTTGCTGGATTCTGTTCTATGGACTGCTACTACAGAATGAATGAATGAGTGGTCTATCTATCTATCTATCTATCTATCTATCTATCTATCTATCTATCTATCTATCTATCTATCTATCTATCTATCTATCGCCCCCTACCTTTCTTTCCACCAATGAGAAACCTTTCGACACGCCCACCTTTTGCCATGCCCATTGCTCCAGGCTATAGCCAGGTGTACCTGTGCAAACCTCTGCTGAGATTCGCCCTGCGTCCCATTGTTCATACTATCCATCATTAAGAGATTAGAATAATCATGTCCCAGAGCAGACAATTATCTTTTTTTCTTGTTTTCCATTTTGTTGTAATAGATTTTCCACATGATATTGCTAATTCTTATTTCAATTTAGTTTGTTCCCAGCATTTTTCATAAATCGGGGTCATAGATGACTGCATTCAATATTGAATGATTAAGGTCTTTATTTGAGCACAAAATAGTTATGTTTCAATAAACTAGTAATTAGTTTCCAATATCCTCTCTTAACCCTATTTGACTGACTACCTGAAATGTTAACTTTAATGGATATGCCTTATATCGACTATATTAGTTGCACAAGTGATGGCCGCTTAATTAAAAAAACAACTTTGCATGGAATCACTGTGCTTGACAAAGATTTTAAACTCAGTCAGTTAGTAGATTGAAATTGTTATTTATTTTTAATTTTTTTTTTTTTTTTTTTTTTTTTTGGTCAAAAACAGTGAATATGCGGAGAGTGTTGAACATGCTTTGCTTTTGTCATTCTCAGAATTCCTTAAAAAAAAAAAAAAAAAAAAAAAAAAAAAAACTGAAACCAAAAATCTATGGTTATGTTTGATGCAATCCCAGGTAAAGTTGTAAAATTAGATATTCTTCTGTTAATGCTGGCCAACAACCAATGACTTGTAGTTATATCAATCAAGTTTTACTTATAAAGCACATTTTAAATCAACCTTGGTTGGCCAAAGTGCTGTACAGTAAAATAAGAAAGACAAAATATAGCTGCAAGCAGCGACGGCGGGCTCAAGTCGTCAGTGCAACACCACCCCGGTGCACTGTAAAAAACCCAACTTGAAAAAGGTTCAAATTACTGGTTTTGTTGTGTTGGCTCAGAAAAAATCTATGGAGAAGTCAGTATAACTATGTTTAATACATTTATTCAACCTAAACCAAGTTTCTTTCCATAAACTTAAAAAGTTTAGTTTTGAGAACAAGGTTTTGCAAGTTCATCCTAAAAAACGTCTGCCAATTTATTTAAGTTAAGTTAGAAACTTCCCTCCCACTTTTTTTTTTAAATAACTTAAATGAACCTAATGTTTAACTGTAAAAGTTAATAATAATAATAATAATAATAATAATAATTATAATTATAATTATATTATATATATATTTTTTTACCTTGAGTCTGGAAATAAAGTTGAACTAAACCAGTTCTAGACCCAAAAGCCGCATTTCCACTGTCGGGCCAGTGCGAGCCAGGGCTTAAAGCGGGCCGGGCGGGGCTCATAGCCCCGGGCCAGTAGCACCGAGGCCAGAATAGCGCAGGGTTTCCACAGTGGAGCTTGAAGCACCGCTGCACGTCACTAAAACACGCCCTTTACTAGCCTCTCAGAACAACGTCATGCAACCTTAAAATTTCACCAACAAAGAGAAGTTATCAGAAAACTAAGAAATAAGTCACTGGAACATGCGCAATCACAAAACGAAGATGATAAAAGCGGCAGTTTGTTTGCATGCTTTGTTATATATTCAAATTCAAAAGCATCGATGTTTTAACTATAGAATAAGTGATACATTGATCATATTGTTTTAATTTATCAGGACTCAAAATTATTCACACATAAATACACTTATTTCTATTTTATTTTTTTATTTTTAACGCTCATGAAAATAGCCTGCTTGTTCAGTCAAGTCTGTTTCTGTTTATTAGCCACAGCCGTCACATTTAGAATGAATGATAATATCTCTATTTTTGTAAGCTCCCGAACAAAAAACATTATTAGGCTATATTCTTTTATGATAGGCAACGTGAGCTAAACTCTCGAGACGAGGCTTGTGACAGATAATATAAGTTACTTAATAAATACACGATTGTGATAGAGAATAAGAAGCTGACATCTAATTTCTTCAAGCGGTCATATTTTACCATGTTTACTATGGTAACAAGTTTAGCGTGCATATCTTTTTCATAGCTTATAAATATTTCTGCCTTGTTTAGTGATTATAATCCACATCAGATCAAGTTGTTTCAAACACTTGCTGCTGACTGAAAGAGAGTTTGAGCTCGACTTATTTAAAAAAAAGTGTTCAATGCTGATGTTAAAGCTGTTATCTTTCTGAAATGATCCGCAGTGCAGACTCGCTATTTTTATAAAAGCTCCCAAACAAAAATAATTATTATATTTTGATGATATGCAACGTGGAGCTAAACTCACGAAACGAGACGACAGATAAAATGTTACTTAATAAATACACAATTGTGATAGAGAATAAGAAGCAGACATCTGATTTATCCAAGCGGTCATTTTTACCATGTTTACTATGGTAACGTTAATGTTAAGCGTGCATAGTCTTTTACATCTCTTATAAATATTTCTGCCTTGTTTAATGATTATAATCCACATCGGATCAAGTTATTTCAAACACTTGCTGCTAACTAAGAGTGAGTTTTGAGCTCAACTTATTTAAAAACGTTGTTAATGCTGCTGTTAAAGCTGTTATCTTTCTGAAATGATCCGCGCTGACGCTCTCCAGACACGGAGAAACTCCGCCTTTGTTCATAACCCCTCCTCTAGCCCCAGCTGGCCCGCTTTGGCCCAAGGATTTTGTCGGGCCGAAAAAACTTGGCCGTTGGCCCCGAGGAAGCCCCGGCGAGGCACGATCAAGCCCCGGAAGTGACAGTGGAAACGCGACTGGCCCTGGCACGCACTAGCACGCCCGGTCCTAGCTCGATAGTGGAAACACGGCTAAAGGGAGGAACATATCTAGAGTGAGGAGGAACATATAAAGTGTATACAGGAGACCAGAAGTTGAATATAAAAATAACACTTTACTGTAACAATAATAATAATAGCAAATACAATCACAACACAGAACAATAAAACATCAAACAATATGTAGAATTTTATATTGTAACTCAGTATGATACACCTCAAAGGAAACTGTTCATTTCATGTAATAAAGTACTATTTGTGTGTAATGTAAAAATAGAGAGAAAAAAAAGAAAAATATTGTATCAAATATATTCCAAAGCAATCACTAATGCTCTGTCAATTGAACATATGCACGATTACTTCCTGGTTTTAGATAAGCCAGAGCAGTCATTTCCAGTCAGTTGTACTGTGCTTTAAGGGGAGAGCCCTTTTCTCAGCTTCTCTACAAAATCTATTCACAATTTGAAGAAAGTCTTTGTTTAAGAGGATGAAACGTCCACATTTACCATTAAATGTTTTTTGTGTTAAATATTACGCCGGTAAATCTGCTAAATTGTTCTCGACTCATTGCTTCGATTGACAGTAATAACGGAAGACAAGCCAAATTCAGAATAGAGCGGTCCATTATGTGATTTAAACTAAATTCATAGTAACAAAACTACAACAGTAACAAGTCTTTGTTGACTGAATATATTTAGCAGCTTTTACAGTTAAAGATAAAACTTTAAAAATGAATTTACTAAATTAAATCTAAAAATATAAAAAAATATTTAATGCATTATTTAATTGTTATACCATTAATATTTAACTTATTTAATTTGTAGTTAACTAGTTATTTAAATAATTCTCCCTTATACACTGTTAGTGTCGGACATTTATTTATTATTATTTTTTTATTAAATTATATGAGACTTTTTGATTCCTTCACTTGCTATACTTTATACTTCAGTACAAAAAGTACACAAATTTGTACTCAAAATCTTTAAAGTGATTTTTACTGCACAGCTATAGAGTTGAGTGGGCAAATATTATAAGGGTTTAAAATGTGTTCATGACTATGTAAGAAAGTAATTCATTATCAAATCAGAGCAGTGTGATGTCATTTGGGAGATAGCATCACTAATGTTAGCATACACCTAAACCAGTGGTTCTCAAAGTGTGCTACGAGTCCCCACAGAGGAATCACTAATTTAATTACAAATTAATGTTAAAACACAATAATTTTGAACTTAAATGTAAAAAGAACTCTACTCAAATAAAGATTAAGTACAACACAGTTTTTATTTAACTTTTAGGTAAAACACATTTTAATTTAATCATTATTTCAGTTTTTTTTTTATTTTATTTACCTGTTTGTAAGCACAGTGTAGTGTTAATGTTCAAAGTGTATATTAACAATGTTAAAGTGGCTGACAACAGTTAATATAATAATAATTAGGCCTACTATGCTACTGAATTTTAATGTGTGTAATTGGTATAAAATTTTGAGAACCACTGGCCAGCTATTAGTTGTCAGCATTTCAATGTAGTTACGTGTTTAGGTAATCGTCTGGGATTAATTAAATAACATAAAACTTTATGTTAATTACATCATCTATCATTATTGTTTTGCTATCATTATTTATGAAGATGGAAGGGTATTTTTTTTCTTTTTTTTTTTCTGACAAGAACTAGGCAGGAGTTGTTTCTGTACCTGTATAAACAACAACATTAAATCAGCTTTACCGGAAGTTTACGAGTAGCTATTGACTTTTCTTTATGCGGAATTTTCATGCATTTAGTCAACTGGCTACCAGGCAATGTAACAGGTCCTTCAGCTGACAAAGGCTCACCATCTATTCTCTTGTCAAGTGTGTCTTCATGTACACACACATATCACTTGAGAACGGTCTCATGTCAAACTTTTTAACTGGAAATAAATCCTGACCTGCACAACAGAACATATTAATCCATCAATACAAATAAAGCGGTACACAAAACCGTAAAGCACAATTCAAAACGCTCAAAATGGTGGCAGAACAGGCATTTTGTACTCGCTACTTCAGTGTTTTATACAATTACATTTTATTTTAAATGGCATAAATTAATATTTCATTAATATCAGTTAATAAATTAGCTTTTGCTATGTGATGTCAGACTCCTGTACTAATCAGCAGATACAGTAACTAACGTTAGATCAACAACTTACCAACAGATATAATTACTTAACCCAAAATGGTTAGTTTGGGATGCAGCTCAAAAAAGTATCATTATTTCTTCCTTTTACGCGTCTTTCAATAAACTTTTAACAAGTAAAACAACGTTAATCACTCGATTTCTCAGCTTCCTCGCCTGACCGTTACCGTTCAAATTATGCACACTACAGTGTCACGCCCATTCGGATTTCTTAAAGGGGTAGCTTTAAGAAATCAATAATACTTTTGGTAGTGGTCTCTGTTTTTGTGATAGAATGCAACTTTCTCCATTCCCAGTATGCCATTACGCGAGATGTAAACAAACAGTGTGACGCGTCGACGCATTTCACGCACGTCGACGTATTTTTGTAGTCGACGTAATCTATGACGTCGATGCGTCGTTGCAGCACTATACCCAATAATGCTATTGAGCTAGCCGGACACTACATGTTCTGGGCAGATAGAACAGCAGATGACTCCGGCAAGACAAGAGGTGGTGGACTGTGCATTTATGTCAACAAAGTTTGGTGTACGAACACTGCCATTGTTGGGAGACACTGCTCAGCTAACCTAGAGTTTCTCATGGTTAAATGTAGACCTTTTTATCTGCCACAGGAGTTCACCATAATAACTGCAGTCTATATTCCACCGGATGCTAGTGCCAAGCTTCCTTTGAACGAACTTCATGCAGCCATTAGTAAACAACAGACTGCTCACCCGTAGGCTGCTTTTATTGTCGCGGGTGATTTTAATCACTGCAAATTAAAGACAGTGCTCCCCAAATTCCACCAGCATGTTTCCTGCCACACCAGAGGAGACAAAACTTTGGATCATGTTTACACAAACATTGATGGAGCTTACACTGCGACCCCCCTCGCCCACCTTGGACAGTCTAATCACCTTTCTTTGTTTCTCACCCCTCATCAACCGTGTGAAGCCATCGGTGAGGAAGATCAAAAGCCGCATTTCCACTGTTGGGCCAGTGCGAGCCAGGGTTAAAGCGGGCGGGGCGGGGCTCATAGCCTCGGGCCAGTAGTACTAAGGCCAGAATAGCGCAGGATTTCCAGTCAGGGCCTCTCAGAACAACATCATGCAACCCCATCATTTCACCAACAAAGAGAAGTTATCAGAAAACTAAGAAATAAGTCACTGGAACATGCGTGATCACAAAACCAACGTGATAAAAGCGGCTGTTTGTTTGCATGCTTTGTTAAATATTTAAATTCAAAAGCATTGATGTTTTACTATAGAACATGGCGGTTTCTCCATTAGGGCGATTGGGCGACGCACCACCAAAAGAAAGGGAGGGATTTTTTTTTTTCTTTTACAGTCAACCAAAGTGTTACGCTAGCTTTCACTATTCTAGACTGTTTTTGCTGCCTCTAAATAGTCAAATCAGCGTCAAGTCGCGTTCTGTGTAGTACCGCCCCTTTTTGGGCGATTTCTGTCAAACTGTGAACAGAGAGGCACGTCCTGATTTTGCTGAGTTAGACGTGTTCCTAGGTCAACATATTTTGTTGACCCTGGAACAACATTTTACTCCAAAAATATATTCTTGACCATATCCCTAAACCTAAACCTAACCTTAACCATGAGTAATCCCTAAAATCAGAGGAAATGATAGATGAATGACACTGATGTACAAGCAACCAGTGTTAATTTTGACACAAAATTTTAATTTAGTTTTAGTCTTAGTCTTTTGACTATAATTCTTTTTAGTTTTAGTCAAGTTTTAGTCATCTGATTTGTTTTAATTTTAGTCTTATTTTAGTCGACTAAAATTGCTTGGTATTTTAGTCGACTAAAATAAGACTAAAATCAATAACAGATTTACTAGACAATTTTTTACAGCTGGTATAGGAAACAAACTTAACCAAAATATATAAAACACAAATTCAACTTTATTTCAACACAACTGTGTCTTTATTTCGATTCAAAAGCTTTTATGCAGCAACAAACACTGTCATGATAATGTAAACAATAACTAGCTGCCAATTGACCATCAATAAAAGAAAAATAAAGTTAGGTCCAGGACCTTAAAGCTTACAACTGAGCTGAACAATAAGTGCATAAATTTAAAGTAAATATTTAATAAGTTGGGTGGATAAAAAAAGTAACAAGATTTTATAAGGTATTCATTTTTCTAGCAATATTGTATGTTTTAAATACTACAATATTGCTAGATTAGTATGTATAATGATAGGATGTGAACATTCACATTTCACATGACTAATATAGAAATATTTGTGATATTGTCAACAAGTAGAACATTATAAAATATACTAAACATTAGTATTAATCAAATGTATGTATCATAATATTACTTATTAGTATTGTGCTGTCATCTGACTTGAAGAAGGGGCTATTTTACAGTACTTTTCAGTTCGTAATATTTAATGCTACAACATCTACGCACTGCAGTCTTCCAATTTTGCTTAGCTCAATAAACAAAAGAACATCGTTGTGAAATTACATTTGAGAAAATGTCCAGGTGGCTCGTCTGTAAATGTCTTTTCAAATTGGTTGTGTTCTTGCCACGAATGAGTGGTCCGCGTGCTTTACACTTTGTTTTGTTCGTCGTCAAACGTGAAGTGAGCTGTGGACATTTTGTCGCTCTTTTAGACATCACCTCTTCGAATGCCGACTTCCCGGGAGCTTATTTAAAAACTGAAAACCTTCGCTTCACGTCTCAATAAGTGAGGCTCGGACTAAAATATTTAGTCAACGAAATTAACACTGCAAGCAACAAACAGTGATTTTAAGCATTAACTTCACAAAATTTATAAAATGGGTCTTCAAATCTGATTGGTTAATCACAATGTTGTTCCTGGGACAACAGGAACCAGGAACTTGTCTCACTTGGTAAAATCAGGTTCTGCGAACAGAGAGATGGGGACAGCTATGCAAATTCAGTTGTCAGCTGAACTTGATCAACATCACGGCGAACGTTACCTCAGCGTAGATTAATTTTATCGTGTCACTGAAAGAAATACCATTCATTCATTGTAGCAATAAAGGTAAATTGGCAATTAAAGAATTAGGACAACCAAGGTGAAATTTAAACATCAAACAAGTAAGTTGTATAAACAAGTATTTTCGAGGAAGTGGTATGAGCAGAGAAAAAGGCTAATAGGCTGCAAAGTAGCTGACGCTTTATTTTTTCTAATTTACAGCTGCATTTTGTTACATCACGACAGCATGACGGACATTGCATGGACAACTACGGGTGTCACCGAAATGCTTCATCTCTCAGAGAAGGTGAAAAAACATGAAAGAGCAAAGATGCATATGGATAGTAGGGAGCAGTGTAATATAAGTGAGTAATTTAAGAAAGCAGTGTAATGTAAGTGAGGAACGTGATATAAATGAGGAGTTATATAAGCGAGTAAACAGTGATTTATGTGACTTCAATTATTTCTTATTAAACGGAAATCGAAGTAAAAAGTTTTTTTTTGGAAAACCACGTCCTAGCGTCAGTCTTCATTTGCTGTTGCTGTTAACATACATATAAAAACATAAGGAGAGCAAAAGATTGATTCCTAATGTCAGTTTATTTTTTAATTAATACTATAGTAGTTCAGTTCCCTGGCCTGAACTCATCTTTAACTAGCTGTTAATTTATCAATTGAATGGGTGAACTATCCTCATTTATCGAGCAAACATGTGCCCCCCCCTGAGAGAACTGGCAGGAGCCGCCACTGCTATAGAATAAGTGATACATTGATCATATTGATTTAATTTATCAGGACTCAAAATTAATCACACATAAATACTTATTTATATTTTATTTATTTATTTTTAACGCTTATGAAAATAGCCTGCTTATTCAGTCGAGTCTGTTTCTGTTCATTTGTAGCCACAGTAGCCGTCACATTTAGAATGAATGATAATATCTCTATTTTTATAAAAGCTTTTATTTAATATTAATATTTTTTAAATGAGCAAAACTCTCGAGACGAGGCTTGTGAGAGATAATATAAGTTACTAAATAAATACGCGATTGTGATAGAGAATAAGAAGCTGACGTCTGATTTCTGAAAGTGAGTTTTGAGCTCAACTGATTTAATAAAGTGTTTAATGCTGGTGTTAAAGCTGTTATCTTTCTGAAATGATCCGCAGCGCTGACGCTCTATTTTTATAAAAGCTCCCAAACAAAAATCATTATTATATTTTGATGATATGCAACGTGGAGCTAAACTCTTGAAATGAGACGACAGATAAAATTGACTTAATAAATACACAAATGTGATAGAGAATAAGAAGCTGACGTCTGATTTATCCAAGCAGTCATATTTACCATGTTTACTATGGTAACGTTAATGTTTAGCGTGCATAGTTTTTTACATCGCTTATAAATATTTCTGCTTTGTTTAGTGATTATAATCCAAATCGGATCAAGTTATTTAAAACACTTGAGTGAGTTTTGAGCTCAACTTATTTGAAAAAATCTTTAATACCGGTGTTAAAGCTGTTATCTCTCTGAAATGATCTGCAGCGCTGAGCTCTCTAGATGCGGAGAAACTCCGTCTTTGTTCATAACCCCTCCTCTAGCCCTAGCTGGCCCGCTTTGGCCCAAGGTTTTCATCGGGCCAAAAACCATGGTCGTTGGCACCGAGGAAGCCTTGGCGAGGCACGATCAAGCCCCTGAAGTGACAGTGGAAATGCGGCTGGCCCTGGCACGCACTAGCACGCCCGGTTTTAGCTCGATAGTGGAAACACGGCTAATGTGTGGCCAACTGGAGAAGACTCTTTACTTCAAGAATCAAGGTTTCAACACACTGACTGGAGTATGTTTGCTTCTCAGGCTGCCTATGGCTCTCACACGGACATTGATATCTACACCTCCTCTGTACTGGATCACATCAACACCACCATTGACAGTGTTACAACAGAAAAACAGATAACAACATTCCTTAATCAGAAGCCATGGATGAAGAAGGAGGTGTGACTTCTTCTGAAAGCCTGCAACACTGCCTTCAGGTCAGATGACGCTCAGGCCTACAGTAGATCCAGGACTAACCTGAAAAGAGGCATCAAACAGTACTGCTACAAGCTGAAGGTAGATGAACACTTTTCCAACTCTGACCCACGACGCATGTGGCAGGGCTTCCAGATCATCAGTGACTATAAGTCAAACAACTCCACTCCAACGTTCATGGACATCTACTTCCTTAACAAGCTAAATTACTTTTATGCTCGCTTCAACAGTGACTGCAAGGGGATGGCCACCAAAATTACACACTCAGCAGACCACCAACCTCTCAAACTCGCCTCCACAGATGTCCACACTGCTTTGAGCCGGATCAACGCACGCAAGGCTGCTGGCCCGGATGAGATTCCTGGACGTGTGCTTAGGGCATGTGCAGAAAAACTTGCAGGGGTCTTCACAGGCAATTTCAACCTGTCCCTCACCCAAGCAACTGTGCCAACATGTTTTAAGTCCACATCCATTGTGCCAGTACCAAAACACTCCTCCCCAATGTGCCTGAATGACTATCGCCCCGTAGCACTCACACCCATCATTATGAAGTGCTTCGAGCGACTGGTCCTAGCACACCTCAAAGACTGCCTCCCACCCACACTGGAGGGCGGAGGGCAAGATTCATCAAGTTAATCACCCTCCACCAAGAGGGGAATGAGGTGGGTGGTGTGGCACAAGTGTTCTGGACCCTGGCGGGTGGAATGGGATATAAGGATGAGGCCCTGAAAGACATTTTCAACACCAGTCTGGATGACCCGGTGCCAAGAAAAGAAATGGATCAGTTGGACGCTTTTGATTTTTGGGAATTAGTTTTCTACCTACAACATCGGCCTCCGTGGGATACCCCAGCCACACCTGTCTTCCGGGGTCTACAGACAGGAGGATCGCCAGCCCAGCACCACTGCACAGTATGGCCGCCAACCCAGCACCACTATACAGTATGGCAGCCAGCCCAGCGCCACAGCACAAGGTGTTCGCCAGCCCCACGCCACGGTGCAAAATGGCCGCAAGCCCAGTGCCACAGCACAAGGTGGCCGCCAGCCCAGTGCCACAGCACAAGTTAGCCACCGGCTCAGCACCACTGCACAAGATGGCTGCCTGTCCAGCACCTCTCCAGAAGATGACAGCCACAGTTGACACTCCAGAGTTGGGTCAGGTCACCGTTGACACTCCAGAGTCGGGTCAGGTGACCGTTGACACTCCAGAGTCGGGTCAGGTCACCGTTGACACTCCCGAGTCGGGTCAAGTCACCCTTGACACTCCAGAGTCGGGTCAGGTCACCGTTGACACTCCAGAGTCGGGTCAAGTCACCGTTGACACTCCAGAGTTAGGTCAAGTTACCGTTGACACTGCAGAGTCAGGTCAATGCACCGTTGACACTCATGAGTCATGGGCTAAGTCAAGTCACCAGTGTTCTTCATGGGCAAAGTCAAGTCACCGACTATCTTCATGGGCAAAGTCAAGTCACCATTGATCTTTATGGGCAAGGGCAAGTCACCAATTATCTTCATGTGCAAAGTCAAGTCACCAGTGTTCTTCATGGGCGAATGCAAGTCACCATTGATCTTCATGAGCAGAGTCAAGTCACCAATGATCTTCCTGAATCCAGTCTAAACACCACGGAGCCTCTCCACGTTTCTCCTGAACTGCTAGAGCCTCTCCACGTCTCTGCTGAACTACCAGAACCTCTCCTCGTCTCTGCGGAATTTCCAGAGCCTCGTCACGTCTAAGCCGAACTCCCTGAGTTCTCGACTTGTCCTGTAGTGGCCACGGAGGCCACCCTTAACCTGTTCGTGTTCTCTGATTCAGACTTGCCTAACCAGTCTTGCTCTCCTGCGTCATCGATCCCACTGTGGTGGTCTTCGGCGCCGCCCTAGTGGGCTCCTGTGC
The DNA here is from genome assembly GCF_023724105.1 of Carassius gibelio. Classification (NCBI taxonomy): domain Eukaryota; kingdom Metazoa; phylum Chordata; class Actinopteri; order Cypriniformes; family Cyprinidae; genus Carassius; species Carassius gibelio. The sequence goes on from NC_068372.1 coordinate 1,338,553, forward strand.
CGACTGCACGGCTGTAGTGGTCTTCTGCGCCGCCCTGGTGGGCTTCTGTCTCAACTGCATGGCTGTGGTGGTCTTCTGCGCCGCCCCTGGTGGCCTTCTGTCTTGACTGCACGGCTGTGGTGGTCTTCTGCGCCGCCCTGGTGGGCTTATGTCTCGACGGCACAGATGTGGCGGTCTCCTGCGCCGCCCTGGTGGGCTTCTGTCTCGACCACACGGATGTGGTGGTCTTCTGTGCCGCCCTGGTGGGTTTCTGTCTCGACCGCATGGCTCCAGTCCCACCTTGCTCCACCCTGGATTCCTGCCCTGTCGGCTCGACCCTGGGCCCCTGAACTTTCATTTCTCTCCTGGCCTTGTGTTTTTTTGGTGTTTAGTTTTTTGTTTTTTTGCACTTCCTGTATCTGTTACCCTCTATTACCTGGCCCTCCATCCCTCCCCCTGGTCCACTGCTGGTCCACCTCCCTTTTTGCACTTCCTTACTCTGTTTGCCTCTGTTGCCTGGCCCTCCGTCCCTCCCCCTGGTCCTCCGCCAGTCCACCTTGCTCCTGGTCTCCTTGTTTTTGTTGTTTGCACTTCCTGTTTCTGTTTCCCTCTGTTGCCTGGCCCTCCGTCCCTCGCCCTAGTCCTCCGCCTGTCCACCTCCCTCCTGGTCTCTGTGTTCCTTGGTCTGTTCGGGTGGAGCATCTGGTAGCTGCTCCGTGGAGGAGGGGGTAATGTCACGGTGTCTGTTGTGTATTTCCCTGGGTGTCCACTAGTGGTTTCACTTCCCCATAGGCACCTCACCGCAGGCACTACAATTCCCACAAAGCTTTGTACCTTCATCACAGTAATTGCACTCCTGTTAATTGCACTCAGGTCTCTTCACTTGATAGTCATTACCCTGCCTATATTAACGGGTCTAATTGAATTGAATATTATTATCAATTAAATCATGGCCACTGTATGAATAATAATATATTGTACAGATAATGTACAACAATAATGTATGATTATTATTATTATTATTATATTATTATTAGTAGTAGTAGTAGTAGTAGTAGTAGTAATATATTGTGCACAGCAGTATATTGTAAACCCTGGAAATTATGCTGTCTTCACGTGCTCTCTGATACTGATGAATTCTGATAAATACTAGTTTATTAAAAAAATTATAAAAAAAAAAATAATAATAGAAATGAACGCCCTCTCAAGTCAAAATCACGATTTCAAAAGAGGGAGGAAAACTGGTATAGCACGTGAAGGCAGCATTAATTTGTTGGAGGAAGAATTTTACTGTGAAGTTCGTTAACAACAGGTGTGGGCGCGAATGCTCTCATCTCACTAGTTTGCATAATACGCTGTACAGACAAAACAGAACACAATTAGCCTAGGGAAGAGTTATTTTTATTGAAGTGTTACATTTAAATAAAACATACATTTAAAAAGAATTAGAAGCATGTTTTCCGATAAACGTTATTATTTTTTCTCGTGCTAAACCACGCCCCTCAGTACGTGACCTTTTTCGCAATCTTGCTGTGAGTCAACGTTCACTTTTTAATGCGGGAGAAACAACTTGAGAAGACGTGTTCATCAGGTGGTCGAGGAAAAATCTTATTGAAAGACAAGGCAGCACGTGGGCGATAATGATCCAGAGGAATATTTATGGTGAGTGCTTTTATTTGGTTTTGTTGTACTTTACTTTTGAATTAGTTGATATTAGTTCATTGGGAAAAATAGAAGAGACACCACACACTTTACTTTGTAAGCTATCAACATTACTGAATGTTTAAATCTAGCTTTATTTTTAATCATTTTAACGTTATGTGAAATATTTAAGTTATCATATTTTGTTGCGATGGATTTAGCTGCAAAGTAACATTTTTTAACTCGTGCGCATTCTGTTGCTAGGCGGATTAATGTTACCTGGCTCTCCGTCTGCTGCTAATACAGTACTGAAGGGCAACTGAGAATTCTGATTAATTGCTCCAACAGTAGTAGACTGACTGATGAAAAGTTCTGAGGAGATAATAATTTTTGAAAATATCTGTGAAGCAGTTGTCCTACACTAAAAAAAATAAAAGTATAGGTATAAATAAATTGTCTATTTCATTGTTCATTAATTAATTTGCCTTTTATGAACCTGTTTATTTCCTTTTCTTAAACAGATCTACCTTGAGAGCAAACTTCATGCAGTGTAGAAACTGTAAATACAATTGTGCCAGTCAAAATCTGCTGCTGAGACACTACAGGCTAAAGCATTGGCGTCCAGGCCGACGTGAACCATTGTTGTGCCTGTACCCTGAGTGTGTCTGCTCTTTCAAATCACCAGGTGCGTTGAAAACTCATTTATATAGGGTCCACACAAATTCTGATAAAACAACAGTGCAAGCTACATTTAAATATGACCTATGTGATTATCACAATGTTTGTACTGAAAAAAGCTTTTTCAGACATCTGGGTACACATTTGAAAAGGCACGAGACAGTGCAATGCCCATTTTTGCACTGTAATTTTAAAACTAATGTCTATGTAACATTTTATAGCCACAAATCCAAACATCACCAAAAATGCAAATTAAGTGATTATAGGTCATCGGTTGTAACTGTCAATCGCACACACTCTGATAATTTGTTGGATTCTGCTTTAGAATGCTTTGAGGATACATCAGATGACAAAGATATACATGTAGAAGCCGCTGATGTGGAAGATATTACCAAAATTCTTGAGAAGAAGTTAGCTTCTTTATTCCTTTGTATGCAGACAGAACTAGGTGTATCTAGAAGTGCTACACATCACATTTTTCAAATTCTGAATGATATACTATACCTGTCTAAACCATCCACAGAAAAGGTGATTACAGATATTTTATCCCACCACAACTGTGAATTTGACCAATCTTTAATCACAGAAATTAACGAAGCTGTTCACAGAACAAATCCTCTTTATGCTACCACTAATAAAGGGACATTATCAACTGATCATAAACGCAAAGTATATTACAAACAAAACTTTGATGTCGTTGAACCAGTTGAGTTTGTATTCAGTAGACAAAAAAATAAAACATTTGTTTATGTTTCTATTCTTGAAGTTTTGAAAAAGCTTCTCGGCCATAATGAGACAGTGCAAAAAACCTTTTCTAATGCTACCTCAAATGGCTTCTATGCATCTTGTTTTGATGGCCAGCATTTCAAAGAGCATCCTCTGCTTTGTGATGAGAATGTAGCTATTGCACTTGGTCTATATATTGATGACTTTGAAGTCGCTAATCCTCTGGGAACGTCACGTAAAAAGCACAAGATTACAGCAGTCTACTGGGTGATCTTGAACTGGCCCTCCCAATACAGAGCAAATTTGCACGCTATTCAACTAGCCTTGTTGGGGAAGAGTAATGATGTAAGAGAATTTGGCTATGACATATTTTTTGAGCCATTAATGAAGGATGTGCAGACACTTGAAAGAGAGGGTTTGTATGTAGATCAGTTTGGGGAAAATATCAAAGGAACTGTCTTTACTGTATCTGCAGACAATCTAGGGGCACATGGCCTAGCAGGATTTCAGGAAAGTTTTTGTGTTGAGAAGTTCTGTAGGTTTTGTCTTGCTTCTATCAAGGACATACAGACCACTGATGTGAGCAAGGGACTTTTTCCCTTAAGAAGTATAGAACAACACAACCAATTTATTGAGGAGCTGAAAGCAACCCCAACTCTGAAAAATGTACAGGGTGTAAAAGGAGAATGTGTCTTACAAACTCATCTTGCTTGCTTTCACCCAGTAACCGGATTTCCTCCAGATGCATTGCACGATTTGTTTGAAGGAATTGTGCCATACGAGTTGTCTTTGTGTCTCCAGAAGCTAATAGTTGATAAGTTCTTTACCCTTGACCAGTTGAACAGTGTAATTCAGTCTTTCCCTTACTGTTTCTCTGACAAGGTGAACCGCCCTCAAAAAATACCCAAAACTTTCTTCTCGAAAAAAACCATTGGTGGAAATGGACACGAAAATTGGACACTCATTAGGCTCATACCACTCATGATTGGCAAAATTATTCCAGAAACTGAGAAGGCATGGCAACTGTTGATGGATCTTAAAGATATAGTGGAGCTTGTTGTTTCACCCAAGTTTTCAGAGGACAGTCTTTGCTACCTGCAGACTAAAATATCTGACCATCGCAACCTTTTTACTGAAGTGTTTTCAAATGAAAAATTTAAACCGAAACACCATTTTCTGGAATACTACCCAAGCCTCATACGCCATTTTGGTCCTTGTGTGGAGTTCTGGACAATGCGCTTTGAGGCAAAACACAGTTTCTTCAAGCGTGTTGTCCATAACGTGCACAATTTCAAAAACAGACAATGTCATTGTCCACCCAGCACCAACTTACGGTTGCACATGTCATGCAGTCTCCCAACTTTTTCAAACAATCCATTCATGTTGACAAAGTAAAAGTTGTGAAGGTGTCCTCTCTAGAAAGAAAGGTGAAAACAGCTGTTGAGAAAAAATTTGCTCACCTTAACACTGTATCTTTTGCATCAAACACTGAATTGCATGGGACCTCATACTCCAAAGGTATGATGGTGTCTGTTGGACACTGTGGCGGCTTGCCAGAATTTGCAAAGATCCACTGCATTTTGTTAGTTGACGGTCAGGCTTCTTTTGAGCTGGAGACATTTTCTTCTTGGTATGTTGAACATGTTCGTGCCTTTAAGGTTGAAGAACTTCCATACGAAGATCTGATTATTGCTGAGCTGAAGGATTTAAATGACTTCTACCCACTTGCAGCCTACAGTATCGGGGGAAATCTCATGGTGTCGCCTAAACGTTTTTTGTTACATTAAAGTTTGCATTCTTACGATCCGGATTTCAAGCAGCATTAACATGAGTACAGTTTACCAAGACAATGTTATTAAATGGTATATTTTGTTTCAGAAAACCAAAATGTTGCTGCGAGTGATTGTGAATCCAGAGTGCATAAAAAAGCTGACACTCCCCAAAGTGCCATCATCAGTAGATAAGCTCAAAGAAATTCTTTGTGACAAACTGAAAATTTATCAAAACTTTGTGATCAAGTATGAGGACCCCGATTTTGATGGTCAGCTTTGCAATTTAAGTAACATAGAAGAACTTCCATCTGAAAAGGTCACACTGAAGATTATCTGGGAAACTGCAGCAGTAGCAGAAACCACAAGAAATGAATGCACAGGGTCTGAGACTGATTGTACCCTAGACACAGCAAGCATCTCATCCAATCTGTCCAGTCCATCTTCTTCCACAGTCAGGGAAGAGCGCTGGCCACGCGTTTTCCTAATTCCAAATTTCTCCTATGATGTAGAGTTCAGACTGAGAAAAGCTAATGAAGTCTATGAAAAACAGAACACTACCATTGATGTTACATGAGACATCAAGATAGAAATACTGGAGAAGTTGGCAGAAACAATGTACTCCTTTAAAGCTTTCCCAAGTGATTCTGAAATTGAGCAGGTGGCACTTGCGTTAGTTTCCAGACATCCATGTCTAAGGGAACTTGGCTGTGACACAGGATGCAAAGGCTGGAAGATGAGCTTAAAATTTAAAATGGGGAATTACAGACAAAAATTACGCAAAGCTGGATGTAGTGAGCTTGATAATAAAAGAGATGATGGTTCAAGAGTACCCCATAAGAAACCAAGAAGATCAGAAATCAACTTCCTTCCAGACAATCCTGTTGGTTCAGATGATGCTGCATTGGAACATGAAAGGGAAGAGCTTGAGCTTGAAGTCAAGAAAAGGAACATGGACATGACAAAACTGAACACCAAAATGGAAACTACATTCCCTCTCAGGAGAAAAGAAATAGTCAATGAGCAACCCTTGGTCTCTGTTATCAAAGAAAGATGGCGGAGCAGAGTTCCAAAGGATCACTTGTGTGGACCTTAAAACTGCTTTCATGACAGCTCTTAACAAATATAGCAACGCTATTAAATATCAAACATCCAATTTAATTGTGCATTATAGCTGTCACCTAGATGAACAATTATAGTTGTTTTATGACTGTAAGTCATTCTCTTCAAATGTACTGACGTTAGAAAAGTGTATAACAATATCACATGTAACTTTAGAGACGGTCCCTAAATTTGAGACTCTCGAATGTCGAGTGTCAAGGCAACTTTATGCCTGTTTTTGTTTTTTTGTTTTTTTACTTTCTTTATTTTTCTTTTCTCTGTGCCGGATTGCTGATGTCTTTTACCGGGCATAGATGTCCATCCATCAATTACGAACATGCATCCGCAAACATTAGGTGCGAGCGCGAGCGCGAGCGCGAGCGCGGATGGGAGAATGGCGCATGTTTTGTTTTTTTTGAGCTACTGGGATGGTGCCCCCTCTGGGAGTTGGTGCCCTACGAAGACTGCGTACTCTGCATATAGGGAGCGGCGGTACTATCTGGAAGATATATTCCTCAAACTGTTGTACAAGAGGAGGTGATGCTAGTCCTTCAAGAATCTCTCAAATCTGTTCATAAAGCCTATATATAAAGTCTTAATATAGTATTCCACAATACGTTGTGCTATTCTAATATTATTGCTGTTTTTTATTGACATTGTTATTTGCTGTTATTTTCTGTTTTAATATTGTTACTGTTGTTACTTGTTGTACGGTGACTTTGAGTGGTTTGAAAGGCACCTTAAATAAAATGCATTATTATTATTATTAGCTGTACACTTGATAAAAAAAATTAAATATAAACTTATGCAATTGTATGTATATATGTATATATATATATATATATATATATATATATATATATATATATATTCAAGTGTACAGTTTTCTATTATTGCATCTGGAAATAAATGTTTCTGAGTTCTGTGTTTGTTTATTTTTTTATTTTTTATTTATTTTTTTTTAGGAAGATTACAGCCTTTAATCTTCTCAAAATAAATGTGCATATAAACCATGAACAATTTAATTGTAGCTGTATTTATACAATGCTTACTAATGACTATTAATTTTGGGAGAAGGCTATATAAAGCATGAACTGACTATTTACTAATGCTTAGCTTATGAGTGCAGCTATTATGAAGTGTTACCAATGCATTTACTAATGTTAACAAATGAGACATTATTTTAAAGTGTTACCAAATCCTTAAATAATTTAAATGTGTTTTGTTATGATTTTACTGACCTATAAGCATTTGTGAAATAGTTTTGCTTGCATTACAGATTAGTCTTCATCTGTGAGCTGAACAGTTTTACTGTTACATCCATGAGATTATGTAAATTCAAATAAATGTCATGTCACAGGGTATCAGAGGTCACTATCAAATGAGTTTGAAATTATTATTTGCAGCACAAAGAAGTATTTTTAGATTTTTCTTTTTTTAATTCCTGAAACTGTCAGAAAAGGATAAGGCCTAAGAGATTTCTTAAGCTGTAATGAAAACAGCACAATTAGCAACAACAACAAAAAATAACAATTTAAAATACAGTTTTTTTTCTGATGATTACAGAGATGTTTAAGTCTCTCTCTCTCTCTCTCTTTCTCTTTCTCTCTCTCATTGTGTCTGCCACTCAGCTCATGCCCATTCCCTGCTAACACACACACACACACACACACTCAGTCAGCACACATTCATTCCTCAAACAGAGGGACAGAGTGAGTTGAGATGTCTGAAAGTTTTTTAATTTTCTTTTAATCATACAGTGTTGTAAAGTCATGAAACTATGCATATGTCCTCAGAATGATTTGATCTCTGTATGAAAAATGCTTTTAAGTGTTTGGAAGCTGCAATGTAAAAATGCAAGACAATTAATGATTCCCTTTTTACTGTCATTTCAAAAAATCACCACAACAAAACCGTTCAAGCTAACCAAAATCTGTTCTCAATTTAAGTTCCTCAATGTTTTTGCAACATGTAGACAAAGTTTGGTGAGTATAGTGAACTTTTCCTCTGATGAGTATGCATTAAATCACAGCTCAATTAAAAAAAAAAAATCCATATTTAAATCAAAATAGCCGACTTCCTGTTGGTCGTAGCTGATGACTGTGAATTAGAAAGTTGTCCGTCTTGAAAAGAACAATATACTTGCCGAGTTTGGTGTCTGTAGCTAAAACTAACCCCCCCCCCCCCCCCACTTTTGACAAAAGGTGGCGCTAAAGAGTGCCTTTTCCACGCCCTTTTAAAAGCTTTTTCCGTTGTCTAGCTATCAATAATACTGATATGTGTTCTGAGTTTCAAGTAAATCTGAGCTTGTTGTCTGCCTCAAAATCACCATAACAGAATATTCAAGTTTGACACGTTGCCATGGCAACACTATATTAGATATCAATATACCAACAACAGGTTTGTTATTAGGCATTTCCTGTTTCTCATTTCTCGCCATAATTTCAACGCCTCGCCACGGCCAAACCATTCGAGATATCAAAAATATCTTCGCAATTTAGCATCCCCGATGTCTTGAGAGTTTGGTGGCGAATGGATGGAGTACCTCAGAGGAGTATATCAAATTCCAGAGCATGCGCTTTTTACATAGCCCTAAATAGCCAACTTTCTGTTGGGCAAAGCTTATGACATGCAGTGTGAAAGTTGTTTGGTTTGATGAGATCTATATGTGTACCGAGTTTCATATGTATACGTGCAAGTATGCATGATATATGGCCCTCAGTACTACAGGGGGCGCTGTAGAGCCCTTGTGCCACGGCCGTGTATCAGTCTCTGCACGGCCCTAATGGCCGCAGGTTCCAATGTGTGTGCCAATTTTCAAGACTTTTTAAGCATGTTAAGGGCCCCAAAAGCCCCCGTAACCTTGGAAAAAAATTTGAGGAATAAATAATAATAATAAATATAGCTGCAAGCAGCGATGGCGGGCTCAAGCCACCAATGCCATCGCCACCCCGGTGGCATCAGGTAAACTGTGCCCAGCGGGCACATGTGTGGCGAGTGGGGCGGGGCCAAGAGGCGTGGGAACGAGGAGTGAGGCCAGGTGTAGTGATTGAAGATGAGCTGCACCTGCGCCCCACCCCTCGTTCCCACGCCTCTCGGCCCCGCCCCACTCGCCACAACATGCATTCACAATATCCCTCTGGAAGTGAGGTTTTAAAGGATATGGCAGTTAAAGGGTTAATCCGAATCATCTAGAATTTATCTAAAATTTTTAGTAAAACTTTACAATAAGATTTCTTTAATAAACATTATGTTAACATGAACAATATTTATATAGCATTCATTCATGTCAGTTAATATTCCAAACTTAAACATTAAAACATTGTTTTATTGTGTCTTTTTTCCAAGCACATTTTACCAATTCCAAACCTTATCAATCTTAATAACTACCATTATTTTTTATTTAATCATTTATGAGTGCTATAGAATAGTCCAGGAAAGCTGGAAGAGAAAAACTCCTTATATTCATGTGTGCAGAATTATTAGGCATGTTTTCTTTTACAGATGAAATGCGCTAAAAAAAGAGTTTTAACTCAAACTGTTTTACTCAAAGTCGAAAATTATGAAATACCCATGAGAAATATCAAACACAAATTCAATACAGAAATGGATAAGTTAAGACTTGACCATTGTACAAAAAATTCTGACTGGGTCATGAGGTCAGAAAAGAAGAAGAAAAAAAACAGGTTAAGAAGAACTGACAAAAAGAATTGCAAAATAATAAGGAATTAATGTGAAGATTAATTTTTAGTCAATTCTGCAAGACAGACTTTCAGGAAAGGAGGTGGAATAAAAATGAGCTCCTAAATCTTAATCCCGGATTCTGGAAGATATATTCCTCAAACCATCAGACAAGAGGAGGTGGTGCTGGTCCTTCATGAGTCACTCTAATCTGTTTATAAAGCCTATATATAAAGTCTTAATATATAGTATTTCACAATACTTCATGGTATTCTAATTAAATATTTTTTTGGAATCTTAGATCTCTCAGAATCTGACACATTGTAATTCTGAGACTCCAGGAAAGTGGCAGTTCTGTAAAATGTTGGCGATGGAGACTAAATGCTCCCTGATAGTTTCACACCTAATTCACTTAACACACAAACACACACATTACACAGAGGGACAGAGTGACATCAGATGTATGATAGTTTTTTAAATTTCTATCATCCATATAGTGTTGTATAGTCATGAAACTATGCATATTTCCTCAGAATGACTTGTCTTCTATGTGTACATTTTTTTGAAGTGTTTAGAAGCTGCACTTAAAAAAAATAAAAGACATTTACTGGTTACTTTTTTACTGTTATTTCAAAAAATCACCACGACAAAACCATTCAAGCTATTCAAAATTCATCTGCACCTGTACTGTAAAATACATTCTTTAAACAGTGGTAAAATAGGATATGGTGCTGATCCTTCAAGAGTCACTCAAAACGTATCTGTCCATAAAGCCTATAAAGAATTATTCTTAATATACGGTTCACAATACTTCAGCTTGTTATTCTAATTAAGTGAGGGTCATTTTATCAGTAAAATACATAAAATTCATATTATTTTTCTTTGAAAGATTTCTATAAATGATTTAAATCATACTTTTTTCTACAATAATTATTTAAAAGTAATCATTTAGCTCCATCTGGTGGCCATTATTGGTACTAAGAATTGCAAGCTTGATTTATATGTTATGATAGTTTTAATTTTATGCTGGCTCTTGAAAATGATAAAACTATGAAACTTACTGTGCTTCCTTCAAATGATGACTTCTACGTATATAAAAAATTATGAAGAGTTTGAATTAAAAATTTTAAAGATATAGTAAAATAACTATTGTATTTTTTTATGTTACTTTAATAAATCGCAATGGCCACACCATTTAAGGTATCCTAAACCCATTCGAAATTTAACATCTTCAGTATATGGCTTCATGTTAAAACAGCTTGGTGTGAACTACTTGTGTCTTCTTGGAGGAGAATGAATTCATTTACAGGCTGAGTTTATCATAAATCCACAATAAAATTTCTGAGTTCTGTATCAATATATGTTCTTTTTAGTTTATTTTTATTTTTTTTATTTTTCATAGGAAGATAACTGACCCTTTACTCTCCTTTTTAATAAATGTGCTTATAAACCAAGAACAAGCTATTTATAGCTGTATTTATAAACTGCTTACTACTGACTATTAATATTGGGACAGGGCTTTATGAAGCATGAACTGACTATTTACTAATGAGTGCGGTTATTATAAAGTGTTATCAATGCATTTGCTAATGTTAACAAATTAAACATTATTTTACAGTGTAATCAAATCCCTTAAATGATTTGTAAGTGTTTTGTAATGATTTTATTGACCTATAAGCATTTGTGAAAGTTCTGCTTGCATTGCAGCTTAGTCTTGATCTGTGAGCTGAACAGATTTACTGTTACATCCATGAGATTATGTAAATTCAAATAAATATCATGTCACAGGATGTCAGAGGTCAGTATCAAATTAATTTGAAATTATTATTTGCAGCACAAATAAGGTTTTTTAGGATTTTTAAAAATCCCTAAAACTGTCAGAAAAGGATAAGGCCTAAGATTTCTATGTGAGTGGCTAAATTTATTTGTTTTTATAACTATAATGCATAAACTATGAAATTATACAAAATGTATAAAAAAGTACAACAGTTATTCTTTTCCAATGTTTTTTATTTATTTATTTATTTATTTATTTATTAATTATTTTTATTTTTTTTTGGATTTACATTTTAAAAAATTAGCCTACTGCAATCATTCAATCATTATTATAAACCACTGCAACTGTGTATAATCTAACAAACAAGTTTATTATGAAAATAAAAGTGTGTACACCAGATAAATTGGACGATAAAGAAATTGCTAACAATAATATAATAGAGCATGTTTTAGGTTTTTAGGCGTTTAGATGCAGAAATGGACAAATCAAATGTAAAATAAAATGTAATTTATTCAATTAAATATAGATTAAGTCTTGTTAGAGCAAAATAATAAATAAATACGTACACACATTAAAAAAGCAGCCAAGATGAATGAGTTTAATATTTTATATAGATTAAAATTGAAGACAGAAGCAGCTGGTATATGCGGTCACTTAATATTAAAATCCAGTAGATCCACTTCAGATTTATTTCTCAACAGTTTATGTTCACGTGGCTGTTTTCGTTTATATTAGCCAAGCTATTATGTATTTTGAAATAATCTTGTCCGTGATGTGTTCGTTCTTACGACGAAAGGCAGAAACCTGCAGCTCGAGAGATGTTATTCTGCCAGTCGCGCTTTCAAATAGTCTTGCGCACATAAACGGGTCACAAACACCTGTATTTAGCTCGTGTTGTGTTATAATGGGTGTATTGTGTGCATTTATGGCAATAATTTATTTTAAAAAGCTCTTAAACAAGAATAAATTCGTTAGTTTTGAACTTGTGACACTGTGTGCGCTGAACGGAGCAGTGATTTCAGAATATTTCATTTTCACACAAACAGTTCAAAAACATCTTAATTTAGCTCTTGGTGTGTTCTAATTGGTGAATTGTGTGATATCGCTGCAATACTTACGCTGCTATAAAACAAGAATAAACTCGTTTTTTCTGAGCTCATCATTCCACACGCTCTTGCTCAGAGCAGTGATTCATCTCTTGTGTTTCTCACGTATCACTGACCACACATCAATTATTAATGAGCCCTGACCTGATAATAATCATATATGTTGGTTTAGCTTGTCATTGTGAATTAAATCCAATTATTGATTTGTATTTTAACCGATTTAAAAGTGAAACCAAAAGAGAGTCTCCTCCCTTTTTTAGTTCGGGAATTGCACCTAGGGGCGCATTTTCTCTCAGACAATGGAAGTCTATATAAGCACACACACTTAAACAGAGGGACAGAGTGAGATGAGATGTCTGACAGTTTTTTAATTTTCTGTTATCCATAGTGTTGTAAAGTCATGAAACTATGCATATTTACTCAGAATAACTTTTTTTTCTGTATGAAAAAAGTTTTTTAAGTGTTTGAAATTTAAAAATGCAGGAAAATTAATAATTCCATTTTTACTGTCATTTAAAAAAATCCCCACGACAAAACCATCCAAGCTATCCAAAACCCATTCACAATTTAAGTTCCTCAATGTTTTTTCAACATGTAGACAAAGTTTGGTGTGTATAGTGTTACTCTCCTCTGAGCAGTATGCATTAATTCACGGTTAAATGTAAAAAACAATCCACATTCAAATCAAAATAGCCGACTTCCTGTTGGTCGTAGCTGATGACTGTGAATTAGAAAGTTGTCCGTCTTGATAAGAACATTTTTTGTACTGAGTTTGGTGTCTGTAGCTAAAACTAACCCACCCAGTTTTGACAAAAGGTGGTGCTATAGAGTGCATCTTCCACGCCCTCTTATGAACTTTTGCCAGTGTGTGGCTGTCACTAATACTGATATGTGTTCTGAGTTTGATGAAATTCTAAGCATGGTAAATGCCTCAAAATCACCTGAGAAGTATTCCAGTTTGACATGTTGCCACGGCAACAATATTTTTAGATATCAATATCCCCCCAGCAGATTTATATCGGCTGTGTTTTAACATTATTCTGATGAAGTTTGAAGCAAATCGAGTAAAAATAAGATGCTGAATTCAAAGCATTTTGAAAATGACACACTTCCTGCTGCCAGTTGGTGGCACTATAACTTTGACTCCTAATAGTCACATATATGCGATCGACATCATACAATGAATAATCTGATGAAGTTTGATTAAAATTAGGAAATGTATGTGGATGTTATTAGACACTTCCTGTTTCTCAATTCTCGCCATAAATTCAACGTGGCTTTAGTAAACAGGTAAACGGTGAGAAATATGAGTTTAAACTCATAAATATAAGTAGAATATATCAATGTTTATTCCATATATGTGCCAATCTTCCTGTTGCCAGTAGGTGGCGCTATCATTATAATGGAATATTGGCCTTCAGATGTGTTCAGGGCAGGACTCTTATCGAACATGTGAAGTTTTGGGAAGATTGAACATTTTATGCCTGAGTTACAACAACTTCTCTTTCTGTAGCGAGACATCAAATTTTGTCATGGTGCCATGGACACGCCCTTTAACGAAAACTCAAGATCTCCACAATTTAACATTGCACAGGCCTTTAGATTAGACTGACAACAAAAAATACATTAATGTCAAAATTTCTAGGAGTAGTGTGTCAAAGTGCAAAACATGTCACTTCCTGTTGCCAGCAGGTGGCGCTATAACTATTACTGAATATGGGCATGTAGATCTGTTAAGGGCAGAAGTCTTACCTAACATGTAAAGTTTGGGGCAGATTGGACATTGTTTTTCTGAGTTACAGCAACTTCCTTTTTCATGGGCGAAACATCGAAATTTGTCAGGTCGCCATGGACACACCCTTTAACGAAACCTCAAGATCTTCGCAATTTAACATCGCAAAGGCCTTTAGACTTAACTGACCAAGTTTGTTGTTGATCTGAATAAATCTCTAGGAGGAGTTTGTTAAAAGTACAACCCCTGAAAATGGAAAAAACAACGCCAATTTTGCAGAAAAAATTCTAAATAACCGACTACCTGTTGGGTTTCGGATTTCGTACCAAGAGACTTTCTTGTAGGTATTTTGTAGGTATCTACCAATGCATTTACTAATGTTAAAAAATGAGACATTATTTTAAATTGTTACCAAATCCTTAAAAAATTAAAAGTGCTTTCTTATAAATTTATTGGCCTATAAGCATTTGTGAAATAGTTCTGCTTGCATCACAGCTTGGTTTTCATCTGTGAGCTGAACAGTTTTACTGTTACATCCATGAGATTATGTTAATTCAGATTAATGTCAATCATAGGGTGTCAGAGGTCAGTATCAAATGAGTTTGAAATTATTATTTGCTGCACAAATAAGTATTTTTAGCATTTTTTTTTAATCACTGAAACTGTCAGAAAAGGATAAGGCCTACAAGATTTCTTAAGCTATAATGAAAACAGCACAATTAGCAACAACAACCAAAACAAACAAAAAAATAACAATTTAAAATATTTTTTTTCTGGTGATTAAAGAGATGTTTAAGTCCCTCTCTCTCTCCCTGTCTGTGTCCCCCACTCACACTCACACACACACACACACACACACACACACACACACACACACACACACACACACACAGTCAGCACAGATACACTCCTCAAACAGAGGAACAGAGTGAGTTGAGATGTCTGACAGTTTTTTTAATTTTCTTTTAATCATACAGTGTTGTAAAGTCATGAAAGTATGCATATTTCCTCAGAATGATTTGTTCTCTGTATGAAAAAATGCTTTTAAGTGTTTGGAAGCTGCAATTTAAAATACAAGACAATTAATGATTCCCTTTTTACTGTCATTTCAAAAAATCACCACGACAAAACCGTTAAAGCTTACCAAAATCCGTTCGCAATTTAAGTTCCTCAATGTTTTTGCAACATGTAGACAAAGTTTGGTGAGTATAGTGAACTTTTCCCCTGAGGAGTATACATTAAATCACAGCTAATTTTTTTTCAAAAATCCATATTCAAATCAAAATAGCCAATTTCCTGTTGATCGTAGCTGATGACTGTGAATTAGAAAGTTGTCCGTCTTGATAAGAACAATATACAGTTTGGTGTCTGTAGCTAAAACTAACCCCCACACTTTTGACAAAAGGTGGCACTATAGAGTGCCTCTTCCACGCCCTTTTAAAAGCTTTTTCCATTGTCTAGCTATCAATAATACTGATATGTGTTTTGAGTTTCATGTAAATCTGAGGTTGTTATCTGCCTCAAAATCACCATAACAGAATATTCAAGTTTGAAACGTTGCCATGGCAACAATATATAAGATATCAATATCCCCACAACAGATTTACATCGGCCATGTTTTGTCATTATTCTGATGAAGTTTGAAGCAAATCGAGTAAAAATAAGATGCTGAATTCAAAGCATTTTGAAAATGACTCAATTCCTTCTGCCAGTTGGTGGCGCTATAATGTTGACTCCTAATAGTCACATATATATGATTGGTATCACACAACGAACAAACCGATGAAGTTTGACCATACTCAGGCAATGTATGTGGATGTTATTAGGCATTTCCTGTTTCTAATTTTTTGCCCTAATTTCAACGCCACGCCACGGGCAAACCATTCGAGATATCAAAAATCCCTTGGCAATTTTTCATCCCCAATGTCTTGAGATCATGTTCACTGAGTTTCGAAGCAAACGGTTGAAAGTATTTCAAATTCCAGAGCATGCTTTTTTTACACAGCCCTGAATAGCTGACTTCCTGTTGGGCGGAGCCTATGACATAGAGCGCAAAAGTTGTTCAGCTCAATGAGATCTATAAGTGTACTGAGTTTCATTTAAATCCATGCAAGTATTTGTGAGCTATGGTTCAAGGTTTCTGACAGTGTTCCAGGGGGCGCTGATCTGAGTGATTTTGATGAATTATGAATGCTAATTAAGTCGGAAAGGTATTTAGGGGACTGGTTGTTAAGAGATTTGTAGACAAATAATTAAATGTTAAACTCAATTCTGTATCGGACTGGTAACCAATGCAGAAAACATAGAATTAGGGTGATGTGATCTCGTTTTCAGCTGCCAGAGAGCAGACGGGCAGCCGCGTTTTGGACCATCTGAAGACGAGAGATGGAAGTGAGAGGTAACCCAACATATAGTGAGTTGCAATAGTCAAGTCTTGTTGAAATAAAAGCGTGAATAACTGTTGTATATGATATTTATTGGTGATATTAATAATGTTAAAGTAAAATGCAGTAACAGATTGTCAGGATCCTGCCCTGACAGTCTTGTCTGTACTGTCTTTGTTTATTTTGTGCCTGAGCACATGGTTGTGTCTCTTGTGTCTACCACGTGCTCCTCTTGTCCCACCTCCTTGTTTTCCCTGGTCACGCCCTCTTGTTTAGTCCCCATTAGTCAGAGTGTTGTCACCTGTTTCTCATGTCTCTGTACGCTTTTATTGTGATCATTTCCCTCATGTGTTACCGGTTCGTTTTGTGTGTGAGTTAATGTCTGCTTAGTGTGTTAGCTGTTCTAATCTAATAGCGTTTTTCCCTTGTCAGTTTAAGTCTGGAATTTGTTAGTTTAAGTTTATCTTGTCACTGTTTATTCTAGTCTAGTTTAAGTGTTTCTTTTTGTTTGGATCTCACTTTTAATTTGACTTGAGTTTGACTTGTTCTTTAAAGTATTTATTTTCCCCTTTGAGTTATTTTCTTGGTTAGTCTTTCCAGTTATTTCTAGAACTTTATTTTGTATTTGTTTTCTAAAACCAAATGATTATATTGGTCTAAATGAGTCTACTCCACCAAACTACTGTTATAAGCATGAGCCCCGTCATACTGGTGGTGGTCGGAGGTGTTGCAACAATATATAGTGATATTCTCAATGTTACCCAGAAAACAGGATGCAGGTTTAACTCATTCGAAACACTTATGCTTAATGTTACATTGTCAGATAAGCAAAGAAATCTATTGTGTCTCTTGTTCTGGCTACTGTGTATAGACCTCCAGGGCCATATACAAAATTCTTAAAAGAATTTGCAGATTTCTTCTCAGACCTTTTGGTTACAGTTCATAAAGCACTAATTGTCAGAGATTTTAATATTCATGTTGATAATACAAATGATGCATTAAGACTTGCGTTTACTGACCTAATAAACTCTTTTGGAGTCAAGCAAAATGTCACTGGACCCACTCGTTTTAATCATACACTATATTTAATGATATCGCATGGAAGCAATCTTACTGATATAGATATCGTCCTTTAGGGTGATGATGTTACAGATCATTTCCTTGTATCGTGCATGCTGCATATTACTGATATTATACTATATGGCTCAGCGTTACCATCTGGGCAGAACTATTGTTCCAGCCACCAAATACAAATTTGCAAATAACCTGCCTGATTTATCTCAACTGCTATGTGTACCCATAAATACACATGAACTAGACAAAATGGCTGGCAACATGGTCACTATTTTCTCTAATACATTAGAACCTGTTGCCCACATCAAATTGGAAAAGGTTAGAGAAAAACGTACTGTGACATGGTATAACAATAATACTCACTCTATCAAGAAAGAAACTCGTAGTCTTGAGAGCAAATGGAGAAAAACTAACTTGGAACTTTTTAGAATTGCATGGAAAACAGTATGTCCAGCTATAGACAAGCCCTAAAAACTGCCAGGGATTGCCACAAGGATCTTTCCTAGGTCCTCTTCTATTTTCTATATACATGTTGCCCCTTGGTAATATTATTAGAAAATATGGGATTAGTTTCTACTGTTATGCTGACGATACTCAACTATGTATATCAATGAGACCAGATGAAACTTCCAAATTACAGTATTGTTCAAAATAATAGCAGTACAATGTGACTAACCAGAATAATCAAGGTTTTTAGTATATTTTTTATTGCTACGTGGCAAACAAGTTACCAGTAGGTTCAGTAGATTGTCAGAAAACAAACAAGACCCAGCATTCATGATATGCACGCTCTTAAGGCTGTGCAATTGGGCAATTAGTTGAATTAGTTGAAAGGGGTGTGTTCAAAAAAATAGCAGTGTCTACCTTTGACTGTACAAACTCAAAACTATTTTGTACAAACATTTTTTTTTCCTGGGATTTAGCAATCCTGTGAATCACTAAACTAATATTTAGTTGTATGAGCACAGTTTTTTAAAACTGCTTGACATCTGTGTGGCATGGAGTCAACCAACTTGTGGCACCTCTCAGCTGTTATTCCACTCCATGATTCTTTAACAACATTCCACAATTCATTCACATTTCTTGGTTTTGCTTCAGAAACAGCATTTTTGATATCACCCCACAAGTTCTCAATTGGATTAAGGTCTGGAGATTGGGCTGGCCACTCCATAACATTAATTTTGTTGGTTTGGAACCAAGACTTTGCCCGTTTACTAGTGTGTTTTGGGTCATTGTCTTGTTGAAACAACCATTTCAAGGGCATGTCCTCTTCAGCATAGGGCAACATGACCTCTTCAAGTATTTTAACATATGCAAACTGATCCATGATCCTTGGTATGCGATAAATAGGCCCAACACCATAGTAGGAGAAACATGCCCATATCATGATGCTTGCACCTCCATGCTTCACTGTCTTCACTGTGTACTGTGGCTTGAATTCAGAGTTTGGGGGTCGTCTCACAAACTGCCTGTGGCCCTTGGACCCAAAAAGAACAGTTTTACTCTCATCAGTCCACAAAATGTTCCTCCATTTCTCTTTAGGCCAGTTGATGTGTTCTTTGGCAAATTGTAACCTCTTCTGCACATGCCTTTTTTTTAACAGAGAGACTTTGCGGGGGATTCTTGAAAATAGATTAGCTTCACACAGACGTCTTCTAACTGTCACAGTACTTACAGGTAACTCCAGACTGTCTTTGATCATCCTGGAGGTGATCATTGGCTGAGCCTTTGCCATTCTGGTTATTCTTCTATCCATTTTGATGGTTGTCTTCCGTTTTCTTCCACGTCTCTCTGGTTTTGCTCTCCATTTTAAGGCATTGGAGATCATTTTAGCTGAACAGCCTATCATTTTTTGCACCTCTTTATAGGTTTTCCCCTCTCTAATCAACTTTGTAATCAAAGTACGCTGTTCTTCTGAACAATGTCTTGAACGACCCATTTTCCTCAGCTTTCAAATGCATGTTCAACAAGTGTTGGCTTCATCCTTAAATAGGGGCCACCTGATTCACACCTGTTTCTTCACAAAATTGATGACCTCAGTGATTGAATGCCACACTGCTATTTTTTTGAACACACCCCTTTCAACTAATTCAACTAATTGCCCAATTGCACAGCCTTAAGAGCGTGCATATCATGAATGCTGGGTCTCATTTGTTTTCTGAGAATCTACTGAACCTACTGGTAACTTGTTTGCCACGTAGCAATAAAAAAATATACGAAAAACCTTGATTATTCTGGTTAGTCACATTGTACTGCTATTATTTTGAACAATACTGTATCTAAGCTAACAGAGTATGTTCAAAATGTAAAAGATTGGATGACTAATAATTTTCTCCTATTAAATTTGGATAAGACAAAAATATTACTTATTGGACCAAAAACCAGTACACAGAATCTAGTAGACTACAATTTGCACCTAGACAGATTAACCGTTACTTCTTCTTGTCACGGTTCATGAATGCACCGTCTCCAGCTGTATTCATGTTACGTCATGTTGATTGATTCATGCAGGTGCTACTCATTCCAACTGCCTATTTAATGCCATGTCTTTCGTCACTTGTTTGTCAGATCGTTGTTTGAGGTCCTCCGTGTTTGATGTCTGATTCTCGTGTTCCTGCCTTGATTTGTCTCCTGTTCGGTTTCCTCTGGATCATTCCCTTTGCTCACGGATTATCGTCACCTCACTCGGATCTACCACCATCGTTATCTTTACCAGCACACTCAATTCACCTACTCACCAGTCTGTGCTGCCATCGAGGTTCCTGCATCACTCTCCAACCTTCTATCATCTCACCTATTACAATAAACTCTGTTTACTTGCTTTGCCTCCTGTCTTCCATAACCCAGCGTCACACTTCTACAGTCAAAAATCTGGGTGTTATATTCGACAGCAACTTGTCTTTTGAAAACCATATTTCCCATGTTACAAAAACAGCATTCTTCCATTTTAGAAACACTGCCAAGCTATGAAATATGTTACCTGTTTCTGATGCAGAAAAGCTAGTTCATGCATTTATGACCTCTATACCGGACTATTGTAATTCACTTCTTGGTGGTTGTCTAGCATCTTCAATAAACAAGCTGCAGGTAGTCCAAAAAGCAGTGGCTAGAGTCCTTACCAGGTCAAGAAAATATTATCATATCACCCCATTTTTACAGTCTCTGCACTAGCTCCCTTCTGTACCTTTAAGTTCCGTTTCAGTTACAAATTATTATTACTTACCTACAAGGCCCTTAATGGTTTAGCTCCTGTGTACCTAACTAGCCTTATACCACGCTACAACCCATCATGATCCCTTAGGTCACAAAACTCTGGATTTTTGGTAGTTCCTAGGATAGCAAAGTCCACTAAAGGAGGTATAGCTTTTTCGCATTTGGCTCCCAAACTCTGGAATAGCCTTCCTGATAATGATCGGGGTTTAGACACTCTCTCTCTGTTTAAATCTAGATTAAAAACACATCTCTTTCACCAAGCATTCGAATAATGCATCTCATACAGTGGGGCTCGAAAGTTTGGGCACCCTTTGCAGAATCTGTGAGAATGCAAGTAGTTTTCAAAAAATAAGAGAGATCCTACTAAATGCATGTTATATTTTATTTAGTACTGTCCTGTGTAAGATATTGTACATAAAAGATATTAACATTTAGTCCACAAGACAAAACAAATGCTGAAATTATTAAAATAACCCCACTCAAAAGTTTGGGAACCCTTGGTTCTTAGTATTGTGTGTGGTCACCTGATGATCAATGACTGTCTTTCTGTTTTGTGATGGTTGTGCATGAAGCAGACGGGACTGCAGCATTGGGTTCCTGAGAGAGAAATAAAGGAGGTAGGTAACCAACAGGACATTCAAAGGGTGACATACCTGTGGATGCTAATGGAAGACTATTATGGGAATAATAATAAAAAAGTGAGCTGTTGGCTCCAAGAGGCAGGATTGCAGGATGCCAGGCAGCGGATGACTCTCTCAAGATCCTGACTGCCTCACTCACACTGGCTGTTGGTCTTGGGGTGAAAACCTGATGACAGACAGCCGGTCCAGCGCCATCTTGGGCAGTGTCCATGACAGCCACAGTTGACTCTCCAGAGTCGAGTCAGGTTCCTGTTAACCCTCCAGAGTTGAGTCAGGTTCCCGTTAACCCTCCTCTGTCTCGATCGCATGGATGTGGTGGTCTTCTGCGCCACCCTGGTGTGCTTCTGTCTCAAACGCACGGATGCGGTGGTCTTCTGCACCGCCCTTGGGTGGCTTCTTTCTCGACTGCATGGCACCAATTCAACCTTGCTCCTCTCTGGATTCCTGCCCTGTCGGTTCGGCCCTGGGGACTGAACGTTTTTCTCTCTGTTTCTCTCTATGGACCTGGCCCTCTGTCCCTCCCCCTGATCCTCTGCCGGTCCACCTCCCTCCTGGAATCCTTGTCTTTGTTTTTGCACTTCTTGTCTCTGTTTCCCCATTTTACCTGGCCCTCCATCCCTCCCCCTGGTCCTCGGCCGCTTTACCTCCCTCCTGGTCTCTGTGTTCACTGGTCTCTTCTTGGGTTCGGGTGGAGCACCTGGTAGCTGCTCCGTGGAGGAGGGGGTAATGTCACGCTGTCTGGTCTCTGTTTCCCTGAGTCTCCACTAGTGGTCTCACTTCCGCACCTCACCATAGGCACTACAATTCCCACAAAGCCTTGTCCCTTCATCACAGTAATTGCACTCCTGTTAATTGCACTCAGGTGTCTTAACTTGTTAGTCATTATCCTCCCTATATTAACCAGTTCTTTTCTGTTTGTCTGCATGGAGTCCTTTCTTTCCGTCACCCAGTTTCCTCGCCTTCTGAGTTCCTCGTCTTCCGAGTTCCTGTTCCTGTTCCTATCCCTAGTGTTTGTTTGTTTGGATTGATTTTTGGTTTTGAAACCTGCTTGTTGGATACATATGGATTACCCATTAAATACCACACTGCATTTGGATCTCTCGTTTCCTGCGTTTCTCTGGGTTCCGATCGTAACAAGTACAAAGTCAATGTCACCTTTATTTATATAGCGCTTTAAACAAAATACATTGCGTCAAAGCAACTGAACAACATTCGTTTGGAAAACAGTGTCTCAATAATGCAAAATGATAGTTAAAGGCAGTTCATCATTGAATTCAGTTATGTCATCTCTGTTCAGTTTAAATACTGTCTGTGCATTCATTTGCAATCAAGTCAATGATATCGCTGTAGATGAAGTGACCCCAACTAAGCAAGCCAGAGGCGACAGCGGCAAGGAACTGAAACTCCATCGGTGACAGAATGGAGGAAAAAACCTTGGGAGAAACCAGGCTCAGTTGGGAGGCCAGTTCTCCTCTGACCAGACGAAACCAGTAGTTCAATTCCAGGCTGCAGCAAAGTCAGATTGTGCAGAAGAATCATCTGTTTCTTGTGGTCTTGTCCTGGTGATCCTCTGAGACGAGGTCTTTACAGGGGATCTGTATCTGGGGCTCTAGTTGTCCTGGTCTTTCAGGGCAGTAGAGGTCCTTTCTAGGTGCTGATCCACCATCTGGTCTGGATACGTACTGGATCCGGGTGACTGCAGTGATCCTCTGATCTGGACACAGATTGGATCTGGTGG
This sequence comes from Carassius gibelio, assembly GCF_023724105.1. Classification (NCBI taxonomy): domain Eukaryota; kingdom Metazoa; phylum Chordata; class Actinopteri; order Cypriniformes; family Cyprinidae; genus Carassius; species Carassius gibelio. The sequence goes on from NC_068372.1 coordinate 1,361,793, forward strand.
CCACGGTGACCTCGGAACAAGAGAGAAACAGACAAATATTAGTGTAGATGCCATTCTTCTAATAATGTAGCAGGTACATAGGGTGTTATGTGAAGTGTTTCCAGTTCCGGTTTACCTAATTAATGCAGCCTAAAAATCCTTTAACGGATTTGGATATTAAAAGCATACTAGTATGTTATGTGTATGAGAGGTTAAAGAGATGGGTCTTTAATCTAGATTTAAACTGCAAGAGTGTGTTTGCCTCCGATGTTAGGTAGGTTATTCCAGAGTTTAGGCGCCAAATAGGAAAAGGATCTGCTGCCCGCAGTTTATTTTGATATTCTTGGTATTATCAAATTGCCTGAGTTTTGAGAACGTAGCGGACGTAGAGGAGTATAATGTAAAAGGAGCTCATTCAAATACTGAGGTGCTAAACCATTCAGGGCTTTATAAGTAATAAGCAATATTTTAAAATCTATACGATATTTGATAGGGAGCCAGTGCAGTGATGACAGGACCAGGCTAATATGGTCATACTTCCTGGTTCTAGTAAGAACTCTTGCTGCTGCATTTTGAACTAGCTTTAGTTTGTTTACTAAGCGTGCAGAACAACCACCCAATAAAGCATTACAATAATCTAACCTTGAGGTCATAAATGCATGGATTAACATTTCTGCATTTGACATTGAGAGCATAGGCCGTAATTTAGATATATTTTTGAGATGGAAAAATGCAGTTATACAAATGCTAGAAACATGGCTTTCTAAGGAAAGATTGCGATCAGATTGCACACCTAGTTTCCTAACTGATGACGAAGAATTGACAGAGCAACCATCAAGTCTTAGACAGTGTTCTAGGTTATTACATGTAGAGTTATTAGGTCCTATAATTAACACCTATGAGAGTTACACCCACAAAGAACTTGCCAGGATCACAGGGACCCTAGCTCACCTCCTCATCGCCCAGGCACGGATCAGCGAAAGGAGCAACCACGACTTGGAGCAGGAAGCCGTGGCTCTGAGACTTCGAGTGGAGGAAGCCCTACAGCATTAGGCCCACACCCAGAGTCGTCTAGATAAGCTACTTCTCGAGACCCAAGACCAGCACGAGAAAGAGAACGCTACAGATCCAGAACTACAGAAAGAAGTGGAAAGACTTCAAAATGCCCTGAAGAATCTTCGTCTGGACACAATCACCTTTATTTATATAGTGCTTTAAACAAAATACATTGCGTCAAAGCACTGAACAACATTCATTTGGAAAACAGTGTCTCAATAATGCAAAATGATAGTTAAAGGCAGCTCATCATTGAACACAGACCAAAGAGAACATTTGGAGAGAGAAACCCGAGAGAGACTCGAGGCAAAGCTCCGACAAGGTGACGCTCTCCTTGAAAGGGCTGAAATCGAACTGAAAGAAAGAGATGCTAAAGTGAAGGCCTATGAAAATCACCTGGAAATGGCCCGAGCTGAAATCCACGACCTTACACAGCGTAAAGACTCTCTAATAGATGAACTTGACATGGTTCACAGAGAACTGAAACATTCTTATAGCCTGCAACGTGAACAGAAAGAGGAGACACACTCCACAGAGTTTCCCCTGGCCAGTGAACCCCAGCGTGTCAGCCAAGAACTTCGAGCTGAAAAAGGGGGTGAAAGCCTGCTTTTCAAAATGTCACCAGCCAGCCTCTACGAACCCCTGTCAGCAGTGGGGGAAGGAAAACCCTTCCAGAAAGTCCGGGTCACCAGCCACGGACACATAACTCCAAAAGAACTGGACAAGCTGGCTAGAAACATCCCTACGTTCAACCCAGATCCTGCAGGAGGCCACGACATTCACGCTTATTTACAAGATATAGACTTTCACTTGCAAACTGTCACCAACGTAACCACTTGGGACAAATTGTACCTGCTCAGAATTACATCCAGTCGTGAGGTACGCAGTTTTTTAGACCGTCAACCAGAGACTGTCAAAATGGACTACCAGCAACTGCGAAAAGCTTTGGTGCGTGAATTCTCTGATCCAGAATCAGACCAAGGGCTAGTAACCGCAATGCACCTCAAGCAAGGTCGACTTGAAACCCCACCAAATTTCTACAACTGACTGCGACTTGCCTACTTCGTAACAGTGAAAGCTAACACCATGTTTCCTGATGATATCTCCCAAAAGTAACATATAAAGCATGAAGATTAGCGGCCCTAGTACTGAGCCTTGAGGTACTCCATACTGCACTTGTGATCGATATGATACATCTTCATTCACTGCTACGAACTGATGGCGGTCATATAAGTACGATTTAAACCATGCTAATGCACTTCCACTGATGCCAACAAAGTGTTCAAGTCTATGCAAAAGAATGCTGTGGTCAATTGTGTCAAACGCAGCACTAAGATCCAATAAAACTAATAAAGAGATACACCCACAATCAGATGATAAGAGTAGGTCATTGGTAACTCTAAGGAGAGCAGTCTCAGTACGATACGGTCTAAATCCTGACTTGGAATCCTCACATATACCATTTTTCTCTAAGAAGGAATATAATTTTGAGGATACCACCTTTTCTAGTATCTTGGACAGAAAAGGGAGATTCGAGATTGGTCTATAATTAACTAGTTCTTTGGGGTCAAGTTGTGGTTTCTTGATGAGAGGCTTAATAATAGCCAGTTTGAAGGTTTTGGGGACATATCCTAATGACAATGAGGAATTAATAATAGTCAGAAGAGGATCTATGACTTCTGGTAGCATCTCTTTTAGGAGCTTAGATGGTATAGGGTCTAACATGTTGTTGGTTTAGATGATTTAACAAGTTTATACAATTCTTCCTCTCCTATAGTAGAGAATGAGTGGAACTGTTCCTCAGGGGGTCTATAGTGCACTCTCTGATGTGATACTGTAGCTGACGGCTTAATGGTTGCAATTTTATCTCTAATAGTATCGATTTTAGAAGTAAAGTAGTTCATGAAGTCATTACTGCTGTGGTGTTGGGAAATGTCAACACTTGTTGAGGCTTTATTTTTCGTTAATTTAGCCATTGTATTGAATAAATACCTGGGGTTATGTTTGTTTTCTTCTAAAAGAGAAGAAAAGTAATCAGATCTAGCAGTTTTTAATGCCAGTTTTTAAGGATATGTTACTTTCCCGCCAACCAATACGAAATACTTCTAGTTTTGTTTTCCTCCAGCTGCGCTCCATTTTTCGGGCTGCTCTCTTTAGGGTGTGAGCATGCTCATTATACCATGGTGTCAAACTGTTTTCCTTAACCTTTCTTAAGCTAAAAAGGAGCAACTGTATTTAAAGTGATAGAAAAGAGAGAGTCCATAGTTTCTGTTACATCATCAAGTTGTTCTGAGGTTTTGGATATGCTAAGGAATTTGGATACATCAAGAAGAGAACTTAAAAAGCAGAACACACTACAAAGTATTCAAAACATGTTGTGTACACGCGTGAATAAATAATATACAACACTTTCTGCATCCCCTAATCTAAACTGTAAACTACTCAGTCTTACGTAAGACAGAAACAGGATGTAAATGCAAAGCGTAGTTTATTCTATTTCAGCACAAAGATCAAATGTGACGAAGTAACACAGCAGCACAGGCGGACGGCCACAAGGCAGGGTGGAATGGTGACGCAGGGACTTCGGTGGACAACGGATGGTGGTGCTCAGTCCAGTTATGATCCCCCGAATGATTCCCGGTAAGTGAATAATCCTTGTGACGGTGCTCGGTGATCCAGTGCTGAGTGGAGATCCAGGGAAGAACGACAACAACACGGGGACTCCCGCTGACTAATAGACACGGGAACAGGGACAGGAACACACTGGGAAGAACAACGATCTGACAACATGAAACACAGGTTAGCTGGCGCTGCTGATCATCGCTGATCAGTGACCATGCCCACAGACACACACACAACAGCACGCTAGACGAGAGAGAGAGAGTGAATTCATGAACCGTGACAATCAGTTGTAAAAGTTTTACTCATCATTCGTAGATCTTTCACCCCAGAGTGTATTCTCATACAATCTGTAGCCAGCAGGTTTGTAGAACATTTACAACTGAAGGCAAGTAGATTATTTTGTGACTGAATTAATCTTTGTTTTTGAACAAATCATTTGAATCAATGATTCAGTGGCCCATTCATGAAGACAATCACTACCTTTGTTTCTAAATGAATCAGCAATTTTGAATGAGTTAGTGGATCACTCATAAAGACAGAGACTTTCTGCCACCTACTGGCAGCTTTAGTGTCATTTATTTACAGTTTTTTTTTTTACAATCGCTATGACAATTTTTTCAATACTTTTAACAATTTCCCTAAACTCTTAAAACACTTAGCACAACATCCATCTGTGTAGGCTATTCAGTTTACACATTTCTTGTTGCTTTGACACAAAATGCATGTATTTAACACAAATCTAAAATGCTTGATCTTTGTTTACACACAAGCTCAACCAAGACCAAAACAATGTAATTTTACTGACACATTTTCAAATGCTTTCACACTGTATGACAGAACAGATAACATCTGTAGTAAACATCTGTAAACATCTGTTTTGTTTATTGAAGCATGAATATGTCCCCTGTATTTTATTTTATTATATTGCTAATGAGAAACAGCTTGTCACGGTTGGTAAACTGTGATCTCTGGGTTTTGCACTTTGTGGGTGAAGTCTGTGTGTTACGCGTCAGCACTGATTAGTTTGTGGGTATCTCCGTTAATTGTCATCGGCAGCAGCTGTCACTCATTACTCTTCCCTATATAATGGTTTGTCTTCCCTATATAATGAGATGCATAGCAGATTGTCATCACTCAATGGCTGGATGTCTAAGTGGTGCCCACAGAATACCATAGGTTATATAGACAATTGGACGAGCTTTTGGGGCAGACCTGACCTGTTTAAAAGAGATGGTCTTCATCCCTCCTGGGGTGGCGCCACTCTTCTGTCTAGAAATATGGCAAATAGTCTTAGTGTTTATACTTGACTAACTGGGGCCCAGGTCAGGAAGCAGACAGACTGGCTAAACCGACCGTCTGCTAGCTGCCTCCCGTCACAGAGGTCAGTTAATTCTCAGCACATAGAGACTCTTTCACCTAGATATCACACTATAGAGACTGTGTCTGTTCCACGAACTAGAAAATACAAAAAACGTCCAAACCAAGTTAAGGTTAACAATTTAATTGAGGTTCAACAAATAAAAAACAAATGCAATATGGATAAACAAATGATAAAGATTGGCTTATTGAATATCAGATCCATTTCTACGAAAACACTTTTTGTAAATAATATGATAACTGATCATAATATAGATGTGCTCTGCTTGACAGAAACCTGGCTAAAACCTGATGATTACATTATTTTAAATGAGTCCACCCCCCAAGATTATTGTTATAAACACGAGCCGCGTCTAAAAGGCAAAGGGGGAGGAGTTGCTTCAATTTATAACAACGTTTTCAGGATTTCTCAGAGGGCAGGCTTCAAGTATAACTCGTTTGAAGTAATGGTGCTTCATATAACATTATCCAGAGAAACCAATGTTAATGATAAATCCCCTGTTATGTTTGTACTGGCTACTGTATACAGGCCACCAGGGCACCATACAGACTTTATTAAAGAGTTTGGTGATTTTACATCCGAGTTAGTTCTGGCTGCAGATAAAGTCTTAATAGTTGGTGATTTTAATATCCATGTCGATAATGAAAAAGATGTATTGGGATCAGCATTTATAGACATTCTGAACTCTATTGGTGTTAGACAACACGTTTCAGGACCTACTCATTGTCGAAATCATACTCTAGATTTAATACTGTCACATGGAATTGATGTTGATAGTGTTGAAATTATTCAGCCAAGTGATGATATCTCAGATCATTATTTAGTTCTGTGTAAACTTCATATAGCCAAAATTGTAAATTCTACTTCTTGTTACAAGTATCGAAGAACCATCACTTCTACCACAAAAGACAGCTTTTTAAGTTATCTTCCTGATGTATCCGAATTCCTTAGCATATCCAAAACCTCAGAACAACTTGATGATGTAACAGAAACTATGGACTCTCTCTTTTCTAGCACTTTAAATACAGTTGCTCCTTTACGCTTAAGAAAGGTTAAGGAAAACAGTTTGACACCATGGTATAATGAGCATACTCGCACCCTAAAGAGAGCAGCCCGAAAAATGGAGCGCAGCTGGAGGAAAACAAAACTAGAGGTATTTCGTATTGCTTGGCGGGAAAGTAGCATATCCTACCGAAAAGCATTAAAAACTGCTAGATCTGATTACTTTTCTTCTCTTTTAGAAGAAAACAAACATAACCCCAGGTATTTATTCAATACAGTGGCTAAATTAACGAAAAATAAAGCCTCAACAAGTGTTGACATTTCCCAACACCACAGCAGTAATGACTTTATGAACTACTTTACTTCTAAAATCGATACTATTAGAGATAAAATTGCAACCATTCAGCCGTCAGCTACAGTTTCGCATCAGACAGTGCACTATAGACCCCCTGAGGAACAGTTCCACTCATTCTCTACTATAGGAGAGGAAGAATTGTATAAACTTGTTAAATCATCTAAACTTACAACATGTATGTTAGACCCTATACCATCTAAGCTCTTAAAAGAGGTGCTTCCAGAAGTCATAGGTCCTCTTCTGACTATTATTAATTCAATCAATCAATCAATCACCTTTATTTATATAGTGCTTTAAACAAAATACATTGCGCCAAAGCACTGAACAACATTCATTTGGAAAACAGTGTCTCAATAATGCAAAATGATAGTTAAAGGCAGTTCATCATTGAATTCAGTGATGTCATCTCTGTTCAGTTGAAATAGTGTCTGTTTTAATTTGCAATCAAGTCAACGATATCGTTGTAGATGAAGTGACCCCAACTAAGCAAGCCAGAGGCGACAGCGGCAAGGAACCGAAACTCCATCGGTGACAGAATGGAGAAAAAAACCTTGGGAGAAACCAGGCTCAGTTGGGGGGCCAGTTCTCCTCTGACCAGACGAAACCAGTAGTTCAATTCCAGACTGCAGCAAAGTCAGATTGTGCAGAAGAATCATCTGTTTCCTGTGGTCTTGTCCTGGTGCTCCTCTGAGACAAGGTCTTTACAGGGGATCTGTATCTGGGGCTCTAGTTGTCCTGGTCTCCGCTGTCTTTCAGGGCAGTAGAGGTCCTTTCTAGGTGCTGATCCACCATCTGGTCTGGATACGTACTGGATCCGGGTGACTGCAGTGACCCTCTGATCTGGACACAGACTGGATCTGGTAGCTACAGTGACCTCGGAACAAGAGAGAAACAGACAAATATTAGCGTAGATGCCATTCTTCTAATGATGTAGAAAGTACGGTGTTATGTGAAGTGTTCCGGTTCCAGTTTACCTAATTAATGCAGCCTAAAAATCCTTTAACGGATTTGGATATTAAAAGCATATTAGTATGTTATGTGTATGCCAGGTTAAAGAGATGGGTCTTTAATCTAGATTTAAACTGCAAGAGTGTGTCTGCCTCCCGAACAATGTTAGGTAGGTTATTCCAGAGTTTAGGCGCCAAATAGGAAAAGGATCTGCCGCCCGCAGTTGATTTTGATATTCTAGGTATTATCAAATTGCCTGAGTTTTGAGAACGTAGCGGACGTAGAGGAGTATAATGTAAAAGGAGCTCATTCAAATACTGAGGTGCTAAACCATTCAGGGCTTTATAAGTAATAAGCAATATTTTAAAATCTATACGATGTTTGATAGGGAGCCAGTGCAGTGTGGACAGGACCGGGCTAATATGGTCATACTTCCTGGTTCTAGTAAGAACTCTTGCTGCTGCATTTTGGACTAGCTGTAGTTTGTTTACCAATCGTGCAGAACAACCACCCAATAAAGCATTACAGTAGTCTAACCTTGAAGTCATAAATGCATGGATTAACATTTCTGCATTTGACATTGAGAGCATAGGCCGTAATTTAGATATATTTTTGAGATGGAAAAATGCAGTTTTACAAATGCTAGAAACGTGGCTTTCTAAGGAAAGATTGCGATCAAGTAGCACACCTAGGTTCCTAACTGATGACGAAGAATTGACAGAGCAACCATCAAGTCTTAGACAGTGTTCTAGATTATTACAAGTAGAGTTTTTAGGCCCTATGATTAACACCTCTGTTTTTTCTGAATTTAGCAGTAAGAAATTACTCGTCATCCAATTTTTTATATCGACTATGCATTCCATTAGTTTTTCAAATTGGTGTGTTTCACCGGGCTGCGAGGAAATATAGAGCTGCGTATCATCAGCATAACAGTGAAAGCTAACACCATGTTTCCTGATGATATCTCCCAAGGGTAACATATAAAGCGTGAAGAGTAGCGGCCCTAGTACTGAGCCTTGAGGTACTCCATACTGCACTTGTGATCGATATGATACATCTTCATTCACTGCTACGAACTGATGGCGGTCATATAAGTACGATTTAAACCATGCTAATGCACTTCCACTGATGCCAACAAAGTGTTCAAGTCTATGCAAAAGAATGTTGTGGTCAATTGTGTCAAACGCAGCACTAAGATCCAATAAAACTAATAGAGAGATACACCCACGATCAGATGATAAGAGCAGATCATTTGTAACTCTAAGGAGAGCAGTTTCAGTACTATGATACGGTCTAAATCCTGACTGGAAATCCTCACATATACCATTTTTCTCTAAGAAGGAATATAATTGTGAGGATACCACCTTTTCTAGTATCTTGGACAGAAAAGGGAGATTCGAGATTGGTCTATAATTAACTAGTTCTCTGGGGTCAAGTTGTGGCTTTTTTATGAGAGGCTTAATAACAGCCAGTTTGAAGGTTTTGGGGACATGTCCTAATAACAATGAGGAATTAATAATAGTCAGAAGAGGACCTATGACTTCTGGAAGCACCTCTTTTAAGAGCTTAGATGGTATAGGGTCTAACATACATGTTGTAAGTTTAGATGATTTAACAAGTTTATACAATTCTTCCTCTCCTATAGTAGAGAATGAGTGGAACTGTTCCTCAGGGGGTCTATAGTGCACTGTCTGATGCGAAACTGTAGCTGACGGCTTAATGGTTGCAATTTTATCTCTAATAGTATCGATTTTAGAAGTAAAGTAGTTCATAAAGTCATTACTGCTGTGGTGTTGGGAAATGTCAACACTTGTTGAGGCTTTATTTTTCGTTAATTTAGCCACTGTATTGAATAAATACCTGGGGTTATGTTTGTTTTCTTCTAAAAGAGAAGAAAAGTAATCAGATCTAGCAGTTTTTAATGCTTTTCGGTAGGATATGCTACTTTCCCGCCAAGCAATACGAAATACCTCTAGTTTTGTTTTCCTCCAGCTGCGCTCCATTTTTCGGGCTGCTCTCTTTAGGGTGCGAGTATGCTCATTATACCATGGTGTCAAACTGTTTTCCTTAACCTTTCTTAAGCGTAAAGGAGCAACTGTATTTAAAGTGCTAGAAAAGAGAGAGTCCATAGTTTCTGTTACATCATCAAGTTGTTCTGAGGTTTTGGATATGCTAAGGAATTCGGATACATCAGGAAGATAACTTAAAAAGCAGTCTTTTGTGGTAGAAGTGATGGTTCTTCGATACTTGTAACAAGAAGTAGAATTTACAATTTTGGCTATATGAAGTTTACACAGAACTAAATAATGATCTGAGATATCATCACTTGGCTGAATAATTTCAACACTATCAACATCAATTCCATGTGACAGTATTAAATCTAGAGTATGATTTCGACAATGAGTAGGTCCTGAAACGTGTTGTCTAACACCAATAGAGTTCAGAATGTCTATAAATGCTGATCCCAATACATCTTTTTCATTATCGACATGGATATTAAAATCACCAACTATTAAGACTTTATCTGCAGCCAGAACTAACTCGGATGTAAAATCACCAAACTCTTTAATAAAGTCTGTATGGTGCCCTGGTGGCCTGTATACAGTAGCCAGTACAAACATAACAGGGGATTTATCATTAACATTGGTTTCTCTGGATAATGTTATATGAAGCACCATTACTTCAAACGAGTTATACTTGAAGCCTGCCCTCTGAGAAATCCTGAAAACGTTGTTATAAATTGAAGCAACACCTCCCCCTTTGCCTTTTAGACGCGGCTCGTGTTTATAACAATAATCTTGGGGGGTGGACTCATTTAAAATAATGTAATCATCAGGTTTTAGCCAGGTTTCTGTCAAGCAGAGCACATCTATATTATGATCAGTTATCATATTATTTACAAAAAGTGTTTTCGTAGAAATGGATCTGATATTCAATAAGCCAATCTTTATCATTTGTTTATCCATATTGCATTTGTTTTTTATTTGTTGAACCTCAATTAAATTGTTAACCTTAACTTGGTTTGGACGTTTTTTGTATTTTCTAGTTCGTGGAACAGACACAGTCTCTATAGTGTGATATCTAGGTGAAAGAGTCTCTATGTGCTGAGAATTAACTGACCTCTCTGACGGGAGGCAGCTAGCAGACGGTCGGTTTAGCCAGTCTGTCTGCTTCCTGACCTGGGCCCCAGTTAGTCAAGTATAAACACTAAGACTATTTGCCATATTTCTAGACAGAAGAGTGGCGCCACCCCAGGAGGGATGAAGACCATCTCTTTTAAACAGGTCAGGTCTGCCCCAAAAGCTCGTCCAATTGTCTATATAACCTATGTTATTCTGTGGGCACCACTTAGACATCCAGCCATTGAGTGATGACAATCTGCTATGCATCTCATCACCACGGTAAGCAGGGAGGGGACCAGAGCATATTACAGTGTCTGACATCGTGCTTGCAAGTTCACACACCTCTTTAAAGTTATTTTTAGTGATCTCCGACTGGCGAAGTCGAACATCATTAGCGCCGGCATGAATAACAATCTTACTGTATTTACGCTTAGCATTAGCCAGCACTTTTAAATTTGCCAAGATGTCAGGCGCTCTGGCTCCCGGTAAACATTTGACTATGGTGGCTGGTGTCTCTATATTCACGTTCCGTACAATGGAATCGCCAATAACTAGAGCACTTTCATCAGGTTTCTCAGTGGGTGCATCACTGAGTGGGGAGAACCTGTTTAATGTTTTGATCGGAACAGAAGAGCGGTGTTTTGACCCACGACTACGCTGCCTCACCGTCACCCAGTTGCCCTGCTGCAGGGGCTCTGCTGGAACCGGACAATGTACAGGAATCCCTGAGCTAGACGCATCCAAAGCCATATCTAGAGCCCTAACATTCTTACTGTCCTCAATTAAAGTTTGGATGCGTGTCTCTAATTCTGAAATCTTCTCTGTCAGCCTAACTGTTTCCCTGCATTTATCACATGTGAATCCCTCATCAGCGACAGAGATAGATAAACTGTACATGTGGCAAGAGGTGCAAATAACAATTGTAGGAGAAGCCATTACTCACCGTGCTTGATGAAATATTCTTACTGCGGTTGTTTGATGAACTTGTGAAAAACTGCAGCGTGAGAGAGGAGAGGAGAAAAGAAAACGCTAATGACAAGCTAACGAGTGCTAACGCTTTGCAGGTGTACTGCAGTCACGGAAGAGTGAACGATCAAAGTTAATCTGATAAGATTGATCGGTAATATCAGAAATATGGTGTGAATTAAGTTATATTTTACAATTAAAAAAAACAAACAAACAGACAGTGATAGTAAGAAAGATTATAGAGAAAAAATATAAAATAAAAACAGCTACATGGAGCTATGATTAGCTACAGAAGGCCAACAGGAAGTAGAGAAAACACTGTCCAACAGCGACACCAACAGGCACCAGATCACAAATCCTCATTGTTATTAGGACATGTCCCCAAAACCTTCAAACTGGCTGTTATTAAGCCTCTCATAAAAAAGCCACAACTTGACCCCAAAGAACTAGTTAATTATAGACCAATCTCGAATCTCCCTTTTCTGTCCAAGATACTAGAAAAGGTGGTATCCTCACAATTATATTCCTTCTTAGAGAAAAATGGTATATGTGAGGATTTCCAGTCAGGATTTAGACCGTATCATAGTACTGAAACTGCTCTCCTTAGAGTTACAAATGATCTGCTCTTATCATCTGATCGTGGGTGTATCTCTCTATTAGTTTTATTGGATCTTAGTGCTGCGTTTGACACAATTGACCACAACATTCTTTTGCATAGACTTGAACACTTTGTTGGCATCAGTGGAAGTGCATTAGCATGGTTTAAATCGTACTTATATGACCGCCATCAGTTCGTAGCAGTGAATGAAGATGTATCATATCGATCACAAGTGCAGTATGGAGTACCTCAAGGCTCAGTTCTAGGGCCGCTACTCTTCACGCTTTATATGTTACCCTTGGGAGATATCATCAGGAAACATGGTGTTAGCTTTCACTGTTATGCTGATGATACGCAGCTCTATATTTCCTCGCAGCCCGGTGAAACACACCAATTTGAAAAACTAATGGAATGCATAGTCGATATAAAAAATTGGATGACGAGTAATTTCTTACTGCTAAATTCAGAAAAAACAGAGGTGTTAATCATAGGGCCTAAAAACTCTACTTGTAATAACCTAGAACACTGTCTAAGACTTGATGGTTGCTCTGTCAATTCTTCGTCATCAGTTAAGAACCTAGGTGTGCTACTTGATCGCAATCTTTCCTTAGAAAGCCACGTTTCTAGCATTTGTAAAACTGCATTTTTCCATCTCAAAAATATATCTAAATTACGGCCTATGCTCTCAATGTCAAATGCAGAAATGTTAATCCATGCATTTATGACTTCAAGGTTAGACTACTGTAATGCTTTATTGGGTGGTTGTTCTGCACGCTTGGTAAACAAACTACAGCTAGTCCAAAATGCAGCAGCAAGAGTTCTTACTAGAACCAGGAAGTATGACCATATTAGCCCGGTCCTGTCCACACTGCACTGGCTCCCTATCAAACATCGTATAGATTTTAAAATATTGCTTATTACTTATAAAGCCCTGAATGGTTTAGCACCTCAGTATTTGAATGAGCTCCTTTTACATTATACTCCTCTACGTCCGCTACGTTCTCAAAACTCAGGCAATTTGATAATACCTAGAATATCAAAATCAACTGCGGGCGGCAGATCCTTTTCCTATTTGGCGCCTAAACTCTGGAATAACCTACCTAACATTGTTCGGGAGGCAGACACACTCTTGCAGTTTAAATCTAGATTAAAGACCCATCTCTTTAACCTGGCATACACATAACATACTAATATGCTTTTAATATCCAAATCCGTTAAAGGATTTTTAGGCTGCATTAATTAGGTAAACTGGAACCGGAACACTTCACATAACACCGTACTTTCTACATCATTAGAAGAATGGCATCTACGCTAATATTTGTCTGTTTCTCTCTTGTTCCGAGGTCACCGTGGCCACCAGATCCAGTCTCTGTCCAGATCAGAGGGTCACTGCAGTCACCCGGATCCAGTACGTATCCAGACCAGATGGTGGACCTCTACTGCCCTGAAAGACAGCGGAGACCAGGACAACTAGAGCCCCAGATACAGATCCCCTGTAAAGACCTTGTCTCAGAGGAGCACCAGGACAAGACCACAGGAAACAGATGATTCTTCTGCACAATCTGACTTTGCTGCAGCCTGGAATTGAACTACTGGTTTCGTCTGGTCAGAGGAGAACTGGCCCCCCAACTGAGCCTGGTTTCTCCCAAGGTTTTTTTCTCCATTCTGTCACCGATGGAGTTTCGGTTCCTTGCCGCTGTCGCCTCTGGCTTGCTTAGTTGGGGTCACTTCATCTACAGCGATATCGTTGACTTGATTGCAAATTAAAACAGACACTATTTCAACTGAACAGAGATGACATCAATGAATTCAATGATGAACTGCCTTTAACTATCATTTTGCATTATTGAGACACTGTTTTCCAAATGAATGTTGTTCAGTGCTTTGGCGCAATGTATTTTGTTTAAAGCACTATATAAATAAAGGTGATTGATTGATTGATTGATTAAGTCTTGTGTTCATGATAGCGTTGTTTCCTGTTCGTTAATCTTGCCCCTTTCCTCAACTTTAATGAGGAGTTTTAGTGAACCTGGAGATGGAAGGCTTTTGACCATCGTTCCTCCAGATGTCCCTTCAGATGTCCCTCCAGGATGCAATGGATGCTGTATATGCCAAGACATTACAGCTGAACAATACCAGGAAGGATAAGGCATACCAAAAGATTATTCCCAATATGCCTTGCCAGAGAAGATATCAGGTGTGATGTGGATAAGAACATATGGCCTAATGCAGAAGACCAGGCAGATTAGATTTTATTTATTTATTTTTCTGTGGCTTTTTCTGTTTGTATTTTCACATACAGTAATACTGTAAATGACTGATATATTGTACTTTTTGTTTGTTTTGTTTTCTTTCATTCATAAACCAGTGCATTGCTTTATAGAATGTATAATAGAAAAAAAAAAAAAAAAAAACAGAGACTGGAATCAGCCATTTCTAAATATTTTAGTGATCTGTTACCTGAAAATGCTTATCACTTGTTACAATATTTTATATAGAGATTATTTTTTTTTCAATACTTTTGAGTTGCTGTTGTTTCAGAAGTAGAGGCTTTACACTATATTTAAAGTTTGGAACATTGGGTCTTCATTTCTGTCATGCTGTGTTTAAGCATTTGTAAAAAAGATAAGAAATATCTATGATTTTGGTATGGGTAGAGCTTGTGTGAAAATAAAATGTAAGCATTTTAGAAACGTGTTAATTTACTGAATGTTGTGTGAAAACAAAACTAATTAAATATATGGACACAACAGATTGATGTTGTGCTAATTGTGTAAAGTGTTTTGAAAATGTGACTACAGATTGGACAAAAAGATGTTAGCAATTGAAAGAAAAACTGTATTTAACAATGTGTGTGATGTAGTTGTGTTGCTGTGTTAAGAGTTTAGAAAAAGTACTATTGTAATGTAGTGTACTATTGTAATTGAAAAATTAGTGTTGGAGTTTAGTTTGCAATGTTTTGAGCTTGAAAAGTTTTGTCTAATTTGTTTTGTCAACTGTGTTTTGTTGCTGTGTTTAGGAAAATTTTTAGAAGTACTGAAAAAAGTGTCTTGTATTGAATTTCTGCAGCAAAATAAAATATTGCATGTATTTACTAAACCCAAAACTGTAGTGCAAAACATAATCTATGATTAATGCAATATATTGTCTATTGTATAAGGTCAGAACTGACACACCTGGATTCGAGGTCTTCACAGTGCATCCGAGACCCGGGGCCCGAACGGGTTCGGGTCTATATTTTAAATGATCAGCCAGGCCCGGTCGGTCAAATCTACCCAGCGGGCAATTGATGTCAAATAGACATCAAGTTGACGTCGAACATTGTCATCAAAGAATTGGTCGAAAATACAAATCAAATCGATGTCAAAACTTGAAATTAAATTGGTGTCAAGGTTTGACATTCATTTGATTTGCTTTTTTTTTTTTTTTTACACATTGATGTCCTATTCTAGACCCCAATAATAATGACAAAACAGTATTAAATGCAAGACGTGTTTTATTAAATCCACTGGTTCATATCAGAATTTTGTAAATTTTCAATAAATGAACATGCAGTTGTAATACTGTATATACTTGGTATAACAATTTCATTTACATGTATTTACATTTATTCATTTAGCTGACACTTTTATCCAACGTGACTTAAAATTTTAACTTTACAACATTGTAAACATTGTAAAAAAAAAACAAACATTGTAAACATTATACTTGCACAAAAATGTCTTCACATTTAGTGTTTTCCATACATGTAAACATGTTCTTAATGTCAAAGCAAATCAGTGTAAAGGCACAAAATACGTATTTTTTTTTGGTCCATATCTCATTCAGTCTGTTTACCCCTCAAGTGCGGGGCCCGGTGACACCGAATCATTTGCACCCCCTAAGGACGGCCCTGGCTGAATGTATGTTACTGATCACTGAACAAAGTCTGTGCCAGTGGCGTTTGGACCTCCTTGGAAAAAGTAGTCTCTTTCTTTTTTTTTTTTTTCAGGACGACAGGATCTGGTTCTCTGCTGTTTCCAGCTAAGCAAGAAATCCACTCCCACTTGCAGCATCACAAAAGTGCTCCTGTAAAGTTGGAGGGGGGGGGGCTTGACACACACATCCATTTATCAAAGCTATTATTAACAAGTGAAATATCAGAGAAAAGAATCAATTACAATGCAATAATAGTTTACTCCAAACATTTATCTTAAAATTCTGTCATATTTTTTTTTTCTTGATGTGGTTCCAAAACTGTATGACATACATGTCTTACATGGTGTCTGTGGAATGGCATGAGTATAAGACATATCAATTCAGGTGAACTATCTGTTTTAAGGGTTATTTCGCCCCAAAAAATAAAAATGACGTCATCATTTATTTACCTGACTGCTGGTCTCATGAGACTCTTTTAGCAAAGCAAAGCAATTCAATCCAACTCAACTAGGACAAACACACAAGTTGTGAACAATCAAGATGAATAAAAACAAAATAAAATACAGCACTTTTTTCTCTTAGGACATCTGTTGTGCTCATTGCAACAGGAAGTGAAAACGTCCATCTGTCAGCTGTCTTTTTGACTGCCATGACAAACGAAGCTCCAGTCCGGAATCAAATTTTTATTAATCTTGATTTTTTTTCAGAACTTGTGAGCAGAGTGAACTGAAATAATAGTGTCTCATGAACACACAGTCATGCACAGAGACCAACAATTAAGTCAGGATGTTTGTTAAATAATATGAAAAAGTTCAGTATGTTTCTCACCAAACCTTATTGTATACCCACAGAACACTTGTAATATACATCTCATAATACATAAGACAACTCTATTATACTTTGGCTTCTATTTTAACAGCTTGATGTTATTCGTCATAGACTGAAATTATATGGACAAGCATATTCGGGACATTTTATCTAAATCTCCTTTTGTGGTCTGATAAAGAAACATATGACATAGGACAAATGCCGGGCTAAACTATTAAAACACTGTTATTGCATTTCTGACCTGAGTCAGACCCTCAGTCACCTCACAGATACAAACACAATTCAAAATCAAAAATTCACACTCAGGAATACAAACATAACTCAAAATCAAGCAAACTTAATGCATATCATCACATTTAGCACCTGGTGTTGTCCAGGGATTTGATAACTTGTACCCCTTATACCTCTCTGGTAAAACCCCTGGTAGAATGTTAACACCCCTTCTCTTTCTACTCTCACCTTTAGGCTGTTCGCTCGGTAAATACACAGATGTACCCACATTTATTAATGCTGGGTAACAGCATCCTGTCCACCCCTTCTCTGGTAGGTCATGGTATGCCCTATCTCCACACACCCATACCGCAGTAAGCCTGTTGAAAGGACATGTAAATGTTGTCATTGTCCCATCGATGGATGCTGTGTAGTTGTTCACTGTTCTATTCTTGATGTCGATCCAGATCCTTTCTAAGTGAGCTTGCTGATCTAATGGGTGATCTACTTATCAAACACAAAAAAATATTACAGCCACCATATTCAGTTGAATTTCTAAATATGATTGAGTCTTTTGACTTTACTCAGTGGGTTTCTGGTCCAACACACCCTTGATTTGATTTTAACCCATGGTTTCTCTATTTCAAATATAGAAATCAACAGTGCATCTTTCTCTGACCACACGCCTGTACTTTTGACTGTTCCTCTCACTGGATGCACACTTAAAAATCCATCACTGGCATGTTTAACTCGTTGTCTTACCCAACGCTCTAGTGAAGATTTTTCCACAGCCTATCACGATGTACGTAACTGCCTGGAATCTGTCTGTACCCTGCATAACCTGGATGCTGATGCACATCTTAATCTTTTTAATTCCACCTGTGCAGATATCATGAATTCTATTGCACCTTTGAGGTACAAAAATCACAAGCCTGCACCAGTGCCCTGGCACACTGACACCACACGTACCCTTAGACGGGTATGTAGACAGGCAGAGCACCAATGGAAAAAGGACCGTCTGCAGGTTTCGTATGAAATCATGCAAAATGCCTATAAGGTGTTTCAGAAAGCTGGAAAGTCTGCAAAATGCAAACATTTTTCTGAACTTATTTCTAATAATTGCCATAAACCTCAAGTTCTATTTGCTACTATTAACTCTGTTTTAAATCCCCCTGTGCATCCCACCTTTGAGCCCTCTACTGCTCTCTGTGACAATTTTGCAAAGTTATTTGTTGATAAGATCACAATTTTAAGATCTCAATTGTCTAACTCCGTGTATACACATGATGTTCCATTATGCTCCTCCATCTGGTCTGAGTTTGAGTCGATTGATCTGGACACATGTAATGAAATCGTTGGTCATTTAAAACCCACTATCTGTCCACAGGATGTTATTCCACCTTCTTTCAAATTATGGACACAGTTGGACCGGGCCTGTTACTTTTAATTAACAAATGCCTGTCAACTGGTTCCTTCCCTAACAGTCTGAAAGTTGCTGTGGTGACGCCATATCTTAAAAAAACTAATCTCGATCCTTCCACTCTTTCAAATTATCGTTCTATTTCTAATCTACCTTTTATTTTGAAGATCCTTGAGAGAGTTGTACTGGTTCAACTACAATCATACTTACCCGCAAATTCTCTCCATGAAACATTTCAATCTGGTTTTAAAGCTCTACACAGTACTGAATCTGCTCTTTTAAGAGTGTCAAGTGATATTTTCACTGAAACTGACTCAATGGCCTTAGTCTTATTAGATTTGAATTCTGCATTTGACTTAGTTGACCATGAGGTCCTGTTGCGACGTCTGGAGACATCCGTGGGTTTTCGAGGCATTGTCTTGCAGTGGTTCCGCTCTTATCTGAACAATAGATGTTTTAGTGTCCGTATTGGTCATCAATCCTCCACTAGTGCACCTCTGAACTGCGGAGTCCCACAGGGATCAATCCTCGGCCCCATATTGTTTATTCTGTATCTGTTACCTCTGGCTTCCATCTTTAATAAATATGAAATATCCTTCCATTTGTATGCCGACGATACTCAGATTTATTTTCCTTTAAAACATAATGATAAAAATGGTCTACAACCCTTGTTTGCCTGTTTAAGTGATCTTAAACTTTGGCTTTCAAGTAACTTTCTAAACCTAAATGAAAATAAAACTGAAATAATTATCTTCGGGCCCAAGGAAAACTGTGTGTTTGATGTTAAGCGTGGTTCTCTTGCACCGTATGAAACTCACTGCGCAAGAAATCTGGGCTTTCTGTTTGACCACAACTTAAAATTTGAGAAACAGATCAGTGCTGTTGTAAAGTCATGCTTTTTTCAGCTTCGCCAACTCTCCGAAGTGAAACCGTTTTTAACTCAGAGTAATCTTCAAATAGTGACTCACGCATTCGTAACATCACGACTAGACTACTGTAATTCACTTTACTTTGGTCTATCTCAGTCCTCTCTCTCTCGCCTACAGCTAGTGCAAAACGCAGCAGCTAGACTACTCACTGGGACGCGCAAGTATGAGTCGATCACCCCTATTTTATTCAAACTCCATTGGCTACCTGTTAAATTTAGAATTGATTTAAAAATTTTACTTTTTGTGTATAAAGCTCTTAACAATTTGGCCCCTCAGTACCTGACTGATCTGCTCTGTCCGTACACTCCTTCTCGTACTTTGAGATCCAGCGATCACTGTCTTCTCATCGTGCCTAGATCCAGGCTTAAAGAACGAGGTGACCGTGCTTTTGCGACTGCAGGCCCAAAACTTTGGAACAGTCTGCCTCTCTATATCAGGCTGGCTCCTTCAGTTTCCACCTTCAAATCTTCTTTAAAGACTTTTTTTGTTTTCTCTTGCTTTTGATGCTCATTGATTCTGATACGATTAATGCTTATTTTTTATTTTTGTTTTATTTTTATTTTTTCAGTGGTTTCTTTTGTCCGGTACTGCTCTGCATTTTCTAAAAAGACACAGCCAGCAGCTGGTGTTGTGGAAGATTTTTATTGGTCAATATGTAAATTAATCAGGCATAATCAATGTGAATCTAGCCATTTATGTATCAAGTTATTCTACTGTTATAATCATGCATTTGACTGTATGTAGAGGCCTGCGTGAGAATGGAATGTGCAGAGAGTGCAGGGGTATATAGTATATGGTGCAGCTGCACACTCTATTTGGACATATGACAAAATATATGATCAGACCTCCTTGGTGCAGACATTACCAAAATACAGCATATAGTAAAGTTGGACACCCTGTTTTGACATAAGACAAAATATAGGATAAGGCCTCCTTGTTTCACTTATAAATTCTACATCCTAAAAGCAAGCTGGAGACAGCCATAAAAGGTAAAAGAGTTGATAAACAGAACCTTATGTATGAAATGTATTGAACATGGGCACGCCTTCAGAAGCACTGTATAAAATAGAGAACCGACACAGACTCGACAGACTGTTCTGCAGAACTCTCTCGGTTTTATTTTCTCTTGAAAATAAAATCTTTCTTATGGAAACAAAACCCTGAGATAGTGTGATTCCTCAGATCCATGGAAGACGAAAATACACTACATTTGGCACCCCAGATGGGACTGGAAAGGAGCAGAGTGGACGACTGCTTTTGAGCTGACTGATGAGCAACACACACACACAGTGGTGGCCACCATAGAATAAGGTAAGCATTTTTGCTTATATAATTAGTGTGTGTTGTTGACTGGTCAGTTCTGAGCGGTAAGGTCACTTAAAATCTGCTCTTCCAAATTTAGAAACTAATTAAATAAAAATGAGGGGTTTTGTTTCCAGAAGAAAAACTGCATACACATATTTGGTTTACTGAAAGGTCTTTTGGAAAAGGCCTGATTTTAATCTGGATAGCGTAGGCAGAAATACATTGCATGCAATGGTCTGTGTTCATTGTGGGCTGGGCCTATAAGAGACAGCAATACACGTGAGCCAGATGTACTGTAGTATGGAAAGCGCTGAAAAGGCCTTTGGATACCGCTTTGTATATATAAGATACAGAGGTCTGAATGGAAAGGTGGAAAAGTCCTTTGGATACCGCTCTGTATATATAAGATACAGAGGTCTGAACGGAAAGGCAGGTCACTCAAGAGGAGTGTGGAGTACTCGGTATTTATGTACGTTTTAATGTAAGTGTCTGTGTGACTGGCTGTGTTTGTGTGAGAAAATAGATTCTATATCTAGTGGAGCAAGAGGTGCTCTTCCCTCCTGGACCATCACTTGAGTGTGATTAGGTTACAGAGACGGGCGTGGCTGGTGTTGAGAAAGGATAAGTGTAGGAGCCCTAAAACAATAAAGTTAACTGTATGAAGGTTGTTTTAGAGAAAAATAAATAAAAATGTTCTAAGAAATGGACTAATATAGAGATGGCAGGTATGGTGGAATATAGAAATAATAATAAATTAATTAAAATAAGATATGCATTTATTATTTAATAAGTTGTCTTAATAGATGAATTTAAAAGATGCATGTGCTTAAAAATTAATATCTAATATGTGAAGACATCTAAAATTTGTATCTTGTTATCCCTGGGGCACAGTATGAAAGTTAATCCATCACATAGTTTCAGAGTTTTGGCTTGAGTTATAAAAAATAAATAAATAAGAATAACTTGTGTAGTGCATTGCGGAATGAGAGCAAGATTGGGTGACCAAGTTAATAGGAATTTGATTCAAAAGCCAAAGGCATTTTACAACAGGAAGGGAACTAGTTGCTTAAATATTTAAATTAAATTATTTTATTTACAATAGTAGTAATTATTTCATGTTGGTTAGGAAACATTAATTCACCAATACCAGATTATTCTGAATCATGTATGTAAATTTAGAAGAAAAATTATGATTGAAATCTTTACTTTACCATATACATGTCATGTTGTTATAAAAGGGTTTATTTTGTTTTATTGCAGTATACTTAGATAATAAAGGTAGCTGATTTCTGCATTTTGCAAAGAAGAAAAAATGCTTGCTATTTTCCTGCAATGAAGAACTTGCTTTACTAACATAGAATAAGAGAACTGCTGTTTTCAACCAGATCATTTTGTTTTTATTAAGGGACCACTGAAAGAGAAGGTTGAAAAGTGAAAATTAGAAAAAGAGCTGACTGCTCAGAAACAATTTGGTCAGAAGCTACATAGGTACATCGGGTCCACCCTTATGTCTTAAAAGAAAAAAAACTTAAAAATAATAATTTTGACAGACAGAAGTGAGTACTTGACTCACCAATCAGATAAACACGGAGCTGGATTTGGCATAGAAAGGCTGTTTCATTGAACAACTGGGGGAAAATGCACAACTGAATACTTGACAACAATGCTGAGCTCTTTAAAAAAAAAAAAAAAAGGTATCTAAATGCACAATAGGAAAAATATATATGGTTGAAAAAATAGAAATATTGGTCACTCCATTTTGTCATTTTCTAAGGTAAAACTGAATAAAATAATAATGAATAAAAAATTATTCCAAAGATCAAAAATCATGAAATCAAAAATGTTGTAATCCCTGGGGATAACAAGATGGAAATGTTAATGGTCATGGATCCTAGATTATGCAGAGATCTCCAATCCAGTTCTCAGAGTTGCTCATGAGCAATAACAAAAAAGTATTTGACTAAACTTTAAATTAGACAAACAAGAGACATTTGAGAAATTATAATTGGCTCTCTCAAATGCCCAATGCCTAGGCCTAATATTCTAAACAAATTAATCTATTAGATTTTGGAAAAAGAAATGGAAAAAAATAACTAAAAAATAATAAGTTTTTGGCCAAAAAGGGTGTGTTAAAGCGTGTGAAAAAGTATGAATGATGGTGTTGTATGGCATGAAAGGAAGTGTCTGACGAGACACTGAGGCAATTCAATCAATTTGCCAAAACAGCTGTATACAAATATGAATGTGGGCCCACAGGGCAAACTTATGCCCAGTAAAATAATGACCATGAATGAATTTGATTAAGTTTCCTGGTCAATACCTAGGTCTTTGTTGTGGCAGAAAGAAAAACAGTGCCACTCATGCGCAGCGTATAACATGGGAAGGCAGAGCAGAGCAAAGCAAGCTTGCTCTGTCTACCCAACATTTAACTTTCTTTTCAGCATATCATGATGGAGCTGATTGTGTCAAAAGGATGAAATATTATCTTTCTGACTGTTAAAATAAAGTGGGTTGAGTGTTTTCCAGGTCAAAAGGCCTATGCTACTGAGCAAGATTGGCTTAGATAAATTATCCAGTAATATAGTGGAACTCAGTTTACAAAACAAAGAGATAACTAAATAAGCAAAATTGAAAATTTAAAATTTAAATGAATTTAAAAATAGTAAGGATGCCGAAAATGGGGTAAAACCAAATTCTTTGTTATATTATAAAAAATGGGTATTCACCCTTTTCTTATTGTAAAGACAGGACTGGAATTGTGAAAACTCAAAAAGGGGCCAAGACAGCCCTCAACCCACATTACATTTCCACAGGTCACACCAAGAAGGACGACTAGCAAGATGAACAATTTAACATGCTTGATAACACTAACAAAAAAAAAAAAAAAAACTGAAAACTGAAGTTTTCCATTTACAGGTGACAGCAGTTCTAGTAAAGCCAAGGAATGCTTCACTCCATCAAAGAGAACCAGTGAGGGTGCAGTTATGATCTCAAGAGAGCCTTGCATTAATCAGCAAAACGGTTACAAAGTGACACCTGAGTTTACATCTCTAACCTTAAAATACGCCAACCAGCTTCAACAACTCCACACAGCATGAAATGAGGGATGAAGGGCATGCTAGTAACGACCCACCCTTGCCAACGAGTGAAAGACAATTGCAACGACTCGCAAAGAGTCTCCCTGGTGAAGATGGAATGAGAGAGTGATGGGACTGCTACTGAGGAGCAGATGTGAACCAACAAATGAAAGAAAAAGTAGAAAGATAATGTCAAGTAATGGCAGATGAAGAATTTGAAGGTTATGAGAAGGGAAATAGGGATGTAGGAAGATTTGAAGGGAAATAGAGCAATTGAATGCAACAAATAGAATGAAAGGAGCAAAATAGAAAAGCTCGAGATTTGTTAACTGAAGAAGGAAAAGTATGTGTTATGTTTGGGGGACAATGCTGTATTTATATACCAAATAATTCTGCTCCAGAAGGACTATTTAGTGAAGTAATGATCAAATTGAAAAGGCTAAGAATGGTAGAAAGTTAGGAGTATGGGGAGCATAATAAATAACCAAATTGGGAATGTTTTTAGGAATTGCATTACTGACAGGAGGATTACGATTTTACTGTGTACTTCCTATATTGAGGCCACTCGTCAAAGCCACAGCTAATCAAATTAAATTCAAAGATATCAAGATGATGGGAAGTTGATTTTTGAGAGTAACCAAAAAGGCCTCTACAGTGCAAAAAACATATCAGAATCAGAAATATTCAGATATGGACTGAAGATCAACTATGCTATTTTTTGTGATGTTACATTCTTTATGTTGTGATTTTTATTCCTCTTGGATTCTACATGTGTGCTGAAGTGCTGAACATTGTTTTATCTTTTATGAGGGGTTAGGAAGACTGGATCTTTAACTCACTCCTTGTCAAATTAGGAGAGAGATGTTTGGTCCAGTAATCCCTCAGAGTGGAATTTCATAACCTAGTCACTGGTGATAATACAATGTGACTTATTTAGTCACTAGGTAGTGTAACTAATATGACTGGATTATGGAGTAGCACTCTGGATAAAAATGATCAAATGTGAGACGTACTAAGTCTCAAAGGGGAGAATGTGGAAGATTTTTATTGGTCAATATGTAAATTAATCAGGCATAATCAATGTGAATCTAGCCATTTATGTATCAAGTTATTCTAGTGTTATAATCATGCATTTGACTGTATATAGAGGCCTGCGTGAGAATGGAATGTGCAGAGAGTGCAGGGGTATAGTATATGGTGCAGCTGCACACTCTATTTGGACATATGACAAAATATATGATCAGACCTCCTTGGTGAAGACATTACCAAAATACAGCATATAGTAAAGTTGGACACCCTGTTTTGACATAAGACAAAATATAGGATAAGGCCTCCTCGTTTCACTTAAAATAAATTCTACATCCTAAAAGCAAGCTGGAGACCGCCATAAAAGGTAAAAGAGTTGATAAACAGTACCTTATGTATGAAATGTATTGAACATGTGCACGCCTTCAGAAGCACTGTATAAAATAGAGAACTGACACAGACTCGACAGACTGTTCTGCAGAGCTCTCTCGATTTATTTTCTCTTGAAAATGAAATCTTTCTTATGGAAACAAAACCCTGAGATAGTGTGATTCCTCAGATCCATGGAAGACGAAAATAAACTACAGTGTTTATCTTCAGCTCCTCTTTTTGCTGCTGTGCCAAAGTACACGCCTTGTTTCCCTGGCACTTCGTCATGGCTTTTTGCACTGCAGGATTCATTTTCCCTCTGGCCACTTCCTCGTTTCCCATCCAGACGGCCTCTTCCTTTCTAGCTGGTTCAAAAGCAGGCTCAACAAGATGTTTCATTGGGTGTGGTGCTGACTCGCCTACAACAATGCTTAATGCTTCATACCAATCAGTTTCCGTTTTGTCAATGCCACAATAGTACTTGCCTTGATCCGAAGTTCTGACTTCTGCAATCATGACAGACATTCTGCCCTTGTTGTTACCTCACTCACTTCTTTTAGCCACTTTTAATCTCCCATCCGTCCCGTAGCTCTCAGGATGTTCGTAGGCCTTCACCTCACTCTACTTGCATGGATGTCTGCAAAAATAAACTTGTGCATACTCTGCGCTGCTTGTGCCTTCGTATTCAGGTCTTCCACAATACGGACAGTTTTTAATGAATGGGTTACAGTTGAACTTCACATTTGACCCTTCTGTTATCGTCATGATGTCCTCGTCCAGTCCATATGTTGGTACCACTAGAGTCAGTGTCGATCTTTTCACTCTCTGGCGATGCGTATGGTGCAATGAGGCATTTCCATCCGGAATATAACTGGTCACCTCTCTTCCTAGTCCTGCAGTCAGGTAATGTGCAATCTAACATATTATTACAGTCAATGCTGCCAATATAAATGTTGTACCTCTCAGGCCACACAGCCCTGGCACTCTGAATCGGTGCCATGTTATTGCCCTCTCCATTCTGTCAGCTGGCAGTGCCTTTTGTGCGGATGTCGACCCAGAAAGTGTGAAGTAGACTGGTTGGAGATGGTCTGCTGCTCTGCTTCTTCTAGCCTTGAAATCGCCCCTCCTCCTCTTTGATGTTTATGCTGGGTTCTGGCCTTGTTGACGTGTGTGTCTCCAGATATCTACTCCCTCCGCTCCTCTTCCTCAAACAGGTGGGACCTTTCTGCAGTGGCTAGCGTGGATCCACATTGCTCTCTCTGCTACTTTCACAGCCGTGTGAGTGGTCAGAAGCACCTTTTCGCCTTCCAGCTCTTTCTCCTCAGATCTCGTACCACCACAAAATCCTCTGGTTTCAGGTTCAGGTTTTCAGGTTAGCACCCTTCCCCTGAGCAGCTTTCACCTGCACACAGACATTGGACAACAGAGAAGACATTTTTTTGCAGTACCTCAACATGTCATGTCATGTACATGAGAACGATGGGGAGCGCTTTAACCCATGTGAGTCCAGTCTCCTCACAACACTTAGCCAATTTGTTTTTTTATTGTCCCGTTCGATAGCCCCTCCCCCTGAGGCCTTATACGCACAGTGCGTTCTCATATAAATTCCTAAGAAATGACCCACCTGTTTAATTACCTCATTGACAAAATGTGTTCCATTGTCTGAACTGATTTTTCGTGGGATCCCCCATCTCGGGACTATTTCAGTTAGCAGAGCTTTTGCTACTGCTGCTGCATTCTGTTTGGACGTTGGGAAGGTCTCTACCCATTTGGACCACATGTCTACAAATACCAAACAATTTTTCTTCCCTTCACATGGGGACAGTTCAATTAAATCCATCTGTAAATATTCGAAGAGCCCCATCGGTGCTGTCTGGGATACCTGAGGCATTTTTATGTCTCTTGCTACATTATGTGTATTACAAATGACACATGTTTTGCAAAAATGTTCTGCATAAATTGTGAACCCCTTTGTAAACCACAATTCTTTCATTTGCATAATCATTCCCCCGTTCAGTGCGTGGTCTTTCCCATGCATCGACTTATCCCATGCATAGTGAGGAAAGAAGTGTTTAGATAAACAAGGCTTGCCATCTCTGCTCATCCATACTCCATTCACCACTTCGCAGCCACACTGCTTCCATTTATCTCTCTCCTGTCCTGTCACAAATGTCTGCATGCCCTGTAAAGATGAAAAAATGTCAGGGTTATTTTCAGATAACAAAGTACACTCTGGTGATTTTGTCTGCTGAGATGCCGCAGCCTTCGCCGCTGCGCCTGCTCTGGGGTTTCCTGTAGATACAGAATCTTTGTTATTAATGACATGGCTCTATACGGAAGATGTCAATGGCTTCAGTCTCTACAAAATCACACACTAACACAGTCCCATGCAGCCTTCCCAGTCAAGTGGATCCTAAAACGTTGACACTTGAACTCTCCACCGTCCTTCCTGGCTCAACACATAGCTCGCTGTTGACTCTCGGTGACAAACATCCAGCCTCGACCACTACCGTTGTTTACTGTTGTATAACCCACTTGTAGTAATAAGAATTAAAAAAATAATAAACAAAACCTCTGCACAAAAGGAAACCCACAGTAAGTAACTAATAACCCCACTCCTGGTACCAAAATATGTGGCCGTGTAAACCTTCACACTATGACAAAGACTCCAGCACAGCCATACATCTAACAGGGGTTCTTTATTTCCGACTGAGTTAAGAGAAAACACAGCATTAAATGACTGTGAAATTTCCCCCTGTGTAGTATATTATAATAAACCAAGTTTACAAGAAATATAAAAAGAGATCAAATTAACACAAGCTCCAAATACACTGTAAACATTTCATTACAATGGCCTATTCAGTTTAAAGAAAAATAAAACAAATAAAACAGTAGCCCAACTATTGAACACTACCTTTGGGTGAAATTCGGCTGATTAGAAAGGGTTAATACACATTTCTCCTTAAATCACATTCCTTCTCAAGATTATAAAGATCCCAAATCAACAGAGAAAATAAATGAAAACACAAAAATAGCCCTGTATGAAATATACCCCTATAAAACAACGGTACACTCAAAAAAATGAATCATGGCATAGTTTATAATTATGTATTTGTATCCTTTTGATTTTATTTAAATAATAATATTTTCAAAATGTATGTAGGCAAATTGCTTAGAATCCATGTAAATTTGCCCATTGTGAAAACTATTTGATTTAATCAGTTAACAATTATGAATATGGTTTAAATATATCTAGCTGTGGAACGAGCCAGATCATATCAGTTATATTTTATGAGATTGGTTTGCATATAATTTATGGGCAATGGAATTGTTTAGAGGCGGAAATGATCCATACTCCAGTCGGTAGGGAGCGGTACGGCACATACACGTGTCTATGGCAATGCACATGAAAAAAAAAAAAAAGCAGCAACCAGCGCGCGCGCGGCAGAGAGGCAGTTGAAAAACCACCGTTCTCCTCGCCATCTTACATCGGATCATCTTCTTGGATCAACCTGATTGCAAGGCAAGTTACATTTGTACTCATCGTATAAAAGTTGACTGCTTTCAATATATATGTGTGTTATTACTGCTGTTGATATCGTATTAAACTGTATCAATGCACTGACTATCAATCTGCATTTATTCCACTTATGTTAGCTAACTAACTTGCACATGGTTCTTATAAAAGCTAACTTTATCTACTTTCCCCTTAAGCTACTTTTTTCAGTTAGACAGTATAATTAAAAGTAACTGGGATGCGTATTTATTTTTAGTTTAACGTTATATTAATTTCCGTATTTTCTGACCTGAGTAACATAACTAGACCTTTAGCCACGTGCATAGCTTAAGTTAAATCCGAGAGGAAAAATGGTGTTTACTGTTTAAAGATTAAAATAGCGATGTGTCGTTAAACGATTACTAAACCAACTGCAATTTTAAATGTATTTATATCGTACATGGATAACTTCCAACAGTTGGTCGTGTGTTCTATGTGAGCCATGGTTTTACCCCGTCTGTGTCTTTTGCTGTTGTTCTGCTCTTGTTCTGTGGTTTAACGTTTGACGGCAAATAAAGACAGTTATAAACTACTGCAATTAGTAAATGAGAGTACTATTCTAATAAATCTCTAAAAATATAATGCTGGCTTTGTAATTTCATAATCAAAAGTATGCTTTTGTTTCTAACCAAAACCATTTTTTTCCCTTTACAGATACGTCAAGCATCTTTTCTTACATCTAAATGGTGGGACAACCTCCTAGACCTTGTATGTATGCTACAAAGATGGTTTTTTAATACATAGAAGAATCAATACATCTGATTATGAACAATTAATCTCAGTTTGAATGTTAAATGATTCAACATAAAAAAAAAACATAACATACATAGTTAAAAACATAATTAAAAACATATTTTACAGACATGAACAGCCTAATATCATCCTGCAATCAACCAAAGTTTCTTATAAATTGGACCTATGTAGTTATTTCATTGTTATAAAAAAGTTATTAATAAATTATTAGTAGTAGTAGTAGCTGTATTTTGAATTACAGTAAAATCAAATTATTTATGTTGATTCTTTAATATTTGGATGTAACTGATTTTTTTTTTCTTTTGTCTTTGTTCACAGATATGTGAATGTGGCCATGCAAAGTGTGTGACATTTCATTATCTACCCGGTATGAATTGTTAAAACATTTTAGGCTGAAACATTTCCACTATGGTCGCAATTGCCGGTATCCCTGTCTATATGCAGATTGCCCATGTACATTCACAAGTTGGAAGAATCTTTTGAGTCACACATATCAAACACACAGGAAGTTAACAGCAGCAAATGTTCAGTTAACTACATTCTTTTGTCAGACGTGTGCATGTAAGGAAATTTTAACTGAAAAGGAATACTTTGCTCATGTAAATCAACATCTTAGGCAGTATGAAACCGTAACTTGTATGTTTGAAGGATGTAAGTTTGAGACAAACATATATGGAACATTTCACTCGCATAAAAATCGTAAACATAATCCCTACACTCTAAACGATTTTAAGGCAGGTATTGTTAAACTCGCTGCTCAGTCAGACGAATCTGGTAGTACTGTAGATGAAAGCCCCTCATCTTCTGCGGACATAGATTTTGTACCTCCGTTAGATGCAGATAGTGAAATAGATACTTCAGATGACCTGCCGAAATTAGTAGAACAAAAAATAGCTGCAGTTTTGCTGAAGTTGGAAAACATTTTTCATGTGCCATCTACAGCTATTGATGAACTACTAGATGAACTACACTTCCTCTTAAGTACTGTGTCTGTGCCTGTAACTTGTAGCAGTCTTTCAGATTTTTTAAAAAACAAAAACCTTGAAGTTGATAGCTTAATTATTAAGGAACTAGCTGATGTACTGTGTAAATCTAACCCTTTAGTAAAATCAATAGGGAAAGATGGTCCCCTTTCTACAACTTATAAGAGAAAAGAGTACTTTAAGGATTTGTTAAATATTGTTGAGCCAGTGGAGTTTATTCTGGACCAAAAAAAGAGCAGGACATTTCAGTATATCCCATTACTGCAGTCTTTACAGCAGCTACTTGATTGTACTGCAGTGTTAAACGGTATTATCAGTAGCCACAGAACACAGGAAACTACAGACAAGTTAGATAATCAGCAGTATTGCTCTATAAGAGACGGTTTGTATTTTAAGGACAACACTTTCCTGTCAGGTGATGAGTTGCGAATTTGTTTAACTTTGTACATCGATGATTTTGAGTTATGTAATCCCCTGGGTACATCGCGAAAAAAACACAAATTGTGTAGTGTGTACTGGATTCTGAATAACTTGCCACCAGGCTCTCATTCAGCACTGTCTTCCATTTATTTAACGGTTTTGTGCAAAAGTGACGATGTAAAGGTATATGGCTATGGAAAAATTCTAGAGCCACTTTTACAAGACCTTTGTACTTTAGAAGAGCATGGTGTTTTCAGCTCAAAACTTGGGAAGTTTGTCAAAGGAACAGTCCATAGTGTTGTAGCGGACAATTTGGGAGCCCACGGATTGGCTGGTTTTGTAGAGAGCTTCTCTGGCCAGTATATTTGTCGATTTTGTACTGCTCAGAAAGTAGATATTCAAACAAGGGATGTTCATTCAGGTGCTTTTTTGCTTCGAACAAAAGAAATACATGAAGCACATGTAAAGTCTGCACAGGAAACTGACACAAATTGCTTTGGTGTGAAGAGAGCGTGTGTTTTAACAGAAAAACTTCAACATTTTCACGTTAACACAGGCTATCCCCCAGATATAGTGCATGACTTATTTGAGGGTATTGTCCCTTCTGAACTGGCACTATGTTTCAGTGTTCTCATCTCTAAGAAGTATTTCAGTCTTGAATGTCTTAACACACGAATCGTCAAATTTCCCTATAAGTGGAGTGACAAAAAAAATAGATCTCAAGTTATACCAAACAGCTATTCATGTAAGAAGACAATAGGTGGCAACGCCCATGAGAATTGGAATCTAATTCGATTGCTTCCATTTCTAGTAGGAGACTTGATTCCAGAGGATGAGCTTGCTTGGCAAGTGATATTAGACCTGAAGGAAATTGTAGAATTAGCTGTGGCACCAGTTCACACTGATGAGACAATTGCTTATCTTGATGTCAAAGTGTCTGAACACAGACAGAGACTACTCGAGCTTAACCCGGACGTAAAGCTTTTACCTAAACACCACTATCTTGAGCATTACCCGCACCTGATTAAGTGTTTTGGGCCTCATCTAGGTTTATGGACGATGCGATTTGAAGCTAAACATAGCTTTTTTAAACAAGTAGCTCGACACACAAATAATTTCAGGAACATTGCACTCACATTGGCAGCCAAACACCAGCAATTCATCAGTTACCACATATATTCATCCACACTCAATACATCAAATTTGGAAGTTTCAAATGTCTCTACAGTCCAGGTTGATGTTCTGAATAAGGAAGTTGTGTTGGCTCTCAGGCAGAAGTATCCAAATATCAGTCAAGTTCACCTTGCAAAAAGTGTCACCACTAGAGGAATTAACTACAAAAATGGAATGTTAATTGCATGTGGTTCAACTGCTGGAATGCCAGAATTTGCAGAAATTCTGCAAATGTGCATAAGGGGAGATGAGCTGAGTTTCATTGTGCGTTTATTGTGTGCATGGTATAGAGACCACTTCAGATCTTTTGAGTTGACTTCTTCACCAGGTAAAGAGGTTGCCCTGGTTCAGCTTGAAGAACTGACAGACTGCTATCCACTTGTGGCCTATACAGTTTGTTCCAAACGTATGGTAACCCTGAAGAGACACATCGTCATCAAAGGTGTTATTTATAAGACTTTCAGTACCTTTTTTAAAAGAATGTAGTAACTTTAACATCAATGTTTTATTTGTTAATAAGACAATTCCTATGTTTTTTGGGTCTGCATTCTAGATTAAAAAATCAGGATGGCAGGACCAGTTAGCTTCAGAGTCCTGTTTGGAAGTGAAGATGATGCAAGAAAACTAACCATTAAATCCGGAATACCGTCTTCTGTGGATGAATTGTCTTTTGAAATTAAGACCTTCTTTGGAGTAACAGAGCAGTTTAGGCTTCAATACAAAGACGTAGACTTTGGAAACGAATTCATGAACCTCTTATCAATTTCTGATATTCAAGATCGCAGTACTTTGAAAGTGGTGTACTTACCTTGTGAGGCTACCACCTCCACAATATCCTCAGCTCCATCCACTAAAGATAACTGCTCCACAATCCCAGTTACTCCCTCCAATATATCTTGCAGCTCCTCATCACAAGAACCAAGTGATTCAGCATCTGCTGACTCCTGTAGCAGCAACGATACTGTCATATTGTCATCTCCTGACTCCCGGTCTTGCACTTGGCCTAAAGATTTTGTAGTGCCACGATTTTCATATTGTGCCGAGATGCAGCTCCAGAAGGGAAATGATGAATTCAATGCAAGTGGAACTCTCCTATCTCTCACGCCCAAACTCAGATCTGATATTCTTGAAGGCATTGCAGAAGAAATAATCAAGTATACAGCATATCCAAAGGACAATCAGTTTGAAAAAGTTGCTGAGGCCTTGATAAAAACCCATCCATGTTTGCGTGAGAAAGGAACTCGGACTGGGTGTTGTGGATGGAAGCACTATATTAAGATAAAGATGATGAACTTCCGAACCAAGCTTGGCCGAGCTGGACACCCAGAAGTCACAGTCAACTC
Source organism: Carassius gibelio (assembly GCF_023724105.1). NCBI lineage: Eukaryota > Metazoa > Chordata > Actinopteri > Cypriniformes > Cyprinidae > Carassius > Carassius gibelio. The sequence continues at coordinate 1,395,129 of NC_068372.1, forward strand.
ACTTAAAAACAAACAGAAAGGCCAGGGAAAACCAGCTGCAAACATAAAAAAGCCACGGAGGGCAGAGGTTAATTTCTGTCCAAACCATCCGAGAGGTGAAACCAATGACAGCCTGGAGGTGGAAAGGGTTGCTCTATTGACCGAGGTTAAAAAAAAGAATAACGAGACCATTATCAAGGAAAAGATGCAGCGTACCTTCTCATACCGACGACAAGAAATTCTTCAGGAGCCAATGATTACAGAGGTCCGAAACAGATGGCCAGCATTGTTTGAAGTTGAAGAAGTAAGTAGTTAAGTGTTGTTTGAAACGGAAGTGCAGATTTATACACTAACACATCTTGTTTAAGGTGAAATATATTCTTTTGTGTCCTTTTTCATCTTTTTTCAGGTCAACATGGAGTTCATGCGTATAACAACTGTTCCGCTGATATCAAAATTCATTGGTCAACTGGACAAATACACTGATGGCCTGATGAAGGTGTTCCGTCACAAAGGAGGATGTGCAGGACAGAAAATCCGCACCATAATGGCATTGACAACTAAAGTAAGTGTGTTTTTATTTTTTGCATTTGTTTTCAACTGGTTACTCATTTGACTTGACAGGAATTCAGAAAACTCTTTCTCACACATGCGCACACACACACACACACTTTCTCTATCCCTCTGAGATACCAAGAACACAATCTTTCTTACACATTAAATACACATTTATTTGATTTATTAGTGAGGACATCTCAATCTCTCTCACACACATGCACACAGTCTTTCTGTTTCTCTCTATTCTAATTACAGAAATTTATTGGCATTATTGTTTATGCACAATATTTTTAAAGCATTATTCATATAAATAAGTTGCTAAATAATTAAGATTGTTGTCTGTGTATGGTGTTTTATAATAGTGTATTAGTTTACCCAAAAATAAAAAAGTGTTATTAACTGAACCTCATGACGTTCCAAACCCATAACTTATCATCGAAACACTACGGAGCCCCGCACATGAAATGCAAGAAAAAAAGCACAATTTAATAATTAATTCCCTCGATTTGCTAAATCGTGTGCACAATTACATTTTTTTTTCCTGCATGTCATGTGCAGGGCTCTGTACAACACAAATAAATATATTTTTTATGAAATCTGAGAGGTTTCTGTTCCTCCATTGACAGCTACGCAACCAACACTTTGACATTTCAAAAATGTTATCAAGAGATCATAAAACTATTCCATATGAATTGAGCAGTTTAGTCCAAAATTTCTGAAGGAATTAACAGATAGAATTTAGGCTTTTTTTTCACAAACAAACATTCATTAACTCACATCAGTTATAGTAAACGGAAGCTCAGGAATTTTTGCGTTGATGTGCGAGAACCAGTGAGGTTTGTTCTAGTGTGTTAAGCAGGTTCGGTTGATCTTCTGTTTATGTTTGCTGATCAATGTTTATACAAATAAAAGCCTAAATTTAGTCTGTTCATTAAATAATGCGATCATCTTCTTATGCTTCTCTTTAGAAAATTTGGACTAAACTGCTCAATTCATATGGAATAGTTTTATGATCTCTTTATGAATTATTTGAAGCGTCAAAGTGGTGATTGTGTAGCTGTCAATGAAGAAACAAAGTTTTAAGATTTCTTAAAAAGAGATCTTCATTTGTGTTCTGAAGATGAACAAAAGTTATGACAAAATTTATGACATAATTGTACATTTTGGGTGAACTACCTCTTTAAAATGTAGCCTTACTTGAACTATTAGTTAATAATTAATGACGTTTTTTTTGGGGTCTTCTTATGCTTGTTTGAGAATGAAGACATAAACACCAGGCGTGATTGTATCCTGAGGTGCCTAAGTGTCTACCTCAACGAAGACATTGAGACACTTGTCAAAGAATATGTGGTAAGTGTGTGTCAAGCTATTCTCTTCATGTTACAAATTTCAATTTTCATTGATTATGTTAATTTTCTCATTGGTATCACAGTCTAGCTTATGCCCTTGTGTGTAGTGTGCAGCGAAAGATTAAACTATGCAGCAATCAGTACAGAGCATGATTGATCAAACTAAAAATGACCTGGATAAAATGATCCAGATGGTATTACAAAGTAAGGAACATATGAAATCAGAATCGTGAAACACTCACATCATTATGCTGATCTCAGATTTGGTGTAGATAGGAAAATTAAAGGGTTAGTTCACCCAGATAGCAAATTTATGTAATTAATAACTTACCCTGATGTTGTTTCAAACCTGTAAGACCTCCTTTTATCTTCAGAACAAAGTTTAAGATATTTTAGATTTAGTCCGAGAGCTCTCAGTCCCTCCATTGAAGCTGTGTGTACGGTCTACTGTCCATGTCCAGAAAGGTAAGAAAACCATCATCAAAGTAGTCCATGTGACATCAGAGGGTCAGTTAGAATTTTTTGAAGCATCGAAAATACATTTTGGTTCCAAAAATAGAAAAAACGATGACTTTATTCAGCATTGTCTTCTCTTCCGTGTCTGTGTAAGAGAGAGTTCAAATCAAAGCAGTCTGGATATCCGGTTCGCGAACTAATCATTCAGTTCACCAAATCAAACTGAATCGTTTTAAACGGTTCGCATCTCTAATACGCATTAATCCACAAATGACTTAAGCTATTAACTTTTTTAATGCTGAATCACACGTGCGCAGTATCATCAGCTCCTAGGTTCACGAATCGGACGCGTCTGACAGAAACGGTTCTTCACTCATGAAAGAGTCGGTCTATTGTTCATTATCTGGCTCGGCTCGGTGTTCATCTTCAGTTCTCTCTTCACAGCAGTTCAGTCAGTGTACTGTTTGAGTAAATGAATTACTCAGGGATATTGGTTTGTTTGAACTCAGAGGGAGGGTCAGCCACATTAAAAAAGTTAATAGCTTAAGTCATTTTTGGATTAATGTGTATTAGAGATGCAAACCATTTAAAACGATTCAGTTCAATTTGGTGAACTGAATGATTCGTTCGCGAATCGGATATCTAGACTGCTTTGTTTTGAACTCTTTCTCACAACAGAGGGGAAGAGAAGACAATGCTGAATAAAGCCGTCGTTTTTGCTGTTTTTTGGACCAAAATGTATTTTCGATGCTTCAAAATATTCTAACTGACCCTCTGATGTCACATGGACTACTTTGATGATATTTTTCTTACCTTTCTGGACATGGACAGTAGACCGTACACATAGCTTCAATGAGGGACTGAGAGCTCTCGGACTAAATCTAAAATATCTTAAACTGTGTTCTGAAGATAAAAGGAGGTCTTACAGGTTTGAAACAACATCAGGGCAAGTTATTAATTACATAAATTTGCTATCTGGGTGAACTAACCCTTAAATAAATTATTCATGGCAAAACAGGAACACAGTACAATTATCATTTCAATTACATGACTTAATCAATAGGAAAACTTGGAACACATTGGGAACTTATTTTCTTTGTTTATCTTCCAGGACACTGAAAGTGTGGAGGCTGAGTCTCTCATTGCACAGACAACAATGGGCATCTATGTAATTCGAGCGGAGGGCACTGGTCCTGAAGAAGAACCTTCAGATGTTGGTGTTGTTCTTGAAGGAGTTGAAGTTCTGCAAAACCTGCCAAGTGTCACACTTGGATGTGTAATGCTTTTTGGACTAATTTATGCCCTTAACTTAAACTATCCAAAGGACCTCAAGTGCACATTTGAAGCATTTCAGAAAATCCTGATGGAACTGGATACAACCAAGCTGTCGCCAAAAGTTCAGGGACTGAAAATTAAGATGCTTCAGTGAATCATTGAGAGATATGCTGATATTTACATTTTTCCCCTTGACTTGCACTTTTTCTACTCGTTAGAACCACCACCCTATTTTTCCAAATTATTGCATGTCACAGATTTGTGAAAATGTTTGTGTAATGTTAACAAGTGTTGTCATTGAATCAGATTTGATCTGATTGTTATGTCTACCTCAAGTTTTGCAGTTTTTTTAAGCACAGTTCTTGAGGAAAAAGTACTATGCCTGCAGTCTGTTAAAATCCTTTGCATTTATTTGTTATAGGATGATTGTGGCAATAATAATAAGTAGTGCAATTAACCTTGGTTTGTTAGGTAAAGAATGAAAGTACTTTTTTTTTTTTTTTTTTTTTTGAGGTTGCACACAACACAGTATAAGTGAGCACATACTGTCTTGCTAGCTCCTCTTTTTGCTGCCTTTTGTGCTTGTTATTTCTAAAATAAAAATGTGAAATGAAGTGACCCTGTGGACGTTCTTTTTTGTGTTGTATATTGTGATTGGGAGGGGAAATAGTGATGAATAAGTAAATACAAATTTATAAATATGATTTTAAAATACATTGGGTTTATTAATACAAATTACTTAAATGTGATGCATATTAAGTAAAATAGGTTTATTACATAAAAACACATAAACCCATTTCTTATTAATTTAAAATAAATTGGATTAATTGAAAATATTACATAAATCTAATTGTTACTTGTTTTATTTAAATAGGAATTACATATATTTATCACATTAAGTTTATTAATACGTTTAAATTAAAAATACGTAATCCAAATGGATGGAAAATTTATATGCAATCAAATTACATAAATCTTATTTATAAGGCCTAAATATTTTTTTGAGTGTAGTGGCTTTTGGATGCTATTCTGTAATATAGACAAAACACAGAAACATTCATAGTACATAAACATTAGCCACTTAACTCAATAAATCTGAACTGAATCCAGTTTACACCTCATTAATCATTTATACAGTGTCAATCATGGTATCAAAATGTTCATATTTAGCCTATTAACAAATTATATTTATTGCTGACATAATATTAACATTACAAAATGTTTCTCTCTCTTCTTTGAGTGCACAATAATATTTATAATATGAAACAAAATAAATGAACTCACTCTGTGACACGCTGTAACATGAAACGAGACGCTGACACACGTGTATCTGTTCTCCCCTCTAATATAATTCAGTCAAAGAGAAAATGGATTGTTATTTTCCACAAATTCCCAATTATTATAACAGAACATGCAACTTAAATTAAACTCTTTAAATAAACACTCACACTCAATCTCCGCCACATTAGATATGAATGGAGAATATTATGCCCCGGTTACACTCTCCCCTGCCATAAGTCAACGTCCTCGTGGACTTCTCTTTTAACTGTCCATAGCCTCTTTCAGTTTTTCAGATGTGTACATTTCCATTCCTGCTAATACTTGAGACAAAACATCAGGGCTAAATGATACAGCATTACAAACTGGCTTCGGCAAATTATACAAGTTACTATGTTTGCCTGCTGTCTTTCTTTGAGACCGGCGTGGCGCAGGTGTAGGTGCTCTTTTCAGAGCCGGAACAGGAAGTTCCACACCAGCATCTGGAACGGAGTCTATCTGTACCTCATTTGGATCACCGTTTCCTTCATCTATGCTCCTCTCTAGCATATTTGGTGTCTCATCAACTTGCCCACATCCTTCAAGCTCAGGTGCTATCAAGGCCTCTGCCCGTGGACAGGACTGTTCTACACTTCTCTCCACTAAAGGCACTGACTGCCCTTTGCGTTGCCATATCTCCTCCACAACTACACACTCAACATCTGAAGGCACTGCTGATGACTTGGCTAGTAGAACAACATTTTCGTTCACAGGACGTACCCTGCTACGAGGAGCTGGCACAGGAGTTCGCATGGGAGTCGGCACAAATGTGGTTCCTTGTACATCTTTTACCACATGAACCTCAGGTGCCCAAGCGTCTTGGATCTTATTTCTACTGGCAGGACGGTGCCTTAAATAGACATTTTGTCCAATAGCAATCTCAGGACAATACACATCATTCTCATGTCTCAAAGTTCGCTCTGCTGCCTTTTTCTCTGCATACTCTCGGGCTCTGGCATGGGCATCCTGGAGCCGCTCTTTGTGAATGGACAACCAGTTAGACTCAGGGTCCTTGTCAGACTCTCGCCCCAACAATGCATCAACTGGAAGAAATGGTTGCGTTCCAAATAGCATGAAATACGGGGAATATCCCGTCGAAGAATGGGGAGTTACGTTGTAGGCGTACACCAATTCTGGCAGGTGCTCTGGCTACTTACGCTTCTTGTCGGGAGGTAGAGAGCGCAGGAGGTCATGTATCGTGCGATTAAATCACTCACATTGTGGGTTACCCTGCGGGTGATACGGAGTAGTTCTTGACTTCCGTACCCCGTACAATCTGCACAGTTCAGCCATTACCGCACTCTCAAAGTTTCTCCCCTGGTCCGAGTACAATCTCTGCGGCACTCCATATTTGAGAAACCACTCTTTCAGGAGGATCTTGGCGGTAGTTTCAGCCTTCTGTCTCGTGTAGGAAACGCCTGGCTGAACTTGGTGAAAACGTCTGTCACCACCACCACCTAGAAAGGGAGTCCAAGCTGCACGAATCTTCGGTTGAGGCATCTTAGAAAGCACACAACGGTGACAATTTTTCACCCAGGTTTCTACAGCGTCGTGCATCCCTGGCCAATAGCACCTCGGCTTGAGCAATCCCAAGGTTCTCTCAATGCCTTGGTGCCCCATATTGTCATGGACACTCTGTAGCACCTGGCCAACCAAGCACGCAGGAATTAACATCTGCTGGCACTCACCTAGAGATGCATCATCAACTACTCGATACAACAATCCCTCATATTCTTTAATTTTCCCCCACTGTTTGAGCAGTGACTGCACTTGCCTAGGCAAACCCCGTTTCTCCCGAACAAAAGGCTTTTGTTTTTGCTTGCCAAAAACGTTTCAAGACACTTAAGGACAGATCTGTCTCCTGAAAATGACAGAGCTCTTCCCTAGTATACCCCGGAAACGTTGGGGTGTTTCCAAGACCCTGCTCTGAGCTTATTTCCCCTTCTGTCAACTCAGCCGGAGCAGGTCTGGACTTCGCAAGATCAAGCTCAACAGCCGTTCTTACATGCAGTGCATTACAAATAGCCACACAATCATCGTACTCTGCATCTTTAGTCTCTACTTCCTTGTCTTCCAGTCATGGCCTACGAGAGAGAGCATCAGCCGCTGTGTTACAGCGCCCCGGCCGGTACAGCACCTTAAAACTAAACACAGCCAGCTGTGCCACCCAACGTTGCTCCACTGCACCTAATTTAGCAGTATTAAGGTGACAGAGTGGGTTGTTTTCAGTAAGGATGGTGAACTGAGACCCCGGCAGATAACCCCTGAACTTCTCTACTACAGCCCACTTTAAAGCCAAGAGCTCTAGTTTCCGGCTGCTATAGTTGCGATCGTTGCGTTCGGCCCCTCTCAACCTTCGACTAGCGTAGGCTATTACTGTCTTTTTCCCTCCCTGATACTGGTATAAGACAGCACCCAGCCCCCAACTACTGGCATCTGTCTCCAGCACAAACGGGAGTGTGAAGTCGGCATACCCCAGATTTGGAGCACGAGTCAGTTCTCCCTTCAGGTGCTCAAATGCTTGCTGGCATTCAGATGACCAAAGGCCCAGGAATAGCTGCTTACTCTGGGATCCCCTACCTTTTGCAGTGCACTCGTTCACAATATCGTGCAAAGGTCTTGCCACCTTGGAGAAGCCTGCAATAAATCTGCGGTAATAACTGCAGAACCCCAAAAAGGATCGCAGTTCCTTGACCGTATTACGCACTGGCCACTGCATCACAGCGCTCACCTTGTCGGGATCAGGGCCTATGCCTTGGGCTGATACAAGGTGCCCTAGAAACCTGACCTCAGGTTGGAGAAAGTGACACTTCTCCACCTTGATCTTTAATCCAGCCTCTCTTAACCGTCGAAACACAGTCTCAAGCCTGGTTAGGTGACTCTCGAATGTATCTGAATATACCAACAGGTCATCCAAATAAACCAAGACTATTTGAAACACTAGCTCGCCCATTACGGCCTGCATGAGTCTCTGAAATGTCGCCGGCGCGTTGCAAAGATCGAACGGCATCCGTAAGTACTCATACAGACCGAATGGGGTGACAAACGCGGTTTTGTGCCGATCCTTCTCGTGAACTGCTACCTGGTGATAGCCGCTTTCAAGGTATATGGTCGAAAACACTTGTGCTCTACACAGTGCGTCTAGGCTCTCTTCGATTATTGGCAGTGGAAATGCGTCACGTTGAGTCTTTGCATTCAGCCTCCGGTAGTCTACGCACAGGCGCAGACTCCCATCAGACTTCCGGACCAGTACCACCGGTGAGGCGTATGAGCTTGAACTTTCTCTGATGACTCCCTTTTTTAAGCAGACCAGAAATATGTTCCCTCACCTCTTCAAACTGATTTGGAGGTATATCTGTACACTTGAGTGACGGGAATGTCATCAGTCAAGGGGATCTCATGTTTTACCAAATCAGTGAACCCAAAATCATTGTCGGACATCGCAAACACATCTGCGTATTGCATCAGTAATGCTTGTAACTCGCCCTGTTGCGCTGGAGTTCCCCCCATTTGCACACGATCTACAGGACACGGTAGGTCACCATCACCTTGAACCTCTGTCATTGATCTTACATGGACCGTGACCTCCTCATGATCATCAGAAACTCGCTGAAAATCCACCTTGCAAGAATTACTTTCGACCTTGTGACTCTGAGATAGTACCCCTAACCTTGTTTTGGGAGGCAGCCAAACATCCTCTGATGCAAGATTCAACACCTGTACAGGGAAAACACATTTACTAGACGATACTGCTGTAGGCACTAAGACCAACCCCCCTGGAAGTGGCATCGACCTCGGGTCAAATATCATCACACCATTGGCATGGAGTGGCTCCTTATGCACCCGGACCTGGATTGTAGTAACTGAGGCTGCAGATATAAGTGTTTTGGATTTTTCTGAATATCCAACTCGACATAACCTAAATACGGGAGCGGTAATTTGTTTGCAGCTGTAATCTTGAGCCATTTCATGGTGCTGTGCATATCTTTATCCCCCCCATGTAGCTTCCCTCTGAAAAAGCTTTCTGCCAGTGTGCTTACATTGCTGCCTGTGTCCAAAAGACACTTCACAGCTACCCCCCCATGTTAATTTCAACTACAGGGCATTCGCCCACAGCGCGTTCCAAAAAACGCTCTTTTGTCAAAGGACTGGTAGTTGAGCCATGGTAGGCCCCTCTCATTGCTTGGCTCAACACAACAGAGGGACCCCTTTTCCCGGCACAAGAGTTTCGGCTGGGGCTGTCACCTGGCTTTCCTGATTACTTTGAGAGGTGCACTGACGGGCTATATGTCCCACCCCTTCACACCTCAAGCAAATGGGTTGACCGTCTCTGGTATATCTAGGCTTAAGCTTAGGTCTTTGAGGCCTTTCAGAGGTAGAGCTGCTTCTTTGAGTGGTAAGGTTACAGACAGCGTTAGTAAGCTCACTGATAGCTTTGCCTTGTTGTGCCACTATCGTCACAACCTCTTTTAATACAGCATGCAAGTCTTCTGAAGGAGACATGGCCATTTTTGTAGAACCCGCACCCCCCTCGATGCCCACCAAGTAGTGACTTTTGGCAGTACTCGCCTTACGGGGTTGTTGTTCTTCTGCGCACCACATTAATGCCTCTTCCCTAACCTCAAACAGTGTTGCACGGGGCCGGTCACGCACCAACTTACGCAGTTCTCGGCGAAGCGCGGAGTCTCCTACTCCCTCAATAAACTGATCCCTCAGTGTTAACTGCACATCAGGAACTGCTTTTGACGACTGTTGTAGCTTAGCGTTCAACATTGTTGACAAGGCATGTGAATACTCGCGGAGGTCCTCCCCTTCCTACTGTTTCCGTGAATAGAAGGCATGTAACAGTTGAGGGGTTGTCCGTTTCTCACGAAAAGCATCTCTCAAACAAACAAACAGATCTCGAGGCGCTACATCATCTCCCCCCAAACACAATTTGACCTCATCAAGTGCTGACCCCCTTAAGTGTGACAAAATAAAGTCTACTTGGTCTTCACAACTCAATCCCCTTACACGAATTACTTGTTCGAGTTCCTCAATAAACTCATCGATGGTCTGACAGTCTTTAGAAGGGTCACCACAGTAAGGAACAATTTGTCGTTCTCTAGGGATATAAAAATAAGACCTAGTATTGACAGTGTTAAAACTAGCCAGTGTTGACATCACTTTATCCTGTCTCTTTCCCAAATCCTGAATTTGAGACTGGAGCTGCAGCAAAGGGTTAACTCTCTCGTCGTCACTCACCCAGGAAGCAGCACCAAGTCCTTGGCTGTCCTCTCCCTGTGCCTGTGGTTGCTCAGTATCTCCAGCTTCCATGGCTCTATACGGAAGATGTCAATGGCTTCAGTCTCTACAAAATCACACACTAACACAGTCCCATGCAGCCTTCCCAGTCAAGTTGATCCTAAAACGTTGACACTTGAACTCTCCACCGTCCTTCCTGGCTCAACACATAGCTCGCTGTTGACTCTCGGTGACAAACATCCAGCCTCGACCACTACCGTTGTTTACTGTTGTATAACCCACTTGTAGTAATAAGAATTAAAAAAATAATAAACAAAACCTCTGCACAAAAGGAAACCCACAGTAAGTAACTAATAACCCCACTCCTGGTACCAAAATATGTGGCCGTGTAAACCTTCACACTATGACAAAGACTCCAGCACAGCCATACATCTAACAGGGGTTCTTTATTTCCGACTGAGTTAAGAGAAAACAACAGCATTAAATGACTGTGAAATTTCCCCCTGTGTAGTATATTATAATAAACCAAGTTAACAAGAAATATAAAAAGAGATCAAATTAACACAAGCTCCAAATACACTGTAAATATTTCGTTACAATGGCCTATTCGGTTTAAAGAAAAATAAAACAAATAAAACAGTAGCCCAACTATTGAACACTCCCTTTGGGTGAAATTTGGCTGATTAGAAAGGGTTAATACACATTTCTCCTTAAATCACATTCCTTCTCAAGATTATAAAGATCCCAAATCAACAGAAAAAATAAATGAAAACACACAAAAATAGCCCTGTATGAAATATACCCCTATAAAACAACGGTAGTGGCTTTTGGATGCTATTCTGTAATATAGACAAAACACAGAAACATTCATAGTACATAAACATTAGTCACTTAACTCAATAAATCTGAACTGAATCCAGTTTACACCTCATTAATCATTTATACAGTGTCAATCATGGTATCAAAATTTTCATATTTAGCCTATTAACAAATTATATTTATTGCTGACATAATATAAACATTACAAAATGTTTCTCTCTCTTCTTTGAGTGCACAATAATATTTATAATATGAAACAAAATAAATGAACTCACTCTGTGACACGCTGTAAAATGAAACGAGGCGTTGATACACTGCGGTCAAGCCAGCCGCGGTTTGAAAGTACACGGTCAAGCCAGCCGCACTTTTTTTTTTGTTTGTGCGTCTAATCGTGCACTGACGGTACGGGTGCAGGGAGCGGTCAAAATAGATGTAAAGAAGCTGTCGTAACGGCGTTTCCTTTATACTTTTTCTGATATTTTCAATAGTTCACGGGTGCCCACCCCCTCCCAAAAAAATAAATGAAATAAAATCTGCATAAAACGTCATTTAACCCATAAAAAGAACTTAAAGGGACATCAGAATATTTATGTATTGCTATTTCATGTCATGATATAAATAATGCATTTTTTTAAATGACTTGAACATTGAATTAATGTTTCTGAATACATTATTTTTGTACATTAACATTTTTATTTTACATTAATATACATAATTTATCAATGTGTGTGTATATATATATCTATATATATATATATATATATATATATATGTGTGTGTGTGTATATAATATATATATATATTATATATATATATATATATATATATATATATATATATATATATATATATATATATATATATATATTATATATATATATATATTTTATATATACATTTTATAAATATATATTTTAAATATATATATATATATATATATATATATATATACATACATTTTATAAATATATATTTTAAATATATATATATATATATATATATATATATATATATATATATATATATATATATATATATGTGTGTATAATATATATATATTATATATATATGTTATATATATACATTTTATAAATATACATTTTATATATATATATATATATATATATATATATATATATATATATATATATATATATATATATCAACATTGATACAATATGTAATGCGTATGTGTGTGTTGTTTGTGTGTGTATACCTTTCAACTAATAGTGATCCTGACTATTGCTGTATTTTTTTTCAAGTTAAAACTATTATAAAATTTTTGTACAATTTAAAGGCAAATCACTCCAAAAGTCAATGTGCATTTTCACTCTTTTCTCATAAAAAGCACTAACTCATAAAATGCTTTCCTTAAAAGGTTTGCTCCTTTTTCCAATTGATAACTTTTAACAGTGACCCAGAATATTACTGAATTAATTTTTTAAGTTATTTTACTGTATAGCGCTGGAGAAAATTAATGGCAAAATAACTCCAGAAAAGTGCATTTTAGCACCTGCACCGTTACCCATTTTCATACACTCATAAAAATCTTTGCTTCATGGGTTTGCTCTTTCTTTCAGTGGATTCCTATTCACAGTCACTCTGACCATTACTGCGTTAATTTTCAATTATTTCTACTGTATAGTTTTGGAAAAAATCATTGGCAAAATCATGCCTAATCAAAGTTTATTCTATCTGTTGCACCATTACCCATTTTCAAACACTCATAAAAAATCTTTGCTCTATAGGTTTGCTCATTCTTTCAGTTTATTTCTGTTCACAGTCAATCTGATCATTACTGTATTAAGTTTCAAATATTTCTACTGTATAGTTTTGGAGAAAACTAAAGCCAAAATCAACTCCAAGCATCTAAGTGCATAAGCACTTTACATCATGTCCCATTTTCAAGCACTCATAAAAATCTTTGCTTTATAGGTTTGCTTGTTTTATTAGTTTATTTCTGTTTACAGTCAATCTGACCATTACTGTATTCATTTTTAAATAATTCTACTGTATAGTTTTGGAGAAAACTGAAGCCAAAATCAACCCCAAGCATCGAAGTGCATAAGCACTTTACATCATGTCCCATTTTCAAGCACTCATAAAAACCTTTGCTTTATAGGTTTGCTCGTTCTTTCAGTTTATTTCTGTTTACAGTCAATCTGACCATTACTGTATTACGTTTCAAATATTTCTACTGTATAGTTTTGGAGAAAACTAAAGCCAAAATCAACCCTTTGCTTTATAGGTTTGCTCGTTCTTTCAGTTTATTTCTATTTACAGACACTCTGACCATTACTGTATTAAGTTTCAAATATTTCTACTGTATAGTTTTGGAGAAAACTAAAGCCAAAGTCAACCCCAAGCATCTAAGTGCATAAGCACTTAACATCATGTCCCATTTTCAAGCACTCATAAAAATCTTTGCTTTATAGGTTTGCTCACTCTTTCAGTTTATTTCTGTTTACAGTCAATCTGACCATTACTGTATTAAGTTCCAAATATTTCTACTGTATAGTTTTGGAGAAAACTAAAGCCAAAATCAACCCCAAGCATCTAAGTGCATAAGCACTTTACATCATTTCCTATTATCAAACACTCATAAAAATCTTTGCTTTATAGGTTTGCTCGTTCTTTCAGTTTATTTCTGTTTACAGTCAATCTGACCATTACTGTATTACGTTTCAAATATTTCTACTGTATAGTTTTGGAGAAAAATAAGCCAAAATCAACCACCAAGCATCTAAGTGCATAAGCACTTTACATCATTTCCTATTTTCAAACACTCATAAAAATCTTTGCTTTATAGGTTTGCTCGTTCTTTCAGTTTATTTCTGTTTACAGTCAATCTGACCATTACTGTATTAAGTTTCAAATATTTCTACTGTATAGTTTTGGAGAAAAATAAGCCAAAATCAACCACCAAGCATCTAAGTGCATAAGCACTTTACATCATTTCCTATTTTCAAACACTCATAAAAATCTTTGCTTTATAGGTTTGCTCGTTCTTTCAGTTTATTTCTGTTTACAGTCAATCTGACCATTACTGTATTAAGTTTCAAATATTTCTACTGTATAGTTTTGGAGAAAACTGAAGCCAAAATCAACCCCAAGCATCTAAGTGCATAAGCACTTTACATCATGTCCCATTTTCAAACACTCATAAAAATCTTTGCTTTATAGGTTTGCTCGTTCTTTTTGTTTATTTCTGTTTACAGTCAATCTGACCATTACTGTATTAGATTTCAAAGATTTCTACTGTATAGTTTTGGAGAAAACTAAAGCCAAAATCAACCCCAAGCATCTATGTGCATACGCACTTTACATCATTTCCTATTTTCAAACACTCATAAAAATCTTTGCTTTATAGGTTTGCTCGTTCTTTCAGTTTATTTCTGTTTACAGTCAATCTGTCCATTACTGTATTACGTTTCAAATATTTCTACTGTATAGTTTTGGAGAAAACTGAAGCCAAAATCAACCCCAAGCATCTAAGTGCATAAGCACTTTGCATCATGTCCCATTTTCAAGCACTCATAAAAATCTTTGCTTTATAGGTTTGCTCGTTCTTTCTGTTTATTTCTGTTTACAGTCAATCTGACCATTACTGTATTAGATTTCAAAGATTTCTACTGTATAGTTTTGGAGAAAACTAAAGCCAAAGTCAACCCCAAGCATCTAAGTGCATAAGCACTTTACATCATGTCCCATTTTCAAGCACTCATAAAAATCTTTGCTTTATAGGTTTGCTCGTTCTTTCAGTTTATTTCTGTTTACAGTCAATCTGACCATTACTGTATTAGATTTCAAAGATTTCTACTGTATAGTTTTGGAGAAAACTAAAGCCAAAATCAACCCCAAGCATCTAAGTGCATACGCACTTTACATAACTTCCTATTTTCAAACACTCATAAAAATCTTTGCTTTATAGGTTTGCTCGTTCTTTCAGTTTATTTCTGTTTTCAGTCAATCTGTCCATTACTGTATTACGTTTCAAATATTTCTACTGTATAGTTTTGGAGAAAACTGAAGCCAAAATCAACCCCAAGCATCTAAGTGCATAAGCACTTTACATCATGTGCCATTTTCAAGCACTCATAAAAATCTTTGCTTTATAGGTTTGCTCACTCTTTCAGTTTATTTCTGTTTACAGTCAATCTGACCATTACTGTATTCATTTTTAAATAATTCTACTGTATAGTTTTGGAGAAAACTAAAGACAAAATCAACCCCAAGCATCGAAGTGCATAAGCACTTTACATCATGTCCCATATTCAAGAACTCATAAAAACCTTTGCTTTATAGGTTTGCTCGTTCTTTCAGTTTATGTCTGTTTACAGTCAATCTGACCATTACTGTATTCATTTTTAAACAATTCTACTGTATAGTTTTGGAGAAAACTAAAGACAAAATCAACCCCAAGCATCGAAGTGCATTAGCACTTTACATCATGTCCCATTTTCAAGCACTCATAAAAACCTTTGCTTTATAGGTTTGCTCGTTCTTTCAGTTTATTTCTGTTTACAGTCAATCTGACCATTACTGTGTTAGGTTTCAAATATTTCTACTGTATAGTTTTGGAGAAAACTAAAGCCAAAATCAACCCCAAGCATCTAAGTGCGTAAGCACTTTGCATCATGTGCCATTTTCAAGCACTCATACAAATCTTTGCTTTATAGGTTTGCTCACTCTTTCATTTTATTTCTGTTTACAGTCAATCTGACCATTACTGTATTACGTTTCAAATATTTCTACTGTATAGTTTTGGAGAAAACTGAAGCCAAAATCAACCCCAAGCATCTAAGTGCATAAGCACTTTACATCATGTGCCATTTTCAACCACTCATAAAAATCTTTGCTTTATAGGTTTGCTCACTCTTTCAGTTTATTTCTGTTTACAGTCAATCTGACCATTACTGTATTATGTTTCAAATATTTCTACTGTATAGTTTTGGAGAAAACTGAAGCCAAAATCAACCCCAAGCATCTAAGTGCATAAGCACTTTACATCATGTGTCATATTCAAGCACTCATAAAAATCTTTGCTTTATAGGTTTGCTCACTCTTTCAGTTTATTTCTGTTAACAGTCAATCTGACCATTACTGTATTAGGTTCCAAATATTTCTACTGTATAGTTTTGGAGAAAACTGAAGCCAAAATCAACCCCAAGCATCTAAGTGCATAAGCACTTTGCATCATGTCCCATTTTCAAGCACTCATAAAAATCTTTGCTTTATAGGTTTGCTCGTTCTTTCTGTTTATTTCTGTTTACAGTCAATCTGACCATTACTGTATTAGATTTCAAAGATTTCTACTGTATAGTTTTGGAGAAAACTAAAGCCAAAGTCAACCCCAAGCATCTAAGTGCATAAGCACTTTACATCATGTCCCATTTTCAAACACTCATAAAAATCTTTGCTTTATAGGTTTGCTCGTTCTTTCAGTTTATTTCTGTTAACAGTCAATCTGACCATTACTGTATTAGGTTCCAAATATTTCTACTGTATAGTTTTGGAGAAAACTGAAGCCAAAATCAACCCCAAGCATCTAAGTGCATAAGCACTTTGCATCATGTCCCATTTTCAAGCACTCATAAAAATCTTTGCTTTATAGGTTTGCTCACTCTTTCAGTTTATTTCTGTTAACAGTCAATCTGACCATTACTGTATTAGGTTCCAAATATTTCTACTGTATAGTTTTGGAGAAAACTGAAGCCAAAATCAACCCCAAGCATCTAAGTGCATAAGCACTTTGCATCATGTCCCATTTTCAAGCACTCCTAAAAATCTTTGCTTTATAGGTTTGCTCGTTCTTTTTGTCTATTTCTGTTTACAGTCAATCTGACCATTACTGTATTAGATTTCAAAGATTTCTACTGTATAGTTTTGGAGAAAACTAAAGCCAAAATCAACCCCAAGCATCTATGTGCATACGCACTTTACATAACTTCCTATTTTCAAACACTCATAAAAATCTTTGCTTTATAGGTTTGCTCGTTCTTTCAGTTTATTTCTGTTTACAGTCAATCTGTCCATTACTGTATTACGTTTCAAATATTTCTACTGTATAGTTTTGGAGAAAACTGAAGCCAAAATCAACCCCAAGCATCTAAGTGCATAAGCACTTTGCATCATGTCCCATTTTCAAGCACTCATAAAAATCTTTGCTTTATAGGTTTGCTCGTTCTTTCAGTTTATTTCTGTTTACAGTCAATCTGACCATTACTGTATTAGATTTCAAAGATTTCTACTGTATAGTTTTGGAGAAAACTAAAGCCAAAGTCAACCCCAAGCATCTAAGTGCATAAGCACTTTACATCATGTCCCATTTTCAAGCACTCATAAAAATCTTTGCTCTATAGGTTTGCTCGTTCTTTCAGTTTATTTCTGTTCACAGTCAATCTGATCATTACTGTATTAAGTTTCAAATATTTCTACTGTATAGTTTTGGAGAAAACTAAAGCCAAAATCAACCCCAAGCATCTAAGTGCATAAGCACTTTGCATCATGTGCCATTTTCAAGCACTCATAAAAATCTTTGCTTTATAGGTTTGCTCGTTCTTTCAGTTTATTTCTGTTTACAGTCAATCTGACCATTACTGTATTAAGTTTCAAATATTTCTACTGTATAGTTTTGGAGATAACTGAAGCCAAAATCAACCCCAAGCATCTAAGTGCAGAAGCACTTTACATCATGTGCCATTTTCAAGCACTCATAAAAATCTTTCTTTTATAGGTTTGCTCACTCTTTCAGTTTATTTCTGTTTACAGTCAATCTGACCATTACTGTATTAAGTTTCAAATATTTCTACTGTATAGTTTTGGAGAAAACTAAAACCAAATTCACCCCAAACATCTACAGTAAGTACATAAACACTTAACCAGTTACTTTTCAGGAACTCGAGCTGCGTCGTAGCGCTTTGGGGAAAGTCCCTGACGAGACCTACTCTGAATATCGTGTGCAATCTTGTCCAATGGACGGGCGTGGCGTCACGGAGCGGGGTGACGTAGCGACCAGGAAGCTATATAAGCACGTGCCGTGCAGCTGGCTTCAGCTTCGAGTAGGGAAGCAAGCGCCGGCAGGGGTGCCGGGAGTATGGCTCTGCGACGCAGCGTCTCGTTCCTTCAAGGAACTAGGGTTACATACGTAACCTTGAGGCGTTCCTTTTCAGGAACTCGAGCTGCGTCGAAGCGCTTTGGGGAACGATGTGCCCACGCTGCCAGACTACCAAATCCCTGCCTAGTGTGTATCCGTAGAGCACAGCTAAGGCGAGAGAACAGAAGAGCCCGGAGCGGCTCGCATATCAAGATCGTAGAATCTGACAAATGTAGAGGGCGTGGACCACCCCGCAGCATTGCAGATGTCCAAGAGGGACACACCTGCTAAGAAGGCCTTGGAAGCCGCCATACCCCGAGTAGAGTGAGCCTTGGCCCCCAAAGGAGGGGGAAGACCAGAGGACTCATAAGAGACGTTGATAGCCTCGACTATCCAACGACTAAGGGTCTGCTTGGTGGCAGGAGAACCCTTGTTAGTAGGACCGTAGCAAACAAGCAATTGGTCGGATTTTCTCCACAGGGCAGCTCTGTGGACGTATGCGTGCTCGCACTGGACACATACAGTTTAGCTTCTCTTGGTCTGGCTCCCGAAAGGGAGGAGGACAAAAGGCCTGCAGTACGATAGGTTGTGGTGTTACAGAGGGAACCTTTGGAACATAACCCGCTCGAGGGTATAAGAATGCTTTGGCCATACCAGGGGCAAAGTCTAGATAAGTAGGGGCCACCGAGAGGGCCTGGAGATCTCCAACTCTTTTTAGTGAGGTGATTGCCAGTAACAGGGCAGTTTTAAGTGTCAGATGTCTATCTGAGATATCTTGTATTGGCTCGAATGGAGCTTTACAGAGAGCCTCTAGAACCACAACCAAATCCCAGGGGGGAACACGGGACCGTACTGGAGGTCTTAGCCTCAGCGCACCGCGGAGGAAACGTGTAACTAGGGGGTGTCTACCCACTGACTGATCATTGAAAGGGACATGGAAAGCAGCTATGGCCGCCACGTAAACCTTTAAGGTGGAGTGGGATAACCCCGCAGAGAGCCTAGCTTGTAAAAACTCCAGAACTGTACCAACTGGGCAGTTAACAGGGTCCAGGTGGCGATCTCTGCACCATGAAGTGAAAAGTTTCCACTTCAGGGCGTACAATTTCCTCGTAGAGGGAGCTCTGGACTGGAGGAGGGTCTCAACAACCTCGGTTGAGAGACCAGCTGCTAACAGTTGTGCCCCCCAGGGGCCACACCCACAGCTTGAACACCTCCGGGCGAGGGTGAATTATCGTGCCCTGCGCCTGTGAGAGTAGGTCTTTCCTGATCGGTATCTCCCACGGAGAGCCGTCGAGGAGTGAGACTAGATCTGAGAACCATATTCGGCCCGGCCAGAACGGGGCTACTAATAGAAGACGGACCCCGTCCAGGCGTACTCTCGCCAGAACTCCCGGGAGCAGAGTGATAGGGGGAAATGCGTACAGACGAAGCCTCGGCCAGGTCTGTACCATAGCGTCCAGTCCCAGAGGAGCTGGATGAACTAGAGAGAACCAGAGGGGACATTGCGATGTCTCTTGAGTCGCAAAGAGGTCCACCTGAGCTTTGCCAAACACTCTCCATATCTGCTTCACCACCTCGGGGTGAAGCATCCATTCCCCGGGCCTCGGCCCCTGCCTCGACAGTATGTCTGCTCCCACATTCAATCTCCCAGGAATATACACTACTCTGATCGAGAGGAGTTTGCCCTGGGACCAGAGAAGGATCTGGTATGCCAGCTTGTACAAGGGGCGTGAGCGCAGACCCCCCTGGTGATTGATATAAGAGACCACTGATGTGTTGTCGGTGCGCACCAACACATGGTGACCTCTCAGGTCTGGGAGGAAATATTTTAATGCTCGATAGACTGCTAACATCTCTAGGCAATTGATGTGCCATGTCAGATGGCGACCACTCCACAGACCGCGGGCAGGGTGGCCACTCATGACCTCACCCCAACCGGTGAGGGACGTGTCTGTCGCTAGTGTTACACGGTGACGAAGAGATCCCAGCACCAGGCCCTGATTCAAGAACCAAGGTTTCTTCCACGTGTCTAAGGCACGAAGGCATCGGCGCGTGACCTTGATAACTCGAAGTGGATTTCCCCTCGGGGGAAAAGCCCTTGGACTTGAGCCACCACTGTAGGGGTCTCATGTGCAGCAGGCCAAAAGGTATCACGTTGGACGCAGCTGCCATCATCCCTAACAATCTCTGGAATTGTTTGACAGTGAGTGACTGGCCTTCTTTGACTCTCTCGACTGATGTGAGGATCGACTTGATCCGAGCAGGAGACAGACGTGCCTGCATCGTGGTCAAATCCCACACTACGCCTAGATAGGTGGTGCTCTGAACTGGAGAAAGTACACTCTTCTTGGCATTTAGTCTCAAACCCAGCTCCCCCATGTGTGCGAGAACGACATCTCGATGTCGAACCGCCATCTGCTCTGATTGAGCTAGGATCAACCAATCGTCGATATAATTTAGAATGCGGATGCCCTGCATACGGAGGGATACCAGAGCCGCATCTATACATTTCGTGAACGTGCAGGGTGAGAGTGCAAGGCCGAAGGGAAGTACTCGATATTGATAAGCTTTGCCCCCGAAAGCGAACCTCAGAAACTTCCTGTGTTGTGGAAGGATGGATATGTGGAAGTATGCGTCTTTGAGATCTATTGTGACAAACCAGTCCTCGGATCTGATTTGAGCTACAACCTGCTTGACAGTGAGCATTTTGAACTTCAGTGACATAACTGAGCAGTTCAGGTGACGTAAGTCTATGATCTGACGCAACCCCCCATCCTTCTTTGGAACTATGAAATACCGGCTGTAAAATCCGGATTCCCTGTCTAGAGGAGGGACCACCTCGATGGCCTCCTTCCTTAATAGGATATTCACTTCTTGTTCCATAACCAGAGCCTGCCGGGGGCCGACCACAGTCGGTGTAACCCCGTTGAACTTCGGTGGTGGATGACCGAACTGAATGCAATAGCCTTTTTCTATTGTACGCAGGACCCAATGAGATACATTTGGCAGTAGCTTCCACGCTGCTAAATAATCTACTAAGGCAATCAGTCTCTCAAGACTGACCTCTGGTGTAAGAGGCCCCCGAAGGGGCGGCGAGCATCCCAGCTCCGCTGCGCTCACGGGCGGAAATAACTGGGAGTAGTGCTCGCTGGAGGCCGCTGCGCCCTGAAACTCTGGCAGGGTTGGCAGACCGACCTCCTGAGGGCACTGAGGTGGACCGCGCTCTACCCCAGTAGGGGCTACCCTCTGGACCCTGGCGTCAGGATCTTTTCGTCGAGGACTTCCGGGCCTCGATGACTGTTCTTAAATCTGGCCTTTTTACTTTGGAAGTCCCCGACTCAGGGCATCGCTGAGGCCCTCGGTCCCGTCGTGGGGGAACCCGAGCGGCGACACTCTGTTTTTGCGCTTCCCGGTATGAGGAGCTGGTATGTGGCGTGGTGATCTCCCAGATGCACCACGAGAGCGACGAGGGAGGAAATTCTGGAATGCCGCCGCCTGTTTGCGTGCCTCCTGGAACCTGTCGACGACAGTGTTGACTGTGTCGACTGTGTCGCCAAACAGGCCCGAGGCTTGAAGCGGGGCGTCCAGAAGGCAGACCCTGTCTCTTTCTTTTATCTCCGACAGGGTCAGCCACAAATGCCTCTCCGCGGCCACTAAGGCTGCCATAGACCGCCCTCATCGACATCTCCCAGCAGGTCGGCCTGATAAGCTTGTAGGACTGCCATAGTATGAAGGCAAGCCCCAGCCTGACCTGCTGCCACATAACCCTTGCCCACAAGCGATGATGTAACTCGCAGCGGCTTAGTGGGCAACCCCGGAGCCTTTAGGGACGATGCCGAGCCGGGTGACAGATAGCCCGCGAGCGTCTGTTCGACCCGTGGCATCGTTCTATAACCGTGCTCTCCCAGCCCCATTACGTTGCCATAGTATAGTGAATCGGGGCCAAAGAGGCGGGTAGAATATGGGTGCTTCCACGATCTCGATAACTCGTCATGGAGATCGGAAAAAAAAGGGTAGACTCCGGCGTGGAGGTGGTTGCCTCGGCCGCAGAAAGCGTTCATCTAGCTTGCTTTTCTGCGGCTCAGTATGTTTTTCTGCAGGCCATTCGATTTTTAATTTATCGCGAGGAACGCTGGTGAAGGCTCCCTCCTCGAAGATAGCCCTCCGGGATCGAAGCGTCCGCATTGGCAATCGCTCGCAATGCGGACAGTCGGCCCCCTCGAGAGCCGACTCAACATGCTTCGGTCCCAGGCAAGACACGCACAGACTGTGTGTATCCCCGCTCGTAATGTAGCGAGGGCAGGGAGGAACAAACAATCTGTAATGTGGCTTGGAATCGCCCTTTATATGTTTGGTCTTTTGCTTTGCTTTAGGCATACTGAGCTGTTTAGCGATGTTTTAATGGCTAGGGACAGACAACAATAAATAGGACCAACGGGACAGACTTTTGACATGCACACACAGAGCGCTTGCTGAAGCTGAAGCCAGCTGCACGGCACGTGCTTATATAGCTTCCTGGTCGCTACGTCACCCCGCTCCGTGACGCCACGCCCGTCCATTGGACAAGATTGCACACGATATTCAGAGTAGGTCTCGTCAGGGACTTTCCCCAAAGCGCTACGACGCAGCTCGAATTCCTGAAAAGTAACTGGATAAGTGTTTATGTACTTACTGTAGATGTTTGGGGTGAATTTGGTTTTAGTTTTCTCCAAAACTATACAGTAGAAATATTTGAAACTTAATACAGTAATGGTCAGATTGACTGTAAACAGAAATAAACTGAAAGAACGAGCAAACCTATAAAGCAAAGATTTTTATGAGTGCTTGAAAATGGCACATGATGCAAAGTGCTTATGCACTTAGATGCTTGGGGTTGATTTTGGCTTTAGTTTTCTCCAAAACTATACAGTAGAAATATTTGAAACTTGATACAGTAATGGTCAGATTGACTGTAAACAGAAATAAACTGAAAGAACGAGCAAACCTATAAAGCAAATGTTTCTATGAGTGCTTGAAAATGGGACATGATGTAAAGTGCTTATGCACTTCGATGCTTGGGGTTGATTTTGGCTTTAGTTTTGTCCAAAACTATACAGTAGAAATATTTGAAACGTAATACAGTAATGGTCAGATTGACTGTAAACAGAAATAAACTGAAAGAACGAGCAAACCTATAAAGCAAAGGTTTTTATGAGTGCTTGAAAATGGGACATGATGTAAAGTGCTTATGCACTTCGATGCTTGGGGTTGATTTTGTCTTTAGTTTTCTCCAAAACTATACAGTAGAATTATTTAAAAATGAATACAGTAATGGTCAGATTGACTGTAAACAGACATAAACTGAAAGAACGAGCAAACCTATAAAGCAAAGGTTTTTATGAGTTCTTGAATATGGGACATGATGTTAAGTGCTTATGCACTTCGATGCTTGGGGTTGATTTTGGCTTTAGTTTTCTCCAAAACTATACAGTAGAAATATTTGAAACTTAATACAGTAATGGTCAGAGTGTCTGTAAATAGAAATAAACTGAAAGAACGAGCAAACCTATAAAGCAAAGGGTTGATTTTGGCTTTAGTTTTCTCCAAAACTATACAGTAGAAATATTTGAAACGTAATACAGTAATGGTCAGATTGACTGTAAACAGAAATAAACTGAAAGAACGAGCAAACCTATAAAGCAAAGGTTTTTATGAGTGCTTGAAAATGGGACATGATGTAAAGTGCTTATGCACTTCGATGCTTGGGGTTGATTTTGTCTTTAGTTTTCTCCAAAACTATACAGTAGAATTATTTAAAAATGAATACAGTAATGGTCAGATTGACTGTAAACAGACATAAACTGAAAGAACGAGCAAACCTTTAAAGCAAAGGTTTTTATGAGTTCTTGAAAATGGGACATGATGTAAAGTGCTTATGCACTTAGATGCTTGGGGTTGATTTTGGCTTTAGTTTTCTCCAAAACTATACAGTAGAAATATTTGGAACTTAATACAGTAATGGTCAGATTGACTGTAAACAGAAATAAACTGAAAGAGTGAGCAAACCTATAAAGCAAAGATTTTTATGAGTGCTTGAAAATGGGACATGATGTTAAGTGCTTATGCACTTAGATGCTTGGAGTTGATTTTGGCTTTAGTTTTCTCCAAAACTATACAGTAGAAATATTTGAAACTTAATACAGTAATGATCAGATTGACTGTGAACAGAAATAAACTGAAAGAACGAGCAAACCTATAGAGCAAAGATTTTTATGAGTGCTTGAAAATGGGACATGATGTAAAGTGCTTATGCACTTAGATGCTTGGGGTTGACTTTGGCTTTAGTTTTCTCCAAAACTATACAGTAGAAATCTTTGAAATCTAATACAGTAATGGTCAGATTGACTGTAAACAGAAATAAACAGAAAGAACGAGCAAACCTATAAAGCAAAGATTTTTATGAGTGCTTGAAAATGGGACATGATGCAAAGTGCTTATGCACTTAGATGCTTGGGGTTGATTTTGGCTTCAGTTTTCTCCAAAACTATACAGTAGAAATATTTGAAACGTAATACAGTAATGGACAGATTGACTGTAAACAGAAATAAACTGAAAGAACGAGCAAACCTATAAAGCAAAGATTTTTATGAGTGTTTGAAAATAGGAAGTTATGTAAAGTGCGTATGCACATAGATGCTTGGGGTTGATTTTGGCTTTAGTTTTCTCCAAAACTATACAGTAGAAATCTTTGAAATCTAATACAGTAATGGTCAGATTGACTGTAAACAGAAATAAACAAAAAGAACGAGCAAACCTATAAAGCAAAGATTTTTATGAGTGCTTGAAAATGGGACATGATGCAAAGTGCTTATGCACTTAGATGCTTGGGGTTGATTTTGGCTTCAGTTTTCTCCAAAACTATACAGTAGAAATATTTGGAACCTAATACAGTAATGGTCAGATTGACTGTTAACAGAAATAAACTGAAAGAGTGAGCAAACCTATAAAGCAAAGATTTTTATGAGTGCTTGAATATGACACATGATGTAAAGTGCTTATGCACTTAGATGCTTGGGGTTGATTTTGGCTTCAGTTTTCTCCAAAACTATACAGTAGAAATATTTGAAACATAATACAGTAATGGTCAGATTGACTGTAAACAGAAATAAACTGAAAGAGTGAGCAAACCTATAAAGCAAAGATTTTTATGAGTGGTTGAAAATGGCACATGATGTAAAGTGCTTATGCACTTAGATGCTTGGGGTTGATTTTGGCTTCAGTTTTCTCCAAAACTATACAGTAGAAATATTTGAAACGTAATACAGTAATGGACAGATTGACTGTAAACAGAAATAAACTGAAAGAACGAGCAAACCTATAAAGCAAAGATTTTTATGAGTGTTTGAAAATAGGAAATTATGTAAAGTGCGTATGCACTTTGATGCTTGGGGTTGACTTTGGCTTCAGTTTTCTCCAAAACTATACAGTAGAAATATTTGAAACTTAATACAGTAATGGTCAGATTGACTGTAAACAGAAATAAACTGAAAGAGTGAGCAAACCTATAAAGCAAAGATTTGTATGAGTGCTTGAAAATGGCACATGATGCAAAGTGCTTACGCACTTAGATGCTTGGGGTTGATTTTGGCTTCAGTTTTCTCCAAAACTATACAGTAGAAATATTTGAAACGTAATACAGTAATGGTCAGATTGACTGTAAACAGAAATAAACAGAAGGAACGAGCAAACCTATAAAGCAAAGATTTTTATGAGTGTTTGAAAATAGGAAATGATGTAAAGTGCTTATGCACTTAGATGCTTGGTGGTTGATTTTGGCTTATTTTTCTCCAAAACTATACAGTAGAAATCTTTGAAATCTAATACAGTAATGGTCAGATTGACTGTAAACAGAAATAAACAGAAAGAACGAGCAAACCTATAAAGCAAAGATTTTTATGAGTGCTTGAAAATGGGACATGATGCAAAGTGCTTATGCACTTAGATGCTTGGGGTTGATTTTGGCTTCAGTTTTCTCCAAAACTATACAGTAGAAATATTTGGAACCTAATACAGTAATGGTCAGATTGACTGTTAACAGAAATAAACTGAAAGAACGAGCAAACCTATAAAGCAAAGATTTTTATGAGTGTTTGAAAATGGGACATGATGTAAAGTGCTTATGCACTTAGATGCTTGGGGTTGACTTTGGCTTTAGTTTTCTCCAAAACTATACAGTAGAAATCTTTGAAATCTAATACAGTAATGGTCAGATTGACTGTAAACAGAAATAAACAGAAAGAACGAGCAAACCTATAAAGCAAAGATTTTTATGAGTGCTTGAAAATGGGACATGATGCAAAGTGCTTATGCACTTAGATGCTTGGGGTTGATTTTGGCTTCAGTTTTCTCCAAAACTATACAGTAGAAATATTTGAAACGTAATACAGTAATGGACAGATTGACTGTAAACAGAAATAAACTGAAAGAACGAGCAAACCTATAAAGCAAAGGTTTTTATGAGTGCTTGAAAATGGGACATGATGTAAAGTGCTTATGCACTTCGATGCTTGGGGTTGATTTTGTCTTTAGTTTTCTCCAAAACTATACAGTAGAATTATTTAAAAATGAATACAGTAATGGTCAGATTGACTGTAAACAGAAATAAACAGAAGGAACGAGCAAACCTATAAAGCAAAGATTTTTATGAGTGTTTGAAAATAGGAAATGATGTAAAGTGCTTATGCACTTAGATGCTTGGTGGTTGATTTTGGCTTATTTTTCTCCAAAACTATACAGTAGAAATCTTTGAAATCTAATACAGTAATGGTCAGATTGACTGTAAACAGAAATAAACAGAAAGAACGAGCAAACCTATAAAGCAAAGATTTTTATGAGTGCTTGAAAATGGGACATGATGCAAAGTGCTTATGCACTTAGATGCTTGGGGTTGATTTTGGCTTCAGTTTTCTCCAAAACTATACAGTAGAAATATTTGAAACGTAATACAGTAATGGACAGATTGACTGTAAACAGAAATAAACTGAAAGAACGAGCAAACCTATAAAGCAAAGATTTTTATGAGTGTTTGAAAATAGGAAATGATGTAAAGTGCGTATGCACATAGATGCTTGGGGTTGATTTTGGCTTTAGTTTTCTCCAAAACTATACAGTAGAAATCTTTGAAATCTAATACAGTAATGGTCAGATTGACTGTAAACAGAAATAAACAAAAAGAACGAGCAAACCTATAAAGCAAAGATTTTTATGAGTGTTTGAAAATGGGACATGATGTAAAGTGCTTATGCACTTAGATGCTTGGGGTTGATTTTGGCTTCAGTTTTCTCCAAAACTATACAGTAGAAATATTTGAAACTTAATACAGTAATGGTCAGATTGACTGTAAACAGAAATAAACTGAAAGAACGAGCAAACCTATAAAGCAAAGATTTTTATGAGTGTTTGAAAATAGGAAATGATGTAAAGTGCTTATGCACTTAGATGCTTGGTGGTTGATTTTGGCTTATTTTTCTCCAAAACTATACAGTAGAAATATTTGAAACTTAATACAGTAATGGTCAGATTGACTGTAAACAGAAATAAACTGAAAGAACGAGCAAACCTATAAAGCAAAGATTTTTATGAGTGTTTGAAAATAGGAAATGATGTAAAGTGCTTATGCACTTAGATGCTTGGTGGTTGATTTTGGCTTATTTTTCTCCAAAACTATACAGTAGAAATATTTGAAACGTAATACAGTAATGGTCAGATTGACTGTAAACAGAAATAAACTGAAAGAACGAGCAAACCTATAAAGCAAAGATTTTTATGAGTGTTTGATAATAGGAAATGATGTAAAGTGCTTATGCACTTAGATGCTTGGGGTTGACTTTGGCTTTAGTTTTCTCCAAAACTATACAGTAGAAATATTTGAAACTTAATACAGTAATGGTCAGAGTGTCTGTAAATAGAAATAAACTGAAAGAACGAGCAAACCTATAAAGCAAAGGGTTGATTTTGGCTTTAGTTTTCTCCAAAACTATACAGTAGAAATATTTGAAACGTAATACAGTAATGGTCAGATTGACTGTAAACAGAAATAAACTGAAAGAACGAGCAAACCTATAAAGCAAAGGTTTTTATGAGTGCTTGAAAATGGGACATGATGTAAAGTGCTTATGCACTTCGATGCTTGGGGTTGATTTTGGCTTCAGTTTTCTCCAAAACTATACAGTAGAATTATTTAAAAATGAATACAGTAATGGTCAGATTGACTGTAAACAGAAATAAACTAATAAAACAAGCAAACCTATAAAGCAAAGATTTTTATGAGTGCTTGAAAATGGGACATGATGTAAAGTGCTTATGCACTTAGATGCTTGGAGTTGATTTTGGCTTTAGTTTTCTCCAAAACTATACAGTAGAAATATTTGAAACTTAATACAGTAATGATCAGATTGACTGTGAACAGAAATAAACTGAAAGAATGAGCAAACCTATAGAGCAAAGATTTTTTATGAGTGTTTGAAAATGGGTAATGGTGCAACAGATAGAATAAACTTTGATTAGGCATGATTTTGCCAATGATTTTTTCCAAAACTATACAGTAGAAATAATTGAAAATTAACGCAGTAATGGTCAGAGTGACTGTGAATAGGAATCCACTGAAAGAAAGAGCAAACCCATGAAGCAAAGATTTTTATGAGTGTATGAAAATGGGTAACGGTGCAGGTGCTAAAATGCACTTTTCTGGAGTTATTTTGCCATTAATTTTCTCCAGCGCTATACAGTAAAATAACTTAAAAAATTAATTCAGTAATATTCTGGGTCACTGTTAAAAGTTATCAATTGGAAAAAGGAGCAAACCTTTTAAGGAAAGCATTTTATGAGTTAGTGCTTTTTATGAGAAAAGAGTGAAAATGCACATTGACTTTTGGAGTGATTTGCCTTTAAATTGTACAAAAATTTTATAATAGTTTTAACTTGAAAAAAAATACAGCAATAGTCAGGATCACTATTAGTTGAAAGGTATACACACACAAACAACACACACATACGCATTACATATTGTATCAATGTTGATATATATATATATATATATATATATATATATATATATATATATATATATATATATATATAAAATGTATATTTATAAAATGTATATATATAACATATATATATAATATATATATATTATACACACATATATATATATATATATATATATATATATATATATATATATATATATATATATATATATATATTTAAAATATATATTTATAAAATGTATGTATATATATATATATATATATATATATATATATATATATATATATATATTTAAAATATATATTTATAAAATGTATATATAAAATATATATATATATATATAATTTATATATATATATATATATATATATATATATATATATATATATATATATATATAATATATATATATAGTATATACACACACACATATATATATATATATATATATATATATAGATATATATATACACACACATTGATAAATTATGTATATTAATGTAAAATAAAAATGTTAATGTACAAAAATAATGTATTCAGAAACATTAATTCAATGTTCAAGTCATTTAAAAAAATGCATTATTTATATCATGACATGAAATAGCAATACATAAATATTCTGATGTCCCTTTAAGTTCTTTTTATGGGTTAAATGACGTTTTATGCAGATTTTATTTCATTTATTTTTTTGGGAGGGGGTGGGCACCCGTGAACTATTGAAAATATCAGAAAAAGTATAAAGGAAACGCCGTTACGACAGCTTCTTTACATCTATTTTGACCGCTCCCTGCACCCGTACCGTCAGTGCACGATTAGACGCACAAACAAAAAAAAAAGTGCGGCTGGCTTGACCGTGTACTTTCAAACCGCGGCTGGCTTGACCGCAGTGTTGATACACGTGTATCTGTTCTCCCCTCTAATATAATTCAGTCAAAGAGAAAATGGATTGTTATTTTCCACAAATTCCCAATTATTATAACAGAACATGCAACTTAAAATTAAACTCTTTAAATAAACACTCACGCTCAATCTCCGCCACATTAGATATGTATATATCCACCCGGAAATATCTTGCAGACAGACACCAAATACGTGATGCACAAGATGGTAAGTAAAACACAAGCAGGACTTTGCACCCTTCCTTAAGAAAGGCTGATGTTTGCTTTTAATCTTATGCACAACTGCTCATGTGCTCAGCTACAGACAGCTATGAACAAGCACAACACACACATGTAGTACACTCTTCCTCTGTGTGCACTCTACTATGCATCACGTAAACACGAGTGACCCCTAGTGGCGGGTAGGTATGAATGGAGAATATTATGCTCCGGTTACACTTGTATGCGCTGCGAAATTTACAAATGGCTATCTTTTCTGGCAGCAAAATAGCATCTAGCAAATCTGCCACAAGGGGTGCATTTAATATTGGTCGCCCGTCTGACTTTTTCTGTGTTTCCACAGCTCACCAAAATCATGATTAACCCCAAATGCATAGCGTGAATCTGTGTAAATTGTGACGCATTTGTCTGCCATTAGTTTGCATGCTTCAATGTCAAATTCAGTTGTTATCACACAACCAACCTTATTCAGGCCTGTTTGTGGATCTTTAAAAGCTGAGCCATCCACAAAAAGAACATTTTCACAGTTTTCGAGTGGCACGTCAGACAGGTCTAGATGTGGCATACACACCTGTTCAAGTGTTGTTAAACAACAATGATGCTCATCCCCATCCTCTTCTACTGGAAGGAGAGTAGCAACATTCAAGGTTGTGCATCGCTTAACAGTGATATTAGGCATATCAAGCAAAATAGTGTGATATCTTAACCATCGAGCTGTTAATAAGTGTGATGTTTTCTGTTCCTGCAAAATCATGGCATGATACCATCAATGTCAGATTAGAGTAACCTACAAATTCTCTTTGACCCATCACGCAACTCGGTCTAATTTGCTGGGAAAATATACCACCAGTCTCAATTTGTCTCCATGATGTTGCAACAATACAGAAGTCATAAATCCATTTTTCTCATCAACCATCTAAATAAAGGGTTTATTTGGGGCCGGCAAGCCCAGAGTTGGCACAACAAACAGCTGAACTTTCATGTTCAGAAATGCCTCTTCCGCCTTCTCTGTCCACTCAATCCTGTCACAAGACTTCAACCCTCTTTCTGTTGTTAGGCCTCTCAAGAGCTGTTCAAGAATCACATAGTTTGGAATAAATGTTCTACAATATGAACACATCCCCAAAAATGAAAGCATTTGTTTCTTTGTCAATGGTTTTGGGACTTTTATTGTTTTAACCCTTTTTTTCATGTTTGAGAAAGGACTGCTCCTAGACCCACCTCAAAGGCATCAGTCTGCACCAGGACTTATTTTGTGAAGTCTGGGGATTTTAAAATCGATCTTGAACACAACATCCTCTTTAACTGGAAGAAGGCCTCCTCTGCCTCTTTGCTCCATCTTACCATTCTGGAGTGTCTGTTAGTGGTTAGCTCTGTGATGGGTGCAACCAGAATTGAAAAGTTAGGAACAAATCTCCTATAATAATTGGCTAGGCCAAGGAAGGATTTTACCTGTCTTCTGGTTTGTGGCCTTGGCAAGTTCTGAATGGCCTCAACTTTGGCTTCTTGAGGTTGTACTACACCCCTGCTTATTGTATAGCCCAGATATTCGCAGACTTCGCCGTAGGCAATTGAGATTTTGGGGGGGGGGTTGCAGTTAAGCCCGCCTCTCTGAGGGAATCCAGTACCTTCTGCACCATTCCAAGGTGGCTTTTCCAGTCTGAGCTATGGATTACCACGTCATCTAAATAAGCAGCAGTATACTGCTGGTGGGGTTGAAGAACATGGTTCATGAGCCTTTGGAAAGTGTCTGGAGCCCCATGAAGGCCAAAAGGTAAATTAGTATAGTGGTATAGCACTTCTGGTGTTGCAAAAGCATTCTTCTCTTTGGAATCTGAGGATAAGGGAACTTGCCCATCAGCCTTCTGTTAGATCTAGAGTTGAAATGAAGCGTGTTTTACCTAGCCTGTCAATCAATTCATAAATGTGGGGCATAGGGTATGCATCAAACTTTGAGATCTAATTCAACTTCCTAAAGTCATTGCAGAACCTTACTGTGCCATC
This sequence comes from Carassius gibelio, assembly GCF_023724105.1. Taxonomy (NCBI): domain Eukaryota; kingdom Metazoa; phylum Chordata; class Actinopteri; order Cypriniformes; family Cyprinidae; genus Carassius; species Carassius gibelio. The sequence continues at coordinate 1,427,375 of NC_068372.1, forward strand.
GGGCTTGAGGACCATCACTATAGGGCTCGACCACACACTTTGCGACTCCTCTATAACCCCTAACTTAAGCATTTCCCTCACCTCTTCCTTGATGGCTTCTTGTCTGGCCTCAGGAATTCTGTAAGGCCACTGCTGTACAATTGTCCCGGGGACAGTATGCATCTCATGCTGGATCATTTGAGTATGGCCTGGGACTGGGAAAAAAACATCTTTGTCCACTAGCTCCATCACTTCCTGCCTTTGTTGTGGGTTCAGATCTGGGCTCACATGGACTCCCTGACTGCGAGTGTCACTGTTGGACAGTGTTTTCTCTACTTCCTGTTGACCTTCTGTAGCTAATCGTAGCTCCATGTAGCTGTTTTTGTTCTCTAGAATCTTTATCTTATGAAGTATCTGGGCTATACAATAAGCATGGGTGTAGTACAACCTCAAGAAGCCAAAGTTGAGGCCATTCAGAACTTGCCAAGGCCACAAACCAGTAGACAGGTAAAATCCTTCCTTGGCCTAGCCAATTATTATAGGACATTTGTTCCTAACTTTTCAATTCTGGTCACTCTCTGTTTTTTAAAGTGATAAAATATAACTTAAGTCACACCATATTTCTGATATTATCGATCAATCTTATCAGTTTAATTTTGATCGTTCACTTTTATTTTATATCCGTGAGTGCAGTACACCTGCAATGCGTTAGCACCCGTTAGCTTGTCATTCGCGTTTTCATTCGAACCTATCACTGTTTTCTTTTTTTCCTCTCCTCTCTATCGCTCCAGTTTTTCACAAGTTCATCAAACAACTGTGGTAAGAATATTTCATCAAGCACGGTGAGTAATGGCTTCTCCTGCTATCGTTATTTGCACCTCTTGTCACATGTACAGTTCATCTATCTCTGTCACAGATGAGGGATTCACATGTGATAAATGCAGGGAAATAGTTAGGCTGACAGAGAAGATTTCAGAATTAGAGACACGCATCCAAACTTTAATTGAGGACAGTTAGAATGTAAGGGCACATCTCTTTGGATGCGTCTAGCTCCGGGATTCCTGTACATTGTTCGGTTCCGGCAACAGAGCCTGTGCAGCAGGGCAACTGGGTGACATTGACATAGTCGTGGGTCAAAACACCGCTCTTCTGTTCCGATCAAAACATGAAACAGGTTCTCCCCACTCAGTGATGCACCCACTGAGAAACCTGATGAAAGTGCTCTAGTTATTGGTGATTCTAATGTACGGAACGTGAATATAGAGACACCAGCCACCATAGTCAAATGTTTACCAGGAGCCAGAGCGCCTGACATCTTGGCAAATTTAAAAGTGCTGGCTAATGCTAAATGTAAATACAGTAAGATTGTTATTCATGCCGGCGCTGTAACGGATATGCAGATCATCGATTCATGTGTTTAATTCAGACTTTCCAAATGAAACTCTTTTTGCACCAAGTGCCTGGCCTGGCGCCAGCCTGGCTGGACTTAAATTATTTACGATGCCCATGCGAGCTTCAAAGAAGAAATGAAAATCCCCAACCACATTCCAACACTGGAGGCAAAGGAAACCTTTCGTATAAGTTCCTTACTTTCATTTTATTATTAATATGTATTTTAAATATGTTTATGGATTGCATAAAATGGTTAATCCTTGTTATGTGAAGAGTATAAGTGCTAAGCTTATACTTTAGGAAATGTCTCTCCTCACTTTAACCTTCTCAAAGAGAGCCATGTTTCTGCAACCCCCACTTTTGCAGGTCGTAAAAGTTTACGACCACACAGGACAGGAGAGAAGCCAAATCACTGGCTTCTTTTGAACAATGCATTCTATGGAATGTATTCATTAACTTTCTGTTTTTATGTTTTATACATGTATTACGTATTCCCTTTTGGTACATTTAGATGTTTCCCAACATCTGCAGTGTTATCATGTGTTAAACAAATCTTTAAATGTGTAATTCTACATTTGAATGTAACTTCATGTTTTGATCACATATATCTATTATGTTTAGTCTTGTTCTAATCGTCATGCTCTGACAGACCCATTTATCTAGCGCAAAGTAATGAAATATGTATGTAATCTGAATTACAAACTTGCTAGAATAATCCCTGGAATTTGGACAAGCCCTAGATCTCCAGGGGGGGGGGTTGTCTTCACAGAGACAAAGGAACTTTTCCCTCCGCCTCAGATCGCGGACTTCCATTGGCTGTTTACGCGAAAAAGGGGCATGAACTATTTCAAGCTATAAGAATTGACCAAACAAGGTCCACTTGCTCTTCTTCCTTTTCTTCTCATTCTCCGTTCTCGGACACGCTGCTCTCCAACGTTGCTTCCGCGCGGCCATAGGCTCATAGCGCAAACCCCCTCAGCACAGGGGCTGAGAGAAAAAGCCATTTTAATGGCTCCTTTAGAAGCTTTCGTTTCGTTCTTTTCTTTTCTTTTCTTTACTAAGTTTATTCAACTATTCGCCTCTCCACGCAAGGAAGACGAATTCTGGGACATTGTTTGTTGAACCTTTCAAATACCGCGCGAGGACAGAACAAAGGACCACGTGCTCCACGCTCACGCAAAGATCCAGCGAAGCGTGCACGCGCGTCACATGGCCTCCGGCACACGCACGCTGTTTTCAAAAGGACAAGCGCACAAAGCGTCACAAAAAGACCACGCTCACGCGCTGGGCCATCTCTCTCTCTCTCTCTCTCTCTCTTTTATTTGGATTCGTTATGTATTGTATAAAGCTTACTGTTTGTATTGTCGTACGCATATTTACTCTGTGTGATTTGTAGTTTGATGTATTACTAGTTTAATTATTAAAAACCCATATACTGACGATTGGCTTGGACTCCACCCCACTCACATTACGAGTCACTGAGATGTCTGATCTATAGCTACAAGCTCTAAATTTAGAAACTAAATTTATCATACGGATAGGATAATATTTTCATGGCCAGAGAATACTTTTCCTTGAATTATAAGGCGTGATAACTTTATTGAAAATTGATAGGTCTACAGTGGTTTGCTGGACATACCACGGTTTGATTTGCAGTAATTTACAGTAAGAGATATCACAATAATTGATATGAAGAATGTAATATTGACATATTAATGAGTAAGTTACAGTGCCCTGTGATTATTTATTGTTATAGGCAATTGAGCTATTTTTCATAATCAATCAAATTTAATGTAACTGTCATCTGAGATATAAATTAATCATATTCCTGATTAATTATTCAAATTCCCTATATATCATTTGAGTTAATTATTCTGTAAGACTCATTGTTGTTACATTATGGTGGAGAAACGCGGGCATTTCAAACTTCGTTTTGTGAGCAATCAATCTATGTATATGGTTTTTAATAATTTCTGCACGTGCGGTATGAAATTATGTAATGTTACTTGTGAGATAAGTCGCAAGACGCGAACTCACTACTGACTGAGGCAAAAAGCTGGTCAGTCAGCGCGCTAGGTATTTGTAGAAACTTAACAGTACAGTCACTGTTATTTTTGATGAAAGTAAACTGCAGTATAATGTTAAAAGTATCCTGTTAAGAAAGACCAAAATCTTTTTACAGTGAAAACATTTTAATATGAATAATTAAAAGATAAAGAAATCTTTTAATAGTTGCAACATGTAAATCTGAACCTGAGCGATGTTCCTCTGATTCAGTTAAAAAGGCCTTGCTTATTGAATTCGTGGTAAACCACAATAATATTCAAAAATAAAACGATAAAAACTCCTGGTCTAAAATTGGCTTAGCTACCCGATTTTTAAACCTAAAACATTTAAATCATAAGTGCTATTTTGATAAATGTTTATTGGAGTCAACAGTTCGAAAATTCCTGTTTTTATTACAGTTGTGTTTTGGAAGTGAACGGATCCTTCTTCAACCTATGTTAATATAGCACCTCAGAGATTAAAACCTTTGGTTTGTTACTTGTGATTTTTGATGCAGAAAATCAGCCTGACAAACGATCAGATAATTTCTAAGTCATATTGAAATTGTAGTTCCGCTATCTAAACACCAGAGGGAACGTGTGGGTTAGAAATTTCAGTGTACGCCAGTGTACGTTCAGTCTCTGCTCTTTTTAGGAGAGCGCCACCTTGCTGGAGTTTTTTGTTGAGGTCTTTTCGGGCTTCTCTCTCCAGCTGTTCTCTTTGATCTGTGTCGAGGCGAAGATCTTGCAGGGCATTGTGAAGTCTTTCAACTCCTTTCTGTAGCTCTGGATCTGTGTCGTCCTCTTTCTTTCGCTGGTTCTGGGTCTCGAGGAGGAGCTAATCAAGATGACTCTGGGTTGGGGCCTGGTCCTTCCAGGCCTCCTCCGCGATGTTGCTCCGTTCACTGAGCCGTGCCTGGGCGACGAGAATGGGAACTAGGCTTCCGAAGATCCTGGCGAGTTCTCTGTAGTAGTCGCTTTGGTTTGGATCGCGTGCCATCAGTTCATCTAGCTCGGTGTCTAGTTGCTCTGGGTGCTGCAGGTTACTGGCATCCTTGGGCAGGAAGGGGGTCGTCACTGCTTTCAACCATGTCGAGAGGTGGCCCCCGTGGACTGCTGGACTGGATGCCTGGAACATCCTGATTCTCTGTCGGTGAGAGAAGCACAGCACACACACACAAAAAGACCAATGCAAGTTCGTTCTACATTTAACGAGCTATATTCATACGGGCTGTGCCGTTTATGAGAATTTTGGGGCTGACTGATGCAAACAGTCAGACAGTTAAGTAGCCAATTAACTTGGGTCAACGAAGGACCTGAAATGGAGATTTGACAGGCAGTAGCCTAGCAGGTCGTGTGATGACACCGGCTGCTGGTGGTCGCTCTACTATTTAACTTCGTTGGTGGCTCCCAGGTTACTGTCTCTATGTGAAATGAAAGAAACAAATCACAACAGAACAGAGGGTAGAAAAAGATCAAAGTGAAACACAACACTTGAAATGAGATGAAAACAATAGAAACACAATGTGTTAGTGGGAATAAGGAGGCCTTAGCCTACTGCTAGGTTTTAAGATAGGGCCAACAGGTGAGTGGGCTATCTGGGTAGGAAACCTAGAAATATGGTGTGGCTTAAAGAAGCAAAAGGGTTAAACACTTAAAATATATCCGGGGGAATATCTAATATTCTGTGGTTTATAATAAGTGGATGGGTTTTATCACATTGGGTTCACCTGGGTGAATTGAAGTCATTCAGGTGGGAACCAGTGGCTTGGTCAACCTCCCCGGTGCTCCCCAAACACTCAACCGCAGTGTCCCCGGTCCTCCGTTACTCTGGCGTGGCGCCGTCTCGAACGGCTTATGACTTTTAGCACAACCTTTGGAGTGCCAAAATTGCTGATGTCTCTTGAGACAAGAGGAACCGAGTTTCACTCGCAGCCAGTATCGGTAACACCGGTCGGGCAGCCTTGCTCACTGGAAACCTGAGATGACTGTCCAATCACCAAGGGAGTTCTACAATCAAATACACAAAGGATGAACAAAGGAAACTTAAAGTTAATTAAGGTTTGGTTTGTTTAACATCAATTGAGTAACTATATGTAGAGAGGAAAGGTAACAGCTTTACCTAATCATGATAAAACAAAACAAAGGAATTATGATAATGATGGTAATTATCAAAATAACCTAAGTCAAAAGAGAGAAGCAAAATAATAATCATCAAAATAAATAAAAAAAACAGGAATGAAACAAGAGAGAAGGAGTAGCTGGTTTTCACCACAAGGGGGGGGGGGGGGGAGTACTGCTTCTCTGTCTTTAACCTGCTGAGCAGAAAACTTAATTCAAATTAAAAGTTTTCTCAAAAACTATACAGTAAAATGCTTTGAAAATGAATCCAGTGATAGTCTAGGTCACTCTGAATACATATGCATTAAAAGAATGAGCTAACCTATAAAGGAACACTTTATATGAATTTTTGAAAATGGGAAAAAGTGCAAGTGCAACAACTTAGTTTGATGTTCTGGGTAAATTTGCTTTTCGTTTTCTCAAAAACTATACAGTAAAATGCTTTGAAAATTAATACAGTGATAGGCCGGGTCACTCTGAATACATATAACTTGAAATATTGAGCTAACCTATAAAGCAACCCTTTTTATGGATGTTGGAAAATGGGACACACTGCAATTGCTAGGATTCATTTTGTTGTTTTGGGTGAATATGCTTTTAGTTTTCTCCAAAATTATACAGTAAAATGCTTTGAATATGAATCCAGTGATAGTCGGGCTCACTCTGTATACATGTGACATGAAATATTGAGCTAACCTATAAAGCAACCCTTTTTATTAATGTTGGAATATGGGGAAAAGTTTAAGTGCAACTGGAGTTTGATGTTTTGGGTGAATTTGCTTTTAGTTTTCTCCAAAACTATACAGTAAAATGCCTTGAATATTAATACAGTGATAGTAGGGGTCACTCTGAATACATGTGACTTGAAATATTGAGCTAACCTATAAAGCAACCATTTTTATTAATGTTGGAATATGGGGAAAAGTTTAAGTGCAACTATGGAGTTTGATGTTTTGGGTGAATTTGCTTTTAGTTTTCTCCAAAACTATACAGTAAAATGCCTTGAATATTAATACATTGATAGTAGGTGTCACTCTTAATACATATGACTTGAAAGAATGAGCTAACCTATAAAGGAACACTTTATATGAATTTTGGAAAATGGGAAAAAGTTTAAGTGCAACAATGAAGTTTGATGTTTTGGGTGAATTTGCTTTTAGTTTTCTCCAAAACTATACAGTAAAATGCCTTGATAATTAATACAGTGATAATAGGGGTCACTCTAAATACATATGCATTAAAAGAATGAGCTAACCTATAAAGGAACACTTTATATGAATTTTGGAATATGGGAAAAAGTTTAAGTGCAACAATGGAGTTTGATGTTTTGGGTGAATTTGCTTTTAGTTTTCTCCAAAACTGTACAGTAAAATGCCTTGAATATTAATACAGTGATAGTAGGGGTCACTCTGAATACATGTGACTTGAAATATTGAGCTAACCTATAAAGCAACCATTTTTATTAATGTTGGAATATGGGGAAAAGTTTAAGTGCAACAATGGAGTTTGATGTTTTGGGTGAATTTGCTTTTAGTTTTCTCCAAAACTATACAGTAAAATGCTTTGAAAATGAATCCAGTGATAGTCTAGGTCACTCTGAATACATATAAATTAAAGGAATGAGCTAACCTATAAAGGAACACCTTATATGAATTTTGGAAAATGGGAAAAAGTGCAAGTGCAACAACGGAGTTTGATGTTTTGGGTAAATTTGCTTTTCGGTTTTGAGAAAACTATACAGTAAAATGCTTTGAAAATTAATACAGTGATAGTCTAGGTCACTCTGAATACATATACATTAAAAGAATGAGCTAACCTATAAAGGAACACTTTATATGAATTTTAGAAAATGGGAAAAAGTGCAAGTGCAACAATGGAGTTTGATGTTTTGCGTGAATTTGCTTTTAGTTTTCTCCAAAACTATACAGTAAAATGCCTCGAAAATTAATACAGTGGAAGTAGGGGTCACTCTGAATACATATAACTTGAGAGAATGAGCTAACCTATAAAGGAACACCTTATATGAATTTTGGAAAATGGGAAAAAGTTGAAGTGCAACAATGGAGTTTGATGTTTTGGGTGAATTTGCTTTTAGTTTTCTCCAAAACTATAAAGTAAAATGCTTTGAAAATGAATCCAATGATAGTCTAGGTCACTCTGAATACATATACATTAAAGAAATGAGCTAACCTATAAAGGAACACCTTATATTAATTTTGGAAAATGGGAAAAAGTTGAAGTGCAACAATTGAGTTTGATGTTTTGGGTGAATTTGCTTTTAGTTTTCTCCAAAACTATACAGTAAAATGCTTTGAAAATGAATCCAGTGATAGTCTAGGTCACTCTGAATACATATGCATTAAAAGAATGAGCTAACCTATAAAGGAACACCTTATATGAATTTTGGAAAATGGGAAAAAGTTGAAGTGCAACAATGGAGTTTGATGTTTTGGGTGAATTTGCTTTTAGTTTTCTCCAAAACTATACAGTAAAATGCCTCGAAAATTAATACAGTGGAAGTAGGGGTCACTCTGAATACATATAACTTGAGAGAATGAGCTAACCTATAAAGGAACACCTTATATGAATTTTGGAAAATGGGAAAAAGTGCAAGTGCAACAACGGAGTTTGATGTTTTGGGTAAATTTGCTTTTCGGTTTTGAGAAAACTATACAGTAAAATGCTTTGAAAATTAATACAGTCAAGTACGATCCATTTTCAAAGCATTTTACTGTATAGTTTTGGAGAAAACTGAAAGCAAATTCACCCAAAACATCAAACTCCATTGTTGCACTTAAACTTTTCCCCATATTCCAACATTAATAAAAATGGTTGCTTTATAGGTTAGCTCAATATTTCAAGTCACATGTATTCAGAGTGACCCCTACTATCACTGTATTAATATTCAACGCATTTTACTGTATAGTTTTGGAGAAAACTAAAAGCAAATTCACCCAAAACATCAAACTCCATTGTTGCACTTAAACTTTTCCCCATATTCCAACATTAATAAAAAGGGTTGCTTTATAGGTTAGCTCAATATTTCAAGTTATATGTATTCAGAGTGACCCCTACTATCACTGTATTAATATTCAAAGCATTTTACTGTATAGTTTTGGAGAAAACTAAAAGCAAATTCACCCAAAACATCAAACTCCAGTTGCACTTAAACTTTCCCCATATTCCAACATTAATAAAAAGGGTTGCTTTATAGGTTAGCTCAATATTTCAAGTCACATGTATACAGAGTGAGCCCGACTATCACTGGATTCATTTTCAAAGCATTTTACTGTATAGTTTTGGAGAAAACTAAAAGCATATTCACCCAAAACAACAAAATGAATCCTAGCAATTGCAGTGTGTCCCATTTTCCAACATCCATAAAAAGGGTTGCTTTATAGGTTAGCTCAATATTTCAAGTTATACAGTATGTATTCAGAGTGACCCGGACTATCACTGTATTAATTTTCAAAGCATTTTACTGTATAGTTTTTGAGAAAACGAAAAGCAAATTTACCCAAAACATCAAACTCCGTTGTTGCACTTGCACTTTTTCCCATTTTCAAAAATTCATATAAAGTGTTCCTTTAAAGGTTAGCTCATTCTTTTAATGCATATGTATTCAGAGTGACCTAGACTATCACTGGATTCATTTTCAAAGCATTTTACTGTATAGTTTTGGAGAAAACTAAAAGCAAATTCACCCAAAACATCAAACTCAATTGTTGCACTTCAACTTTTTCCCATTTTCCAAAATTAATATAAGGTGTTCCTTTATTGGTTAGCTCATTTCTTTAATGTATATGTATTCAGAGTGACCTAGACTATCATTGGATTCATTTTCAAAGCATTTTACTTTATAGTTTTGGAGAAAACTAAAAGCAAATTCACCCAAAACATCAAACTCCATTGTTGCACTTCAACTTTTTCCCATTTTCCAAAATTAATATAAGGTGTTCCTTTATAGGTTAGCTCATTTCTTTAATGTATATGTATTCAGAGTGACCTAGACTATCATTGGATTCATTTTCAAAGCATTTTACTTTATAGTTTTGGAGAAAACTAAAAGCAAATTCACCCAAAACATCAAACTCCATTGTTGCACTTCAACTTTTTCCCATTTTCCAAAATTCATATAAGGTGTTCCTTTATAGGTTAGCTCATTCTCACAAGTTATATGTATTCAGAGTGACCCCTACTTCCACTGTATTAATTTTCGAGGCATTTTACTGTATAGTTTTGGAGAAAACTAAAAGCAAATTCACGCAAAACATCAAACTCCATTGTTGCACTTGCACTTTTTCCCATTTTCTAAAATTCATATAAAGTGTTCCTTTATAGGTTAGCTCATTCTTTTAATGTATATGTATTCAGAGTGACCTAGACTATCACTGTATTAATTTTCAAAGCATTTTACTGTATAGTTTTCTCAAAACCGAAAAGCAAATTTACCCAAAACATCAAACTCCGTTGTTGCACTTGCACTTTTTCCCATTTTCCAAAATTCATATAAGGTGTTCCTTTATAGGTTAGCTCATTCCTTTAATTTATATGTATTCAGAGTGACCTAGACTATCACTGGATTCATTTTCAAAGCATTTTACTGTAAAGTTTTGGAGAAAAATAAAAGCAAATTCACCCAAAACATCAAACACCATTGTTGCACTTCAACTTTTTCCCATTTTCCAAAATTCATATAAGGTGTTCCTTTATAGGTTAGCTCATTCTTTTAATGCATATGTATTCAGAGTGACCTAGACTATCACTGGATTCATTTTCAAAGCATTTTACTGTATAGTTTTGGAGAAAACTAAAAGCAAATTCACCCAAAACATCAAAACTCCATTGTTGCACTTAAACTTTTCCCCATATTCCAACATTAATAAAAATGTTTGCTTTATAGGTTAGCTCAATATTTCAAGTCACATGTATTCAGAGTGACCCCTACTATCACTGTATTAATATTCAAGGCATTTTACTGTACAGTTTTGGAGAAAACTAAAAGCAAATTCACCCAAAACATCAAACTCCATTGTTGCACTTAAACTTTTTCCCATATTCCAAAATTCATATAAAGTGTTCCTTTATAGGTTAGCTCATTCTTTTAATGCATATGTATTTAGAGTGACCCCTATTATCACTGTATTAATTATCAAGGCATTTTACTGTATAGTTTTGGAGAAAACTAAAAGCAAATTCACCCAAAACATCAAACTTCATTGTTGCACTTAAACTTTTTCCCATTTTCCAAAATTCATATAAAGTGTTCCTTTATAGGTTAGCTCATTCTTTCAAGTCATATGTATTAAGAGTGACCCCTACTATCACTGTATTAATATTCAAGGCATTTTACTGTATAGTTTTGGAGAAAACTAAAAGCAAATTCACCCAAAACATCAAACTCCATAGTTGCACTTAAACTTTTCCCCATATTCCAACATTAATAAAAATGGTTGCTTTATAGGTTAGCTCAATATTTCAAGTCACATGTATTCAGAGTGACCCCTACTATCACTGTATTAATATTCAAGGCATTTTACTGTATAGTTTTGGAGAAAACTAAAAGCAAATTCACCCAAAACATCAAACTCCAGTTGCACTTAAACTTTTCCCCATATTCCAACATTAATAAAAAGGGTTGCTTTATAGGTTAGCTCAATATTTCATGTCACATGTATACAGAGTGAGCCCGACTATCACTGGATTCATATTCAAAGCATTTTACTGTATAATTTTGGAGAAAACTAAAAGCATATTCACCCAAAACAACAAAATGAATCCTAGCAATTGCAGTGTGTCCCATTTTCCAACATCCATAAAAAGGGTTGCTTTATAGGTTAGCTCAATATTTCAAGTTATACAGTATGTATTCAGAGTGACCCGGACTATCACTGTATTAATTTTCAAAGCATTTTACTGTATAGTTTTTGAGAAAACGAAAAGCAAATTTACCCAAAACATCAAACTCCGTTGTTGCACTTGCACTTTTTCCCATTTTCAAAAATTCATATAAAGTGTTCCTTTAAAGGTTAGCTCATTCTTTTAATGCATATGTATTCAGAGTGACCTAGACTATCACTGGATTCATTTTCAAAGCATTTTACTGTATAGTTTTGGAGAAAACTAAAAGCAAATTCACCCAAAACATCAAACTCAATTGTTGCACTTCAACTTTTTCCCATTTTCCAAAATTAATATAAGGTGTTCCTTTATAGGTTAGCTCATTTCTTTAATGTATATGTATTCAGAGTGACCTAGACTATCATTGGATTCATTTTCAAAGCATTTTACTTTATAGTTTTGGAGAAAACTAAAAGCAAATTCACCCAAAACTTCAAACTCCATTGTTGCACTTCAACTTTTTCCCATTTTCCAAAATTCATATAAGGTGTTCCTTTATAGGTTAGCTCATTCTCACAAGTTATATGTATTCAGAGTGACCCCTACTTCCACTGTATTAATTTTCGAGGCATTTTACTGTATAGTTTTGGAGAAAACTAAAAGCAAATTCACGCAAAACATCAAACTCCATTGTTGCACTTGCACTTTTTCCCATTTTCTAAAATTCATATAAAGTGTTCCTTTATAGGTTAGCTCATTCTTTTAATGTATATGTATTCAGAGTGACCTAGACTATCACTGTATTAATTTTCAAAGCATTTTACTGTATAGTTTTCTCAAAACCGAAAAGCAAATTTACCCAAAACATCAAACTCCGTTGTTGCACTTGCACTTTTTCCCATTTTCCAAAATTCATATAAGGTGTTCCTTTATAGGTTAGCTCATTCCTTTAATTTATATGTATTCAGAGTGACCTAGACTATCACTGGATTCATTTTCAAAGCATTTTACTGTATAGTTTTGGAGAAAAATAAAAGCAAATTCACCCAAAACATCAAACTCCATTGTTGCACTTCAACTTTTTCCCATTTTCCAAAATTCATATAAGGTGTTCCTTTATAGGTTAGCTCATTCTTTTAATGCATATGTATTCAGAGTGACCTAGACTATCACTGGATTCATTTTCAAAGCATTTTACTGTATAGTTTTGGAGAAAACTAAAAGCAAATTCACCCAAAACATCAAAACTCCATTGTTGCACTTAAACTTTTCCCCATATTCCAACATTAATAAAAATGTTTGCTTTATAGGTTAGCTCAATATTTCAAGTCACATGTATTCAGAGTGACCCCTACTATCACTATATTAATATTCAAGGCATTTTACTGTACAGTTTTGGAGAAAACTAAAAGCAAATTCACCCAAAACATCAAACTCCATTGTTGCACTTAAACTTTTTCCCATATTCCAAAATTCATATAAAGTGTTCCTTTATAGGTTAGCTCATTCTTTCAAGTCATATGTATTAAGAGTGACCCCTACTATCACTGTATTAATATTCAAGGCATTTTACTGTATAGTTTTGGAGAAAACTAAAAGCAAATTCACCCAAAACATCAAACTCCATAGTTGCACTTAAACTTTTCCCCATATTCCAACATTAATAAAAATGGTTACTTTATAGGTTAGCTCAATATTTCAAGTCACATGTATTCAGAGTGACCCCTACTATCACTCTATTAATATTCAAGGCATTTTACTGTATAGTTTTGGAGAAAACTAAAAGCAAATTCACCCAAAACATCAAACTCCAGTTGCACTTAAACTTTTCCCCATATTCCAACATTAATAAAAAGGGTTGCTTTATAGGTTAGCTCAATATTTCATGTCACATGTATACAGAGTGAGCCCGACTATCACTGGATTCATATTCAAAGCATTTTACTGTATAATTTTGGAGAAAACTAAAAGCATATTCACCCAAAACAACAAAATGAATCCTAGCAATTGCAGTGTGTCCCATTTTCCAACATCCATAAAAAGGGTTGCTTTATAGGTTAGCTCAATATTTCAAGTTATATGTATTCAGAGTGACCCGGCCTATCACTGTATTAATTTTCAAAGCATTTTACTGTATAGTTTTTGAGAAAACGAAAAGCAAATTTACCCAGAACATCAAACTAAGTTGTTGCACTTGCACTTTTTCCCATTTTCAAAAATTCATATAAAGTGTTCCTTTATAGGTTAGCTCATTCTTTTAATGCATATGTATTCAGAGTGACCTAGACTATCACTGGATTCATTTTCAAAGCATTTTACTGTATAGTTTTTGAGAAAACTAAAAGCAAATTCACCCAAAACATCAAACTCATTTGTTGCACTTCAACTTTTTCCCATTTTCCAAAATTCATATAAGGTGTTCCTTTATACAGTATTGTTCAAAATAATAGCAGTACAATGTGACTAACCAGAATAATCAAGGTTTTTAGTATATTTTTTATTGCTACGTGGCAAACAAGTTACCAGTAGGTTCAGTAGATTGTCAGAAAACAAACAAGACCCAGCATTCATGATATGCATGCTCTTAAGGCTGTGCAATTGGGCAATTAGTTGAAAGGGGTGTGTTCAAAAAAATAGCAGTGTCTACCTTTGACTGTACAAACTCAAAACTATTTTGTACAAACATTTTTTTTTCTGGGATTTAGCAATCCTGTGAATCACTAAACTAATATTTAGTTGTATGACCACAGTTTTTTAAAACTGCTTTGCATCTGTGTGGCATGGAGTCAACCAACTTGTGGCACCTCTCAGCTGTTATTCCACTCCATGATTCTTTAACAACATTCCACAATTCATTCACATTTCTTGGTTTTGCTTCAGAAACAGCATTTTTGATATCACCCCACAAGTTCTCAATTGGATTAAGGTCTGGAGATTGGGCTGGCCACTCCATAACATTAATTTTGTTGGTTTGGAACCAAGACTTTGCCCGTTTACTAGTGTGTTTTGGGTCATTGTCTTGTTGAAACAACCATTTCAAGGGCATGTCCTCTTCAGCATAGGGCAACATGACCTCTTCAAGTATTTTAACATATGCAAACTGATCCATGATCCCTGGTATGCGATAAATAGGCCCAACACCATAGTAAGAGAAACATGCCCATATCATGATGCTTGCACCTCCATGCTTCACTGTCTTCACTGTAGGTTAGAACAATGTGTACTGTGGCTTGAATTCAGAGTTTGGGGGTCGTCTCACAAACTGCCTGTGGCCCTTGGACCCAAAAAGAACAATTTTACTCTCATCAGTCCACAAAATGTTCCTCCATTTCTCTTTAGGCCAGTTGATGTGTTCTAAAAAATTGTAACCTCTTCTGCACATGCCTTTTTTTTAACAGAGGGACTTTGCGGGGGATTCTTGAAAATAGATTAGCTTCACACAGACGTCTTCTAACTGTCACAGTACTTACAGGTAACTCCAGACTGTCTTTGATCATCCTGGAGGTGATCATTGGCTGAGCCTTTGCCATTCTGGTTATTCTTCTATCCATTTTGATGGTTGTCTTCCGTTTTCTTCCACGTCTCTCTGGTTTTGCTCTCCATTTTAAGGCATTGGAGATCATTTTAGCTGAACAGCCTATCATTTTTTGCACCTCTTTATAGGTTTTCCCCTCTCTAATCAACTTTTTAATCAAAGTACGCTGTTCTTCTGAACAATGTCTTGAACGACCCATTTTCCTCAGCTTTCAAATGCATGTTCAACAAGTGTTGGCTTCATCCTTAAATAGGGGCCACCTGATTCACACCTGTTTCTTCACAAAATTGATGACCTCAGTGATTGAATGCCACACTGCTATTTTTTTGAACACACCCCTTTCAACTAATTCAACTAATTGCCCAATTGCACAGCCTTAAGAGTGTGCATATCATGAATGCTGGGTCTCATTTGTTTTCTGAGAATCTACTGAACCTACTGGTAACTTGTTTGCCACGTAGCAATAAAAAAATATACGAAAAACCTTGATTATTCTGGTTAGTCACATTGTACTGCTATTATTTTGAACAATACTGTAGGTTAGCTCATTCTCTCAAGTCATATGTATTCAGAGTGACCCCTACTTTCACTGTATTAATTTTCGAGGCATTTTACTGTATAGTTTTGGAGAAAACTAAAAGCAAATTCACGCAAAACATCAAACTCCATTGTTGCACTTGCACTTTTTCCCATTTTCTAAAATTCATATAAAGTGTTCCTTTATAGGTTAGCTCATTCTTTTAATGCATATGTATTCAGAGTGACCTAGACTATCACTGGATTCATTTTCAAAGCATTTTACTGTATAGTTTTGGAGAAAACTAAAAGCAAATTCACCCAAAACATCAAACTCCATTGTTGCACTTAAACTTTTTCCCATTTTCCAAAATTAATATAAGGTGTTCCTTTATAGGTTAGCTCATTTCTTTAATGTATATGTATTCAGAGTGACCTAGACTATCATTGGATTCATTTTCAAAGCATTTTACTGTATAGTTTTGGAGAAAACTAAAAGCAAATTCACCCAAAACATCAAACTCCATTGTTGCACTTAAACTTTTCCCCATATTCCAACATTAATAAAAAGGGTTGCTTTATAGGTTAGCTCAATATTTCAAGTTATATGTATTCAGAGTGACCCCTACTATCACTGTATTAATATTCAAAGCATTTTACTGTATAGTTTTGGAGAAAACTAAAAGCAAATTCACCCAAAACATCAAACTCCAGTTGCACTTAAACTTTCCCCATATTCCAACATTAATAAAAAGGGTTGCTTTATAGGTTAGCTCAATATTTCAAGTCACATGTATACAGAGTGAGCCCGACTATCACTGGATTCATTTTCAAAGCATTTTACTGTATAGTTTTGGAGAAAACTAAAAGCATATTCACCCAAAACAACAAAATGAATCCTAGCAATTGCAGTGTGTCCCATTTTCCAACATCCATAAAAAGGGTTGCTTTATAGGTTAGCTCAATATTTCAAGTTATACAGTATGTATTCAGAGTGACCCGGACTATCACTGTATTAATTTTCAAAGCATTTTACTGTATAGTTTTTGAGAAAACGAAAAGCAAATTTACCCAAAACATCAAACTCCGTTGTTGCACTTGCACTTTTTCCCATTTTCAAAAATTCATATAAAGTGTTCCTTTAAAGGTTAGCTCATTCTTTTAATGCATATGTATTCAGAGTGACCTAGACTATCACTGGATTCATTTTCAAAGCATTTTACTGTATAGTTTTGGAGAAAACTAAAAGCAAATTCACCCAAAACATCAAACTCAATTGTTGCACTTCAACTTTTTCCCATTTTCCAAAATTAATATAAGGTGTTCCTTTATAGGTTAGCTCATTTCTTTAATGTATATGTATTCAGAGTATCCTAGACTATCATTGGATTCATTTTCAAAGCATTTTACTTTATAGTTTTGGAGAAAACTAAAAGCAAATTCACCCAAAACATCAAACTCCATTGTTGCACTTCAACTTTTTCCCATTTTCCAAAATTCATATAAGGTGTTCCTTTATAGGTTAGCTCATTCTCTCAAGTTATATGTATTCAGAGTGACCCCTACTTCCACTGTATTAATTTTCGAGGCATTTTACTGTATAGTTTTGGAGAAAACTAAAAGCAAATTCACGCAAAACATCAAACTCCATTGTTGCACTTAAACTTTTCCCCATATTTCAACATTAATAAAAATGGTTGCTTTATAGGTTAGCTCAATATTTCAAGTCACATGTATTCAGAGTGACCCCTACTATCACTGTATTAATATTCAAGGCATTTTACTGTACAGTTTTGGAGAAAACTAAAAGCAAATTCACCCAAAACATCAAACTCCATTGTTGCACTTAAACTTTTTCCCATATTCCAAAATTCATATAAAGTGTTCCTTTATAGGTTAGCTCATTCTTTTAATGCATATGTATTTAGAGTGACCCCTATTATCACTGTATTAATTATCAAGGCATTTTACTGTATAGTTTTGGAGAAAACTAAAAGCAAATTCACCCAAAACATCAAACTCCATTGTTGCACTTAAACTTTTTCCCATATTCCAAAATTCATATAAAGTGTTCCTTTATAGGTTAGCTCATTCTTTTAATGCATATGTATTTAGAGTGACCCCTATTATCACTGTATTAATTATCAAGGCATTTTACTGTATAGTTTTGGAGAAAACTAAAAGCAAATTCACCCAAAACATCAAACTCCAGTTGCACTTAAACTTTCCCCATATTCCAACATTAATAAAAAGGGTTGCTTTATAGGTTAGCTCAATATTTCAAGTCACATGTATACAGAGTGAGCCCGACTATCACTGGATTCATTTTCAAAGCATTTTACTGTATAGTTTTGGAGAAAACTAAAAGCATATTCACCCAAAACAACAAAATGAATCCTAGCAATTGCAGTGTGTCCCATTTTCCAACATCCATAAAAAGGGTTGCTTTATAGGTTAGCTCAATATTTCAAGTTATACAGTATGTATTCAGAGTGACCCGGACTATCACTGTATTAATTTTCAAAGCATTTTACTGTATAGTTTTTGAGAAAACGAAAAGCAAATTTACCCAAAACATCAAACTCCGTTGTTGCACTTGCACTTTTTCCCATTTTCAAAAATTCATATAAAGTGTTCCTTTAAAGGTTAGCTCATTCTTTTAATGCATATGTATTCAGAGTGACCTAGACTATCACTGGATTCATTTTCAAAGCATTTTACTGTATAGTTTTGGAGAAAACTAAAAGCAAATTCACCCAAAACATCAAACTCAATTGTTGCACTTCAACTTTTTCCCATTTTCCAAAATTAATATAAGGTGTTCCTTTATAGGTTAGCTCATTTCTTTAATGTATATGTATTCAGAGTGACCTAGACTATCATTGGATTCATTTTCAAAGCATTTTACTTTATAGTTTTGGAGAAAACTAAAAGCAAATTCACCCAAAACATCAAACTCCATTGTTGCACTTCAACTTTTTCCCATTTTCCAAAATTCATATAAGGTGTTCCTTTATAGGTTAGCTTATTCTCACAAGTTATATGTATTCAGAGTGACCCCTACTTCCACTGTATTAATTTTCGAGGCATTTTACTGTATAGTTTTGGAGAAAACTAAAAGCAAATTCACGCAAAACATCAAACTCCATTGTTGCACTTGCACTTTTTCCCATTTTCTAAAATTCATATAAAGTGTTCCTTTATAGGTTAGCTCATTCTTTTAATGTATATGTATTCAGAGTGACCTAGACTATCACTGTATTAATTTTCAAAGCATTTTACTGTATAGTTTTCTCAAAACCGAAAAGCAAATTTACCCAAAACATCAAACTCCGTTGTTGCACTTGCACTTTTTCCCATTTTCCAAAATTCATATAAGGTGTTCCTTTATAGGTTAGCTCATTCCTTTAATTTATATGTATTCAGAGTGACCTAGACTATCACTGGATTCATTTTCAAAGCATTTTACTGTATAGTTTTGGAGAAAAATAAAAGCAAATTCACCCAAAACATCAAACTCCATTGTTGCACTTCAACTTTTTCCCATTTTCCAAAATTCATATAAGGTGTTCCTTTATAGGTTAGCTCATTCTTTTAATGCATATGTATTCAGAGTGACCTAGACTATCACTGGATTCATTTTCAAAGCATTTTACTGTATAATTTTGGAGAAAACTAAAAGCAAATTCACCCAAAACATCAAACTCCATTGTTGCACTTAAACTTTTCCCCATATTCCAACATTAATAAAAATGGTTGCTTTATAGGTTAGCTCAATATTTCAAGTCACATGTATTCAGAGTGACCCCTACTATCACTGTATTAATATTCAAGGCATTTTACTGTACAGTTTTGGAGAAAACTAAAAGCAAATTCACCCAAAACATCAAACTCCATTGTTGCACTTAAACTTTTTCCCATATTCCAAAATTCATATAAAGTGTTCCTTTATAGGTTAGCTCATTCTTTTAATGCATATGTATTTAGAGTGACCCCTATTATCACTGTATTAATTATCAAGGCATTTTACTGTATAGTTTTGGAGAAAACTAAAAGCAAATTCACCCAAAACATCAAACTTCATTGTTGCACTAAACTTTTTCCCATTTTCCAAAATTCATATAAAGTGTTCCTTTATAGGTTAGCTCATTCTTTCAAGTCATATGTATTAAGAGTGACCCCTACTATCACTGTATTAATATTCAAGGCATTTTACTGTATAGTTTTGGAGAAAACTAAAAGCAAATTCACCCAAAAAATCAAACTCCATAGTTGCACTTAAACTTTTCCCCATATTCCAACATTAATAAAAATGGTTGCTTTATAGGTTAGCTCAATATTTCAAGTCACATGTATTCAGAGTGACCCCTACCATCACTGTATTAATATTCAAGGCATTTTACTGTATAGTTTTGGAGAAAACTAAAAGCAAATTCACCCAAAACATCAAACTCGTTGTACTTAAACTTTTCCCCATATTCCAACATTAATAAAAAGGGTTGCTTTATAGGTTAGCTCAATATTTCATGTCACATGTATACAGAGTGAGCCCGACTATCACTGGATTCATATTCAAAGCATTTTACTGTATAATTTTGGAGAAAACTAAAAGCATATTCACCCAAAACAACAAAATGAATCCTAGCAATTGCAGTGTGTCCCATTTTCCAACATCCATAAAAAGGGTTGCTTTATAGGTTAGCTCAATATTTCAAGTTATATGTATTTAGAGTGACCCGGCCTATCACTGTATTAATTTTCAAAGCATTTTACTGTATAGTTTTTGAGAAAACGAAAAGCAAATTTACCCAGAAAATCAAACTAAGTTGTTGCACTTGCACTTTTTCCCATTTTCTAAAATTCATATAAAGTGTTCCTTTATAGGTTAGCTCATTCTTTTAATGCATATGTATTCAGAGTGACCTAGACTATCACTGGATTCATTTTCAAAGCATTTTACTGTATAGTTTTGGAGAAAACTGAAAGCAAATTCACCCAAAACATCAAACTCCATTGTTGCACTTAAACTTTTCCCCATATTCCAACATTAATAAAAATGGTTGCTTTATAGGTTAGCTCAATATTTCAAGTCACATGTATTCAGAGTGACCCATACTATCACTGTATTAATATTCAAGGCATTTTACTGTATAGTTTTGGAGAAAACTAAAAGCAAATTCACCCAAAACATCAAACTCCATTGTTGCACTTAAACTTTTCCCCATATTCCAACATTAATAAAAAGGGTTGCTTTATAGGTTAGCTCAATATTTCAAGTTATATGTATTCAGAGTGACCCCTACTATCACTGTATTAATATTCAAAGCATTTTACTGTATAGTTTTGGAGAAAACTAAAAGCAAATTCACCCAAAACATCAAACTCCAGTTGCACTTAAACTTTCCCCATATTCCAACATTAATAAAAAGGGTTGCTTTATAGGTTAGCTCAATATTTCAAGTCACATGTATACAGAGTGAGCCCGACTATCACTGGATTCATTTTCAAAGCATTTTACTGTATAGTTTTGGAGAAAACTAAAAGCATATTCACCCAAAACAACAAAATGAATCCTAGCAATTGCAGTGTGTCCCATTTTCCAACATCCATAAAAAGGGTTGCTTTATAGGTTAGCTCAATATTTCAAGTTATACAGTATGTATTCAGAGTGACCCGGACTATCACTGTATTAATTTTCAAAGCATTTTACTGTATAGTTTTTGAGAAAACGAAAAGCAAATTTACCCAAAACATCAAACTCCGTTGTTGCACTTGCACTTTTTCCCATTTTCAAAAATTCATATAAAGTGTTCCTTTAAAGGTTAGCTCATTCTTTTAATGCATATGTATTCAGAGTGACCTAGACTATCACTGGATTCATTTTCAAAGCATTTTACTGTATAGTTTTGGAGAAAACTAAAAGCAAATTCACCCAAAACATCAAACTCAATTGTTGCACTTCAACTTTTTCCCATTTTCCAAAATTAATATAAGGTGTTCCTTTATAGGTTAGCTCATTTCTTTAATGTATATGTATTCAGAGTGACCTAGACTATCATTGGATTCATTTTCAAAGCATTTTACTTTATAGTTTTGGAGAAAACTAAAAGCAAATTCACCCAAAACATCAAACTCCATTGTTGCACTTCAACTTTTTCCCATTTTCCAAAATTCATATAAGGTGTTCCTTTATAGGTTAGCTCATTCTCTCAAGTTATATGTATTCAGAGTGACCCCTACTTCCACTGTATTAATTTTCGAGGCATTTTACTGTATAGTTTTGGAGAAAACTAAAAGCAAATTCACGCAAAACATCAAACTCCATTGTTGCACTTGCACTTTTTCCCATTTTCTAAAATTCATATAAAGTGTTCCTTTATAGGTTAGCTCATTCTTTTAATGCATATGTATTCAGAGTGACCTAGACTATCACTGGATTCATTTTCAAAGCATTTTACTGTATAGTTTTGGAGAAAACTAAAAGCAAATTCACCCAAAACATCAAACTCCATTGTTGCACTTGAACTTTTTCCCATTTTCTAAAATTCATATAAAGTGTTCCTTTATAGGTTAGCTCAATATTTCAAGTCACATGTATTCAGAGTGACCCCTACTATCACTGTATTAATATTCAAGGCATTTTACTGTATAGTTTTGGAGAAAACGAAAAGCAAATTTACCCAGAACATCAAACTAAGTTGTTGCACTTGCACTTTTTCCCATTTTCCAAAATTCATATGAGATGTTCCTTTATAGGTTAGCTCATTCTCTCAAGTCATATGTATTCAGAGTGACCCCTACTTTCACTGTATTAATTTTCGAGGCATTTTACTGTATAGTTTTGGAGAAAACTAAAAGCAAATTCACCCAAAACAAACTCCATTGTTGCACTTGCACTTTTTCCCATATTCCAAAATTCATATAAAGTGTTCCTTTATAGGTTAGCTCATTCTTTTAATGCATATGTATTTAGAGTGACCCCTATTATCACTGTATTAATTATCAAGGCATTTTACTGTATAGTTTTGGAGAAAACTAAAAGCAAATTCACCCAAAACATCAAACTTCATTGTTGCACTTAAACTTTTTCCCATTTTCCAAAATTCATATAAAGTGTTCCTTTATAGGTTAGCTCATTCTTTCAAGTCATATGTATTAAGAGTGACCCCTACTATCACTGTATTAATATTCAAGGCATTTTACTGTATAGTTTTGGAGAAAACTAAAAGCAAATTCACCCAAAACATCAAACTCCATAGTTGCACTTAAACTTTTCCCCATATTCCAACATTAATAAAAATGGTTGCTTTATAGGTTAGCTCAATATTTCAAGTCACATGTATTCAGAGTGACCCCTACTATCACTGTATTAATATTCAAGGCATTTTACTGTATAGTTTTGGAGAAAACTAAAAGCAAATTCACCCAAAACATCAAACTCCAGTTGCACTTAAACTTTTCCCCATATTCCAACATTAATAAAAAGGGTTGCTTTATAGGTTAGCTCAATATTTCATGTCACATGTATACAGAGTGAGCCCGACTATCACTGGATTCATATTCAAAGCATTTTACTGTATAATTTTGGAGAAAACTAAAAGCATATTCACCCAAAACAACAAAATGAATCCTAGCAATTGCAGTGTGTCCCATTTTCCAACATCCATAAAAAGGGTTGCTTTATAGGTTAGCTCAATATTTCAAGTTATATGTATTCAGAGTGACCCGGCCTATCACTGTATTAATTTTCAAAGCATTTTACTGTATAGTTTTTGAGAAAACTAAAAGCAAATTCACGCAAAACATCAAACTCCATTGTTGCACTTGCACTTTTTCCCATTTTCTAAAATTCATATAAAGTGTTCCTTTATAGGTTAGCTCATTCTTTTAATGCATATGTATTCAGAGTGACCTAGACTATCACTGGATTCATTTTCAAAGCATTTTACTGTATAGTTTTGGAGAAAACTAAAAGCAAATTCACCCAAAACATCAAACTCCATTGTTGCACTTGAACTTTTTCCCATTTTCTAAAATTCATATAAAGTGTTCCTTTATAGGTTAGCTCATTCTTTTAATGCATATGTATTCAGAGTGACCTAGACTATCACTGGATTCATTTTCAAAGCATTTTACTGTATAGTTTTGGAGAAAACTAAAAGCAAATTCACCCAAAACATCAAACTCCATTGTTGCACTTAAACTTTTCCCCATATTCCAACATTGATAAAAATGGTTGCTTTATAGGTTAGCTCAATATTTCAAGTCACATGTATTCAGAGTGACCCCTACTATCACTGTATTAATATTCAAGGCATTTTACTGTATAGTTTTGGAGAAAACGAAAAGCAAATTTACCCAGAACATCAAACTAAGTTGTTGCACTTGCACTTTTTCCCATTTTCCAAAATTCATATAAGATGTTCCTTTATAGGTTAGCTCATTCTCTCAAGTCATATGTATTCAGAGTGACCCCTACTTTCACTGTATTAATTTTCGAGGCATTTTACTGTATAGTTTTGGAGAAAACTAAAAGCAAATTCACCCAAAACAAACTACATTGTTGCACTTGCACTTTTTCCCATTTTCAAAAATTCATATAAAGTGTTCCTTTATAGGTTAGCTCTTTCTTTTAATGCATATGTATTCAGAGTGACCTAGACTATCACTGGATTCATTTTCAAAGCATTTTACTGTATAGTTTTTGAGAAAACTAAAAGCAAATTCACCCAAAACATCAAACTCATTTGTTGCACTTCAACTTTTTCCCATTTTCCAAAATTCATATAAGGTGTTCCTTTATAGGTTAGCTCATTCTCTCAAGTCATATGTATTCAGAGTGACCCCTACTTTCACTCTATTAATTTTCGAGGCATTTTACTGTATAGTTTTGGAGAAAACTAAAAGCAAATTCACGCAAAACATCAAACTCCATTGTTGCACTTGCACTTTTTCCCATTTTCTAAAATTCATATAAAGTGTTCCTTTATAGGTTAGCTCATTCTTTTAATGCATATGTATTCAGAGTGACCTAGACTATCACTGGATTCATTTTCAAAGCATTTTACTGTATAGTTTTGGAGAAAACTGAAAGCAAATTCACCCAAAACATCAAACTCCATTGTTGCACTTAAACTTTTCCCCATATTCCAACATTAATAAAAATGGTTGCTTTATAGGTTAGCTCAATATTTCAAGTCACATGTATTCAGAGTGACCCATACTATCACTGTATTAATATTCAAGGCATTTTACTGTATAGTTTTGGAGAAAACTAAAAGCAAATTCACCCAAAACATCAAACTCCATTGTTGCACTTAAACTTTTCCCCATATTCCAACATTAATAAAAAGGGTTGCTTTATAGGTTAGCTCAATATTTCAAGTTATATGTATTCAGAGTGACCCCTACTATCACTGTATTAATATTCAAAGCATTTTACTGTATAGTTTTGGAGAAAACTAAAAGCAAATTCACCCAAAACATCAAACTCCAGTTGCACTTAAACTTTCCCCATATTCCAACATTAATAAAAAGGGTTGCTTTATAGGTTAGCTCAATATTTCAAGTCACATGTATACAGAGTGAGCCCGACTATCACTGGATTCATTTTCAAAGCATTTTACTGTATAGTTTTGGAGAAAACTAAAAGCATATTCACCCAAAACAACAAAATGAATCCTAGCAATTGCAGTGTGTCCCATTTTCCAACATCCATAAAAAGGGTTGCTTTATAGGTTAGCTCAATATTTCAAGTTATACAGTATGTATTCAGAGTGACCCGGACTATCACTGTATTAATTTTCAAAGCATTTTACTGTATAGTTTTTGAGAAAACGAAAAGCAAATTTACCCAAAACATCAAACTCCGTTGTTGCACTTGCACTTTTTCCCATTTTCAAAAATTCATATAAAGTGTTCCTTTAAAGGTTAGCTCATTCTTTTAATGCATATGTATTCAGAGTGACCTAGACTATCACTGGATTCATTTTCAAAGCATTTTACTGTATAGTTTTGGAGAAAACTAAAAGCAAATTCACCCAAAACATCAAACTCAATTGTTGCACTTCAACTTTTTCCCATTTTCCAAAATTAATATAAGGTGTTCCTTTATAGGTTAGCTCATTTCTTTAATGTATATGTATTCAGAGTGACCTAGACTATCATTGGATTCATTTTCAAAGCATTTTACTTTATAGTTTTGGAGAAAACTAAAAGCAAATTCACCCAAAACATCAAACTCCATTGTTGCACTTCAACTTTTTCCCATTTTCCAAAATTCATATAAGGTGTTCCTTTATAGGTTAGCTCATTCTCTCAAGTTATATGTATTCAGAGTGACCCCTACTTCCACTGTATTAATTTTCGAGGCATTTTACTGTATAGTTTTGGAGAAAACTAAAAGCAAATTCACGCAAAACATCAAACTCCATTGTTGCACTTGCACTTTTTCCCATTTTCTAAAATTCATATAAAGTGTTCCTTTATAGGTTAGCTCATTCTTTTAATGCATATGTATTCAGAGTGACCTAGACTATCACTGGATTCATTTTCAAAGCATTTTACTGTATAGTTTTGGAGAAAACTAAAAGCAAATTCACCCAAAACATCAAACTCCATTGTTGCACTTGAACTTTTTCCCATTTTCTAAAATTCATATAAAGTGTTCCTTTATAGGTTAGCTCAATATTTCAAGTCACATGTATTCAGAGTGACCCCTACTATCACTGTATTAATATTCAAGGCATTTTACTGTATAGTTTTGGAGAAAACGAAAAGCAAATTTACCCAGAACATCAAACTAAGTTGTTGCACTTGCACTTTTTCCCATTTTCCAAAATTCATATGAGATGTTCCTTTATAGGTTAGCTCATTCTCTCAAGTCATATGTATTCAGAGTGACCCCTACTTTCACTGTATTAATTTTCGAGGCATTTTACTGTATAGTTTTGGAGAAAACTAAAAGCAAATTCACCCAAAACAAACTCCATTGTTGCACTTGCACTTTTTCCCATATTCCAAAATTCATATAAAGTGTTCCTTTATAGGTTAGCTCATTCTTTTAATGCATATGTATTTAGAGTGACCCCTATTATCACTGTATTAATTATCAAGGCATTTTACTGTATAGTTTTGGAGAAAACTAAAAGCAAATTCACCCAAAACATCAAACTTCATTGTTGCACTTAAACTTTTTCCCATTTTCCAAAATTCATATAAAGTGTTCCTTTATAGGTTAGCTCATTCTTTCAAGTCATATGTATTAAGAGTGACCCCTACTATCACTGTATTAATATTCAAGGCATTTTACTGTATAGTTTTGGAGAAAACTAAAAGCAAATTCACCCAAAACATCAAACTCCATAGTTGCACTTAAACTTTTCCCCATATTCCAACATTAATAAAAATGGTTGCTTTATAGGTTAGCTCAATATTTCAAGTCACATGTATTCAGAGTGACCCCTACTATCACTGTATTAATATTCAAGGCATTTTACTGTATAGTTTTGGAGAAAACTAAAAGCAAATTCACCCAAAACATCAAACTCCAGTTGCACTTAAACTTTTCCCCATATTCCAACATTAATAAAAAGGGTTGCTTTATAGGTTAGCTCAATATTTCATGTCACATGTATACAGAGTGAGCCCGACTATCACTGGATTCATATTCAAAGCATTTTACTGTATAATTTTGGAGAAAACTAAAAGCATATTCACCCAAAACATCAAACTCAATTGTTGCACTTCAACTTTTTCCCATTTTCCAAAATTAATATAAGGTGTTCCTTTATAGGTTAGCTCATTTCTTTAATGTATATGTATTCAGAGTGACCTAGACTATCATTGGATTCATTTTCAAAGCATTTTACTTTATAGTTTTGGAGAAAACTAAAAGCAAATTCACCCAAAACATCAAACTCCATTGTTGCACTTCAACTTTTTCCCATTTTCCAAAATTCATATAAGGTGTTCCTTTATAGGTTAGCTCATTCTCTCAAGTTATATGTATTCAGAGTGACCCCTACTTCCACTGTATTAATTTTCGAGGCATTTTACTGTATAGTTTTGGAGAAAACTAAAAGCAAATTCACGCAAAACATCAAACTCCATTGTTGCACTTGCACTTTTTCCCATTTTCTAAAATTCATATAAAGTGTTCCTTTATAGGTTAGCTCATTCTTTTAATGCATATGTATTCAGAGTGACCTAGACTATCACTGGATTCATTTTCAAAGCATTTTACTGTATAGTTTTGGAGAAAACTAAAAGCAAATTCACCCAAAACATCAAACTCCATTGTTGCACTTGAACTTTTTCCCATTTTCTAAAATTCATATAAAGTGTTCCTTTATAGGTTAGCTCAATATTTCAAGTCACATGTATTCAGAGTGACCCCTACTATCACTGTATTAATATTCAAGGCATTTTACTGTATAGTTTTGGAGAAAACGAAAAGCAAATTTACCCAGAACATCAAACTAAGTTGTTGCACTTGCACTTTTTCCCATTTTCCAAAATTCATATGAGATGTTCCTTTATAGGTTAGCTCATTCTCTCAAGTCATATGTATTCAGAGTGACCCCTACTTTCACTGTATTAATTTTCGAGGCATTTTACTGTATAGTTTTGGAGAAAACTAAAAGCAAATTCACCCAAAACATCAAACTCCATTGTTGCACTTGCACTTTTTCCCATTTTCTAAAATTCATATAAAGTGTTCCTTTATAGGTTAGCTCATTCTTTTAATGCATATGTATTCAGAGTGACCTAGACTATCACTGGATTCATTTTCAAAGCATTTTACTGTATAGTTTTGGAGAAAACTAAAAGCAAATTCACCCAAAACATCAAACTCCATTGTTGCACTTAAACTTTTCCCCATATTCCAACATTAATAAAAAGGGTTGCTTTATAGGTTAGCTCAATATTTCAAGTTATATGTATTCAGAGTGACCCCTACTATCACTGTATTAATATTCAAAGCATTTTACTGTATAGTTTTGGAGAAAACTAAAAGCAAATTCACCCAAAACATCAAACTCCAGTTGCACTTAAACTTTCCCCATATTCCAACATTAATAAAAAGGGTTGCTTTATAGGTTAGCTCAATATTTCAAGTCACATGTATACAGAGTGAGCCCGACTATCACTGGATTCATTTTCAAAGCATTTTACTGTATAGTTTTGGAGAAAACTAAAAGCATATTCACCCAAAACAACAAAATGAATCCTAGCAATTGCAGTGTGTCCCATTTTCCAACATCCATAAAAAGGGTTGCTTTATAGGTTAGCTCAATATTTCAAGTTATACAGTATGTATTCAGAGTGACCCGGACTATCACTGTATTAATTTTCAAAGCATTTTACTGTATAGTTTTTGAGAAAACGAAAAGCAAATTCACCCAAAACATCAAACTCCATTGTTGCACTTAAACTTTTTCCCATATTCCAAAATTCATATAAAGTGTTCCTTTATAGGTTAGCTCATTCTTTTAATGCATATGTATTTAGAGTGACCCCTATTATCACTGTATTAATTATCAAGGCATTTTACTGTATAGTTTTGGAGAAAACTAAAAGCAAATTCACCCAAAACATCAAACTCCAGTTGCACTTAAACTTTCCCCATATTCCAACATTAATAAAAAGGGTTGCTTTATAGGTTAGCTCAATATTTCAAGTCACATGTATACAGAGTGAGCCCGACTATCACTGGATTCATTTTCAAAGCATTTTACTGTATAGTTTTGGAGAAAACTAAAAGCATATTCACCCAAAACAACAAAATGAATCCTAGCAATTGCAGTGTGTCCCATTTTCCAACATCCATAAAAAGGGTTGCTTTATAGGTTAGCTCAATATTTCAAGTTATACAGTATGTATTCAGAGTGACCCGGACTATCACTGTATTAATTTTCAAAGCATTTTACTGTATAGTTTTTGAGAAAACGAAAAGCAAATTTACCCAAAACATCAAACTCCGTTGTTGCACTTGCACTTTTTCCCATTTTCAAAAATTCATATAAAGTGTTCCTTTAAAGGTTAGCTCATTCTTTTAATGCATATGTATTCAGAGTGACCTAGACTATCACTGGATTCATTTTCAAAGCATTTTACTGTATAGTTTTGGAGAAAACTAAAAGCAAATTCACCCAAAACATCAAACTCAATTGTTGCACTTCAACTTTTTCCCATTTTCCAAAATTAATATAAGGTGTTCCTTTATAGGTTAGCTCATTTCTTTAATGTATATGTATTCAGAGTGACCTAGACTATCATTGGATTCATTTTCAAAGCATTTTACTTTATAGTTTTGGAGAAAACTAAAAGCAAATTCACCCAAAACATCAAACTCCATTGTTGCACTTCAACTTTTTCCCATTTTCCAAAATTCATATAAGGTGTTCCTTTATAGGTTAGCTTATTCTCACAAGTTATATGTATTCAGAGTGACCCCTACTTCCACTGTATTAATTTTCGAGGCATTTTACTGTATAGTTTTGGAGAAAACTAAAAGCAAATTCACGCAAAACATCAAACTCCATTGTTGCACTTGCACTTTTTCCCATTTTCTAAAATTCATATAAAGTGTTCCTTTATAGGTTAGCTCATTCTTTTAATGTATATGTATTCAGAGTGACCTAGACTATCACTGTATTAATTTTCAAAGCATTTTACTGTATAGTTTTCTCAAAACCGAAAAGCAAATTTACCCAAAACATCAAACTCCGTTGTTGCACTTGCACTTTTTCCCATTTTCCAAAATTCATATAAGGTGTTCCTTTATAGGTTAGCTCATTCCTTTAATTTATATGTATTCAGAGTGACCTAGACTATCACTGGATTCATTTTCAAAGCATTTTACTGTATAGTTTTGGAGAAAAATAAAAGCAAATTCACCCAAAACATCAAACTCCATTGTTGCACTTCAACTTTTTCCCATTTTCCAAAATTCATATAAGGTGTTCCTTTATAGGTTAGCTCATTCTTTTAATGCATATGTATTCAGAGTGACCTAGACTATCACTGGATTCATTTTCAAAGCATTTTACTGTATAATTTTGGAGAAAACTAAAAGCAAATTCACCCAAAACATCAAACTCCATTGTTGCACTTAAACTTTTCCCCATATTCCAACATTAATAAAAATGGTTGCTTTATAGGTTAGCTCAATATTTCAAGTCACATGTATTCAGAGTGACCCCTACTATCACTGTATTAATATTCAAGGCATTTTACTGTATAGTTTTGGAGAAAACTAAAAGCAAATTCACCCAAAACATCAAACTCCATTGTTGCACTTAAACTTTTTCCCATATTCCAAAATTCATATAAAGTGTTCCTTTATAGGTTAGCTCATTCTTTTAATGCATATGTATTTAGAGTGACCCCTATTATCACTGTATTAATTATCAAGGCATTTTACTGTATAGTTTTGGAGAAAACTAAAAGCAAATTCACCCAAAACATCAAACTTCATTGTTGCACTAAACTTTTTCCCATTTTCCAAAATTCATATAAAGTGTTCCTTTATAGGTTAGCTCATTCTTTCAAGTCATATGTATTAAGAGTGACCCCTACTATCACTGTATTAATATTCAAGGCATTTTACTGTATAGTTTTGGAGAAAACTAAAAGCAAATTCACCCAAAAAATCAAACTCCATAGTTGCACTTAAACTTTTCCCCATATTCCAACATTAATAAAAATGGTTGCTTTATAGGTTAGCTCAATATTTCAAGTCACATGTATTCAGAGTGACCCCTACCATCACTGTATTAATATTCAAGGCATTTTACTGTATAGTTTTGGAGAAAACTAAAAGCAAATTCACCCAAAACATCAAACTCGTTGTACTTAAACTTTTCCCCATATTCCAACATTAATAAAAAGGGTTGCTTTATAGGTTAGCTCAATATTTCATGTCACATGTATACAGAGTGAGCCCGACTATCACTGGATTCATATTCAAAGCATTTTACTGTATAATTTTGGAGAAAACTAAAAGCATATTCACCCAAAACAACAAAATGAATCCTAGCAATTGCAGTGTGTCCCATTTTCCAACATCCATAAAAAGGGTTGCTTTATAGGTTAGCTCAATATTTCAAGTTATATGTATTTAGAGTGACCCGGCCTATCACTGTATTAATTTTCAAAGCATTTTACTGTATAGTTTTTGAGAAAACGAAAAGCAAATTTACCCAGAAAATCAAACTAAGTTGTTGCACTTGCACTTTTTCCCATTTTCTAAAATTCATATAAAGTGTTCCTTTATAGGTTAGCTCATTCTTTTAATGCATATGTATTCAGAGTGACCTAGACTATCACTGGATTCATTTTCAAAGCATTTTACTGTATAGTTTTGGAGAAAACTGAAAGCAAATTCACCCAAAACATCAAACTCCATTGTTGCACTTAAACTTTTCCCCATATTCCAACATTAATAAAAATGGTTGCTTTATAGGTTAGCTCAATATTTCAAGTCACATGTATTCAGAGTGACCCATACTATCACTGTATTAATATTCAAGGCATTTTACTGTATAGTTTTGGAGAAAACTAAAAGCAAATTCACCCAAAACATCAAACTCCATTGTTGCACTTAAACTTTTCCCCATATTCCAACATTAATAAAAAGGGTTGCTTTATAGGTTAGCTCAATATTTCAAGTTATATGTATTCAGAGTGACCCCTACTATCACTGTATTAATATTCAAAGCATTTTACTGTATAGTTTTGGAGAAAACTAAAAGCAAATTCACCCAAAACATCAAACTCCAGTTGCACTTAAACTTTCCCCATATTCCAACATTAATAAAAAGGGTTGCTTTATAGGTTAGCTCAATATTTCAAGTCACATGTATACAGAGTGAGCCCGACTATCACTGGATTCATTTTCAAAGCATTTTACTGTATAGTTTTGGAGAAAACTAAAAGCATATTCACCCAAAACAACAAAATGAATCCTAGCAATTGCAGTGTGTCCCATTTTCCAACATCCATAAAAAGGGTTGCTTTATAGGTTAGCTCAATATTTCAAGTTATACAGTATGTATTCAGAGTGACCCGGACTATCACTGTATTAATTTTCAAAGCATTTTACTGTATAGTTTTTGAGAAAACGAAAAGCAAATTTACCCAAAACATCAAACTCCGTTGTTGCACTTGCACTTTTTCCCATTTTCAAAAATTCATATAAAGTGTTCCTTTAAAGGTTAGCTCATTCTTTTAATGCATATGTATTCAGAGTGACCTAGACTATCACTGGATTCATTTTCAAAGCATTTTACTGTATAGTTTTGGAGAAAACTAAAAGCAAATTCACCCAAAACATCAAACTCAATTGTTGCACTTCAACTTTTTCCCATTTTCCAAAATTAATATAAGGTGTTCCTTTATAGGTTAGCTCATTTCTTTAATGTATATGTATTCAGAGTGACCTAGACTATCATTGGATTCATTTTCAAAGCATTTTACTTTATAGTTTTGGAGAAAACTAAAAGCAAATTCACCCAAAACATCAAACTCCATTGTTGCACTTCAACTTTTTCCCATTTTCCAAAATTCATATAAGGTGTTCCTTTATAGGTTAGCTCATTCTCTCAAGTTATATGTATTCAGAGTGACCCCTACTTCCACTGTATTAATTTTCGAGGCATTTTACTGTATAGTTTTGGAGAAAACTAAAAGCAAATTCACGCAAAACATCAAACTCCATTGTTGCACTTGCACTTTTTCCCATTTTCTAAAATTCATATAAAGTGTTCCTTTATAGGTTAGCTCATTCTTTTAATGCATATGTATTCAGAGTGACCTAGACTATCACTGGATTCATTTTCAAAGCATTTTACTGTATAGTTTTGGAGAAAACTAAAAGCAAATTCACCCAAAACATCAAACTCCATTGTTGCACTTGAACTTTTTCCCATTTTCTAAAATTCATATAAAGTGTTCCTTTATAGGTTAGCTCAATATTTCAAGTCACATGTATTCAGAGTGACCCCTACTATCACTGTATTAATATTCAAGGCATTTTACTGTATAGTTTTGGAGAAAACGAAAAGCAAATTTACCCAGAACATCAAACTAAGTTGTTGCACTTGCACTTTTTCCCATTTTCCAAAATTCATATGAGATGTTCCTTTATAGGTTAGCTCATTCTCTCAAGTCATATGTATTCAGAGTGACCCCTACTTTCACTGTATTAATTTTCGAGGCATTTTACTGTATAGTTTTGGAGAAAACTAAAAGCAAATTCACCCAAAACAAACTCCATTGTTGCACTTGCACTTTTTCCCATATTCCAAAATTCATATAAAGTGTTCCTTTATAGGTTAGCTCATTCTTTTAATGCATATGTATTTAGAGTGACCCCTATTATCACTGTATTAATTATCAAGGCATTTTACTGTATAGTTTTGGAGAAAACTAAAAGCAAATTCACCCAAAACATCAAACTTCATTGTTGCACTTAAACTTTTTCCCATTTTCCAAAATTCATATAAAGTGTTCCTTTATAGGTTAGCTCATTCTTTCAAGTCATATGTATTAAGAGTGACCCCTACTATCACTGTATTAATATTCAAGGCATTTTACTGTATAGTTTTGGAGAAAACTAAAAGCAAATTCACCCAAAACATCAAACTCCATAGTTGCACTTAAACTTTTCCCCATATTCCAACATTAATAAAAATGGTTGCTTTATAGGTTAGCTCAATATTTCAAGTCACATGTATTCAGAGTGACCCCTACTATCACTGTATTAATATTCAAGGCATTTTACTGTATAGTTTTGGAGAAAACTAAAAGCAAATTCACCCAAAACATCAAACTCCAGTTGCACTTAAACTTTTCCCCATATTCCAACATTAATAAAAAGGGTTGCTTTATAGGTTAGCTCAATATTTCATGTCACATGTATACAGAGTGAGCCCGACTATCACTGGATTCATATTCAAAGCATTTTACTGTATAATTTTGGAGAAAACTAAAAGCATATTCACCCAAAACAACAAAATGAATCCTAGCAATTGCAGTGTGTCCCATTTTCCAACATCCATAAAAAGGGTTGCTTTATAGGTTAGCTCAATATTTCAAGTTATATGTATTCAGAGTGACCCGGCCTATCACTGTATTAATTTTCAAAGCATTTTACTGTATAGTTTTTGAGAAAACTAAAAGCAAATTCACGCAAAACATCAAACTCCATTGTTGCACTTGCACTTTTTCCCATTTTCTAAAATTCATATAAAGTGTTCCTTTATAGGTTAGCTCATTCTTTTAATGCATATGTATTCAGAGTGACCTAGACTATCACTGGATTCATTTTCAAAGCATTTTACTGTATAGTTTTGGAGAAAACTAAAAGCAAATTCACCCAAAACATCAAACTCCATTGTTGCACTTGAACTTTTTCCCATTTTCTAAAATTCATATAAAGTGTTCCTTTATAGGTTAGCTCATTCTTTTAATGCATATGTATTCAGAGTGACCTAGACTATCACTGGATTCATTTTCAAAGCATTTTACTGTATAGTTTTGGAGAAAACTAAAAGCAAATTCACCCAAAACATCAAACTCCATTGTTGCACTTAAACTTTTCCCCATATTCCAACATTGATAAAAATGGTTGCTTTATAGGTTAGCTCAATATTTCAAGTCACATGTATTCAGAGTGACCCCTACTATCACTGTATTAATATTCAAGGCATTTTACTGTATAGTTTTGGAGAAAACGAAAAGCAAATTTACCCAGAACATCAAACTAAGTTGTTGCACTTGCACTTTTTCCCATTTTCCAAAATTCATATAAGATGTTCCTTTATAGGTTAGCTCATTCTCTCAAGTCATATGTATTCAGAGTGACCCCTACTTTCACTGTATTAATTTTCGAGGCATTTTACTGTATAGTTTTGGAGAAAACTAAAAGCAAATTCACCCAAAACAAACTACATTGTTGCACTTGCACTTTTTCCCATTTTCAAAAATTCATATAAAGTGTTCCTTTATAGGTTAGCTCTTTCTTTTAATGCATATGTATTCAGAGTGACCTAGACTATCACTGGATTCATTTTCAAAGCATTTTACTGTATAGTTTTTGAGAAAACTAAAAGCAAATTCACCCAAAACATCAAACTCATTTGTTGCACTTCAACTTTTTCCCATTTTCCAAAATTCATATAAGGTGTTCCTTTATAGGTTAGCTCATTCTCTCAAGTCATATGTATTCAGAGTGACCCCTACTTTCACTCTATTAATTTTCGAGGCATTTTACTGTATAGTTTTGGAGAAAACTAAAAGCAAATTCACGCAAAACATCAAACTCCATTGTTGCACTTGCACTTTTTCCCATTTTCTAAAATTCATATAAAGTGTTCCTTTATAGGTTAGCTCATTCTTTTAATGCATATGTATTCAGAGTGACCTAGACTATCACTGGATTCATTTTCAAAGCATTTTACTGTATAGTTTTGGAGAAAACTGAAAGCAAATTCACCCAAAACATCAAACTCCATTGTTGCACTTAAACTTTTCCCCATATTCCAACATTAATAAAAATGGTTGCTTTATAGGTTAGCTCAATATTTCAAGTCACATGTATTCAGAGTGACCCATACTATCACTGTATTAATATTCAAGGCATTTTACTGTATAGTTTTGGAGAAAACTAAAAGCAAATTCACCCAAAACATCAAACTCCATTGTTGCACTTAAACTTTTCCCCATATTCCAACATTAATAAAAAGGGTTGCTTTATAGGTTAGCTCAATATTTCAAGTTATATGTATTCAGAGTGACCCCTACTATCACTGTATTAATATTCAAAGCATTTTACTGTATAGTTTTGGAGAAAACTAAAAGCAAATTCACCCAAAACATCAAACTCCAGTTGCACTTAAACTTTCCCCATATTCCAACATTAATAAAAAGGGTTGCTTTATAGGTTAGCTCAATATTTCAAGTCACATGTATACAGAGTGAGCCCGACTATCACTGGATTCATTTTCAAAGCATTTTACTGTATAGTTTTGGAGAAAACTAAAAGCATATTCACCCAAAACAACAAAATGAATCCTAGCAATTGCAGTGTGTCCCATTTTCCAACATCCATAAAAAGGGTTGCTTTATAGGTTAGCTCAATATTTCAAGTTATACAGTATGTATTCAGAGTGACCCGGACTATCACTGTATTAATTTTCAAAGCATTTTACTGTATAGTTTTTGAGAAAACGAAAAGCAAATTTACCCAAAACATCAAACTCCGTTGTTGCACTTGCACTTTTTCCCATTTTCAAAAATTCATATAAAGTGTTCCTTTATAGGTTAGCTCATTCTCTCAAGTCATATGTATTCAGAGTGACCCCTACTTTCACTGTATTAATTTTCGAGGCATTTTACTGTATAGTTTTGGAGAAAACTAAAAGCAAATTCACGCAAAACATCAAACTCCATTGTTGCACTTGCACTTTTTCCCATTTTCTAAAATTCATATAAAGTGTTCCTTTATAGGTTAGCTCATTCTCTCAAGTCATATGTATTCAGAGTGACCTGGACTATCACTGGATTCATTTTCAAAGCATTTTACTGTATAGTTTTGGAGAAAACTGAAAGCAAATTCACCCAAAACATCAAACTCCATTGTTGCACTTAAACTTTTCCCCATATTCCAACATTAATAAAAATGGTTGCTTTATAGGTTAGCTCAATATTTCAAGTCACATGTATTCAGAGTGACCCATACTATCACTGTATTAATATTCAAGGCATTTTACTGTATAGTTTTGGAGAAAACTAAAAGCAAATTCACCCAAAACATCAAACTCCATTGTTGCACTTAAACTTTTCCCCATATTCCAACATTAATAAAAAGGGTTGCTTTATAGGTTAGCTCAATATTTCAAGTTATATGTATTCAGAGTGACCCCTACTATCACTGTATTAATATTCAAAGCATTTTACTGTATAGTTTTGGAGAAAACTAAAAGCAAATTCACCCAAAACATCAAACTCCAGTTGCACTTAAACTTTCCCCATATTCCAACATTAATAAAAAGGGTTGCTTTATAGGTTAGCTCAATATTTCAAGTCACATGTATACAGAGTGAGCCCGACTATCACTGGATTCATTTTCAAAGCATTTTACTGTATAGTTTTGGAGAAAACTAAAAGCATATTCACCCAAAACAACAAAATGAATCCTAGCAATTGCAGTGTGTCCCATTTTCCAACATCCATAAAAAGGGTTGCTTTATAGGTTAGCTCAATATTTCAAGTTATACAGTATGTATTCAGAGTGACCCGGACTATCACTGTATTAATTTTCAAAGCATTTTACTGTATAGTTTTTGAGAAAACGAAAAGCAAATTTACCCAAAACATCAAACTCCGTTGTTGCACTTGCACTTTTTCCCATTTTCAAAAATTCATATAAAGTGTTCCTTTAAAGGTTAGCTCATTCTCTCAAGTCATATGTATTCAGAGTGACCCCTACTTTCACTGTATTAATTTTCGAGGCATTTTACTGTATAGTTTTGGAGAAAACTAAAAGCAAATTCACGCAAAACATCAAACTCCATTGTTGCACTTGCACTTTTTCCCATTTTCTAAAATTCATATAAAGTGTTCCTTTATAGGTTAGCTCATTCTTTTAATGCATATGTATTCAGAGTGACCTAGACTATCACTGGATTCATTTTCAAAGCATTTTACTGTATAGTTTTGGAGAAAACTGAAAGCAAATTCACCCAAAACATCAAACTCCATTGTTGCACTTAAACTTTTCCCCATATTCCAACATTAATAAAAATGGTTGCTTTATAGGTTAGCTCAATATTTCAAGTCACATGTATTCAGAGTGACCCCTACTATCACTGTATTAATATTCAAGGCATTTTACTGTATAGTTTTGGAGAAAACTAAAAGCAAATTCACCCAAAACATCAAACTCCATTGTTGCACTTAAACTTTTCCCCATATTCCAACATTAATAAAAAGGGTTGCTTTATAGGTTAGCTCAATATTTCAAGTTATATGTATTCAGAGTGACCCCTACTATCACTGTATTAATATTCAAAGCATTTTACTGTATAGTTTTGGAGAAAACTAAAAGCAAATTCACCCAAAACATCAAACTCCAGTTGCACTTAAACTTTCCCCATATTCCAACATTAATAAAAAGGGTTGCTTTATAGGTTAGCTCAATATTTCAAGTCACATGTATACAGAGTGAGCCCGACTATCACTGGATTCATTTTCAAAGCATTTTACTGTATAGTTTTGGAGAAAACTAAAAGCATATTCACCCAAAACAACAAAATGAATCCTAGCAATTGCAGTGTGTCCCATTTTCCAACATCCATAAAAAGGGTTGCTTTATAGGTTAGCTCAATATTTCAAGTTATACAGTATGTATTCAGAGTGACCCGGACTATCACTGTATTAATTTTCAAAGCATTTTACTGTATAGTTTTTGAGAAAACGAAAAGCAAATTTACCCAAAACATCGAACTCCGTTGTTGCACTTGCACTTTTTCCCATTTTCAAAAATTCATATAAAGTGTTCCTTTAAAGGTTAGCTCATTCTTTTAATGCATATGTATTCAGAGTGACCTAGACTATCACTGGATTCATTTTCAAAGCATTTTACTGTATAGTTTTGGAGAAAACTAAAAGCAAATTCACCCAAAACATCAAACTCAATTGTTGCACTTCAACTTTTTCCCATTTTCCAAAATTAATATAAGGTGTTCCTTTATAGGTTAGCTCATTTCTTTAATGTATATGTATTCAGAGTGACCTAGACTATCATTGGATTCATTTTCAAAGCATTTTACTTTATAGTTTTGGAGAAAACTAAAAGCAAATTCACCCAAAACATCAAACTCCATTGTTGCACTTCAACTTTTTCCCATTTTCCAAAATTCATATAAGGTGTTCCTTTATAGGTTAGCTCATTCTCTCAAGTTATATGTATTCAGAGTGACCCCTACTTCCACTGTATTAATTTTCGAGGCATTTTACTGTATAGTTTTGGAGAAAACTAAAAGCAAATTCACGCAAAACATCAAACTCCATTGTTGCACTTAAACTTTTCCCCATATTCCAACATTAATAAAAATGGTTGCTTTATAGGTTAGCTCAATATTTCAAGTCACATGTATTCAGAGTGACCCCTACTATCACTGTATTAATATTCAAGGCATTTTACTGTACAGTTTTGGAGAAAACTAAAAGCAAATTCACCCAAAACATCAAACTCCATTGTTGCACTTAAACTTTTTCCCATATTCCAAAATTCATATAAAGTGTTCCTTTATAGGTTCGCTCATTCTTTTAATGCATATGTATTTAGAGTGACCCCTATTATCACTGTATTAATTATCAAGGCATTTTACTGTATAGTTTTGGAGAAAACTAAAAGCAAATTCACCCAAAACATCAAACTCCAGTTGCACTTAAACTTTCCCCATATTCCAACATTAATAAAAAGGGTTGCTTTATAGGTTAGCTCAATATTTCAAGTCACATGTATACAGAGTGAGCCCGACTATCACTGGATTCATTTTCAAAGCATTTTACTGTATAGTTTTGGAGAAAACTAAAAGCATATTCACCCAAAACAACAAAATGAATCCTAGCAATTGCAGTGTGTCCCATTTTCCAACATCCATAAAAAGGGTTGCTTTATAGGTTAGCTCAATATTTCAAGTTATACAGTATGTATTCAGAGTGACCCGGACTATCACTGTATTAATTTTCAAAGCATTTTACTGTATAGTTTTTGAGAAAACGAAAAGCAAATTTACCCAAAACATCAAACTCCGTTGTTGCACTTGCACTTTTTCCCATTTTCAAAAATTCATATAAAGTGTTCCTTTAAAGGTTAGCTCATTCTTTTAAAGCATATGTATTCAGAGTGACCTAGACTATCACTGGATTCATTTTCAAAGCATTTTACTGTATAGTTTTGGAGAAAACTAAAAGCAAATTCACCCAAAACATCAAACTCAATTGTTGCACTTCAACTTTTTCCCATTTTCCAAAATTAATATAAGGTGTTCCTTTATAGGTTAGCTCATTTCTTTAATGTATATGTATTCAGAGTGACCTAGACTATCATTGGATTCATTTTCAAAGCATTTTACTTTATAGTTTTGGAGAAAACTAAAAGCAAATTCACCCAAAACATCAAACTCCATTGTTGCACTTCAACTTTTTCCCATTTTCCAAAATTCATATAAGGTGTTCCTTTATAGGTTAGCTCATTCTCACAAGTTATATGTATTCAGAGTGACCCCTACTTCCACTGTATTAATTTTCGAGGCATTTTACTGTATAGTTTTGGAGAAAACTAAAAGCAAATTCACGCAAAACATCAAACTCCATTGTTGCACTTGCACTTTTTCCCATTTTCTAAAATTCATATAAAGTGTTCCTTTATAGGTTAGCTCATTCTTTTAATGTATATGTATTCAGAGTGACCTAGACTATCACTGTATTAATTTTCAAAGCATTTTACTGTATAGTTTTCTCAAAACCGAAAAGCAAATTTACCCAAAACATCAAACTCCGTTGTTGCACTTGCACTTTTTCCCATTTTCCAAAATTCATATAAGGTGTTCCTTTATAGGTTAGCTCATTCCTTTAATTTATATGTATTCAGAGTGACCTAGACTATCACTGGATTCATTTTCAAAGCATTTTACTGTATAGTTTTGGAGAAAACTAAAAGCAAATTCACCCAAAACATCAAACTCCATTGTTGCACTTAAACTTTTCCCCATATTCCAACATTAATAAAAAGGGTTGCTTTATAGGTTAGCTCAATATTTCAAGTTATATGTATTCAGAGTGACCCCTACTATCACTGTATTAATATTCAAAGCATTTTACTGTATAGTTTTGGAGAAAACTAAAAGCAAATTCACCCAAAACATCAAACTCCAGTTGCACTTAAACTTTCCCCATATTCCAACATTAATAAAAAGGGTTGCTTTATAGGTTAGCTCAATATTTCAAGTCACATGTATACAGAGTGAGCCCGACTATCACTGGATTCATTTTCAAAGCATTTTACTGTATAGTTTTGGAGAAAACTAAAAGCATATTCACCCAAAACAACAAAATGAATCCTAGCAATTGCAGTGTGTCCCATTTTCCAACATCCATAAAAAGGGTTGCTTTATAGGTTAGCTCAATATTTCAAGTTATACAGTATGTATTCAGAGTGACCCGGACTATCACTGTATTAATTTTCAAAGCATTTTACTGTATAGTTTTTGAGAAAACGAAAAGCAAATTTACCCAAAACATCGAACTCCGTTGTTGCACTTGCACTTTTTCCCATTTTCAAAAATTCATATAAAGTGTTCCTTTAAAGGTTAGCTCATTCTTTTAATGCATATGTATTCAGAGTGACCTAGACTATCACTGGATTCATTTTCAAAGCATTTTACTGTATAGTTTTGGAGAAAACTAAAAGCAAATTCACCCAAAACATCAAACTCAATTGTTGCACTTCAACTTTTTCCCATTTTCCAAAATTAATATAAGGTGTTCCTTTATAGGTTAGCTCATTTCTTTAATGTATATGTATTCAGAGTGACCTAGACTATCATTGGATTCATTTTCAAAGCATTTTACTTTATAGTTTTGGAGAAAACTAAAAGCAAATTCACCCAAAACATCAAACTCCATTGTTGCACTTCAACTTTTTCCCATTTTCCAAAATTCATATAAGGTGTTCCTTTATAGGTTAGCTCATTCTCTCAAGTTATATGTATTCAGAGTGACCCCTACTTCCACTGTATTAATTTTCGAGGCATTTTACTGTATAGTTTTGGAGAAAACTAAAAGCAAATTCACGCAAAACATCAAACTCCATTGTTGCACTTAAACTTTTCCCCATATTCCAACATTAATAAAAATGGTTGCTTTATAGGTTAGCTCAATATTTCAAGTCACATGTATTCAGAGTGACCCCTACTATCACTGTATTAATATTCAAGGCATTTTACTGTACAATTTTGGAGAAAACTAAAAGCAAATTCACCCAAAACATCAAACTCCATTGTTGCACTTAAACTTTTTCCCATATTCCAAAATTCATATAAAGTGTTCCTTTATAGGTTAGCTCATTCTTTTAATGCATATGTATTTAGAGTGACCCCTATTATCACTGTATTAATATTCAAGGCATTTTACTGTATAGTTTTGGAGAAAACTAAAAGCAAATTCACCCAAAACATCAAACTCCATTGTTGCACTTAAACTTTTCCCCATATTCCAACATTAATAAAAAGGGTTGCTTTATAGGTTAGCTCAATATTTCAAGTTATATGTATTCAGAGTGACCCCTACTATCACTGTATTAATATTCAAAGCATTTTACTGTATAGTTTTGGAGAAAACTAAAAGCAAATTCACCCAAAACATCAAACTCCAGTTGCACTTAAACTTTCCCCATATTCCAACATTAATAAAAAGGGTTGCTTTATAGGTTAGCTCAATATTTCAAGTCACATGTATACAGAGTGAGCCCGACTATCACTGGATTCATTTTCAAAGCATTTTACTGTATAGTTTTGGAGAAAACTAAAAGCATATTCACCCAAAACAACAAAATGAATCCTAGCAATTGCAGTGTGTCCCATTTTCCAACATCCATAAAAAGGGTTGCTTTATAGGTTAGCTCAATATTTCAAGTTATACAGTATGTATTCAGAGTGACCCGGACTATCACTGTATTAATTTTCAAAGCATTTTACTGTATAGTTTTTGAGAAAACGAAAAGCAAATTTACCCAAAACATCAAACTCCGTTGTTGCACTTGCACTTTTTCCCATTTTCAAAAATTCATATAAAGTGTTCCTTTATAGGTTAGCTCATTCTCTCAAGTCATATGTATTCAGAGTGACCCCTACTTTCACTGTATTAATTTTCGAGGCATTTTACTGTATAGTTTTGGAGAAAACTAAAAGCAAATTCACGCAAAACATCAAACTCCATTGTTGCACTTGCACTTTTTCCCATTTTCTAAAATTCATATAAAGTGTTCCTTTATAGGTTAGCTCATTCTTTTAATGCATATGTATTCAGAGTGACCTAGACTATCACTGGATTCATTTTCAAAGCATTTTACTGTATAGTTTTGGAGAAAACTGAAAGCAAATTCACCCAAAACATCAAACTCCATTGTTGCACTTAAACTTTTCCCCATATTCCAACATTAATAAAAATGGTTGCTTTATAGGTTAGCTCAATATTTCAAGTCACATGTATTCAGAGTGACCCATACTATCACTGTATTAATATTCAAAGCATTTTACTGTATAGTTTTGGAGAAAACTAAAAGCAAATTCACCCAAAACATCAAACTCCATTGTTGCACTTAAACTTTTTCC
Source organism: Carassius gibelio (assembly GCF_023724105.1). Taxonomy (NCBI): domain Eukaryota; kingdom Metazoa; phylum Chordata; class Actinopteri; order Cypriniformes; family Cyprinidae; genus Carassius; species Carassius gibelio. The sequence continues at coordinate 1,471,210 of NC_068372.1, forward strand.
CATATTCCAAAATTCATATAAAGTGTTCCTTTATAGGTTAGCTCATTCTTTTAATGCATATGTATTTAGAGTGACCCCTATTATCACTGTATTAATTATCAAGGCATTTTACTGTATAGTTTTGGAGAAAACTAAAAGCAAATTCACCCAAAACATCAAACTTCATTGTTGCACTTAAACTTTTTCCCATTTTCCAAAATTCATATAAAGTGTTCCTTTATAGGTTAGCTCATTCTTTCAAGTCATATGTATTAAGAGTGACCCCTACTATCACTGTATTAATATTCAAGGCATTTTACTGTATAGTTTTGGAGAAAACTAAAAGCAAATTCACCCAAAACATCAAACTCCATAGTTGCACTTAAACTTTTCCCCATATTCCAACATTAATAAAAATGGTTGCTTTATAGGTTAGCTCAATATTTCAAGTCACATGTATTCAGAGTGACCCCTACTATCACTGTATTAATATTCAAGGCATTTTACTGTATAGTTTTGGAGAAAACTAAAAGCAAATTCACCCAAAACATCAAACTCCAGTTGCACTTAAACTTTTCCCCATATTCCAACATTAATAAAAAGGGTTGCTTTATAGGTTAGCTCAATATTTCATGTCACATGTATACAGAGTGAGCCCGACTATCACTGGATTCATATTCAAAGCAATTTACTGTATAATTTTGGAGAAAACTAAAAGCATATTCACCCAAAACAACAAAATGAATCCTAGCAATTGCAGTGTGTCCCATTTTCCAACATCCATAAAAAGGGTTGCTTTATAGGTTAGCTCAATATTTCAAGTTATATGTATTCAGAGTGACCCGGCCTATCACTGTATTAATTTTCAAAGCATTTTACTGTATAGTTTTTGAGAAAACGAAAAGCAAATTTACCCAGAACATCAAACTAAGTTGTTGCACTTGCACTTTTTCCCATTTTCAAAAATTCATATAAAGTGTTCCTTTATAGGTTAGCTCATTCTTTTAATGCATATGTATTCAGAGTGACCTAGACTATCACTGGATTCATTTTCGAGGCATTTTACTGTATAGTTTTGGAGAAAACTAAAAGCAAATTCACGCAAAACATCAAACTCCATTGTTGCACTTGCACTTTTTCCCATTTTCTAAAATTCATATAAAGTGTTCCTTTATAGGTTAGCTCATTCTTTTAATGCATATGTATTCAGAGTGACCTAGACTATCACTGGATTCATTTTCAAAGCATTTTACTGTATAGTTTTGGAGAAAACTAAAAGCAAATTCACCCAAAACATCAAACTCCATTGTTGCACTTAAACTTTTCCCCATATTCCAACATTGATAAAAATGGTTGCTTTATAGGTTAGCTCAATATTTCAAGTCACATGTATTCAGAGTGACCCCTACTATCACTGTATTAATATTCAAGGCATTTTACTGTATAGTTTTGGAGAAAACGAAAAGCAAATTTACCCAGAACATCAAACTAAGTTGTTGCACTTGCACTTTTTCCCATTTTCCAAAATTCATATAAGATGTTCCTTTATAGGTTAGCTCATTCTCTCAAGTCATATGTATTCAGAGTGACCCCTACTTTCACTGTATTAATTTTCGAGGCATTTTACTGTATAGTTTTGGAGAAAACTAAAAGCAAATTCACGCAAAACATCAAACTCCATTGTTGCACTTGCACTTTTTCCCATTTTCTAAAATTCATATAAAGTGTTCCTTTATAGGTTAGCTCATTCTTTTAATGCATATGTATTCAGAGTGACCTAGACTATCACTGGATTCATTTTCAAAGCATTTTACTGTATAGTTTTGGAGAAAACTGAAAGCAAATTCACCCAAAACATCAAACTCCATTGTTGCACTTAAACTTTTCCCCATATTCCAACATTAATAAAAATGGTTGCTTTATAGGTTAGCTCAATATTTCAAGTCACATGTATTCAGAGTGACCCCTACTATCACTGTATTAATATTCAAGGCATTTTACTGTATAGTTTTGGAGAAAACTAAAAGCAAATTCACCCAAAACATCAAACTCCATTGTTGCACTTAAACTTTTCCCCATATTCCAACATTAATAAAAAGGGTTGCTTTATAGGTTAGCTCAATATTTCAAGTTATATGTATTCAGAGTGACCCCTACTATCACTGTATTAATATTCAAAGCATTTTACTGTATAGTTTTGGAGAAAACTAAAAGCAAATTCACCCAAAACATCAAACTCCAGTTGCACTTAAACTTTCCCCATATTCCAACATTAATAAAAAGGGTTGCTTTATAGGTTAGCTCAATATTTCAAGTCACATGTATACAGAGTGAGCCCGACTATCACTGGATTCATTTTCAAAGCATTTTACTGTATAGTTTTGGAGAAAACTAAAAGCATATTCACCCAAAACAACAAAATGAATCCTAGCAATTGCAGTGTGTCCCATTTTCCAACATCCATAAAAAGGGTTGCTTTATAGGTTAGCTCAATATTTCAAGTTATACAGTATGTATTCAGAGTGACCCGGACTATCACTGTATTAATTTTCAAAGGATTTTACTGTATAGTTTTTGAGAAAACGAAAAGCAAATTTACCCAAAACATCAAACCCCGTTGTTGCACTTGCACTTTTTCCCATTTTCAAAAATTCATATAAAGTGTTCCTTTATAGGTTAGCTCATTCTCTCAAGTCATATGTATTCAGAGTGACCCCTACTTTCACTGTATTAATTTTCGAGGCATTTTACTGTATAGTTTTGGAGAAAACTAAAAGCAAATTCACGCAAAACATCAAACTCCATTGTTGCACTTGCACTTTTTCCCATTTTCTAAAATTCATATAAAGTGTTCCTTTATAGGTTAGCTCATTCTTTTAATGCATATGTATTCAGAGTGACCTAGACTATCACTGGATTCATTTTCAAAGCATTTTACTGTATAGTTTTGGAGAAAACTGAAAGCAAATTCACCCAAAACATCAAACTCCATTGTTGCACTTAAACTTTTCCCCATATTCCAACATTAATAAAAATGGTTGCTTTATAGGTTAGCTCAATATTTCAAGTCACATGTATTCAGAGTGACCCATACTATCACTGTATTAATATTCAAAGCATTTTACTGTATAGTTTTGGAGAAAACTAAAAGCAAATTCACCCAAAACATCAAACTCCATTGTTGCACTTAAACTTTTCCCCATATTCCAACATTAATAAAAAGGGTTGCTTTATAGGTTAGCTCAATATTTCAAGTTATATGTATTCAGAGTGTCCCCTACTATCACTGTATTAATATTCAAAGCATTTTACTGTATAGTTTTGGAGAAAACTAAAAGCAAATTCACCCAAAACATCAAACTCCAGTTGCACTTAAACTTTCCCCATATTCCAACATTAATAAAAAGGGTTGCTTTATAGGTTAGCTCAATATTTCAAGTCACATGTATACAGAGTGAGCCCGACTATCACTGGATTCATTTTCAAAGCATTTTACTGTATAGTTTTGGAGAAAACTAAAAGCATATTCACCCAAAACAACAAAATGAATCCTAGCAATTGCAGTGTGTCCCATTTTCCAACATCCATAAAAAGGGTTGCTTTATAGGTTAGCTCAATATTTCAAGTTATACAGTATGTATTCAGAGTGACCCGGACTATCACTGTATTAATTTTCAAAGCATTTTACTGTATAGTTTTTGAGAAAACGAAAAGCAAATTTACCCAAAACATCAAACTCCGTTGTTGCACTTGCACTTTTTCCCATTTTCAAAAATTCATATAAAGTGTTCCTTTAAAGGTTAGCTCATTCTTTTAATGCATATGTATTCAGAGTGACCTAGACTATCATTGGATTCATTTTCAAAGCATTTTACTTTATAGTTTTGGAGAAAACTAAAAGCAAATTCACCCAAAACATCAAACTCCATTGTTGCACTTCAACTTTTTCCCATTTTCCAAAATTCATATAAGGTGTTCCTTTATAGGTTAGCTCATTCTCTCAAGTTATATGTATTCAGAGTGACCCCTACTTCCACTGTATTCATTTTCGAGGCATTTTACTGTATAGTTTTGGAGAAAACTAAAAGCAAATTCACGCAAAACATCAAACTCCATTGTTGCACTTGCACTTTTTCCCATTTTCTAAAATTCATATAAAGTGTTCCTTTATAGGTTAGCTCATTCTTTTAATGTATATGTATTCAGAGTGACCTAGACTATCACTGTATTAATATTCAAAGCATTTTACTGTATAGTTTTCTCAAAACCGAAAAGCAAATTTACCCAAAACATCAAACTCCGTTGTTGCACTTGCACTTTTTCCCATTTTCCAAAATTCATATAAGGTGTTCCTTTATAGGTTATCTCATTCCTTTAATGCATATGTATTCAGAGTGACCTAGACTATCACTGGATTCATTTTCAAAGCATTTTACTGTATAGTTTTGGAGAAAACTAAAAGCAAATTCACCCAAAACATCAAACTCCATTGTTGCACTTAAACTTTCCCCCATATTCCAACATTAATAAAAATGGTTGCTTTATAGGTTAGCTCAATATTTCAAGTCACATGTATTCAGAGTGACCCCTACTATCACTGTATTAATTTTCAAGGCATTTTACTGTACAGTTTTGGAGAAAACTAAAAGCAAATTCACCCAAAACATCAAACTCCATTGTTGCACTTAAACTTTTTCCCATATTCCAAAATTCATATAAAGTGTTCCTTTATAGGTTAGCTCATTCTTTTAATGCATATGTATTTAGAGTGACCCCTATTATCACTGTATTAATTATCAAGGCATTTTACTGTATAGTTTTGGAGAAAACTAAAAGCAAATTCACCCAAAACATCAAACTTCATTGTTGCACTTAAACTTTTTCCCATTTTCCAAAATTCATATAAAGTGTTCCTTTATAGGTTAGCTCATTCTTTCAAGTCATATGTATTAAGAGTGACCCCTACTATCACTGTATTAATATTCAAGGCATTTTACTGTATAGTTTTGGAGAAAACTAAAAGCAAATTCACCCAAAACATCAAACTCCATAGTTGCACTTAAACTTTTCCCCATATTCCAACATTAATAAAAATGGTTGCTTTATAGGTTAGCTCAATATTTCAAGTCACATGTATTCAGAGTGACCCCTACTATCACTGTATTAATATTCAAGGCATTTTACTGTATAGTTTTGGAGAAAACTAAAAGCAAATTCACCCAAAACATCAAACTCCAGTTGCACTTAAACTTTTCCCCATATTCCAACATTAATAAAAAGGGTTGCTTTATAGGTTAGCTCAATATTTCATGTCACATGTATACAGAGTGAGCCCGACTATCACTGGATTCATATTCAAAGCAATTTACTGTATAATTTTGGAGAAAACTAAAAGCATATTCACCCAAAACAACAAAATGAATCCTAGCAATTGCAGTGTGTCCCATTTTCCAACATCCATAAAAAGGGTTGCTTTATAGGTTAGCTCAATATTTCAAGTTATATGTATTCAGAGTGACCCGGCCTATCACTGTATTAATTTTCAAAGCATTTTACTGTATAGTTTTTGAGAAAACGAAAAGCAAATTTACCCAGAACATCAAACTAAGTTGTTGCACTTGCACTTTTTCCCATTTTCAAAAATTCATATAAAGTGTTCCTTTATAGGTTAGCTCATTCTTTTAATGCATATGTATTCAGAGTGACCTAGACTATCACTGGATTCATTTTCGAGGCATTTTACTGTATAGTTTTGGAGAAAACTAAAAGCAAATTCACGCAAAACATCAAACTCCATTGTTGCACTTGCACTTTTTCCCATTTTCTAAAATTCATATAAAGTGTTCCTTTATAGGTTAGCTCATTCTTTTAATGCATATGTATTCAGAGTGACCTAGACTATCACTGGATTCATTTTCAAAGCATTTTACTGTATAGTTTTGGAGAAAACTAAAAGCAAATTCACCCAAAACATCAAACTCCATTGTTGCACTTAAACTTTTCCCCATATTCCAACATTGATAAAAATGGTTGCTTTATAGGTTAGCTCAATATTTCAAGTCACATGTATTCAGAGTGACCCCTACTATCACTGTATTAATATTCAAGGCATTTTACTGTATAGTTTTGGAGAAAACGAAAAGCAAATTTACCCAGAACATCAAACTAAGTTGTTGCACTTGCACTTTTTCCCATTTTCCAAAATTCATATAAGATGTTCCTTTATAGGTTAGCTCATTCTCTCAAGTCATATGTATTCAGAGTGACCCCTACTTTCACTGTATTAATTTTCGAGGCATTTTACTGTATAGTTTTGGAGAAAACTAAAAGCAAATTCACGCAAAACATCAAACTCCATTGTTGCACTTGCACTTTTTCCCATTTTCTAAAATTCATATAAAGTGTTCCTTTATAGGTTAGCTCATTCTTTTAATGCATATGTATTCAGAGTGACCTAGACTATCACTGGATTCATTTTCAAAGCATTTTACTGTATAGTTTTGGAGAAAACTGAAAGCAAATTCACCCAAAACATCAAACTCCATTGTTGCACTTAAACTTTTCCCCATATTCCAACATTAATAAAAATGGTTGCTTTATAGGTTAGCTCAATATTTCAAGTCACATGTATTCAGAGTGACCCCTACTATCACTGTATTAATATTCAAGGCATTTTACTGTATAGTTTTGGAGAAAACTAAAAGCAAATTCACCCAAAACATCAAACTCCATTGTTGCACTTAAACTTTTCCCCATATTCCAACATTAATAAAAAGGGTTGCTTTATAGGTTAGCTCAATATTTCAAGTTATATGTATTCAGAGTGACCCCTACTATCACTGTATTAATATTCAAAGCATTTTACTGTATAGTTTTGGAGAAAACTAAAAGCAAATTCACCCAAAACATCAAACTCCAGTTGCACTTAAACTTTCCCCATATTCCAACATTAATAAAAAGGGTTGCTTTATAGGTTAGCTCAATATTTCAAGTCACATGTATACAGAGTGAGCCCGACTATCACTGGATTCATTTTCAAAGCATTTTACTGTATAGTTTTGGAGAAAACTAAAAGCATATTCACCCAAAACAACAAAATGAATCCTAGCAATTGCAGTGTGTCCCATTTTCCAACATCCATAAAAAGGGTTGCTTTATAGGTTAGCTCAATATTTCAAGTTATACAGTATGTATTCAGAGTGACCCGGACTATCACTGTATTAATTTTCAAAGCATTTTACTGTATAGTTTTTGAGAAAACGAAAAGCAAATTTACCCAAAACATCAAACTCCGTTGTTGCACTTGCACTTTTTCCCATTTTCAAAAATTCATATAAAGTGTTCCTTTAAAGGTTAGCTCATTCTTTTAATGCATATGTATTCAGAGTGACCTAGACTATCACTGGATTCATTTTCAAAGCATTTTACTGTATAGTTTTGGAGAAAACTAAAAGCAAATTCACCCAAAACATCAAACTCAATTGTTGCACTTCAACTTTTTCCCATTTTCCAAAATTAATATAAGGTGTTCCTTTATAGGTTAGCTCATTTCTTTAATGTATATGTATTCAGAGTGACCTAGACTATCATTGGATTCATTTTCAAAGCATTTTACTTTATAGTTTTGGAGAAAACTAAAAGCAAATTCACCCAAAACATCAAACTCCATTGTTGCACTTCAACTTTTTCCCATTTTCCAAAATTCATATAAGGTGTTCCTTTATAGGTTAGCTCATTCTCTCAAGTTATATGTATTCAGAGTGACCCCTACTTCCACTGTATTAATTTTCGAGGCATTTTACTGTATAGTTTTGGAGAAAACTAAAAGCAAATTCACGCAAAACATCAAACTCCATTGTTGCACTTGCACTTTTTCCCATTTTCTAAAATTCATATAAAGTGTTCCTTTATAGGTTAGCTCATTCTTTTAATGTATATGTATTCAGAGTGACCTAGACTATCACTGTATTAATTTTCAAAGCATTTTACTGTATAGTTTTCTCAAAACCGAAAAGCAAATTTACCCAAAACATCAAACTCCGTTGTTGCACTTGCACTTTTTCCCATTTTCCAAAATTCATATAAGGTGTTCCTTTATAGGTTAGCTCATTCCTTTAATGCATATGTATTCAGAGTGACCTAGACTATCACTGGATTCATTTTCAAAGCATTTTACTGTATAGTTTTGGAGAAAACTAAAAGCAAATTCACCCAAAACATCAAACTCCATTGTTGCACTTAAACTTTTCCCCATATTCCAACATTAATAAAAATGGTTGCTTTATAGGTTAGCTCAATATTTCAAGTCACATGTATTCAGAGTGACCCCTACTATCACTGTATTAATATTCAAGGCATTTTACTGTACAGTTTTGGAGAAAACTAAAAGCAAATTCACCCAAAACATCAAACTCCATTGTTGCACTTAAACTTTTTCCCATATTCCAAAATTCATATAAAGTGTTCCTTTATAGGTTAGCTCATTCTTTTAATGCATATGTATTTAGAGTGACCCCTATTATCACTGTATTAATTATCAAGGCATTTTACTGTATAGTTTTGGAGAAAACTAAAAGCAAATTCACCCAAAACATCAAACTCCATTGTTGCACTTAAACTTTTCCCCATATTCCAACATTAATAAAAAGGGTTGCTTTATAGGTTAGCTCAATATTTCAAGTTATATGTATTCAGAGTGACCCCTACTATCACTGTATTAATATTCAAAGCATTTTACTGTATAGTTTTGGAGAAAACTAAAAGCAAATTCACCCAAAACATCAAACTCCAGTTGCACTTAAACTTTCCCCATATTCCAACATTAATAAAAAGGGTTGCTTTATAGGTTAGCTCAATATTTCAAGTCACATGTATACAGAGTGAGCCCGACTATCACTGGATTCATTTTCAAAGCATTTTACTGTATAGTTTTGGAGAAAACTAAAAGCATATTCACCCAAAACAACAAAATGAATCCTAGCAATTGCAGTGTGTCCCATTTTCCAACATCCATAAAAAGGGTTGCTTTATAGGTTAGCTCAATATTTCAAGTTATACAGTATGTATTCAGAGTGACCCGGACTATCACTGTATTAATTTTCAAAGCATTTTACTGTATAGTTTTTGAGAAAATGAAAAGCAAATTTACCCAAAACATCAAACTCCATTGTTGCACTTGCACTTTTTCCCATTTTCTAAAATTCATATAAAGTGTTCCTTTATAGGTTAGCTCATTCTTTTAATGCATATGTATTCAGAGTGACCTAGACTATCACTGGATTCATTTTCAAAGCATTTTACTGTATAGTTTTGGAGAAAACTGAAAGCAAATTCACCCAAAACATCAAACTCCATTGTTGTACTTAAACTTTTCCCCATATTCCAACATTAATAAAAATGGTTGCTTTATAGGTTAGCTCAATATTTCAAGTCACATGTATTCAGAGTGACCCATACTATCACTGTATTAATATTCAAGGCATTTTACTGTATAGTTTTGGAGAAAACTAAAAGCAAATTCACCCAAAACATCAAACTCCATTGTTGCACTTAAACTTTTCCCCATATTCCAACATTAATAAAAAGGGTTGCTTTATAGGTTAGCTCAATATTTCAAGTTATATGTATTCAGAGTGACCCCTACTATCACTGTATTAATATTCAAAGCATTTTACTGTATAGTTTTGGAGAAAACTAAAAGCAAATTCACCCAAAACATCAAACTCCAGTTGCACTTAAACTTTCCCCATATTCCAACATTAATAAAAAGGGTTGCTTTATAGGTTAGCTCAATATTTCAAGTCACATGTATACAGAGTGAGCCCGACTATCACTGGATTCATTTTCAAAGCATTTTACTGTATAGTTTTGGAGAAAACTAAAAGCATATTCACCCAAAACAACAAAATGAATCCTAGCAATTGCAGTGTGTCCCATTTTCCAACATCCATAAAAAGGGTTGCTTTATAGGTTAGCTCAATATTTCAAGTTATACAGTATGTATTCAGAGTGACCCGGACTATCACTGTATTAATTTTCAAAGCATTTTACTGTATAGTTTTTGAGAAAACGAAAAGCAAATTTACCCAAAACATCAAACTCCGTTGTTGCACTTGCACTTTTTCCCATTTTCAAAAATTCATATAAAGTGTTCCTTTAAAGGTTAGCTCATTCTTTTAATGCATATGTATTCAGAGTGACCTAGACTATCACTGGATTCATTTTCAAAGCATTTTACTGTATAGTTTTGGAGAAAACTAAAAGCAAATTCACCCAAAACATCAAACTCCGTTGTTGCACTTGCACTTTTTCCCATTTTCAAAAATTCATATAAAGTGTTCCTTTATAGGTTAGCTCATTCTCTCAAGTCATATGTATTCAGAGTGACCCCTACTTTCACTGTATTAATTTTCGAGGCATTTTACTGTATAGTTTTGGAGAAAACTAAAAGCAAATTCACCCAAAACATCAAACTCCGTTGTTGCACTTGCACTTTTTCCCATTTTCAAAAATTCATATAAAGTGTTCCTTTATAGGTTAGCTCATTCTCTCAAGTCATATGTATTCAGAGTGACCCCTACTTTCACTGTATTAATTTTCGAGGCATTTTACTGTATAGTTTTGGAGAAAACTAAAAGCAAATTCACGCAATACATCAAACTCCATTGTTGCACTTGCACCTTTTCCCATTTTCTAAAATTCATATAAAGTGTTCCTTTATAGGTTAGCTCATTCTTTTAATGCATATGTATTCAGAGTGACCTAGACTATCACTGGATTCATTTTCAAAGCATTTTACTGTATAGTTTTGGAGAAAACTGAAAGCAAATTCACCCAAAACATCAAACTCCATTGTTGCACTTAAACTTTTCCCCATATTCCAAGATTAATAAAAATGGTTGCTTTATAGGTTAGCTCAATATTTCAAGTCACATGTATTCAGAGTGACCCATACTATCACTGTATTAATATTCAAGGCATTTTACTGTACAGTTTTGGAGAAAACTAAAAGCAAATTCACCCAAAACATCAAACTCCATTGTTGCACTTAAACTTTTTCCCATATTCCAAAATTCATATAAAGTGTTCCTTTATAGGTTAGCTCATTCTTTTAATGCATATGTATTTAGAGTGACCCCTATTATCACTGTATTAATTATCAAGGCATTTTACTGTATAGTTTTGGAGAAAACTAAAAGCAAATTCACCCAAAACATCAAACTCCATTGTTGCACTTAAACTTTTCCCCATATTCCAACATTAATAAAAAGGGTTGCTTTATAGGTTAGCTCAATATTTCAAGTTATATGTATTCAGAGTGACCCCTACTATCACTGTATTAATATTCAAAGCATTTTACTGTATAGTTTTGGAGAAAACTAAAAGCAAATTCACCCAAAACATCAAACTCCAGTTGCACTTAAACTTTCCCCATATTCCAACATTAATAAAAAGGGTTGCTTTATAGGTTAGCTCAATATTTCAAGTCACATGTATACAGAGTGAGCCCGACTATCACTGGATTCATTTTCAAAGCATTTTACTGTATAGTTTTGGAGAAAACTAAAAGCATATTCACCCAAAACAACAAAATGAATCCTAGCAATTGCAGTGTGTCCCATTTTCCAACATCCATAAAAAGGGTTGCTTTATAGGTTAGCTCAATATTTCAAGTTATACAGTATGTATTCAGAGTGACCCGGACTATCACTGTATTAATTTTCAAAGCATTTTACTGTATAGTTTTTGAGAAAACGAAAAGCAAATTTACCCAAAACATCAAACTCCATTGTTGCACTTGCACTTTTTCCCATTTTCTAAAATTCATATAAAGTGTTCCTTTATAGGTTAGCTCATTCTTTTAATGCATATGTATTCAGAGTGACCTAGACTATCACTGGATTCATTTTCAAAGCATTTTACTGTATAGTTTTGGAGAAAACTGAAAGCAAATTCACCCAAAACATCAAACTCCATTGTTGTACTTAAACTTTTCCCCATATTCCAACATTAATAAAAATGGTTGCTTTATAGGTTAGCTCAATATTTCAAGTCACATGTATTCAGAGTGACCCATACTATCACTGTATTAATATTCAAGGCATTTTACTGTATAGTTTTGGAGAAAACTAAAAGCAAATTCACCCAAAACATCAAACTCCATTGTTGCACTTAAACTTTTCCCCATATTCCAACATTAATAAAAAGGGTTGCTTTATAGGTTAGCTCAATATTTCAAGTTATATGTATTCAGAGTGACCCCTACTATCACTGTATTAATATTCAAAGCATTTTACTGTATAGTTTTGGAGAAAACTAAAAGCAAATTCACCCAAAACATCAAACTCCAGTTGCACTTAAACTTTCCCCATATTCCAACATTAATAAAAAGGGTTGCTTTATAGGTTAGCTCAATATTTCAAGTCACATGTATACAGAGTGAGCCCGACTATCACTGGATTCATTTTCAAAGCATTTTACTGTATAGTTTTGGAGAAAACTAAAAGCATATTCACCCAAAACAACAAAATGAATCCTAGCAATTGCAGTGTGTCCCATTTTCCAACATCCATAAAAAGGGTTGCTTTATAGGTTAGCTCAATATTTCAAGTTATACAGTATGTATTCAGAGTGACCCGGACTATCACTGTATTAATTTTCAAAGCATTTTACTGTATAGTTTTTGAGAAAACGAAAAGCAAATTTACCCAAAACATCAAACTCCGTTGTTGCACTTGCACTTTTTCCCATTTTCAAAAATTCATATAAAGTGTTCCTTTAAAGGTTAGCTCATTCTTTTAATGCATATGTATTCAGAGTGACCTAGACTATCACTGGATTCATTTTCAAAGCATTTTACTGTATAGTTTTGGAGAAAACTAAAAGCAAATTCACCCAAAACATCAAACTCCGTTGTTGCACTTGCACTTTTTCCCATTTTCAAAAATTCATATAAAGTGTTCCTTTATAGGTTAGCTCATTCTCTCAAGTCATATGTATTCAGAGTGACCCCTACTTTCACTGTATTAATTTTCGAGGCATTTTACTGTATAGTTTTGGAGAAAACTAAAAGCAAATTCACCCAAAACATCAAACTCCGTTGTTGCACTTGCACTTTTTCCCATTTTCAAAAATTCATATAAAGTGTTCCTTTATAGGTTAGCTCATTCTCTCAAGTCATATGTATTCAGAGTGACCCCTACTTTCACTGTATTAATTTTCGAGGCATTTTACTGTATAGTTTTGGAGAAAACTAAAAGCAAATTCACGCAAAACATCAAACTCCATTGTTGCACTTGCACTTTTTCCCATTTTCTAAAATTCATATAAAGTGTTCCTTTATAGGTTAGCTCATTCTTTTAATGCATATGTATTCAGAGTGACCTAGACTATCACTGGATTCATTTTCAAAGCATTTTACTGTATAGTTTTGGAGAAAACTGAAAGCAAATTCACCCAAAACATCAAACTCCATTGTTGCACTTAAACTTTTCCCCATATTCCAAGATTAATAAAAATGGTTGCTTTATAGGTTAGCTCAATATTTCAAGTCACATGTATTCAGAGTGACCCCTACTATCACTGTATTAATATTCAAGGCATTTTACTGTATAGTTTTGGAGAAAACTAAAAGCAAATTCACCCAAAACATCAAACTCCATTGTTGCACTTAAACTTTTCCCCATATTCCAACATTAATAAAAAGGGTTGCTTTATAGGTTAGCTCAATATTTCAAGTTATATGTATTCAGAGTGACCCCTACTATCACTGTATTAATATTCAAAGCATTTTACTGTATAGTTTTGGAGAAAACTAAAAGCAAATTCACCCAAAACATCAAACTCCAGTTGCACTTAAACTTTCCCCATATTCCAACATTAATAAAAAGGGTTGCTTTATAGGTTAGCTCAATATTTCAAGTCACATGTATACAGAGTGAGCCCGACTATCACTGGATTCATTTTCAAAGCATTTTACTGTATAGTTTTGGAGAAAACTAAAAGCACATTCACCCAAAACAACAAAATGAATCCTAGCAATTGCAGTGTGTCCCATTTTCCAACATCCATAAAAAGGGTTGCTTTATAGGTTAGCTCAATATTTCAAGTTATACAGTATGTATTCAGAGTGACCCGGACTATCACTGTATTAATTTTCAAAGCATTTTACTGTATAGTTTTTGAGAAAACGAAAAGCAAATTTACCCAAAACATCAAACTCCGTTGTTGCACTTGCACTTTTTCCCATTTTCAAAAATTCATATAAAGTGTTCCTTTAAAGGTTAGCTCATTCTTTTAATGCATATGTATTCAGAGTGACCTAGACTATCATTGGATTCATTTTCAAAGCATTTTACTTTATAGTTTTGGAGAAAACTAAAAGCAAATTCACCCAAAACATCAAACTCCATTGTTGCACTTCAACTTTTTCCCATTTTCCAAAATTCATATAAGGTGTTCCTTTATAGGTTAGCTCATTCTCTCAAGTTATATGTATTCAGAGTGACCCCTACTTCCACTGTATTAATTTTCGAGGCATTTTACTGTATAGTTTTGGAGAAAACTAAAAGCAAATTCACGCAAAACATCAAACTCCATTGTTGCACTTGCACTTTTTCCCATTTTCTAAAATTCATATAAAGTGTTCCTTTATAGGTTAGCTCATTCTTTTAATGTATATGTATTCAGAGTGACCTAGACTATCACTGTATTAATATTCAAAGCATTTTACTGTATAGTTTTCTCAAAACCGAAAAGCAAATTTACCCAAAACATCAAACTCCGTTGTTGCACTTGCACTTTTTCCCATTTTCCAAAATTCATATAAGGTGTTCCTTTATAGGTTATCTCATTCCTTTAATGCATATGTATTCAGAGTGACCTAGACTATCACTGGATTCATTTTCAAAGCATTTTACTGTATAGTTTTGGAGAAAACTAAAAGCAAATTCACCCAAAACATCAAACTCCATTGTTGCACTTAAACTTTCCCCCATATTCCAACATTAATAAAAATGGTTGCTTTATAGGTTAGCTCAATATTTCAAGTCACATGTATTCAGAGTGACCCCTACTATCACTGTATTAATATTCAAGGCATTTTACTGTACAGTTTTGGAGAAAACTAAAAGCAAATTCACCCAAAACATCAAACTCCATTGTTGCACAAACTTTTTCCCATATTCCAAAATTCATATAAAGTGTTCCTTTATAGGTTAGCTCATTCTTTTAATGCATATGTATTTAGAGTGACCCCTATTATCACTGTATTAATTATCAAGGCATTTTACTGTATAGTTTTGGAGAAAACTAAAAGCAAATTCACCCAAAACATCAAACTTCATTGTTGCACTTAAACTTTTTCCCATTTTCCAAAATTCATATAAAGTGTTCCTTTATAGGTTAGCTCATTCTTTCAAGTCATATGTATTAAGAGTGACCCCTACTATCACTGTATTAATATTCAAGGCATTTTACTGTATAGTTTTGGAGAAAACTAAAAGCAAATTCACCCAAAACATCAAACTCCATAGTTGCACTTAAACTTTTCCCCATATTCCAACATTAATAAAAATGGTTGCTTTATAGGTTAGCTCAATATTTCAAGTCACATGTATTCAGAGTGACCCCTACTATCACTGTATTAATATTCAAGGCATTTTACTGTATAGTTTTGGAGAAAACTAAAAGCAAATTCACCCAAAACATCAAACTCCAGTTGCACTTAAACTTTTCCCCATATTCCAACATTAATAAAAAGGGTTGCTTTATAGGTTAGCTCAATATTTCATGTCACATGTATACAGAGTGAGCCCGACTATCACTGGATTCATATTCAAAGCAATTTACTGTATAATTTTGGAGAAAACTAAAAGCATATTCACCCAAAACAACAAAATGAATCCTAGCAATTGCAGTGTGTCCCATTTTCCAACATCCATAAAAAGGGTTGCTTTATAGGTTAGCTCAATATTTCAAGTTATATGTATTCAGAGTGACCCGGCCTATCACTGTATTAATTTTCAAAGCATTTTACTGTATAGTTTTTGAGAAAACGAAAAGCAAATTTACCCAGAACATCAAACTAAGTTGTTGCACTTGCACTTTTTCCCATTTTCAAAAATTCATATAAAGTGTTCCTTTATAGGTTAGCTCATTCTTTTAATGCATATGTATTCAGAGTGACCCCTACTATCACTGTATTAATATTCAAGGCATTTTACTGTACAGTTTTGGAGAAAACTAAAAGCAAATTCACCCAAAACATCAAACTCCATTGTTGCACAAACTTTTTCCCATATTCCAAAATTCATATAAAGTGTTCCTTTATAGGTTAGCTCATTCTTTTAATGCATATGTATTTAGAGTGACCCCTATTATCACTGTATTAATTATCAAGGCATTTTACTGTATAGTTTTGGAGAAAACTAAAAGCAAATTCACCCAAAACATCAAACTCCATTGTTGCACTTAAACTTTTCCCCATATTCCAACATTAATAAAAATGGTTGCTTTATAGGTTAGCTCAATATTTCAAGTCACATGTATTCAGAGTGACCCATACTATCACTGTATTAATATTCAAGGCATTTTACTGTATAGTTTTGGAGAAAACTAAAAGCAAATTCACCCAAAACATCAAACTCCATTGTTGCACTTAAACTTTTCCCCATATTCCAACATTAATAAAAAGGGTTGCTTTATAGGTTAGCTCAATATTTCAAGTTATATGTATTCAGAGTGACCCCTACTATCACTGTATTAATATTCAAAGCATTTTACTGTATAGTTTTGGAGAAAACTAAAAGCAAATTCACCCAAAACATCAAACTCCAGTTGCACTTAAACTTTCCCCATATTCCAACATTAATAAAAAGGGTTGCTTTATAGGTTAGCTCAATATTTCAAGTCACATGTATACAGAGTGAGCCCGACTATCACTGGATTCATTTTCAAAGCATTTTACTGTATAGTTTTGGAGAAAACTAAAAGCATATTCACCCAAAACAACAAAATGAATCCTAGCAATTGCAGTGTGTCCCATTTTCCAACATCCATAAAAAGGGTTGCTTTATAGGTTAGCTCAATATTTCAAGTTATACAGTATGTATTCAGAGTGACCCGGACTATCACTGTATTAATTTTCAAAGCATTTTACTGTATAGTTTTTGAGAAAACGAAAAGCAAATTTACCCAAAACATCAAACTCCGTTGTTGCACTTGCACTTTTTCCCATTTTCAAAAAATCATATAAAGTGTTCCTTTATAGGTTAGCTCATTCTCTCAAGTCATATGTATTCAGAGTGACCCCTACTTTCACTGTATTAATTTTCGAGGCATTTTACTGTATAGTTTTGGAGAAAACTAAAAGCAAATTCACGCAAAACATCAAACTCCATTGTTGCACTTGCACTTTTTCCCATTTTCTAAAATTCATATAAAGTGTTCCTTTATAGGTTAGCTCATTCTGTTAATGCATATGTATTCAGAGTGACCTAGACTATCACTGGATTCATTTTCAAAGCATTTTACTGTATAGTTTTGGAGAAAACTGAAAGCAAATTCACCCAAAACATCAAACTCCATTGTTGCACTTAAACTTTTCCCCATATTCCAACATTAATAAAAATGGTTGCTTTATAGGTTAGCTCAATATTTCAAGTCACATGTATTCAGAGTGACCCATACTATCACTGTATTAATATTCAAAGCATTTTACTGTATAGTTTTGGAGAAAACTAAAAGCAAATTCACCCAAAACATCAAACTCCATTGTTGCACTTAAACTTTTCCCCATATTCCAACATTAATAAAAAGGGTTGCTTTATAGGTTAGCTCAATATTTCAAGTTATATGTATTCAGAGTGTCCCCTACTATCACTGTATTAATATTCAAAGCATTTTACTGTATAGTTTTGGAGAAAACTAAAAGCAAATTCACCCAAAACATCAAACTCCAGTTGCACTTAAACTTTCCCCATATTCCAACATTAATAAAAAGGGTTGCTTTATAGGTTAGCTCAATATTTCAAGTCACATGTATACAGAGTGAGCCCGACTATCACTGGATTCATTTTCAAAGCATTTTACTGTATAGTTTTGGAGAAAACTAAAAGCATATTCACCCAAAACAACAAAATGAATCCTAGCAATTGCAGTGTGTCCCATTTTCCAACATCCATAAAAAGGGTTGCTTTATAGGTTAGCTCAATATTTCAAGTTATACAGTATGTATTCAGAGTGACCCGGACTATCACTGTATTAATTTTCAAAGCATTTTACTGTATAGTTTTTGAGAAAACGAAAAGCAAATTTACCCAAAACATCAAACTCCGTTGTTGCACTTGCACTTTTTCCCATTTTCAAAAATTCATATAAAGTGTTCCTTTAAAGGTTAGCTCATTCTTTTAATGCATATGTATTCAGAGTGACCTAGACTATCATTGGATTCATTTTCAAAGCATTTTACTTTATAGTTTTGGAGAAAACTAAAAGCAAATTCACCCAAAACATCAAACTCCATTGTTGCACTTCAACTTTTTCCCATTTTCCAAAATTCATATAAGGTGTTCCTTTATAGGTTAGCTCATTCTCTCAAGTTATATGTATTCAGAGTGACCCCTACTTCCACTGTATTAATTTTCGAGGCATTTTACTGTATAGTTTTGGAGAAAACTAAAAGCAAATTCACGCAAAACATCAAACTCCATTGTTGCACTTGCACTTTTTCCCATTTTCTAAAATTCATATAAAGTGTTCCTTTATAGGTTAGCTCATTCTTTTAATGTATATGTATTCAGAGTGACCTAGACTATCACTGTATTAATATTCAAAGCATTTTACTGTATAGTTTTCTCAAAACCGAAAAGCAAATTTACCCAAAACATCAAACTCCGTTGTTGCACTTGCACTTTTTCCCATTTTCCAAAATTCATATAAGGTGTTCCTTTATAGGTTATCTCATTCCTTTAATGCATATGTATTCAGAGTGACCTAGACTATCACTGGATTCATTTTCAAAGCATTTTACTGTATAGTTTTGGAGAAAACTAAAAGCAAATTCACCCAAAACATCAAACTCCATTGTTGCACTTAAACTTTCCCCCATATTCCAACATTAATAAAAATGGTTGCTTTATAGGTTAGCTCAATATTTCAAGTCACATGTATTCAGAGTGACCCCTACTATCACTGTATTAATATTCAAGGCATTTTACTGTACAGTTTTGGAGAAAACTAAAAGCAAATTCACCCAAAACATCAAACTCCATTGTTGCACAAACTTTTTCCCATATTCCAAAATTCATATAAAGTGTTCCTTTATAGGTTAGCTCATTCTTTTAATGCATATGTATTTAGAGTGACCCCTATTATCACTGTATTAATTATCAAGGCATTTTACTGTATAGTTTTGGAGAAAACTAAAAGCAAATTCACCCAAAACATCAAACTTCATTGTTGCACTTAAACTTTTTCCCATTTTCCAAAATTCATATAAAGTGTTCCTTTATAGGTTAGCTCATTCTTTCAAGTCATATGTATTAAGAGTGACCCCTACTATCACTGTATTAATATTCAAGGCATTTTACTGTATAGTTTTGGAGAAAACTAAAAGCAAATTCACCCAAAACATCAAACTCCATAGTTGCACTTAAACTTTTCCCCATATTCCAACATTAATAAAAATGGTTGCTTTATAGGTTAGCTCAATATTTCAAGTCACATGTATTCAGAGTGACCCCTACTATCACTGTATTAATATTCAAAGCATTTTACTGTATAGTTTTAGAGAAAACTAAAAGCATATTCACCCAAAACAACAAAATGAATCCTAGCAATTGCAGTGTGTCCCATTTTCCAACATCCATAAAAAGGGTTGCTTTATAGGTTAGCTCAATATTTCAAGTTATACAGTATGTATTCAGAGTGACCCGGACTATCACTGTATTAATTTTCAAAGCATTTTACTGTATAGTTTTTGAGAAAACGAAAAGCAAATTTACCCAAAACATCAAACTCCGTTGTTGCACTTGCACTTTTTCCCATTTTCAAAAATTCATATAAAGTGTTCCTTTAAAGGTTAGCTCATTCTTTTAATGCATATGTATTCAGAGTGACCTAGACTATCACTGGATTCATTTTCAAAGCATTTTACTGTATAGTTTTGGAGAAAACTAAAAGCAAATTCACCCAAAACATCAAACTCCGTTGTTGCACTTGCACTTTTTCCCATTTTCAAAAATTCATATAAAGTGTTCCTTTATAGGTTAGCTCATTCTCTCAAGTCATATGTATTCAGAGTGACCCCTACTTTCACTGTATTAATTTTCGAGGCATTTTACTGTATAGTTTTGGAGAAAACTAAAAGCAAATTCACGCAAAACATCAAACTCCATTGTTGCACTTGCACTTTTTCCCATTTTCTAAAATTCATATAAAGTGTTCCTTTATAGGTTAGCTCATTCTTTTAATGCATATGTATTCAGAGTGACCTAGACTATCACTGGATTCATTTTCAAAGCATTTTACTGTATAGTTTTGGAGAAAATTGAAAGCAAATTCACCCAAAACATCAAACTCCATTGTTGCACTTAAACTTTTCCCCATATTCCAAGATTAATAAAAATGGTTGCTTTATAGGTTAGCTCAATATTTCAAGTCACATGTATTCAGAGTGACCCCTACTATCACTGTATTAATATTCAAGGCATTTTACTCTATAGTTTTGGAGAAAACTAAAAGCAAATTCACCCAAAACATCAAACTCCATTGTTGCACTTAAACTTTTCCCCATATTCCAACATTAATAAAAAGGGTTGCTTTATAGGTTAGCTCAATATTTCAAGTTATATGTATTCAGAGTGACCCCTACTATCACTGTATTAATATTCAAAGCATTTTACTGTATAGTTTTGGAGAAAACTAAAAGCAAATTCACCCAAAACATCAAACTCCAGTTGCACTTAAACTTTCCCCATATTCCAACATTAATAAAAAGGGTTGCTTTATAGGTTAGCTCAATATTTCAAGTCACATGTATACAGAGTGAGCCCGACTATGACTGGATTCATTTTCAAAGCATTTTACTGTATAGTTTTGGAGAAAACTAAAAGCATATTCACCCAAAACAACAAAATGAATCCTAGCAATTGCAGTGTGTCCCATTTTCCAACATCCATAAAAAGGGTTGCTTTATAGGTTAGCTCAATATTTCAAGTTATACAGTATGTATTCAGAGTGACCCGGACTATCACTGTATTAATTTTCAAAGCATTTTACTGTATAGTTTTTGAGAAAACGAAAAGCAAATTTACCCAAAACATCAAACTCCATTGTTGCACTTGCACTTTTTCCCATTTTCTAAAATTCATATAAAGTGTTCCTTTATAGGTTAGCTCATTCTTTTAATGCATATGTATTCAGAGTGACCTAGACTATCACTGGATTCATTTTCAAAGCATTTTACTGTATAGTTTTGGAGAAAACTGAAAGCAAATTCACCCAAAACATCAAACTCCATTGTTGCACTTAAACTTTTCCCCATATTCCAACATTAATAAAAATGGTTGCTTTATAGGTTAGCTCAATATTTCAAGTCACATGTATTCAGAGTGACCCATACTATCACTGTATTAATATTCAAGGCATTTTACTGTATAGTTTTGGAGAAAACTAAAAGCAAATTCACCCAAAACATCAAACTCCATTGTTGCACTTAAACTTTTCCCCATATTCCAACATTAATAAAAAGGGTTGCTTTATAGGTTAGCTCAATATTTCAAGTTATATGTATTCAGAGTGACCCCTACTATCACTGTATTAATATTCAAAGCATTTTACTGTATAGTTTTGGAGAAAACTAAAAGCAAATTCACCCAAAACATCAAACTCCAGTTGCACTTAAACTTTCCCCATATTCCAACATTAATAAAAAGGGTTGCTTTATAGGTTAGCTCAATATTTCAAGTCACATGTATACAGAGTGAGCCCGACTATCACTGGATTCATTTTCAAAGCATTTTACTGTATAGTTTTGGAGAAAACTAAAAGCATATTCACCCAAAACAACAAAATGAATCCTAGCAATTGCAGTGTGTCCCATTTTCCAACATCCATAAAAAGGGTTGCTTTATAGGTTAGCTCAATATTTCAAGTTATACAGTATGTATTCAGAGTGACCCGGACTATCACTGTATTAATTTTCAAAGCATTTTACTGTATAGTTTTTGAGAAAACGAAAAGCAAATTTACCCAAAACATCAAACTCCGTTGTTGCACTTGCACTTTTTCCCATTTTCAAAAAATCATATAAAGTGTTCCTTTATAGGTTAGCTCATTCTCTCAAGTCATATGTATTCAGAGTGACCCCTACTTTCACTGTATTAATTTTCGAGGCATTTTACTGTATAGTTTTGGAGAAAACTAAAAGCAAATTCACGCAAAACATCAAACTCC
This sequence comes from Carassius gibelio, assembly GCF_023724105.1. Taxonomy (NCBI): domain Eukaryota; kingdom Metazoa; phylum Chordata; class Actinopteri; order Cypriniformes; family Cyprinidae; genus Carassius; species Carassius gibelio. The sequence goes on from NC_068372.1 coordinate 1,493,644, forward strand.
ATTGTTGCACTTGCACTTTTTCCCATATTCTAAAATTCATATAAAGTGTTCCTTTATAGGTTAGCTCATTCTTTTAATGCATATGTATTCAGAGTGACCTAGACTATCACTGGATTCATTTTCAAAGCATTTTACTGTATAGTTTTGGAGAAAACTGAAAGCAAATTCACCCAAAACATCAAACTCCATTGTTGCACTTAAACTTTTCCCCATATTCCAACATTAATAAAAATGGTTGCTTTATAGGTTAGCTCAATATTTCAAGTCACATGTATTCAGAGTGACCCATACTATCACTGTATTAATATTCAAAGCATTTTACTGTATAGTTTTGGAGAAAACTAAAAGCAAATTCACCCAAAACATCAAACTCCATTGTTGCACTTAAACTTTTCCCCATATTCCAACATTAATAAAAAGGGTTGCTTTATAGGTTAGCTCAATATTTCAAGTTATATGTATTCAGAGTGTCCCCTACTATCACTGTATTAATATTCAAAGCATTTTACTGTATAGTTTTGGAGAAAACTAAAAGCAAATTCACCCAAAACATCAAACTCCAGTTGCACTTAAACTTTCCCCATATTCCAACATTAATAAAAAGGGTTGCTTTATAGGTTAGCTCAATATTTCAAGTCACATGTATACAGAGTGAGCCCGACTATCACTGGATTCATTTTCAAAGCATTTTACTGTATAGTTTTGGAGAAAACTAAAAGCATATTCACCCAAAACAACAAAATGAATCCTAGCAATTGCAGTGTGTCCCATTTTCCAACATCCATAAAAAGGGTTGCTTTATAGGTTAGCTCAATATTTCAAGTTATACAGTATGTATTCAGAGTGACCCGGACTATCACTGTATTAATTTTCAAAGCATTTTACTGTATAGTTTTTGAGAAAACGAAAAGCAAATTTACCCAAAACATCAAACTCCGTTGTTGCACTTGCACTTTTTCCCATTTTCAAAAATTCATATAAAGTGTTCCTTTAAAGGTTAGCTCATTCTTTTAATGCATATGTATTCAGAGTGACCTAGACTATCATTGGATTCATTTTCAAAGCATTTTACTTTATAGTTTTGGAGAAAACTAAAAGCAAATTCACCCAAAACATCAAACTCCATTGTTGCACTTCAACTTTTTCCCATTTTCCAAAATTCATATAAGGTGTTCCTTTATAGGTTAGCTCATTCTCTCAAGTTATATGTATTCAGAGTGACCCCTACTTCCACTGTATTAATTTTCGAGGCATTTTACTGTATAGTTTTCGAGAAAACTAAAAGCAAATTCACGCAAAACATCAAACTCCATTGTTGCACTTGCACTTTTTCCCATTTTCTAAAATTCATATAAAGTGTTCCTTTATAGGTTAGCTCATTCTTTTAATGTATATGTATTCAGAGTGACCTAGACTATCACTGTATTAATATTCAAAGCATTTTACTGTATAGTTTTCTCAAAACCGAAAAGCAAATTTACCCAAAACATCAAACTCCGTTGTTGCACTTGCACTTTTTCCCATTTTCCAAAATTCATATAAGGTGTTCCTTTATAGGTTAGCTCATTCTTTTAATGCATATGTATTCAGAGTGACCTAGACTATCACTGGATTCATTTTCAAAGCATTTTACTGTATAGTTTTGGAGAAAACTGAAAGCAAATTCACCCAAAACATCAAACTCCATTGTTGCACTTAAACTTTTCCCCATATTCCAACATTAATAAAAATGGTTGCTTTATAGGTTAGCTCAATATTTCAAGTCACATGTATTCAGAGTGACCCATACTATCACTGTATTTATATTCAAAGCATTTTACTGTATAGTTTTGGAGAAAACTAAAAGCAAATTCACCCAAAACATCAAACTCCATTGTTGCACTTAAACTTTTCCCCATATTCCAACATTAATAAAAAGGGTTGCTTTATAGGTTAGCTCAATATTTCAAGTTATATGTTTTCAGAGTGTCCCCTACTATCACTGTATTAATATTCAAAGCATTTTACTGTATAGTTTTGGAGAAAACTAAAAGCAAATTCACCCAAAACATCAAACTCCAGTTGCACTTAAACTTTCCCCATATTCCAACATTAATAAAAAGGGTTGCTTTATAGGTTAGCTCAATATTTCAAGTCACATGTATACAGAGTGAGCCCGACTATCACTGGATTCATTTTCAAAGCATTTTACTGTATAGTTTTGGAGAAAACTAAAAGCATATTCACCCAAAACAACAAAATGAATCCTAGCAATTGCAGTGTGTCCCATTTTCCAACATCCATAAAAAGGGTTGCTTTATAGGTTAGCTCAATATTTCAAGTTATACAGTATGTATTCAGAGTGACCCGGACTATCACTGTATTAATTTTCAAAGCATTTTACTGTATAGTTTTTGAGAAAACGAAAAGCAAATTTACCCAAAACATCAAACTCCGTTGTTGCACTTGCACTTTTTCCCATTTTCAAAAATTCATATAAAGTGTTCCTTTAAAGGTTAGCTCATTCTTTTAATGCATATGTATTCAGAGTGACCTAGACTATCACTGGATTCATTTTCAAAGCATTTTACTGTATAGTTTTGGAGAAAACTAAAAGCAAATTCACCCAAAACATCAAACTCCGTTGTTGCACTTGCACTTTTTCCCATTTTCAAAAATTCATATAAAGTGTTCCTTTATAGGTTAGCTCATTCTCTCAAGTCATATGTATTCAGAGTGACCCCTACTTTCACTGTATTAATTTTCGAGGCATTTTACTGTATAGTTTTGGAGAAAACTAAAAGCAAATTCACGCAAAACATCAAACTCCATTGTTGCACTTGCACTTTTTCCCATTTTCTAAAATTCATATAAAGTGTTCCTTTATAGGTTAGCTCATTCTTTTAATGCATATGTATTCAGAGTGACCTAGACTATCACTGGATTCATTTTCAAAGCATTTTACTGTATAGTTTTGGAGAAAACTGAAAGCAAATTCACCCAAAACATCAAACTCCATTGTTGCACTTAAACTTTTCCCCATATTCCAACATTAATAAAAAGGGTTGCTTTATAGGTTAGCTCAATATTTCAAGTTATATGTTTTCAGAGTGTCCCCTACTATCACTGTATTAATATTCAAAGCATTTTACTGTATAGTTTTGGAGAAAACTAAAAGCAAATTCACCCAAAACATCAAACTCCAGTTGCACTTAAACTTTCCCCATATTCCAACATTAATAAAAAGGGTTGCTTTATAGGTTAGCTCAATATTTCAAGTCACATGTATACAGAGTGAGCCCGACTATCACTGGATTCATTTTCAAAGCATTTTACTGTATAGTTTTGGAGAAAACTAAAAGCATATTCACCCAAAACAACAAAATGAATCCTAGCAATTGCAGTGTGTCCCATTTTCCAACATCCATAAAAAGGGTTGCTTTATAGGTTAGCTCAATATTTCAAGTTATACAGTATGTATTCAGAGTGACCCGGACTATCACTGTATTAATTTTCAAAGCATTTTACTGTATAGTTTTTGAGAAAACGAAAAGCAAATTTACCCAAAACATCAAACTCCGTTGTTGCACTTGCACTTTTTCCCATTTTCAAAAATTCATATAAAGTGTTCCTTTAAAGGTTAGCTCATTCTTTTAATGCATATGTATTCAGAGTGACCTAGACTATCACTGGATTCATTTTCAAAGCATTTTACTGTATAGTTTTGGAGAAAACTAAAAGCAAATTCACCCAAAACATCAAACTCCGTTGTTGCACTTGCACTTTTTCCCATTTTCAAAAATTCATATAAAGTGTTCCTTTATAGGTTAGCTCATTCTCTCAAGTCATATGTATTCAGAGTGACCCCTACTTTCACTGTATTAATTTTCGAGGCATTTTACTGTATAGTTTTGGAGAAAACTAAAAGCAAATTCACGCAAAACATCAAACTCCATTGTTGCACTTGCACTTTTTCCCATTTTCTAAAATTCATATAAAGTGTTCCTTTATAGGTTAGCTCATTCTTTTAATGCATATGTATTCAGAGTGACCTAGACTATCACTGGATTCATTTTCAAAGCATTTTACTGTATAGTTTTGGAGAAAACTGAAAGCAAATTCACCCAAAACATCAAACTCCATTGTTGCACTTAAACTTTTCCCCATATTCCAACATTAATAAAAAGGGTTGCTTTATAGGTTAGCTCAATATTTCAAGTTATATGTTTTCAGAGTGTCCCCTACTATCACTGTATTAATATTCAAAGCATTTTACTGTATAGTTTTGGAGAAAACTAAAAGCAAATTCACCCAAAACATCAAACTCCAGTTGCACTTAAACTTTCCCCATATTCCAACATTAATAAAAAGGGTTGCTTTATAGGTTAGCTCAATATTTCAAGTCACATGTATACAGAGTGAGCCCGACTATCACTGGATTCATTTTCAAAGCATTTTACTGTATAGTTTTGGAGAAAACTAAAAGCATATTCACCCAAAACAACAAAATGAATCCTAGCAATTGCAGTGTGTCCCATTTTCCAACATCCATAAAAAGGGTTGATTTATAGGTTAGCTCAATATTTCAAGTTATACAGTATGTATTCAGAGTGACCCGGACTATCACTGTATTAATTTTCAAAGCATTTTACTGTATAGTTTTTGAGAAAACGAAAAGCAAATTTACCCAAAACATCAAACTCCGTTGTTGCACTTGCACTTTTTCCCATTTTCAAAAATTCATATAAAGTGTTCCTTTAAAGGTTAGCTCATTCTTTTAATGCATATGTATTCAGAGTGACCTAGACTATCACTGGATTCATTTTCAAAGCATTTTACTGTATAGTTTTGGAGAAAACTAAAAGCAAATTCACCCAAAACATCAAACTCCGTTGTTGCACTTGCACTTTTTCCCATTTTCAAAAATTCATATAAAGTGTTCCTTTATAGGTTAGCTCATTCTCTCAAGTCATATGTATTCAGAGTGACCCCTACTTTCACTGTATTAATTTTCGAGGCATTTTACTGTATAGTTTTGGAGAAAACTAAAAGCAAATTCACGCAAAACATCAAACTCCATTGTTGCACTTGCACTTTTTCCCATTTTCTAAAATTCATATAAAGTGTTCCTTTATAGGTTAGCTCATTCTTTTAATGCATATGTATTCAGAGTGACCTAGACTATCACTGGATTCATTTTCAAAGCATTTTACTGTATAGTTTTGGAGAAAACTGAAAGCAAATTCACCCAAAACATCAAACTCCATTGTTGCACTTAAACTTTTCCCCATATTCCAAGATTAATAAAAATGGTTGCTTTATAGGTTAGCTCAATATTTCAAGTCACATGTATTCAGAGTGACCCCTACTATCACTGTATTAATATTCAAAGCATTTTACTGTATAGTTTTGGAGAAAACTAAAAGCAAATTCACCCAAAACATCAAACTCCAGTTGCACTTAAACTTTCCCCATATTCCAACATTAATAAAAAGGGTTGCTTTATAGGTTAGCTCAATATTTCAAGTCACATGTATACAGAGTGAGCCCGACTATCACTGGATTCATTTTCAAAGCATTTTACTGTATAGTTTTGGAGAAAACTAAAAGCATATTCACCCAAAACAACAAAATGAATCCTAGCAATTGCAGTGTGTCCCATTTTCCAACATCCATAAAAAGGGTTGCTTTATAGGTTAGCTCAATATTTCAAGTTATACAGTATGTATTCAGAGTGACCCGGACTATCACTGTATTAATTTTCAAAGCATTTTACTGTATAGTTTTTGAGAAAACGAAAAGCAAATTTACCCAAAACATCAAACTCCGTTGTTGCACTTGCACTTTTTCCCATTTTCAAAAATTCATATAAAGTGTTCCTTTATAGGTTAGCTCATTCTCTCAAGTCATATGTATTCAGAGTGACCCCTACTTTCACTGTATTAATTTTCGAGGCATTTTACTGTATAGTTTTGGAGAAAACTAAAAGCAAATTCACGCAAAACATCAAACTCCATTGTTGCACTTGCACTTTTTCCCATTTTCTAAAATTCATATAAAGTGTTCCTTTATAGGTTAGCTCATTCTTTTAATGCATATGTATTCAGAGTGACCTAGACTATCACTGGATTCATTTTCAAAGCATTTTACTGTATAGTTTTGGAGAAAACTGAAAGCAAATTCACCCAAAACATCAAACTCCATTGTTGCACTTAAACTTTTCCCCATATTCCAACATTAATAAAAATGGTTGCTTTATAGGTTAGCTCAATATTTCAAGTCACATGTATTCAGAGTGACCCATACTATCACTGTATTAATATTCAAGGCATTTTACTGTATAGTTTTGGAGAAAACTAAAAGCAAATTCACCCAAAACATCAAACTCCATTGTTGCACTTAAACTTTTCCCCATATTCCAACATTAATAAAAAGGGTTGCTTTATAGGTTAGCTCAATATTTCAAGTTATATGTATTCAGAGTGACCCCTACTATCACTGTATTAATATTCAAAGCATTTTACTGTATAGTTTTGGAGAAAACTAAAAGCAAATTCACCCAAAACATCAAACTCCAGTTGCACTTAAACTTTCCCCATATTCCAACATTAATAAAAAGGGTTGCTTTATAGGTTAGCTCAATATTTCAAGTCACATGTATACAGAGTGAGCCCGACTATCACTGGATTCATTTTCAAAGCATTTTACTGTATAGTTTTGGAGAAAACTAAAAGCATATTCACCCAAAACAACAAAATGAATCCTAGCAATTGCAGTGTGTCCCATTTTCCAACATCCATAAAAAGGGTTGCTTTATAGGTTAGCTCAATATTTCAAGTTATACAGTATGTATTCAGAGTGACCCGGACTATCACTGTATTAATTTTCAAAGCATTTTACTGTATAGTTTTTGAGAAAACGAAAAGCAAATTTACCCAAAACATCAAACTCCGTTGTTGCACTTGCACTTTTTCCCATTTTCAAAAAATCATATAAAGTGTTCCTTTATAGGTTAGCTCATTCTCTCAAGTCATATGTATTCAGAGTGACCCCTACTTTCACTGTATTAATTTTCGAGGCATTTTACTGTATAGTTTTGGAGAAAACTAAAAGCAAATTCACGCAAAACATCAAACTCCATTGTTGCACTTGCACTTTTTCCCATTTTCTAAAATTCATATAAAGTGTTCCTTTATAGGTTAGCTCATTCTTTTAATGCATATGTATTCAGAGTGACCTAGACTATCACTGGATTCATTTTCAAAGCATTTTACTGTATAGTTTTGGAGAAAACTGAAAGCAAATTCACCCAAAACATCAAACTCCATTGTTGCACTTAAACTTTTCCCCATATTCCAACATTAATAAAAATGGTTGCTTTATAGGTTAGCTCAATATTTCAAGTCACATGTATTCAGAGTGACCCATACTATCACTGTATTAATATTCAAAGCATTTTACTGTATAGTTTTGGAGAAAACTAAAAGCAAATTCACCCAAAACATCAAACTCCATTGTTGCACTTAAACTTTTCCCCATATTCCAACATTAATAAAAAGGGTTGCTTTATAGGTTAGCTCAATATTTCAAGTTATATGTATTCAGAGTGTCCCCTACTATCACTGTATTAATATTCAAAGCATTTTACTGTATAGTTTTGGAGAAAACTAAAAGCAAATTCACCCAAAACATCAAACTCCAGTTGCACTTAAACTTTCCCCATATTCCAACATTAATAAAAAGGGTTGCTTTATAGGTTAGCTCAATATTTCAAGTCACATGTATACAGAGTGAGCCCGACTATCACTGGATTCATTTTCAAAGCATTTTACTGTATAGTTTTGGAGAAAACTAAAAGCATATTCACCCAAAACAACAAAATGAATCCTAGCAATTGCAGTGTGTCCCATTTTCCAACATCCATAAAAAGGGTTGCTTTATAGGTTAGCTCAATATTTCAAGTTATACAGTATGTATTCAGAGTGACCCGGACTATCACTGTATTAATTTTCAAAGCATTTTACTGTATAGTTTTTGAGAAAACGAAAAGCATATTTACCCAAAACATCAAACTCCGTTGTTGCACTTGCTCTTTTTCCCATTTTCAAAAATTCATATAAAGTGTTCCTTTAAAGGTTAGCTCATTCTTTTAATGCATATGTATTCAGAGTGACCTAGACTATCATTGGATTCATTTTCAAAGCATTTTACTTTATAGTTTTGGAGAAAACTAAAAGCAAATTCACCCAAAACATCAAACTCCATTGTTGCACTTCAACTTTTTCCCATTTTCCAAAATTCATATAAGGTGTTCCTTTATAGGTTAGCTCATTCTCTCAAGTTATATGTATTCAGAGTGACCCCTACTTCCACTGTATTAATTTTCGAGGCATTTTACTGTATAGTTTTGGAGAAAACTAAAAGCAAATTCACGCAAAACATCAAACTCCATTGTTGCACTTGCACTTTTTCCCATTTTCTAAAATTCATATAAAGTGTTCCTTTATAGGTTATCTCATTCCTTTAATGCATATGTATTCAGAGTGACCTAGACTATCACTGGATTCATTTTCAAAGCATTTTACTGTATAGTTTTGGAGAAAACTAAAAGCAAATTCACCCAAAACATCAAACTCCATTGTTGCACTTAAACTTTCCCCCATATTCCAACATTAATAAAAATGGTTGCTTTATAGGTTAGCTCAATATTTCAAGTCACATGTATTCAGAGTGACCCCTACTATCACTGTATTAATATTCAAGGCATTTTACTGTACAGTTTTGGAGAAAACTAAAAGCAAATTCACCCAAAACATCAAACTCCATTGTTGCACAAACTTTTTCCCATATTCCAAAATTCATATAAAGTGTTCCTTTATAGGTTAGCTCATTCTTTTAATGCATATGTATTTAGAGTGACCCCTATTATCACTGTATTAATTATCAAGGCATTTTACTGTATAGTTTTGGAGAAAACTAAAAGCAAATTCACCCAAAACATCAAACTTCATTGTTGCACTTAAACTTTTTCCCATTTTCCAAAATTCATATAAAGTGTTCCTTTATAGGTTAGCTCATTCTTTCAAGTCATATGTATTAAGAGTGACCCCTACTATCACTGTATTAATATTCAAGGCATTTTACTGTATAGTTTTGGAGAAAACTAAAAGCAAATTCACCCAAAACATCAAACTCCATAGTTGCACTTAAACTTTTCCCCATATTCCAACATTAATAAAAATGGTTGCTTTATAGGTTAGCTCAATATTTCAAGTCACATGTATTCAGAGTGACCCCTACTATCACTGTATTAATATTCAAGGCATTTTACTGTATAGTTTTGGAGAAAACTAAAAGCAAATTCACCCAAAACATCAAACTCCAGTTGCACTTAAACTTTTCCCCATATTCCAACATTAATAAAAAGGGTTGCTTTATAGGTTAGCTCAATATTTCATGTCACATGTATACAGAGTGAGCCCGACTATCACTGGATTCATATTCAAAGCAATTTACTGTATAATTTTGGAGAAAACTAAAAGCATATTCACCCAAAACAACAAAATGAATCCTAGCAATTGCAGTGTGTCCCATTTTCCAACATCCATAAAAAGGGTTGCTTTATAGGTTAGCTCAATATTTCAAGTTATATGTATTCAGAGTGACCCGGCCTATCACTGTATTAATTTTCAAAGCATTTTACTGTATAGTTTTTGAGAAAACGAAAAGCAAATTTACCCAGAACATCAAACTAAGTTGTTGCACTTGCACTTTTTCCCATTTTCAAAAATTCATATAAAGTGTTCCTTTATAGGTTAGCTCATTCTTTTAATGCATATGTATTCAGAGTGACCCCTACTATCACTGTATTAATATTCAAGGCATTTTACTGTACAGTTTTGGAGAAAACTAAAAGCAAATTCACCCAAAACATCAAACTCCATTGTTGCACAAACTTTTTCCCATATTCCAAAATTCATATAAAGTGTTCCTTTATAGGTTAGCTCATTCTTTTAATGCATATGTATTTAGAGTGACCCCTATTATCACTGTATTAATTATCAAGGCATTTTACTGTATAGTTTTGGAGAAAACTGAAAGCAAATTCACCCAAAACATCAAACTCCATTGTTGCACTTAAACTTTTCCCCATATTCCAACATTAATAAAAATGGTTGCTTTATAGGTTAGCTCAATATTTCAAGTCACATGTATTCAGAGTGACCCATACTATCACTGTATTAATATTCAAGGCATTTTACTGTATAGTTTTGGAGAAAACTAAAAGCAAATTCACCCAAAACATCAAACTCCATTGTTGCACTTAAACTTTTCCCCATATTCCAACATTAATAAAAAGGGTTGCTTTATACGTTAGCTCAATATTTCAAGTTATATGTATTCAGAGTGACCCCTACTATCACTGTATTAATATTCAAAGCATTTTACTGTATAGTTTTGGAGAAAACTAAAAGCAAATTCACCCAAAACATCAAACTCCAGTTGCACTTAAACTTTCCCCATATTCCAACATTAATAAAAAGGGTTGCTTTATAGGTTAGCTCAATATTTCAAGTCACATGTATACAGAGTGAGCCCGACTATCACTGGATTCATTTTCAAAGCATTTTACTGTATAGTTTTGGAGAAAACTAAAAGCATATTCACCCAAAACAACAAAATGAATCCTAGCAATTGCAGTGTGTCCCATTTTCCAACATCCATAAAAAGGGTTGCTTTATAGGTTAGCTCAATATTTCAAGTTATACAGTATGTATTCAGAGTGACCCGGACTATCACTGTATTAATTTTCAAAGCATTTTACTGTATAGTTTTTGAGAAAACGAAAAGCAAATTTACCCAAAACATCAAACTCCGTTGTTGCACTTGCACTTTTTCCCATTTTCAAAAATTCATATAAAGTGTTCCTTTATAGGTTAGCTCATTCTCTCAAGTCATATGTATTCAGAGTGACCCCTACTTTCACTGTATTAATTTTCGAGGCATTTTACTGTATAGTTTTGGAGAAAACTAAAAGCAAATTCACGCAAAACATCAAACTCCATTGTTGCACTTGCACTTTTTCCCATTTTCTAAAATTCATATAAAGTGTTCCTTTATAGGTTAGCTCATTTTTTTAATGCATATGTATTCAGAGTGACCTAGACTATCACTGGATTCATTTTCAAAGCATTTTACTGTATAGTTTTGGAGAAAACTGAAAGCAAATTCACCCAAAACATCAAACTCCATTGTTGCACTTAAACTTTTCCCCATATTCCAACATTAATAAAAATGGTTGCTTTATAGGTTAGCTCAATATTTTAAGTCACATGTATTCAGAGTGACCCATACTATCACTGTATTAATATTCAAAGCATTTTACTGTATAGTTTTGGAGAAAACTAAAAGCAAATTCACCCAAAACATCAAACTCCATTGTTGCACTTAAACTTTTCCCCATATTCCAACATTAATAAAAAGGGTTGCTTTATAGGTTAGCTCAATATTTCAAGTTATATGTTTTCAGAGTGTCCCCTACTATCACTGTATTAATATTCAAAGCATTTTACTGTATAGTTTTGGAGAAAACTAAAAGCAAATTCACCCAAAACATCAAACTCCAGTTGCACTTAAACTTTCCCCATATTCCAACATTAATAAAAAGGGTTGCTTTATAGGTTAGCTCAATATTTCAAGTCACATGTATACAGAGTGAGCCCGACTATCACTGGATTCATTTTCAAAGCATTTTACTGTATAGTTTTGGAGAAAACTAAAAGCATATTCACCCAAAACAACAAAATGAATCCTAGCAATTGCAGTGTGTCCCATTTTCCAACATCCATAAAAAGGGTTGCTTTATAGGTTAGCTCAATATTTCAAGTTATACAGTATGTATTCAGAGTGACCCGGACTATCACTGTATTAATTTTCAAAGCATTTTACTGTATAGTTTTTGAGAAAACGAAAAGCAAATTTACCCAAAACATCAAACTCCGTTGTTGCACTTGCACTTTTTCCCATTTTCAAAAATTCATATAAAGTGTTCCTTTAAAGGTTAGCTCATTCTTTTAATGCATATGTATTCAGAGTGACCTAGACTATCACTGGATTCATTTTCAAAGCATTTTACTGTATAGTTTTGGAGAAAACTAAAAGCAAATTCACCCAAAACATCAAACTCCGTTGTTGCACTTGCACTTTTTCCCATTTTCAAAAATTCATATAAAGTGTTCCTTTATAGGTTAGCTCATTCTCTCAAGTCATATGTATTCAGAGTGACCCCTACTTTCACTGTATTAATTTTCGAGGCATTTTACTTTATAGTTTTGGAGAAAACTAAAAGCAAATTCACGCAAAACATCAAACTCCATTGTTGCACTTGCACTTTTTCCCATTTTCTAAAATTCATATAAAGTGTTCCTTTATAGGTTAGCTCATTCTTTTAATGCATATGTATTCAGAGTGACCTAGACTATCACTGGATTCATTTTCAAAGCATTTTACTGTATAGTTTTGGAGAAAACTGAAAGCAAATTCACCCAAAACATCAAACTCCATTGTTGCACTTAAACTTTTCCCCATATTCCAAGATTAATAAAAATGGTTGCTTTATAGGTTAGCTCAATATTTCAAGTCACATGTATTCAGAGTGACCCCTACTATCACTGTATTAATATTCAAGGCATTTTACTGTATAGTTTTGGAGAAAACTAAAAGCAAATTCACCCAAAACATCAAACTCCATTGTTGCACTTAAACTTTTCCCCATATTCCAACATTAATAAAAAGGGTTGCTTTATAGGTTAGCTCAATATTTCAAGTTATATGTATTCAGAGTGACCCCTACTATCACTGTATTAATATTCAAAGCATTTTACTGTATAGTTTTGGAGAAAACTAAAAGCAAATTCACCCAAAACATCAAACTCCAGTTGCACTTAAACTTTCCCCATATTCCAACATTAATAAAAAGGGTTGCTTTATAGGTTAGCTCAATATTTCAAGTCACATGTATACAGAGTGAGCCCGACTATCACTGGATTCATTTTCAAAGCATTTTACTGTATAGTTTTGGAGAAAACTAAAAGCATATTCACCCAAAACAACAAAATGAATCCTAGCAATTGCAGTGTGTCCCATTTTCCAACATCCATAAAAAGGGTTGCTTTATAGGTTAGCTCAATATTTCAAGTTATACAGTATGTATTCAGAGTGACCCGGACTATCACTGTATTAATTTTCAAAGCATTTTACTGTATAGTTTTTGAGAAAACGAAAAGCAAATTTACCCAAAACATCAAACTCCGTTGTTGCACTTGCACTTTTTCCCATTTTCAAAAATTCATATAAAGTGTTCCTTTATAGGTTAGCTCATTCTTTTAATGCATATGTATTCAGAGTGACCTAGACTATCACTGGATTCATTTTCAAAGCATTTTACTGTATAGTTTTGGAGAAAACTGAAAGCAAATTCACCCAAAACATCAAACTCCATTGTTGCACTTAAACTTTTCCCCATATTCCAACATTAATAAAAATGGTTGCTTTATAGGTTAGCTCAATATTTCAAGTCACATGTATTCAGAGTGACCCATACTATCACTGTATTAATATTCAAGGCATTTTACTGTATAGTTTTGGAGAAAACTAAAAGCAAATTCACCCAAAACATCAAACTCCATTGTTGCACTTAAACTTTTCCCCATATTCCAACATTAATAAAAAGGGTTGCTTTATAGGTTAGCTCAATATTTCAAGTTATATGTATTCAGAGTGACCCCTACTATCACTGTATTAATATTCAAAGCATTTTACTGTATAGTTTTGGAGAAAACTAAAAGCAAATTCACCCAAAACATCAAACTCCAGTTGCACTTAAACTTTCCCCATATTCCAACATTAATAAAAAGGGTTGCTTTATAGGTTAGCTCAATATTTCAAGTCACATGTATACAGAGTGAGCCCGACTATCACTGGATTCATTTTCAAAGCATTTTACTGTATAGTTTTGGAGAAAACTAAAAGCATATTCACCCAAAACAACAAAATGAATCCTAGCAATTGCAGTGTGTCCCATTTTCCAACATCCATAAAAAGGGTTGCTTTATAGGTTAGCTCAATATTTCAAGTTATACAGTATGTATTCAGAGTGACCCGGACTATCACTGTATTAATTTTCAAAGCATTTTACTGTATAGTTTTTGAGAAAACGAAAAGCAAATTTACCCAAAACATCAAACTCCGTTGTTGCACTTGCACTTTTTCCCATTTTCAAAAATTCATATAAAGTGTTCCTTTATAGGTTAGCTCATTCTCTCAAGTCATATGTATTCAGAGTGACCCCTACTTTCACTGTATTAATTTTCGAGGCATTTTACTGTATAGTTTTGGAGAAAACTAAAAGCAAATTCACGCAAAACATCAAACTCCATTGTTGCACTTGCACTTTTTCCCATTTTCTAAAATTCATATAAAGTGTTCCTTTATAGGTTAGCTCATTTTTTTAATGCATATGTATTCAGAGTGACCTAGACTATCACTGGATTCATTTTCAAAGCATTTTACTGTATAGTTTTGGAGAAAACTGAAAGCAAATTCACCCAAAACATCAAACTCCATTGTTGCACTTAAACTTTTCCCCATATTCCAACATTAATAAAAATGGTTGCTTTATAGGTTAGCTCAATATTTCAAGTCACATGTATTCAGAGTGACCCATACTATCACTGTATTAATATTCAAAGCATTTTACTGTATAGTTTTGGAGAAAACTAAAAGCAAATTCACCCAAAACATCAAACTCCATTGTTGCACTTAAACTTTTCCCCATATTCCAACATTAATAAAAAGGGTTGCTTTATAGGTTAGCTCAATATTTCAAGTTATATGTTTTCAGAGTGTCCCCTACTATCACTGTATTAATATTCAAAGCATTTTACTGTATAGTTTTGGAGAAAACTAAAAGCAAATTCACCCAAAACATCAAACTCCAGTTGCACTTAAACTTTCCCCATATTCCAACATTAATAAAAAGGGTTGCTTTATAGGTTAGCTCAATATTTCAAGTCACATGTATACAGAGTGAGCCCGACTATCACTGGATTCATTTTCAAAGCATTTTACTGTATAGTTTTGGAGAAAACTAAAAGCATATTCACCCAAAACAACAAAATGAATCCTAGCAATTGCAGTGTGTCCCATTTTCCAACATCCATAAAAAGGGTTGCTTTATAGGTTAGCTCAATATTTCAAGTTATACAGTATGTATTCAGAGTGACCCGGACTATCACTGTATTAATTTTCAAAGCATTTTACTGTATAGTTTTTGAGAAAACGAAAAGCAAATTTACCCAAAACATCAAACTCCGTTGTTGCACTTGCACTTTTTCCCATTTTCAAAAATTCATATAAAGTGTTCCTTTAAAGGTTAGCTCATTCTTTTAATGCATATGTATTCAGAGTGACCTAGACTATCACTGGATTCATTTTCAAAGCATTTTACTGTATAGTTTTGGAGAAAACTAAAAGCAAATTCACCCAAAACATCAAACTCCGTTGTTGCACTTGCACTTTTTCCCATTTTCAAAAATTCATATAAAGTGTTCCTTTATAGGTTAGCTCATTCTCTCAAGTCATATGTATTCAGAGTGACCCCTACTTTCACTGTATTAATTTTCGAGGCATTTTACTGTATAGTTTTGGAGAAAACTAAAAGCAAATTCACGCAAAACATCAAACTCCATTGTTGCACTTGCACTTTTTCCCATTTTCTAAAATTCATATAAAGTGTTCCTTTATAGGTTAGCTCATTCTTTTAATGCATATGTATTCAGAGTGACCTAGACTATCACTGGATTCATTTTCAAAGCATTTTACTGTATAGTTTTGGAGAAAACTGAAAGCAAATTCACCCAAAACATCAAACTCCATTGTTGCACTTAAACTTTTCCCCATATTCCAAGATTAATAAAAATGGTTGCTTTATAGGTTAGCTCAATATTTCAAGTCACATGTATTCAGAGTGACCCCTACTATCACTGTATTAATATTCAAGGCATTTTACTGTATAGTTTTGGAGAAAACTAAAAGCAAATTCACCCAAAACATCAAACTCCATTGTTGCACTTAAACTTTTCCCCATATTCCAACATTAATAAAAAGGGTTGCTTTATAGGTTAGCTCAATATTTCAAGTTATATGTATTCAGAGTGACCCCTACTATCACTGTATTAATATTCAAAGCATTTTACTGTATAGTTTTGGAGAAAACTAAAAGCAAATTCACCCAAAACATCAAACTCCAGTTGCACTTAAACTTTCCCCATATTCCAACATTAATAAAAAGGGTTGCTTTATAGGTTAGCTCAATATTTCAAGTCACATGTATACAGAGTGAGCCCGACTATCACTGGATTCATTTTCAAAGCATTTTACTGTATAGTTTTGGAGAAAACTAAAAGCATATTCACCCAAAACAACAAAATGAATCCTAGCAATTGCAGTGTGTCCCATTTTCCAACATCCATAAAAAGGGTTGCTTTATAGGTTAGCTCAATATTTCAAGTTATACAGTATGTATTCAGAGTGACCCGGACTATCACTGTATTAATTTTCAAAGCATTTTACTGTATAGTTTTTGAGAAAACGAAAAGCAAATTTACCCAAAACATCAAACTCCGTTGTTGCACTTGCACTTTTTCCCATTTTCAAAAATTCATATAAAGTGTTCCTTTATAGGTTAGCTCATTCTCTCAAGTCATATGTATTCAGAGTGACCCCTACTTTCACTGTATTAATTTTCGAGGCATTTTACTGTATAGTTTTGGAGAAAACTAAAAGCAAATTCACGCAAAACATCAAACTCCATTGTTGCACTTGCACTTTTTCCCATTTTCTAAAATTCATATAAAGTGTTCCTTTATAGGTTAGCTCATTCTTTTAATGCATATGTATTCAGAGTGACCTAGACTATCACTGGATTCATTTTCAAAGCATTTTACTGTATAGTTTTGGAGAAAACTGAAAGCAAATTCACCCAAAACATCAAACTCCATTGTTGCACTTAAACTTTTCCCCATATTCCAACATTAATAAAAATGGTTGCTTTATAGGTTAGCTCAATATTTCAAGTCACATGTATTCAGAGTGACCCATACTATCACTGTATTAATATTCAAGGCATTTTACTGTATAGTTTTGGAGAAAACTAAAAGCAAATTCACCCAAAACATCAAACTCCATTGTTGCACTTAAACTTTTCCCCATATTCCAACATTAATAAAAAGGGTTGCTTTATAGGTTAGCTCAATATTTCAAGTTATATGTATTCAGAGTGACCCCTACTATCACTGTATTAATATTCAAAGCATTTTACTGTATAGTTTTGGAGAAAACTAAAAGCAAATTCACCCAAAACATCAAACTCCAGTTGCACTTAAACTTTCCCCATATTCCAACATTAATAAAAAGGGTTGCTTTATAGGTTAGCTCAATATTTCAAGTCACATGTATACAGAGTGAGCCCGACTATCACTGGATTCATTTTCAAAGCATTTTACTGTATAGTTTTGGAGAAAACTAAAAGCATATTCACCCAAAACAACAAAATGAATCCTAGCAATTGCAGTGTGTCCCATTTTCCAACATCCATAAAAAGGGTTGCTTTATAGGTTAGCTCAATATTTCAAGTTATACAGTATGTATTCAGAGTGACCCGGACTATCACTGTATTAATTTTCAAAGCATTTTACTGTATAGTTTTTGAGAAAACGAAAAGCAAATTTACCCAAAACATCAAACTCCGTTGTTGCACTTGCACTTTTTCCCATTTTCAAAAATTCATATAAAGTGTTCCTTTAAAGGTTAGCTCATTCTTTTAATGCATATGTATTCAGAGTGACCTAGACTATCATTGGATTCATTTTCAAAGCATTTTACTTTATAGTTTTGGAGAAAACTAAAAGCAAATTCACCCAAAACATCAAACTCCATTGTTGCACTTCAACTTTTTCCCATTTTCCAAAATTCATATAAGGTGTTCCTTTATAGGTTAGCTCATTCTCTCAAGTTATATGTATTCAGAGTGACCCCTACTTCCACTGTATTAATTTTCGAGGCATTTTACTGTATAGTTTTCGAGAAAACTAAAAGCAAATTCACGCAAAACATCAAACTCCATTGTTGCACTTGCACTTTTTCCCATTTTCTAAAATTCATATAAAGTGTTCCTTTATAGGTTAGCTCATTCTTTTAATGTATATGTATTCAGAGTGACCTAGACTATCACTGTATTAATATTCAAAGCATTTTACTGTATAGTTTTCTCAAAACCGAAAAGCAAATTTACCCAAAACATCAAACTCCGTTGTTGCACTTGCACTTTTTCCCATTTTCCAAAATTCATATAAGGTGTTCCTTTATAGGTTATCTCATTCCTTTAATGCATATGTATTCAGAGTGACCTAGACTATCACTGGATTCATTTTCAAAGCATTTTACTGTATAGTTTTGGAGAAAACTAAAAGCAAATTCACCCAAAACATCAAACTCCATTGTTGCACTTAAACTTTCCCCCATATTCCAACATTAATAAAAATGGTTGCTTTATAGGTTAGCTCAATATTTCAAGTCACATGTATTCAGAGTGACCCCTACTATCACTGTATTAATATTCAAGGCATTTTACTGTACAGTTTTGGAGAAAACTAAAAGCAAATTCACCCAAAACATCAAACTCCATTGTTGCACAAACTTTTTCCCATATTCCAAAATTCATATAAAGTGTTCCTTTATAGGTTAGCTCATTCTTTTAATGCATATGTATTTAGAGTGACCCCTATTATCACTGTATTAATTATCAAGGCATTTTACTGTATAGTTTTGGAGAAAACTAAAAGCAAATTCACCCAAAACATCAAACTTCATTGTTGCACTTAAACTTTTTCCCATTTTCCAAAATTCATATAAAGTGTTCCTTTATAGGTTAGCTCATTCTTTCAAGTCATATGTATTAAGAGTGACCCCTACTATCACTGTATTAATATTCAAGGCATTTTACTGTATAGTTTTGGAGAAAACTAAAAGCAAATTCACCCAAAACATCAAACTCCATAGTTGCACTTAAACTTTTCCCCATATTCCAACATTAATAAAAATGGTTGCTTTATAGGTTAGCTCAATATTTCAAGTCACATGTATTCAGAGTGACCCCTACTATCACTGTATTAATATTCAAGGCATTTTACTGTATAGTTTTGGAGAAAACTAAAAGCAAATTCACCCAAAACATCAAACTCCAGTTGCACTTAAACTTTTCCCCATATTCCAACATTAATAAAAAGGGTTGCTTTATAGGTTAGCTCAATATTTCATGTCACATGTATACAGAGTGAGCCCGACTATCACTGGATTCATATTCAAAGCAATTTACTGTATAATTTTGGAGAAAACTAAAAGCATATTCACCCAAAACAACAAAATGAATCCTAGCAATTGCAGTGTGTCCCATTTTCCAACATCCATAAAAAGGGTTGCTTTATAGGTTAGCTCAATATTTCAAGTTATATGTATTCAGAGTGACCCGGCCTATCACTGTATTAATTTTCAAAGCATTTTACTGTATAGTTTTTGAGAAAACGAAAAGCAAATTTACCCAGAACATCAAACTAAGTTGTTGCACTTGCACTTTTTCCCATTTTCAAAAATTCATATAAAGTGTTCCTTTATAGGTTAGCTCATTCTTTTAATGCATATGTATTCAGAGTGACCTAGACTATCACTGGATTCATTTTCGAGGCATTTTACTGTATAGTTTTGGAGAAAACTAAAAGCAAATTCACGCAAAACATCAAACTCCATTGTTGCACTTGCACTTTTTCCCATTTTCTAAAATTCATATAAAGTGTTCCTTTATAGGTTAGCTCATTCTTTTAATGCATATGTATTCAGAGTGACCTAGACTATCACTGGATTCATTTTCAAAGCATTTTACTGTATAGTTTTGGAGAAAACTAAAAGCAAATTCACCCAAAACATCAAACTCCATTGTTGCACTTAAACTTTTCCCCATATTCCAACATTGATAAAAATGGTTGCTTTATAGGTTAGCTCAATATTTCAAGTCACATGTATTCAGAGTGACCCCTACTATCACTGTATTAATATTCAAGGCATTTTACTGTATAGTTTTGGAGAAAACGAAAAGCAAATTTACCCAGAACATCAAACTAAGTTTTTGCACTTGCACTTTTTCCCATTTTCCAAAATTCATATAAGATGTTCCTTTATAGGTTAGCTCATTCTCTCAAGTCATATGTATTCAGAGTGACCCCTACTTTCACTGTATTAATTTTCGAGGCATTTTACTGTATAGTTTTGGAGAAAACTAAAAGCAAATTCACGCAAAACATCAAACTCCATTGTTGCACTTGCACTTTTTCCCATTTTCTAAAATTCATATAAAGTGTTCCTTTATAGGTTAGCTCATTCTTTTAATGCATATGTATTCAGAGTGACCTAGACTATCACTGGATTCATTTTCAAAGCATTTTACTGTATAGTTTTGGAGAAAACTGAAAGCAAATTCACCCAAAACATCAAACTCCATTGTTGCACTTAAACTTTTCCCCATATTCCAACATTAATAAAAATGGTTGCTTTATAGGTTAGCTCAATATTTCAAGTCACATGTATTCAGAGTGACCCCTACTATCACTGTATTAATATTCAAGGCATTTTACTGTATAGTTTTGGAGAAAACTAAAAGCAAATTCACCCAAAACATCAAACTCCATTGTTGCACTTAAACTTTTCCCCATATTCCAACATTAATAAAAAGGGTTGCTTTATAGGTTAGCTCAATATTTCAAGTTATATGTATTCAGAGTGACCCCTACTATCACTGTATTAATATTCAAAGCATTGTACTGTATAGTTTTGGAGAAAACTAAAAGCAAATTCACCCAAAACATCAAACTCCAGTTGCACTTAAACTTTCCCCATATTCCAACATTAATAAAAAGGGTTGCTTTATAGGTTAGCTCAATATTTCAAGTCACATGTATACAGAGTGAGCCCGACTATCACTGGATTCATTTTCAAAGCATTTTACTGTATAGTTTTGGAGAAAACTAAAAGCATATTCACCCAAAACAACAAAATGAATCCTAGCAATTGCAGTGTGTCCCATTTTCCAACATCCATAAAAAGGGTTGCTTTATAGGTTAGCTCAATATTTCAAGTTATACAGTATGTATTCAGAGTGACCCGGACTATCACTGTATTAATTTTCAAAGCATTTTACTGTATAGTTTTTGAGAAAACGAAAAGCAAATTTACCCAAAACATCAAACTCCGTTGTTGCACTTGCACTTTTTCCCATTTTCAAAAATTCATATAAAGTGTTCCTTTAAAGGTTAGCTCATTCTTTTAATGCATATGTATTCAGAGTGACCTAGACTATCACTGGATTCATTTTCAAAGCATTTTACTGTATAGTTTTGGAGAAAACTAAAAGCAAATTCACCCAAAACATCAAACTCAATTGTTGCACTTCAACTTTTTCCCATTTTCCAAAATTAATATAAGGTGTTCCTTTATAGGTTAGCTCATTTCTTTAATGTATATGTATTCAGAGTGACCTAGACTATCATTGGATTCATTTTCAAAGCATTTTACTTTATAGTTTTGGAGAAAACTAAAAGCAAATTCACCCAAAACATCAAACTCCATTGTTGCACTTCAACTTTTTCCCATTTTCCAAAATTCATATAAGGTGTTCCTTTATAGGTTAGCTCATTCTCTCAAGTTATATGTATTCAGAGTGACCCCTACTTCCACTGTATTAATTTTCGAGGCATTTTACTGTATAGTTTTGGAGAAAACTAAAAGCAAATTCACGCAAAACATCAAACTCCATTGTTGCACTTGCACTTTTTCCCATTTTCTAAAATTCATATAAAGTGTTCCTTTATAGGTTAGCTCATTCTTTTAATGTATATGTATTCAGAGTGACCTAGACTATCACTGTATTAATTTTCAAAGCATTTTACTGTATAGTTTTCTCAAAACCGAAAAGCAAATTTACCCAAAACATCAAACTCCGTTGTTGCACTTGCACTTTTTCCCATTTTCCAAAATTCATATAAGGTGTTCCTTTATAGGTTAGCTCATTCTTTTAATGCATATGTATTCAGAGTGACCTAGACTATCACTGGATTCATTTTCAAAGCATTTTACTGTATAGTTTTGGAGAAAACTGAAAGCAAATTCACCCAAAACATCAAACTCCATTGTTGCACTTAAACTTTTCCCCATATTCCAACATTAATAAAAATGGTTGCTTTATAGGTTAGCTCAATATTTCAAGTTATATGTATTCAGAGTGACCCCTACTATCACTGTATTAATATTCAAAGCATTTTACTGTATAGTTTTGGAGAAAACTAAAAGCAAATTCACCCAAAACATCAAACTCCAGTTGCACTTAAACTTTCCCCATATTCCAACATTAATAAAAAGGGTTGCTTTATAGGTTAGCTCAATATTTCAAGTCACATGTATACAGAGTGAGCCCGACTATCACTGGATTCATTTTCAAAGCATTTTACTGTATAGTTTTGGAGAAAACTAAAAGCATATTCACCCAAAACAACAAAATGAATCCTAGCAATTGCAGTGTGTCCCATTTTCCAACATCCATAAAAAGGGTTGCTTTATAGGTTAGCTCAATATTTCAAGTTATACAGTATGTATTCAGAGTGACCCGGACTATCACTGTATTAATTTTCAAAGCATTTTACTGTATAGTTTTTGAGAAAACGAAAAGCAAATTTACCCAAAACATCAAACTCCGTTGTTGCACTTGCACTTTTTCCCATTTTCAAAAATTCATATAAGGTGTTCCTTTATAGGTTAGCTCATTCTCTCAAGTTATATGTATTCAGAGTGACCCCTACTTCCACTGTATTAATTTTCGAGGCATTTTACTGTATAGTTTTGGAGAAAACTAAAAGCAAATTCACGCAAAACATCAAACTCCATTGTTGCACTTGCACTTTTTCCCATTTTCTAAAATTCATATAAAGTGTTCCTTTATAGGTTAGCTCATTCTTTTAATGTATATGTATTCAGAGTGACCTAGACTATCACTGTATTAATTTTCAAAGCATTTTACTGTATAGTTTTCTCAAAACCGAAAAGCAAATTTACCCAAAACATCAAACTCCGTTGTTGCACTTGCACTTTTTCCCATTTTCCAAAATTCATATAAAGTGTTCCTTTATAGGTTAGCTCATTCTTTTAATGCATATGTATTCAGAGTGACCTAGACTATCACTGGATTCATTTTCAAAGCATTTTACTGTATAGTTTTGGAGAAAACTGAAAGCAAATTCACCCAAAACATCAAACTCCATTGTTGCACTTAAACTTTTCCCCATATTCCAACATTAATAAAAATGGTTGCTTTATAGGTTAGCTCAATATTTCAAGTTATATGTATTCAGAGTGACCCCTACTATCACTGTATTAATATTCAAAGCATTTTACTGTATAGTTTTGGAGAAAACTAAAAGCAAATTCACCCAAAACATCAAACTCCAGTTGCACTTAAACTTTCCCCATATTCCAACATTAATAAAAAGGGTTGCTTTATAGGTTAGCTCAATATTTCAAGTCACATGTATACAGAGTGAGCCCGACTATCACTGGATTCATTTTCAAAGCATTTTACTGTATAGTTTTGGAGAAAACTAAAAGCATATTCACCCAAAACAACAAAATGAATCCTAGCAATTGCAGTGTGTCCCATTTTCCAACATCCATAAAAAGGGTTGCTTTATAGGTTAGCTCAATATTTCAAGTTATACAGTATGTATTCAGAGTGACCCGGACTATCACTGTATTAATTTTCAAAGCATTTTACTGTATAGTTTTTGAGAAAACGAAAAGCAAATTTACCCAAAACATCAAACTCCGTTGTTGCACTTGCACTTTTTCCCATTTTCAAAAATTCATATAAAGTGTTCCTTTAAAGGTTAGCTCATTCTTTTAATGCATATGTATTCAGAGTGACCTAGACTATCACTGGATTCATTTTCAAAGCATTTTACTGTATAGTTTTGGAGAAAACTAAAAGCAAATTCACCCAAAACATCAAACTCAATTGTTGCACTTCAACTTTTTCCCATTTTCCAAAATTAATATAAGGTGTTCCTTTATAGGTTAGCTCATTTCTTTAATGTATATGTATTCAGAGTGACCTAGACTATCATTGGATTCATTTTCAAAGCATTTTACTTTATAGTTTTGGAGAAAACTAAAAGCAAATTCACCCAAAACATCAAACTCCATTGTTGCACTTCAACTTTTTCCCATTTTCCAAAATTCATATAAGGTGTTCCTTTATAGGTTAGCTCATTCTCTCAAGTTATATGTATTCAGAGTGACCCCTACTTCCACTGTATTAATTTTCGAGGCATTTTACTGTATAGTTTTGGAGAAAACTAAAAGCAAATTCACGCAAAACATCAAACTCCATTGTTGCACTTGCACTTGCACTTTTTCCCATTTTCTAAAATTCATATAAAGTGTTCCTTTATAGGTTAGCTCATTCTTTTAATGTATATGTATTCAGAGTGACCTAGACTATCACTGTCTTAATTTTCAAAGCATTTTACTGTATAGTTTTCTCAAAACTGAAAAGCAAATTTACCCAAAACATCAAACTCCGTTGTTGCACTTGCACTTTTTCCCATTTTCCAAAATTCATATAAGGTGTTCCTTTATAGGTTAGCTCATTCTTTTAATGCATATGTATTCAGAGTGACCTAGACTATCACTGGATTCATTTTCAAAGCATTTTACTGTATAGTTTTGGAGAAAACTGAAAGCAAATTCACCCAAAACATCAAACTCCATTGTTGCACTTAAACTTTTCCCCATATTCCAACATTAATAAAAATGGTTGCTTTATAGGTTAGCTCAATATTTCAAGTCACATGTATTCAGAGTGACCCCTACTATCACTGTATTAATATTCAAGGCATTTTACTGTATAGTTTTGGAGAAAACTAAAAGCAAATTCACCCAAAACATCAAACTCCATTGTTGCACTTAAACTTTTCCCCATATTCCAACATTAATAAAAAGGGTTGCTTTATAGGTTAGCTCAATATTTCAAGTTATATGTATTCAGAGTGACCCCTACTATCACTGTATTAATATTCAAAGCATTTTACTGTATAGTTTTGGAGAAAACTAAAAGCAAATTCACCCAAAACATCAAACTCCAGTTGCACTTAAACTTTCCCCATATTCCAACATTAATAAAAAGGGTTGCTTTATAGGTTAGCTCAATATTTCAAGTCACATGTATACAGAGTGAGCCCGACTATCACTGGATTCATTTTCAAAGCATTTTACTGTATAGTTTTGGAGAAAACTAAAAGCATATTCACCCAAAACAACAAAATGAATCCTAGCAATTGCAGTGTGTCCCATTTTCCAACATCCATAAAAAGGGTTGCTTTATAGGTTAGCTCAATATTTCAAGTTATACAGTATGTATTCAGAGTGACCCGGACTATCACTGTATTAATTTTCAAAGCATTTTACTGTATAGTTTTTGAGAAAACGAAAAGCAAATTTACCCAAAACATCAAACTCCGTTGTTGCACTTGCACTTTTTCCCATTTTCAAAAATTCATATAAAGTGTTCCTTTAAAGGTTAGCTCATTCTTTTAATGCATATGTATTCAGAGTGACCTAGACTATCACTGGATTCATTTTCAAAGCATTTTACTGTATAGTTTTGGAGAAAACTAAAAGCAAATTCACCCAAAACATCAAACTCAATTGTTGCACTTCAACTTTTTCCCATTTTCCAAAATTAATATAAGGTGTTCCTTTATAGGTTAGCTCATTTCTTTAATGTATATGTATTCAGAGTGACCTAGACTATCATTGGATTCATTTTCAAAGCATTTTACTTTATAGTTTTGGAGACAACTAAAAGCAAATTCACCCAAAACAAACTCCATTGTTGCACTTCAACTTTTTCCCATTTTCCAAAATTCATATAAGGTGTTCCTTTATAGGTTAGCTCATTCTCTCAAGTTATATGTATTCAGAGTGACCCCTACTTCCACTGTATTAATTTTCGAGGCATTTTACTGTATAGTTTTGGAGAAAACTAAAAGCAAATTCACGCAAAACATCAAACTCCATTGTTGCACTTGCACTTTTTCCCATTTTCTAAAATTCATATAAAGTGTTCCTTTATAGGTTAGCTCATTCTTTTAATGTATATGTATTCAGAGTGACCTAGACTATCACTGTATTAATTTTCAAAGCATTTTACTGTATAGTTTTCTCAAAACCGAAAAGCAAATTTACCCAAAACATCAAACTCCGTTGTTGCACTTGCACTTTTTCCCATTTTCCAAAATTCATATAAGGTGTTCCTTTATAGGTTAGCTCATTCCTTTAATGCATATGTATTCAGAGTGACCTAGACTATCACTGGATTCATTTTCAAAGCATTTTACTGTATAGTTTTGGAGAAAACTAAAAGCAAATTCACCCAAAACATCAAACTCCATTGTTGCACTTAAACTTTCCCCCATATTCCAACATTAATAAAAATGGTTGCTTTATAGGTTAGCTCAATATTTCAAGTCACATGTATTCAGAGTGACCCCTACTATCACTGTATTAATATTCAAGGCATTTTACTGTACAGTTTTGGAGAAAACTAAAAGCAAATTCACCCAAAACATCAAACTCCATTGTTGCACTTAAACTTTTTCCCATATTCCAAAATTCATATAAAGTGTTCCTTTATAGGTTAGCTCATTCTTTTAATGCATATGTATTTAGAGTGACCCCTATTATCACTGTATTAATTATCAAGGCATTTTACTGTATAGTTTTGGAGAAAACTAAAAGCAAATTCACCCAAAACATCAAACTCCATTGTTGCACTTAAACTTTTCCCCATATTCCAACATTAATAAAAAGGGTTGCTTTATAGGTTAGCTCAATATTTCAAGTTATATGTATTCAGAGTGACCCCTACTATCACTGTATTAATATTCAAAGCATTTTACTGTATAGTTTTGGAGAAAACTAAAAGCAAATTCACCCAAAACATCAAACTCCAGTTGCACTTAAACTTTCCCCATATTCCAACATTAATAAAAAGGGTTGCTTTATAGGTTAGCTCAATATTTCAAGTCACATGTATACAGAGTGAGCCCGACTATCACTGGATTCATTTTCAAAGCATTTTACTGTATAGTTTTGGAGAAAACTAAAAGCATATTCACCCAAAACAACAAAATGAATCCTAGCAATTGCAGTGTGTCCCATTTTCCAACATCCATAAAAAGGGTTGCTTTATAGGTTAGCTCAATATTTCAAGTTATACAGTATGTATTCAGAGTGACCCGGACTATCACTGTATTAATTTTCAAAGCATTTTACTGTATAGTTTTTGAGAAAACGAAAAGCAAATTTACCCAAAACATCAAACTCCGTTGTTGCACTTGCACTTTTTCCCATTTTCAAAAATTCATATAAAGTGTTCCTTTAAAGGTTAGCTCATTCTTTTAATGCATATGTATTCAGAGTGACCTAGACTATCACTGGATTCATTTTCAAAGCATTTTACTGTATAGTTTTGGAGAAAACTAAAAGCAAATTCACCCAAAACATCAAACTCCATTGTTGCACTTCAACTTTTTCCCATTTTCCAAAATTCATATAAGGTGTTCCTTTATAGGTTAGCTCATTCTCTCAAGTTATATGTATTCAGAGTGACCCCTACTTCCACTGTATTAATTTTCGAGGCATTTTACTGTATAGTTTTGGAGAAAACTAAAAGCAAATTCACGCAAAACATCAAACTCCATTGTTGCACTTGCACTTTTTCCCATTTTCTAAAATTCATATAAAGTGTTCCTTTATAGGTTAGCTCATTCTTATAATGTATATGTATTCAGAGTGACCTAGACTATCACTGTATTAATTTTCAAAGCATTTTACTGTATAGTTTTCTCAAAACCGAAAAGCAAATTTACCCAAAACATCAAACTCCGTTGTTGCACTTGCACTTTTTCCCATTTTCCAAAATTCATATAAGGTGTTCCTTTATAGGTTAGCTCATTCCTTTAATGCATATGTATTCAGAGTGACCTAGACTATCACTGGATTCATTTTCAAAGCATTTTACTGTATAGTTTTGGAGAAAACTAAAAGCAAATTCACCCAAAACATCAAACTCCATTGTTGCACTTAAACTTTTCCCCATATTCCAACATTAATAAAAATGGTTGCTTTATAGGTTAGCTCAATATTTCAAGTCACATGTATTCAGAGTGACCCCTACTATCACTGTATTAATATTCAAGGCATTTTACTGTACAGTTTTGGAGAAAACTAAAAGCAAATTCACCCAAAACATCAAACTCCATTGTTGCACTTAAACTTTTTCCCATATTCCAAAATTCATATAAAGTGTTCCTTTATAGGTTAGCTCATTCTTTTAATGCATATGTATTTAGAGTGACCCCTATTATCACTGTATTAATTATCAAGGCATTTTACTGTATAGTTTTGGAGAAAACTAAAAGCAAATTCACCCAAAACATCAAACTCCATTGTTGCACTTAAACTTTTCCCCATATTCCAACATTAATAAAAAGGGTTGCTTTATAGGTTAGCTCAATATTTCAAGTTATATGTATTCAGAGTGACCCCTACTATCACTGTATTAATATTCAAAGCATTTTACTGTATAGTTTTGGAGAAAACTAAAAGCAAATTCACCCAAAACATCAAACTCCAGTTGCACTTAAACTTTCCCCATATTCCAACATTAATAAAAATGGTTGCTTTATAGGTTAGCTCAATATTTCAAGTCACATGTATTCAGAGTGACCCCTACTATCACTGTATTAATATTCAAGGCATTTTACTGTATAGTTTTGGAGAAAACTAAAAGCAAATTCACCCAAAACATCAAACTCCATTGTTGCACTTAAACTTTTCCCCATATTCCAACATTAATAAAAAGGGTTGCTTTATAGGTTAGCTCAATATTTCAAGTTATATGTATTCAGAGTGACCCCTACTATCACTGTATTAATATTCAAAGCATTTTACTGTATAGTTTTGGAGAAAACTAAAAGCAAATTCACCCAAAACATCAAACTCCAGTTGCACTTAAACTTTCCCCATATTCCAACATTAATAAAAAGGGTTGCTTTATAGGTTAGCTCAATATTTCAAGTCACATGTATACAGAGTGAGCCCGACTATCACTGGATTCATTTTCAAAGCATTTTACTGTATAGTTTTGGAGAAAACTAAAAGCATATTCACCCAAAACAACAAAATGAATCCTAGCAATTGCAGTGTGTCCCATTTTCCAACATCCATAAAAAGGGTTGCTTTATAGGTTAGCTCAATATTTCAAGTTATACAGTATGTATTCAGAGTGACCCGGACTATCACTGTATTAATTTTCAAAGCATTTTACTGTATAGTTTTTGAGAAAACGAAAAGCAAATTTACCCAAAACATCAAACTCCGTTGTTGCACTTGCACTTTTTCCCATTTTCAAAAATTCATATAAAGTGTTCCTTTAAAGGTTAGCTCATTCTTTTAATGCATATGTATTCAGAGTGACCTAGACTATCACTGGATTCATTTTCAAAGCATTTTACTGTATAGTTTTGGAGAAAACTAAAAGCAAATTCACCCAAAACATCAAACTCAATTGTTGCACTTCAACTTTTTCCCATTTTCCAAAATTAATATAAGGTGTTCCTTTATAGGTTAGCTCATTTCTTTAATGTATATGTATTCAGAGTGACCTAGACTATCATTGGATTCATTTTCAAAGCATTTTACTTTATAGTTTTGGAGACAACTAAAAGCAAATTCACCCAAAACATCAAACTCCATTGTTGCACTTCAACTTTTTCCCATTTTCCAAAATTCATATAAGGTGTTCCTTTATAGGTTAGCTCATTCTCTCAAGTTATATGTATTCAGAGTGACCCCTACTTCCACTGTATTAATTTTCGAGGCATTTTACTGTATAGTTTTGGAGAAAACTAAAAGCAAATTCACGCAAAACATCAAACTCCATTGTTGCACTTGCACTTTTTCCCATTTTCTAAAATTCATATAAAGTGTTCCTTTATAGGTTAGCTCATTCTTTTAATGTATATGTATTCAGAGTGACCTAGACTATCACTGTATTAATTTTCAAAGCATTTTACTGTATAGTTTTCTCAAAACCGAAAAGCAAATTTACCCAAAACATCAAACTCCGTTGTTGCACTTGCACTTTTTCCCATTTTCCAAAATTCATATAAGGTGTTCCTTTATAGGTTAGCTCATTCCTTTAATGCATATGTATTCAGAGTGACCTAGACTATCACTGGATTCATTTTCAAAGCATTTTACTGTATAGTTTTGGAGAAAACTAAAAGCAAATTCACCCAAAACATCAAACTCCATTGTTGCACTTAAACTTTCCCCCATATTCCAACATTAATAAAAATGGTTGCTTTATAGGTTAGCTCAATATTTCAAGTCACATGTATTCAGAGTGACCCCTACTATCACTGTATTAATATTCAAGGCATTTTACTGTACAGTTTTGGAGAAAACTAAAAGCAAATTCACCCAAAACATCAAACTCCATTGTTGCACTTAAACTTTTTCCCATATTCCAAAATTCATATAAAGTGTTCCTTTATAGGTTAGCTCATTCTTTTAATGCATATGTATTTAGAGTGACCCCTATTATCACTGTATTAATTATCAAGGCATTTTACTGTATAGTTTTGGAGAAAACTAAAAGCAAATTCACCCAAAACATCAAACTCCATTGTTGCACTTAAACTTTTCCCCATATTCCAACATTAATAAAAAGGGTTGCTTTATAGGTTAGCTCAATATTTCAAGTTATATGTATTCAGAGTGACCCCTACTATCACTGTATTAATATTCAAAGCATTTTACTGTATAGTTTTGGAGAAAACTAAAAGCAAATTCACCCAAAACATCAAACTCCAGTTGCACTTAAACTTTCCCCATATTCCAACATTAATAAAAAGGGTTGCTTTATAGGTTAGCTCAATATTTCAAGTCACATGTATACAAAGTGAGCCCGACTATCACTGGATTCATTTTCAAAGCATTTTACTGTATAGTTTTGGAGAAAACTAAAAGCATATTCACCCAAAACAACAAAATGAATCCTAGCAATTGCAGTGTGTCCCATTTTCCAACATCCATAAAAAGGGTTGCTTTATAGGTTAGCTCAATATTTCAAGTTATACAGTATGTATTCAGAGTGACCCGGACTATCACTGTATTAATTTTCAAAGCATTTTACTGTATAGTTTTTGAGAAAACGAAAAGCAAATTTACCCAAAACATCAAACTCCGTTGTTGCACTTGCACTTTTTCCCATTTTCAAAAATTCATATAAAGTGTTCCTTTAAAGGTTAGCTCATTCTTTTAATGCATATGTATTCAGAGTGACCTAGACTATCACTGGATTCATTTTCAAAGCATTTTACTGTATAGTTTTGGAGAAAACTAAAAGCAAATTCACCCAAAACATCAAACTCAATTGTTGCACTTCAACTTTTTCCCATTTTCCAAAATTAATATAAGGTGTTCCTTTATAGGTTAGCTCATTTCTTTAATGTATATGTATTCAGAGTGAGCTAGACTATCATTGGATTCATTTTCAAAGCATTTTACTTTATAGTTTTGGAGAAAACTAAAAGCAAATTCACCCAAAACATCAAACTCCATTGTTGCACTTCAACTTTTTCCCATTTTCCAAAATTCATATAAGGTGTTCCTTTATAGGTTAGCTCATTCTCTCAAGTTATATGTATTCAGAGTGACCCCTACTTCCACTGTATTAATTTTCGAGGCATTTTACTGTATAGTTTTGGAGAAAACTAAAAGCAAATTCACGCAAAACATCTAACTCCATTGTTGCACTTGCACTTTTTCCCATTTTCTAAAATTCATATAAAGTGTTCCTTTATAGGTTAGCTCATTCTTTTAATGTATATGTATTCAGAGTGACCTAGACTATCACTGTATTAATTTTCAAAGCATTTTACTGTATAGTTTTCTCAAAACCGAAAAGCAAATTTACCCAAAACATCAAACTCCGTTGTTGCACTTGCACTTTTTCCCATTTTCCAAAATTCATATAAGGTGTTCCTTTATAGGTTAGCTCATTCCTTTAATGCATATGTATTCAGAGTGACCTAGACTATCACTGGATTCATTTTCAAAGCATTTTACTGTATAGTTTTGGAGAAAACTAAAAGCAAATTCACCCAAAACATCAAACTCCATTGTTGCACTTAAACTTTTCCCCATATTCCAACATTAATAAAAATGGTTGCTTTATAGGTTAGCTCAATATTTCAAGTCACATGTATTCAGAGTGACCCCTACTATCACTGTATTAATATTCAAGGCATTTTACTGTACAGTTTTGGAGAAAACTAAAAGCAAATTCACCCAAAACATCAAACTCCATTGTTGCACTTAAACTTTTTCCCATATTCCAAAATTCATATAAAGTGTTCCTTTATAGGTTAGCTCATTCTTTTAATGCATATGTATTTAGAGTGACCCCTATTATCACTGTATTAATTATCAAGGCATTTTACTGTATAGTTTTGGAGAAAACTAAAAGCAAATTCACCCAAAACATCAAACTCCATTGTTGCACTTAAACTTTTCCCCATATTCCAACATTAATAAAAAGGGTTGCTTTATAGGTTAGCTCAATATTTCAAGTTATATGTATTCAGAGTGACCCCTACTATCACTGTATTAATATTCAAAGCATTTTACTGTATAGTTTTGGAGAAAACTAAAAGCAAATTCACCCAAAACATCAAACTCCAGTTGCACTTAAACTTTCCCCATATTCCAACATTAATAAAAAGGGTTGCTTTATAGGTTAGCTCAATATTTCAAGTCACATGTATACAGAGTGAGCCCGACTATCACTGGATTCATTTTCAAAGCATTTTACTGTATAGTTTTGGAGAAAACTAAAAGCATATTCACCCAAAACAACAAAATGAATCCTAGCAATTGCAGTGTGTCCCATTTTCCAACATCCATAAAAAGGGTTGCTTTATAGGTTAGCTCAATATTTCAAGTTATACAGTATGTATTCAGAGTGACCCGGACTATCACTGTATTAATTTTCAAAGCATTTTACTGTATAGTTTTTGAGAAAACGAAAAGCAAATTTACCCAAAACATCAAACTCCGTTGTTGCACTTGCACTTTTTCCCATTTTCAAAAATTCATATAAAGTGTTCCTTTAAAGGTTAGCTCATTCTTTTAATGCATATGTATTCAGAGTGACCTAGACTATCACTGGATTCATTTTCAAAGCATTTTACTGTATAGTTTTGGAGAAAACTAAAAGCAAATTCACCCAAAACATCAAACTCAATTGTTGCACTTCAACTTTTTCCCATTTTCCAAAATTAATATAAGGTGTTCCTTTATAGGTTAGCTCATTTCTTTAATGTATATGTATTCAGAGTGACCTAGACTATCATTGGATTCATTTTCAAAGCATTTTACTTTATAGTTTTGGAGAAAACTAAAAGTAAATTCACAAAAAACATCAAACTCCATTGTTGCACTTCAACTTTTTCCCATTTTCCAAAATTCATATAAGGTGTTCCTTTATAGGTTAGCTCATTCTCTCAATTTATATGTATTCAGAGTGACCCCTACTTCCACTGTATTAATTTTCGAGGCATTTTACTGTATAGTTTTGGAGAAAACTAAAAGCAAATTCACGCAAAACATCAAAGTCCATTGTTGCACTTGCACTTTTTCCCATTTTCTAAAATTCATATAAAGTGTTCCTTTATAGGTTAGCTCATTCTTTTAATGTATATGTATTCAGAGTGACCTAGACTATCACTGTATTAATATTCAAAGCATTTTACTGTATAGTTTTCTCAAAACCGAAAAGCAAATTTACCCAAAACATCAAACTCCGTTGTTGCACTTGCACTTTTTCCCATTTTCCAAAATTCATATAAGGTGTTCCTTTATAGGTTATCTCATTCCTTTAATGCATATGTATTCAGAGTGACCTAGACTATCACTGGATTCATTTTCAAAGCATTTTACTGTATAGTTTTGGAGAAAACTAAAAGCAAATTCACCCAAAACATCAAACTCCATTGTTGCACTTCAACTTTTCCCCATATTCCAACATTAATAAAAATGGTTGCTTTATAGGTTAGCTCAATATTTCAAGTCACATGTATTCAGAGTGACCCCTACTATCACTGTATTAATATTCAAGGCATTTTACTGTACAGTTTTGGAGAAAACTAAAAGCAAATTCACCCAAAACATCAAACTCCATTGTTGCACTTAAACTTTTTCCCATATTCCAAAATTCATATAAAGTGTTCCTTTATAGGTTAGCTCATTCTTTTAATGCATATGTATTTAGAGTGACCCCTATTATCACTGTATTAATTATCAAGGCATTTTACTGTATAGTTTTGGAGAAAACTAAAAGCAAATTCACCCAAAACATCAAACTCCATTGTTGCACTTAAACTTTTCCCCATATTCCAACATTAATAAAAAGGGTTGCTTTATAGGTTAGCTCAATATTTCAAGTTATATGTATTCAGAGTGACCCCTACTATCACTGTATTAATATTCAAAGCATTTTACTGTATAGTTTTGGAGAAAACTAAAAGCAAATTCACCCAAAACATCAAACTCCAGTTGCACTTAAACTTTCCCCATATTCCAACATTAATAAAAAGGGTTGCTTTATAGGTTAGCTCAATATTTCAAGTCACATGTATACAGAGTGAGCCCGACTATCACTGGATTCATTTTCAAAGCATTTTACTGTATAGTTTTGGAGAAAACTAAAAGCATATTCACCCAAAACAACAAAATGAATCCTAGCAATTGCAGTGTGTCCCATTTTCCAACATCCATAAAAAGGGTTGCTTTATAGGTTAGCTCAATATTTCAAGTTATACAGTATGTATTCAGAGTGACCCGGACTATCACTGTATTAATTTTCAAAGCATTTTACTGTATAGTTTTTGAGAAAACGAAAAGCAAATTTACCCAAAACATCAAACTCCGTTGTTGCACTTGCACTTTTTCCCATTTTCAAAAATTCATATAAAGTGTTCCTTTAAAGGTTAGCTCATTCTTATAATGCATATGTATTCAGAGTGACCTAGACTATCACTGGATTCATTTTCAAATCATTTTACTGTATAGTTTTGGAGAAAACTAAAAGCAAATTCACCCAAAACATCAAACTCAATTGTTGCACTTCAACTTTTTCCCATTTTCCAAAATTAATATAAGGTGTTCCTTTATAGGTTAGCTCATTTCTTTAATGTATATGTATTCAGAGTGACCTAGACTATCATTGGATTCATTTTCAAAGCATTTTACTTTATAGTTTTGGAGAAAACTAAAAGTAAATTCACCCAAAACATCAAACTCCATTGTTGCACTTCAACTTTTTCCCATTTTCCAAAATTCATATAAGGTGTTCCTTTATAGGTTAGCTCATTCTCTCAAGTTATATGTATTCAGAGTGACCCCTACTTCCACTGTATTAATTTTCGAGGCATTTTACTGTATAGTTTTGGAGAAAACTAAAAGCAAATTCACGCAAAACATCAAACTCCATTGTTGCACTTGCACTTTTTCCCATTTTCTAAAATTCATATAAAGTGTTCCTTTATAGTTTAGCTCATTCTTTTAATGTATATGTATTCAGAGTGACCTAGACTATCACTGTATTAATATTCAAAGCATTTTACTGTATAGTTTTCTCAAAACCGAAAAGCAAATTTACCCAAAACATCAAACTCCGTTGTTGCACTTGCACTTTTTCCCATTTTCCAAAATTCATATAAGGTGTTCCTTTATAGGTTATCTCATTCCTTTAATGCATATGTATTCAGAGTGACCTAGACTATCACTGGATTCATTTTCAAAGCATTTTACTGTATAGTTTTGGAGAAAACTAAAAGCAAATTCACCCAAAACATCAAACTCCATTGTTGCACTTAAACTTTCCCCCATATTCCAACATTAATAAAAATGGTTGCTTTATAGGTTAGCTCAATATTTCAAGTCACATGTATTCAGAGTGACCCCTACTATCACTGTATTAATATTCAAGGCATTTTACTGTACAGTTTTGGAGAAAACTAAAAGCAAATTCACCCAAAACATCAAACTCCATTGTTGCACTTAAACTTTTTCCCATATTCCAAAATTCATATAAAGTGTTCCTTTATAGGTTAGCTCATTCTTTTAATGCATATGTATTTAGAGTGACCCCTATTATCACTGTATTAATTATCAAGGCATTTTACTGTATAGTTTTGGAGAAAACTAAAAGCAAATTCACCCAAAACATCAAACTTCATTGTTGCACTTAAACTTTTTCCCATTTTCCAAAATTCATATAAAGTGTTCCTTTATAGGTTAGCTCATTCTTTCAAGTCATATGTATTAAGAGTGACCCCTACTATCACTGTATTAATATTCAAGGCATTTTACTGTATAGTTTTGGAGAAAACTAAAAGCAAATTCACCCAAAACATCAAACTCCATAGTTGCACTTAAACTTTTCCCCATATTCCAACATTAATAAAAATGGTTGCTTTATAGGTTAGCTCAATATTTCAAGTCACATGTATTCAGAGTGACCCCTACTATCACTGTATTAATATTCAAGGCATTTTACTGTATAGTTTTGGAGAAAACTAAAAGCAAATTCACCCAAAACATCAAACTCCAGTTGCACTTAAACTTTTCCCCATATTCCAACATTAATAAAAAGGGTTGCTTTATAGGTTAGCTCAATATTTCATGTCACATGTATACAGAGTGAGCCCGACTATCACTGGATTCATATTCAAAGCAATTTACTGTATAATTTTGGAGAAAACTAAAAGCATATTCACCCAAAACAACAAAATGAATCCTAGCAATTGCAGTGTGTCCCATTTTCCAACATCCATAAAAAGGGTTGCTTTATAGGTTAGCTCAATATTTCAAGTTATATGTATTCAGAGTGACCCGGCCTATCACTGTATTAATTTTCAAAGCATTTTACTGTATAGTTTTTGAGAAAACGAAAAGCAAATTTACCCAGAACATCAAACTAAGTTGTTGCACTTGCACTTTTTCCCATTTTCAAAAATTCATATAAAGTGTTCCTTTATAGGTTAGCTCATTCTTTTAATGCATATGTATTCAGAGTGACCTAGACTATCACTGGATTCATTTTCGAGGCATTTTACTGTATAGTTTTGGAGAAAACTAAAAGCAAATTCACGCAAAACATCAAACTCCATTGTTGCACTTGCACTTTTTCCCATTTTCTAAAATTCATATAAAGTGTTCCTTTATAGGTTAGCTCATTCTTTTAATGCATATGTATTCAGAGTGACCTAGACTATCACTGGATTCATTTTCAAAGCATTTTACTGTATAGTTTTGGAGAAAACTAAAAGCAAATTCACCCAAAACATCAAACTCCATTGTTGCACTTAAACTTTTCCCCATATTCCAACATTGATAAAAATGGTTGCTTTATTCACCTTATTCCGCCCCGCCCACTTTTAATACTTCGCATTTCCGCATTTTGTCATCCGACTTCCGCTAAACCGATAACGGCACATCCGGTTACTAGTTTAGTAGTTGTAAGATTGTTTATAGCTAGCTATAACTGTGGCGAAATGACAAAGAACGTTATGTTATAAATTGGGAGCACGATGAAAACGTCTTACGACGATCAAATGGTCTCAAATTGTCCCATCCATCGTCGCTGTTAACGTGGGTAATGTTAGACGATATGAAGAAGTGGCCAGAGTTAACCACTTTAACTGCCCTGTCAGAAGGAGTTGATGGAGCAGCAAGGAAAAATGATTTTAAAAAAAATGTACCGAGGCTTACCAGTATTTACATAGTGAGACAGTGGGTAAACCTGTATGTACTGTTACACAGCGAAGGTTTTTTCGTCTTTTTAAAATTGAACGTGCAACCAGCCAGTCGAGCCGTCTAAACCTCTCAGCATGGTGCTGGTTAGTTTTGTGTGTGTGTGAGTGTGATGTTAATATACACGAAGTTATAAATGTTTAAAAGTATAATAACGTGTTTGATGACCATCATCAGACTAAGTATTTTGTCTAATAACTTAATTGTACAGTGGAGTAAGGTAAGTGAACGTTTATCAGTTACACATTAGAAAAGGAGGAGGCTGGAACTTGGAAGTGAAAAACGCCTTAAATCCAGGTATGCATAATTATTAGGCAGATTTAATTTACAGATTAAACGAGCCAAAAAAAGATGATATATCACTTCTAAAAGATTAAATGCAAAATTAATAGTTAAGATTGGTTTGGAATTGGTAAATTTTACCAAAAAATATGATCAGAAAATCAGCTTGCCTCTTAATTCTGCACAGTGTATATGCAAAAGGTAAGGTAAAGGTAAGATTTGGTAGGTGTACATTAAGTCTAATCAATGAATAATGTAGGTAAGTGTCAAGTATAATAATAATGAATGATTCTGAAATAAGACAACTGTAAAATCTTTGAAATGTATTTTAGGTTTGCCATGTTCTGTACAGGGCTGAGTTTCTGTAAGCTGCTCATCTGGGATCCATCACAGCAAGTTACATGTGCCACACAATCAGCAATTCTCTGCCAAGACTGTAGCTAGACTACAAACCTTTTATTTTAAGTGTGTGCTTCCTCGTGTCAGATGAGTTTCAGGCAGGCGACCTGCTGCTTTCAACAAGATAGTTGCAGCTTTGTAAATAAACAGGAATGAGAATAATTAGGTTAAGGATAGGATATTAGGTAATTGGGATGGGATGTAGAGGGTGTGGGTGAAGACTAACTATATGAAATAAGTTGTTTTAAATCAGTTGTGTTAAACAAGAGACAGACTGTGATTTGTTTTTTAGAACATGGATAATTTAATATAAGTTGTATAAAATCATTTGTGATGTGTTGATCAGTGTTTGTTGTTTCCAGGAAGCAAGAGACACCTCCTACTGACCATCCTATAAAATTTCAACATTTTATTTCCATATGTAATAAACCAAGATGGAATTAACTTGCAAACTTGACATGACTTATTCCTTCAAATCAGAGATTAAAGATGAAAAAAAAGATCAAATTAAGATAAATAAAAACTATTTACAGCAGGTAATGTCAGGTGACACTGTAAAGGTTCATAAAAATATCTATTACAGCAGGTAACTTCTGGTGACTTTGTAAAGGTTCATAAAAAATAACTATCACAGCAGGTAACTTCTGGTGACTTTAAGCAAGATCAGGGGCATGTGGATCTGATCACCCTCACAGCTGTCCACTGCATCACTGGCGGTCATCGATACATCTGTGGAAATAATTCAACATTTTTACATTAGTACTTACAATATATCATGAGAATTAATATGTGACCCGAACTTAGAACTGTGTGTGTGTGTGTGTGTGTGTGAGAGAGAGAGAGAGAGAGAGAGGCATTAGAGACAAAACAGTATACACACTGTTAACTGTAGTGTTCAAACGTAGGTCAGTATCTGAATGAGAAATGTAGATAGCTGGCCTGCTATCACCTGCAATCTCTGTAGCAGGAATAATGTGAGCTATTGTAATGTACTATAATATCTTGTACTACCGTAAATATTAAATAAATAGGTGGACAATGGTAATCATGGAAAATTCGCGGTCTTCGTTAACTGCCTGTTACTGATCATAAATGTATTCATAGAATGGACTTCATAAATCTAACGTTAGGCGAGCAAACACATAGCTAGTTAAGGTTAGCTTACCCGAATCTGACAACCTTTTCATCCCCGGCGTGACCTCTTTAACGGGACATCGTAGTCGAGCCATTTCTCGGGGTAAGGGTGTTCGTCAGTCGCCTTCCCGTCCATGAAATGGTACAAACACACATAAGAGCGCTTGGGTGGGCGCTTCAAATTTAGCGCCGTCATCCATTTCCTCAGGTGTTTCTCTTCTTTAGGTGGTGGGTGTAAATTGTAAAGTGCACCACAACACTCCGACCGCGTCACAATGTGTTCGCTACATCGTTGGTGCAATTGTTTTTTTTAATACAATTGTTATGCAGCCCCTAACTGAGCATATATCATACTTCTCTTCGTTCTGCGATCTGTTATCTAGCCAGCCACTAGCTTAGGTACGTTACATCCGGTCCCTCAGCCGGAAGTAAGATGACAAAACGAGCGCAATGGCGGCACCGTTGTTGCCATGGAAAATAAGGTGAATAGGTTAGCTCAATATTTCAAGTCACATGTATTCAGAGTGACCCCTACTATCACTGTATTAATATTCAAGGCATTTTACTGTATAGTTTTGGAGAAAACGAAAAGCAAATTTACCCAGAACATCAAACTAAGTTGTTGCACTTGCACTTTTTCCCATTTTCCAAAATTCATATAAGATGTTCCTTTATAGGTTAGCTCATTCTCTCAAGTCATATGTATTCAGAGTGACCCCTACTTTCACTGTATTAATTTTCGAGGCATTTTACTGTATAGTTTTGGAGAAAACTAAAAGCAAATTCACCCAAAACAAACTCCATTGTTGCACTTGCACTTTTTCCCATTTTCAAAAATTCATATAAAGTGTTCCTTTATAGGTTAGCTCTTTCTTTTAATGCATATGTATTCAGAGTGACCTAGACTATCACTGGATTCATTTTCAAAGCATTTTACTGTATAGTTTTTGAGAAAACTAAAAGCAAATTCACCCAAAACATCAAACTCATTTGTTGCACTTCAACTTTTTCCCATTTTCCAAAATTCATATAAGGTGTTCCTTTATAGGTTAGCTCATTCTCTCAAGTCATATGTATTCAGAGTGACCCCTACTTTCACTGTATTAATTTTCGAGGCATTTTACTGTATAGTTTTGGAGAAAACTAAAAGCAAATTCATGCAAAACATCAAACTCCATTGTTGCACTTGCACTTTTTCCCATTTTCTAAAATTCATATAAAGTGTTCCTTTATAGGTTAGCTCATTCTTTTAATGCATATGTATTCAGAGTGACCTAGACTATCACTGGATTCATTTTCAAAGCATTTTACTGTATAGTTTTGGAGAAAACTGAAAGCAAATTCACCCAAAACATCAAACTCCATTGTTGCACTTAAACTTTTCCCCATATTCCAACATTAATAAAAATGGTTGCTTTATAGGTTAGCTCAATATTTCAAGTCACATGTATTCAGAGTGACCCCTACTATCACTGTATTAATATTCAAGGCATTTTACTGTATAGTTTTGTAGAAAACTAAAAGCAAATTCACCCAAAACATCAAACTCCATTGTTGCACTTAAACTTTTCCCCATATTCCAACATTAATAAAAAGGGTTGCTTTATAGGTTAGCTCAATATTTCAAGTTATATGTATTCAGAGTGACCCCTACTATCACTGTATTAATATTCAAAGCATTTTACTGTATAGTTTTGGAGAAAACTAAAAGCAAATTCACCCAAAACATCAAACTCCAGTTGCACTTAAACTTTCCCCATATTCCAACATTAATAAAAAGGGTTGCTTTATAGGTTAGCTCAATATTTCAAGTCACATGTATACAGAGTGAGCCCGACTATCACTGGATTCATTTTCAAAGCATTTTACTGTATAGTTTTGGAGAAAACTAAAAGCATATTCACCCAAAACAACAAAATGAATCCTAGCAATTGCAGTGTGTCCCATTTTCCAACATCCATAAAAAGGGTTGCTTTATAGGTTAGCTCAATATTTCAAGTTATACAGTATGTATTCAGAGTGACCCGGACTATCACTGTATTAATTTTCAAAGCATTTTACTGTATAGTTTTTGAGAAAACGAAAAGCAAATTTACCCAAAACATCAAACTCCGTTGTTGCACTTGCACTTTTTCCCATTTTCAAAAATTCATATAAAGTGTTCCTTTAAAGGTTAGCTCATTCTTTTAATGCATATGTATTCAGAGTGACCTAGACTATCACTGGATTCATTTTCAAAGCATTTTACTGTATAGTTTTGGAGAAAACTAAAAGCAAATTCACCCAAAACATCAAACTCAATTGTTGCACTTCAACTTTTTCCCATTTTCCAAAATTAATATAAGGTGTTCCTTTATAGGTTAGCTCATTTCTTTAATGTATATGTATTCAGAGTGACCTAGACTATCATTGGATTCATTTTCAAAGCATTTTACTTTATAGTTTTGGAGAAAACTAAAAGCAAATTCACCCAAAACATCAAACTCCATTGTTGCACTTCAACTTTTTCCCATTTTCCAAAATTCATATAAGGTGTTCCTTTATAGGTTAGCTCATTCGCTCAAGTTATATGTATTCAGAGTGACCCCTACTTCCACTGTATTAATTTTCGAGGCATTTTACTGTATAGTTTTGGAGAAAACTAAAAGCAAATTCACGCAAAACATCAAACTCCATTGTTGCACTTGCACTTTTTCCCATTTTCTAAAATTCATATAAAGTGTTCCTTTATAGGTTAGCTCATTCTTTTAATGTATATGTATTCAGAGTGACCTAGACTATCACTGTATTAATTTTCAAAGCATTTTACTGTATAGTTTTCTCAAAACCGAAAAGCAAATTTACCCAAAACATCAAACTCTGTTGTTGCACTTGCACTTTTTCCCATTTTCCAAAATTCATATAAGGTGTTCCTTTATAGGTTAGCTCATTCCTTTAATGCATATGTATTCAGAGTGACCTAGACTATCACTGGATTCATTTTCAAAGCATTTTACTGTATAGTTTTGGAGAAAACTAAAAGCAAATTCACCCAAAACATCAAACTCCATTGTTGCACTTAAACTTTTCCCCATATTCCAACATTAATAAAAATGGTTGCTTTATAGGTTAGCTCAATATTTCAAGTCATATGTATTAAGAGTGACCCCTACTATCACTGTATTAATATTCAAGGCATTTTACTGTATAGTTTTGGAGAAAACTAAAAGCAAATTCACCCAAAACATCAAACTCCATAGTTGCACTTAAACTTTTCCCCATATTCCAACATTAATAAAAATGGTTGCTTTATAGGTTAGCTCAATATTTCAAGTCACATGTATTCAGAGTGACCCCTACTATCACTGTATTAATATTCAAGGCATTTTACTGTATAGTTTTGGAGAAAACTAAAAGCAAATTCACCCAAAACATCAAACTCCAGTTGCACTTAAACTTTTCCCCATATTCCAACATTAATAAAAAGGGTTGCTTTATAGGTTAGCTCAATATTTCATGTCACATGTATACAGAGTGAGCCCGACTATCACTGGATTCATATTCAAAGCATTTTACTGTATAATTTTGGAGAAAACTAAAAGCATATTCACCCAAAACAACAAAATGAATCCTAGCAATTGCAGTGTGTCCCATTTTCCAACATCCATAAAAAGGGTTGCTTTATAGGTTA
Source organism: Carassius gibelio (assembly GCF_023724105.1). Classification (NCBI taxonomy): domain Eukaryota; kingdom Metazoa; phylum Chordata; class Actinopteri; order Cypriniformes; family Cyprinidae; genus Carassius; species Carassius gibelio. Next base: position 1,537,208 of record NC_068372.1, read on the forward strand.
GCTCAATATTTCAAGTTATATGTATTCAGAGTGACCCGGCCTATCACTGTATTAATTTTCAAAGCATTTTACTGTATAGTTTTCTCAAAACCGAAAAGCAAATTTACCCAAAACATCAAACTCCGTTGTTGCACTTGCACTTTTTCCCATTTTCCAAAATTCATATAAGGTGTTCCTTTATAGGTTAGCTCATTCCTTTAATGCATATGTATTCAGAGTGACCTAGACTATCACTGGATTCATTTTCAAAGCATTTTACTGTATAGTTTTGGAGAAAACTAAAAGCAAATTCACCCAAAACATCAAACTCCATTGTTGCACTTAAACTTTTCCCCATATTCCAACATTAATAAAAATGGTTGCTTTATAGGTTAGCTCAATATTTCAAGTCACATGTATTCAGAGTGACCCCTACTATCACTGTATTAATATTCAAAGCATTTTACTGTACAGTTTTGGAGAAAACTAAAAGCAAATTCACCCAAAACATCAAACTCCATTGTTGCACTTAAACTTTTTCCCATATTCCAAAATTCATATAAAGTGTTCCTTTATAGGTTAGCTCATTCTTTTAATGCATATGTATTTAGAGTGACCCCTATTATCACTGTATTAATTATCAAGGCATTTTACTGTATAGTTTTGGAGAAAACTAAAAGCAAATTCACCCAAAACATCAAACTTCATTGTTGCACTTAAACTTTTTCCCATTTTCCAAAATTCATATAAAGTGTTCCTTTATAGGTTAGCTCAATATTTCAAGTCATATGTATTAAGAGTGACCCCTACTATCACTGTATTAATATTCAAGGCATTTTACTGTATAGTTTTGGAGAAAACTAAAAGCAAATTCACCCAAAACATCAAACTCCATTGTTGCACTTAAACTTTTTCCCATTTTCAAAAATTCATATAAAGTGTTCCTTTATAGGTTAGCTCTTTCTTTTAATGCATATGTATTCAGAGTGACCTAGACTATCACTGGATTCATTTTCAAAGCATTTTACTGTATAGTTTTTGAGAAAACTAAAAGCAAATTCACCCAAAACATCAAACTCATTTGTTGCACTTCAACTTTTTCCCATTTTCCAAAATTCATATAAGGTGTTCCTTTATAGGTTAGCTCATTCTCTCAAGTCATATGTATTCAGAGTGACCCCTACTTTCACTGTATTAATTTTCGAGGCATTTTACTGTATAGTTTTGGAGAAAACTAAAAGCAAATTCATGCAAAACATCAAACTCCATTGTTGCACTTGCACTTTTTCCCATTTTCTAAAATTCATATAAAGTGTTCCTTTATAGGTTAGCTCATTCTTTTAATGCATATGTATTCAGAGTGACCTAGACTATCACTGGATTCATTTTCAAAGCATTTTACTGTATAGTTTTGGAGAAAACTGAAAGCAAATTCACCCAAAACATCAAACTCCATTGTTGCACTTAAACTTTTCCCCATATTCCAACATTAATAAAAATGGTTGCTTTATAGGTTAGCTCAATATTTCAAGTCACATGTATTCAGAGTGACCCCTACTATCACTGTATTAATATTCAAGGCATTTTACTGTATAGTTTTGTAGAAAACTAAAAGCAAATTCACCCAAAACATCAAACTCCATTGTTGCACTTAAACTTTTCCCCATATTCCAACATTAATAAAAAGGGTTGCTTTATAGGTTAGCTCAATATTTCAAGTTATATGTATTCAGAGTGACCCCTACTATCACTGTATTAATATTCAAAGCATTTTACTGTATAGTTTTGGAGAAAACTAAAAGCAAATTCACCCAAAACATCAAACTCCAGTTGCACTTAAACCTTCCCCATATTCCAACATTAATAAAAAGGGTTGCTTTATAGGTTAGCTCAATATTTCAAGTCACATGTATACAGAGTGAGCCCGACTATCACTGGATTCATTTTCAAAGCATTTTACTGTATAGTTTTGGAGAAAACTAAAAGCATATTCACCCAAAACAACAAAATGAATCCTAGCAATTGCAGTGTGTCCCATTTTCCAACATCCATAAAAAGGGTTGCTTTATAGGTTAGCTCAATATTTCAAGTTATACAGTATGTATTCAGAGTGACCCGGACTATCACTGTATTAATTTTCAAAGCATTTTACTGTATAGTTTTTGAGAAAACGAAAAGCAAATTTACCCAAAACATCAAACTCCGTTGTTGCACTTGCACTTTTTCCCATTTTCAAAAATTCATATAAAGTGTTCCTTTAAAGGTTAGCTCATTCTTTTAATGCATATGTATTCAGAGTGACCTAGAATATCACTGGATTCATTTTCAAAGCATTTTACTGTAAGTTTCAAGTTTCAAGTTTCATTTATTTCAGGAATATATGGCCTCTCGGCCCATAGTTCCACAAATGTCATGACATGGCAGATAATCTCTTTTTCGTTCCTTGATATATATACAGTGCTAACCGCCATGCATTCTCAGAATCACAAATACTTGGCACATCTTTGCAGACATCACCCACAAGGACAAGTTCACTAAAATATTTCTTGCGTAAATCTCTATACAAAGGACAAACATACAAAAAGTGCATCTCATCTTCAATCACAGAAATATTTGTTAAATTACAATAATGACAGATTCTTTCTGCAACTGGTGTATTACTCCATCTACCCGTTTCTATAGCTAACTGATGGCTTGAACATCTGAACAAGAATAATGATCGTACCAGTTGCCTATTATACACAGACGTAATGTAGCTCTCTTGTATTAACAAAGACTTGCATTGTGAGTATATGTTTAGTTTGTTATTTTCTAAAACTGATGCATACCATGCCTCATGTGCTTTTTCTTTCAATCTTTGATTTAGAACAGCTGTAAATGTTCTTATATCACCTACACTTTGAGCCTCCCAAGTAGCTAAAAAGCCATAAAATTCAATAATACTCTAATATTCGTAACCCAAGTTTTTCTACCTACTTTATCTAATTCTAAAAGCATATTGTAGCATTTTCTTGGATAGCGATGATCAGGCATTGACACTAATTTTATCCAATACATAATACATCTTTTCATATAGGAGGTCGACAATGCAAATCTTCCCAGGTCACCCAAAACCGCTACATTACTTACACTTGTGCTGACACACAAAAGTTTTTTACAAAAAGACACTTGAACATTCTCAATACATTCAACTGGTTCGAAGCCCCATATTTCACAACCATAATACAGTATAGGTGCAACCATGCGATCAAACAAAAACAGAGCTTGCGTGTAGCTAATTTTTTGTTTACGGATAAACTTTAGCAAGGAAAACATTGCTTTCTTGCCTTGGCTTGCTAAATGCTGACGGGTTTTCCACCATGACAATTTTGGTGTAAACCACATACCAAGATACTTGTAACAATTAACTACTTCTATCTGTTCTTCAGCAAAATACCATTTTTCATTTTTGTTCAAATGTCCCCCTCTTCTAAAGACCATAATTTTTGTTTTACTCAAGTTCACTCTCATACCATAGAACTTACAGAATTTTTCCAACTGTTCAATCTGTCTCTGTAACCCTCCAATTGTATCTGCTACAGTGGCCATATCATCAGCATACAACAATGTTTGCACTTCTGTCATCATTTCAATCTGAATACCTTTACAATTTTTCTTTAGCATTGTTATGTATTCATTTAGAAAAAGAACAAACAAAAAAGGGCTCACCGTGCAACCCTGTCTCACCCCAATGGTACAATCAAAATATTCTGTTAAACCTTCATTTCCTTTCACACATGACTTAAGTTTGGAATACATAGATTTTAATACATTAAATACTTTCCCACCAATACCATTCTTAATGAGAATAAAATACAAAAGAGTATGTTGAACACTATCGAAAGCTTTAGAAAAATCAATAAATATACAATACATCTTTCCTTTTTGCTTTGTAATATATTTCTGAACCATTGACTGTAAAATAAAAATATTATCTATTGTGGAATAACCAGACCTGTATCCTGCTTGTTCTTCAAAGAGTATATTATTCATTTCTGCATAGTGCACTAACCTCGTATTCAGGATCTTTGTAAAAATTTTACCTAGTACGTTAAGCAGTGAGATTCCTCTATAGTTCTCCACATCATTTTTATCACCATTCTTATATAGAGGACAAATCACAGCTTCACACCAGGACTCTGGGAAATCTCCTGTTTCTAATATTTTGTTATATAAAGAAAGCATTATGGGACATAGCGTATGTAGAGCTACTTTTATCATTTCAATTATAATACCATCCGGTCCAGGGGCTTTTCCATTACTCATTGACATAATAGCTTTAAAGACCTCATTATACATAATATTACTGTCCAAAATTTCATCTCGATTAAAAACTGTAGTATCATGATTGTTTACACAGTCTGTAACAAAGATTTCAAAATCAACATCTAAGTTACATTTTGACTCCGATAACAACTGCATAAAATATTCTAACCACTTAAAGTGTTCAATGTTATTAGATTGTTTGCTGGCCCCTCTAAAGCTCTTAATTTTCTTCCACAATTGTTGTGTTTTCATGTCACCCTGCAACATATTACCTAAGGTATTGTAATTGTACTGTTTTTTCTTTCTATCACATAATTTTTTAAATATACTTCTCTCAACAATATAACTCTTCAGATTTCTCTCATTACTTATTCTTCTAAAGAGATTTAGTGCAGTATATTTAGCATATTTCTGGCATGAACAATCTTCGTCCCACCATTGTGGTTGGTTCCTTTTAAGTGTAGATTTTTTAATCAAAAATTTTCCTGCCTCATGTAGACAATCTGTCAGGATTTTAGTTGCTATTTTAGTGTTTTCTTCCACTGCTTTCCCAAACTCACATATAAAATTATTATTAAATAGATAAGATAACCTTTGTACAAACTCCCTTTCACTATCTATTCCCCATTTAAATCTTATCCAGGGTTTTACATTACCATCTATCTTCGTTTTTATTCTTGATTCAATGCTATTTATCCTCATAGTATACAGTAATGGGAAATGATCAGAAATATCCACGTGTAAGATTTCAAAATCCTTAACATGTGTAAAGAGATCACTAGAGATAATAAAATAATCGATCACACTGCATCCTGCAGCTGATATAAATGTGAATTCTCCATCAATATCTTTACCAACTCTTCCATTAACTAAATGAATATTTAGATTGCGGCACATATCTAAAAGACAGCGACCAAACGTATTAATCACCTTATCTTTTGATTTTCTGTGCCATTCAAAATAATCATTAGTGTAATAACTGCCACAGGCTATATATTCAGAGTCATCACACTCAATGTAATCACATTCATTACCTGTTCTAGCATTAAAATCCCCTGCGATGATAAGTTTTACATCTTCTCCAAATTGATCTAGCACATTTAAGATTTCATTTTCCAAGGAAACAATACCATTTTTCTCTTCTCTCTTTCTATATGAGCTAGATCCCTCTGGGAAAATATAAGTGAAAATAAGGACAGTGTTATCTTCGAATAACCCACTCTCTTTGTCAGAATATAGAACTACACAGTCAGTTGCTTGTACACAAATCCTATAGAGATATTTCACAATAGAATCATGTACATATACACAAATACCTCCAATATTACGACCAAATGTTGACACTCGCTTATGCACGAGACGAAAACATGTATAATCAGTCAGTAAGTTGCAAAACTCAGTCTCATCTTGTGACCAGACTTCACTCAAACATATGACAGAGTTTCCATTCAGAGTGTCCAATAACTCACTGTTATTGACCTTTGTCTTTAACCCGTGAACATTCCATGCCAATACAGTGAGTTCATTTGGGCCGAGGCCGTCATCCTACCTTACGAAAGTTTCAGATGATCTTTCTTTATTCGTTTCAATTTCAATCACGGACTCCGACTCTGTGTCATAAGTTAACATTTTACCGTCCACAAATAATTTGTCGAAACGAAGTGACATCCGTGTGTTTGGTTGAGTTTGTCGTAGAGTTTGCATGTAGTTAACCAACTTTCTCCGTATCTCACGCACACGAGCACTGAAGTCCTCTGACACCCTAATTCGATTGTTTACTTCATCTTCACTACTTCGTTCACGCCATTCCCGAGTTTTTTGTCTTGCCTTGTGTAGAATCTCTTCCTTGTCTTTCCACCTTGTGAAACGAACCACCACCGGCCTTGCTCTCCCATGCGATCTTTTCCCAACCCGGTGAGCGCGTTCAATCGGTAGTTCCTCGTCGCTTTTGGCTCTTTCCACACCAAAGTATTCAGCCGCGTGTTCCCGTATCTTTTTCTCACTCTCTTCCCATGTTTCCCGATCCGATTCTGGGATACCATAAAAGACAAGGTTATCCCGCCTGCTTTGGTTTTCCATGCGATCATACCTCTCCTGAAGTTCGGCATTTTCCTGTTCAAGTCTCTGCACTGTTTCCACAAACTTTTCCACCAACTCTTTTAAATCCATGACTTCTTTATGAAGTGATTCAATCTGCGTGAGAGTGTGAGGTTCGTTTGGTTCTAAACCACCTGTCGCTCCAAACAGTGTTGTTTGCCGCGTTGTTCTCTCCGGCCTAAACGTTGTGTCTACGACACCACGCTTGCCTCTCGCGGGACCGGGATTTTCCTCCACATCGCCCGCTAAGATTAAAAGAAGGCAGATTGCTACCGCTAGCCGCAGTCCGCCCGCAAACACGCCGTTATGGAGTTTTATTGTGGCTATCTTGACCTTTTCTTTGGACGCTGGCTGAGAATACCGTCCTATTCTCTGCCTCCATTGTTCAACGGTGATCCCCATGTCAGGTGTAACCTTCCAACAAACACTTCCTCTGTACTCCACGTATGTGTATCAATTTTACTGTATAGTTTTGGAGAAAACTAAAAGCAAATTCACCCAAAACATCAAACTCAATTGTTGCACTTCAACTTTTTCCCATTTTCCAAAATTAATATAAGGTGTTCCTTTATAGGTTAGCTCATTTCTTTAATGTATATGTATTCAGAGTGACCTAGACTATCATTGGATTCATTTTCAAAGCATTTTACTTTATAGTTTTGGAGAAAACTAAAAGCAAATTCACCCAAAACATCAAACTCCATTGTTGCACTTCAACTTTTTCCCATTTTCCAAAATTCATATAAGGTGTTCCTTTATAGGTTAGCTCATTCTCTCAAGTTATATGTATTCAGAGTGACCCCTACTTCCACTGTATTAATTTTCGAGGCATTTTACTGTATAGTTTTGGAGAAAACTAAAAGCAAATTCATGCAAAACATCAAACTCCATTGTTGCACTTGCACTTTTTCCCATTTTCTAAAATTCATATAAAGTGTTCCTTTATAGGTTAGCTCATTCTTTTAATGTATATGTATTCAGAGTGACCTAGACTATCACTGTATTAATTTTCAAAGCATTTTACTGTATAGTTTTCTCAAAACCGAAAAGCAAATTTACCCAAAACATCAAACTCCGTTGTTGCACTTACACTTTTTCCCATTTTCCAAAATTCATATAAGGTGTTCCTTTATAGGTTAGCTCATTCCTTTAATGCATATGTATTCAGAGTGACCTAGACTATCACTGGATTCATTTTCAAAGCATTTTACTGTATAGTTTTGGAGAAAACTAAAAGCAAATTCACCCAAAACATCAAACTCCATTGTTGCACTTAAACTTTTCCCCATATTCCAACATTAATAAAAATGGTTGCTTTATAGGTTAGCTCAATATTTCAAGTCACATGTATTCAGAGTGACCCCTACTATCACTGTATTAATATTCAAGGCATTTTACTGTACAGTTTTGGAGAAAACTAAAAGCAAATTCACCCAAAACATCAAACTCCATTGTTGCACTTAAACTTTTTCCCATATTCCAAAATTCATATAAAGTGTTCCTTTATAGGTTAGCTCATTCTTTTAATGCATATGTATTTAGAGTGACCCCTATTATCACTGTATTAATTATCAAGGCATTTTACTGTATAGTTTTGGAGAAAACTAAAAGCAAATTCACCCAAAACATCAAACTTCATTGTTGCACTTAAACTTTTTCCCATTTTCCAAAATTCATATAAAGTGTTCCTTTATAGGTTAGCTCAATATTTCAAGTCATATGTATTAAGAGTGACCCCTACTATCACTGTATTAATATTCAAGGCATTTTACTGTATAGTTTTGGAGAAAACTAAAAGCAAATTCACCCAAAACATCAAACTCCATAGTTGCACTTAAACTTTTCCCCATATTCCAACATTAATAAAAATGGTTGCTTTATAGGTTAGCTCAATATTTCAAGTCACATGTATTCAGAGTGACCCCTACTATCACTGTATTAATATTCAAGGCATTTTACTGTATAGTTTTGGAGAAAACTAAAAGCAAATTCACCCAAAACATCAAACTCCAGTTGCACTTAAACTTTTCCCCATATTCCAACATTAATAAAAAGGGTTGCTTTATAGGTTAGCTCAATATTTCATGTCACATGTATACAGAGTGAGCCCGACTATCACTGGATTCATATTCAAAGCATTTTACTGTATAATTTTGGAGAAAACTAAAAGCATATTCACCCAAAACAACAAAATGAATCCTAGCAATTGCAGTGTGTCCCATTTTCCAACATCCATAAAAAGGGTTGCTTTATAGGTTAGCTCAATATTTCAAGTTATATGTATTCAGAGTGACCCGGCCTATCACTGTATTAATTTTCAAAGCATTTTACTGTATAGTTTTCTCAAAACCGAAAAGCAAATTTACCCAAAACATCAAACTCTGTTGTTGCACTTGCACTTTTTCCCATTTTCCAAAATTCATATAAGGTGTTCCTTTATAGGTTAGCTCATTCCTTTAATGCATATGTATTCAGAGTGACCTAGACTATCACTGGATTCATTTTCAAAGCATTTTACTGTATAGTTTTGGAGAAAACTAAAAGCAAATTCACCCAAAACATCAAACTCCATTGTTGCACTTAAACTTTTCCCCATATTCCAACATTAATAAAAATGGTTGCTTTATAGGTTAGCTCAATATTTCAAGTCACATGTATTCAGAGTGACCCCTACTATCACTGTATTAATATTCAAGGCATTTTACTGTACAGTTTTGGAGAAAACTAAAAGCAAATTCACCCAAAACATCAAACTCCATTGTTGCACTTAAACTTTTTCCCATTTTCAAAAATTCATATAAAGTGTTCCTTTATAGGTTAGCTCTTTCTTTTAATGCATATGTATTCAGAGTGACCTAGACTATCACTGGATCAATTTTCAAAGCATTTTACTGTATAGTTTTTGAGAAAACTAAAAGCAAATTCACCCAAAACATCAAACTCATTTGTTGCACTTCAACTTTTTCCCATTTTCCAAAATTCATATAAGGTGTTCCTTTATAGGTTAGCTCATTCTCTCAAGTCATATGTATTCAGAGTGACCCCTACTATCACTGTATTAATATTCAAAGCATTTTACTGTATAGTTTTGGAGAAAACTAAAAGCAAATTCACCCAAAACAACAAAATGAATCCTAGCAATTGCAGTGTGTCCCATTTTCCAACATCCATAAAAAGGGTTGCTTTATAGGTTAGCTCAATATTTCAAGTTATACAGTATGTATTCAGAGTGACCCGGACTATCACTGTATTAATTTTCAAAGCATTTTACTGTATAGTTTTTGAGAAAACGAAAAGCAAATTTACCCAAAACATCAAACTCCGTTGTTGCACTTGCACTTTTTCCCATTTTCAAAAATTCATATAAAGTGTTCCTTTAAAGGTTAGCTCATTCTTTTAATGCATATGTATTCAGAGTGACCTAGAATATCACTGGATTCATTTTCAAAGCATTTTACTGTATAGTTTTGGAGAAAACTAAAAGCAAATTCACCCAAAACATCAAACTCAATTGTTGCACTTCAACTTTTTCCCATTTTCCAAAATTAATATAAGGTGTTCCTTTATAGGTTAGCTCATTTCTTTAATGTATATGTATTCAGAGTGACCTAGACTATCATTGGATTCATTTTCAAAGCATTTTACTTTATAGTTTTGGAGAAAACTAAAAGCAAATTCACCCAAAACATCAAACTCCATTGTTGCACTTCAACTTTTTCCCATTTTCCAAAATTCATATAAGGTGTTCCTTTATAGGTTAGCTCATTCTCTCAAGTTATATGTATTCAGAGTGACCCCTACTTCCACTGTATTAATTTTCGAGGCATTTTACTGTATAGTTTTGGAGAAAACTAAAAGCAAATTCACGCAAAACATCAAACTCCATTGTTGCACTTGCACTTTTTCCCATTTTCTAAAATTCATATAAAGTGTTCCTTTATAGGTTAGCTCATTCTTTTAATGTATATGTATTCAGAGTGACCTAGACTATCACTGTATTAATTTTCAAAGCATTTTACTGTATAGTTTTCTCAAAACCGAAAAGCAAATTTACCCAAAACATCAAACTCCGTTGTTGCACTTACACTTTTTCCCATTTTCCAAAATTCATATAAGGTGTTCCTTTATAGGTTAGCTCATTCCTTTAATGCATATGTATTCAGAGTGACCTAGACTATCACTGGATTCATTTTCAAAGCATTTTACTGTATAGTTTTGGAGAAAACTAAAAGCAAATTCACCCAAAACATCAAACTCCATTGTTGCACTTAAACTTTTCCCCATATTCCAACATTAATAAAAATGGTTGCTTTATAGGTTAGCTCAATATTTCAAGTCACATGTATTCAGAGTGACCCCTACTATCACTGTATTAATATTCAAGGCATTTTACTGTACAGTTTTGGAGAAAACTAAAAGCAAATTCACCCAAAACATCAAACTCCATTGTTGCACTTAAACTTTTTCCCATATTCCAAAATTCATATAAAGTGTTCCTTTATAGGTTAGCTCATTCTTTTAATGCATATGTATTTAGAGTGACCCCAATTATCACTGTATTAATTATCAAGGCATTTTACTGTATAGTTTTGGAGAAAACTAAAAGCAAATTCACCCAAAACATCAAACTTCATTGTTGCACTTAAACTTTTTCCCATTTTCCAAAATTCATATAAAGTGTTCCTTTATAGGTTAGCTCAATATTTCAAGTCATATGTATTAAGAGTGACCCCTACTATCACTGTATTAATATTCAAGGCATTTTACTGTATAGTTTTGGAGAAAACTAAAAGCAAATTCACCCAAAACATCAAACTCCATAGTTGCACTTAAACTTTTCCCCATATTCCAACATTAATAAAAATGGTTGCTTTATAGGTTAGCTCAATATTTCAAGTCACATGTATTCAGAGTGACCCCTACTATCACTGTATTAATATTCAAGGCATTTTACTGTATAGTTTTGGAGAAAACTAAAAGCAAATTCACCCAAAACATCAAACTCCAGTTGCACTTAAACTTTTCCCCATATTCCAACATTAATAAAAAGGGTTGCTTTATAGGTTAGCTCAATATTTCATGTCACATGTATACAGAGTGAGCCCGACTATCACTGGATTCATATTCAAAGCATTTTACTGTATAATTTTGGAGAAAACTAAAAGCATATTCACCCAAAACAACAAAATGAATCCTAGCAATTGCAGTGTGTCCCATTTTCCAACATCCATAAAAAGGGTTGCTTTATAGGTTAGCTCAATATTTCAAGTTATATGTATTCAGAGTGACCCGGCCTATCACTGTATTAATTTTCAAAGCATTTTACTGTATAGTTTTCTCAAAACCGAAAAGCAAATTTACCCAAAACATCAAACTCCGTTGTTGCACTTGCACTTTTTCCCATTTTCCAAAATTCATATAAGGTGTTCCTTTATAGGTTAGCTCATTCCTTTAATGCATATGTATTCAGAGTGACCTAGACTATCACTGGATTCATTTTCAAAGCATTTTACTGTATAGTTTTGGAGAAAACTAAAAGCAAATTCACCCAAAACATCAAACTCCATTGTTGCACTTAAACTTTTCCCCATATTCCAACATTAATAAAAATGGTTGCTTTATAGGTTAGCTCAATATTTCAAGTCACATGTATTCAGAGTGACCCCTACTATCACTGTATTAATATTCAAGGCATTTTACTGTACAGTTTTGGAGAAAACTAAAAGCAAATTCACCCAAAACATCAAACTCCATTGTTGCACTTAAACTTTTTCCCATTTTCAAAAATTCATATAAAGTGTTCCTTTATAGGTTAGCTCTTTCTTTTAATGCATATGTATTCAGAGTGACCTAGACTATCACTGGATTCATTTTCAAAGCATTTTACTGTATAGTTTTTGAGAAAACTAAAAGCAAATTCACCCAAAACATCAAACTCATTTGTTGCACTTCAACTTTTTCCCATTTTCCAAAATTCATATAAGGTGTTCCTTTATAGGTTAGCTCATTCTCTCAAGTCATATGTATTCAGAGTGACCCCTACTTTCACTGTATTAATTTTCGAGGCATTTTACTGTATAGTTTTGGAGAAAACTAAAAGCAAATTCACGCAAAACATCAAACTCCATTGTTGCACTTGCACTTTTTCCCATTTTCTAAAATTCATATAAAGTGTTCCTTTATAGGTTAGCTCATTCTTTTAATGCATATGTATTCAGAGTGACCTAGACTATCACTGGATTCATTTTCAAAGCATTTTACTGTATAGTTTTGGAGAAAACTGAAAGCAAATTCACCCAAAACATCAAACTCCATTGTTGCACTTAAACTTTTCCCCATATTCCAACATTAATAAAAATGGTTGCTTTATAGGTTAGCTCAATATTTCAAGTCACATGTATTCAGAGTGACCCCTACTATCACTGTATTAATATTCAAGGCATTTTACTGTATAGTTTTGGAGAAAACTAAAAGCAAATTCACCCAAAACATCAAACTCCATTGTTGCACTTAAACTTTTCCCCATATTCCAACATTAATAAAAAGGGTTGCTTTATAGGTTAGCTCAATATTTCAAGTTATATGTATTCAGAGTGACCCCTACTATCACTGTATTAATATTCAAAGCATTTTACTGTATAGTTTTGGAGAAAACTAAAAGCAAATTCACCCAAAACATCAAACTCCAGTTGCACTTAAACCTTCCCCATATTCCAACATTAATAAAAAGGGTTGCTTTATAGGTTAGCTCAATATTTCAAGTTATATGTATTCAGAGTGACCCCTACTATCACTGTATTAATATTCAAAGCATTTTACTGTATAGTTTTGGAGAAAACTAAAAGCAAATTCACCCAAAACATCAAACTCCAGTTGCACTTAAACCTTCCCCATATTCCAACATTAATAAAAAGGGTTGCTTTATAGGTTAGCTCAATATTTCAAGTCACATGTATACAGAGTGAGCCCGACTATCACTGGATTCATTTTCAAAGCATTTTACTGTATAGTTTTGGAGAAAACTAAAAGCATATTCACCCAAAACAACAAAATGAATCCTAGCAATTGCAGTGTGTCCCATTTTCCAACATCCATAAAAAGGGTTGCTTTATAGGTTAGCTCAATATTTCAAGTTATACAGTATGTATTCAGAGTGACCCGGACTATCACTGTATTAATTTTCAAAGCATTTTACTGTATAGTTTTTGAGAAAACGAAAAGCAAATTTACCCAAAACATCAAACTCCGTTGTTGCACTTGCACTTTTTCCCATTTTCAAAAATTCATATAAAGTGTTCCTTTAAAGGTTAGCTCATTCTTTTAATGCATATGTATTCAGAGTGACCTAGACTATCACTGGATTCATTTTCAAAGCATTTTACTGTATAGTTTTGGAGAAAACTAAAAGCAAATTCACCCAAAACATCAAACTCAATTGTTGCACTTCAACTTTTTCCCATTTTCCAAAATTAATATAAGGTGTTCCTTTATAGGTTAGCTCATTTCTTTAATGTATATGTATTCAGAGTGACCTAGACTATCATTGGATTCATTTTCAAAGCATTTTACTTTATAGTTTTGGAGAAAACTAAAAGCAAATTCACCCAAAACATCAAACTCCATTGTTGCACTTCAACTTTTTCCCATTTTCCAAAATTCATATAAGGTGTTCCTTTATAGGTTAGCTCATTCTCTCAAGTTATATGTATTCAGAGTGACCCCTACTTCCACTGTATTAATTTTCGAGGCATTTTACTGTATAGTTTTGGAGAAAACTAAAAGCAAATTCACGCAAAACATCAAACTCCATTGTTGCACTTGCACTTTTTCCCATTTTCTAAAATTCATATAAAGTGTTCCTTTATAGGTTAGCTCATTCTTTTAATGTATATGTATTCAGAGTGACCTAGACTATCACTGTATTAATTTTCAAAGCATTTTACTGTATAGTTTTCTCAAAACCGAAAAGCAAATTTACCCAAAACATCAAACTCCGTTGTTGCACTTACACTTTTTCCCATTTTCCAAAATTCATATAAGGTGTTCCTTTATAGGTTAGCTCATTCCTTTAATGCATATGTATTCAGAGTGACCTAGACTATCACTGGATTCATTTTCAAAGCATTTTACTGTATAGTTTTGGAGAAAACTAAAAGCAAATTCACCCAAAACATCAAACTCCATTGTTGCACTTAAACTTTTCCCCATATTCCAACATTAATAAAAATGGTTGCTTTATAGGTTAGCTCAATATTTCAAGTCACATGTATTCAGAGTGACCCCTACTATCACTGTATTAATATTCAAGGCATTTTACTGTACAGTTTTGGAGAAAACTAAAAGCAAATTCACCCAAAACATCAAACTCCATTGTTGCACTTAAACTTTTTCCCATATTCCAAAATTCATATAAAGTGTTCCTTTATAGGTTAGCTCATTCTTTTAATGCATATGTATTTAGAGTGACCCCTATTATCACTGTATTAATTATCAAGGCATTTTACTGTATAGTTTTGGAGAAAACTAAAAGCAAATTCACCCAAAACATCAAACTTCATTGTTGCACTTAAACTTTTTCCCATTTTCCAAAATTCATATAAAGTGTTCCTTTATAGGTTAGCTCAATATTTCAAGTCATATGTATTAAGAGTGACCCCTACTATCACTGTATTAATATTCAAGGCATTTTACTGTATAGTTTTGGAGAAAACTAAAAGCAAATTCACCCAAAACATCAAACTCCATTGTTGCACTTAAACTTTTTCCCATTTTCAAAAATTCATATAAAGTGTTCCTTTATAGGTTAGCTCTTTCTTTTAATGCATATGTATTCAGAGTGACCTAGACTATCACTGGATTCATTTTCAAAGCATTTTACTGTATAGTTTTTGAGAAAACTAAAAGCAAATTCACCCAAAACATCAAACTCATTTGTTGCACTTCAACTTTTTCCCATTTTCCAAAATTCATATAAGGTGTTCCTTTATAGGTTAGCTCATTCTCTCAAGTCATATGTATTCAGAGTGACCCCTACTTTCACTGTATTAATTTTCGAGGCATTTTACTGTATAGTTTTGGAGAAAACTAAAAGCAAATTCATGCAAAACATCAAACTCCATTGTTGCACTTGCACTTTTTCCCATTTTTTAAAATTCATATAAAGTGTTCCTTTATAGGTTAGCTCATTCTTTTAATGCATATGTATTCAGAGTGACCTAGACTATCACTGGATTCATTTTCAAAGCATTTTACTGTATAGTTTTGGAGAAAACTGAAAGCAAATTCACCCAAAACATCAAACTCCATTGTTGCACTTAAACTTTTCCCCATATTCCAACATTAATAAAAATGGTTGCTTTATAGGTTAGCTCAATATTTCAAGTCACATGTATTCAGAGTGACCCCTACTATCACTGTATTAATATTCAAGGCATTTTACTGTATAGTTTTGTAGAAAACTAAAAGCAAATTCACCCAAAACATCAAACTCCATTGTTGCACTTAAACTTTTCCCCATATTCCAACATTAATAAAAAGGGTTGCTTTATAGGTTAGCTCAATATTTCAAGTTATATGTATTCAGAGTGACCCCTACTATCACTGTATTAATATTCAAAGCATTTTACTGTATAGTTTTGGAGAAAACTAAAAGCAAATTCACCCAAAACATCAAACTCCAGTTGCACTTAAACCTTCCCCATATTCC
Organism: Carassius gibelio; assembly: GCF_023724105.1. NCBI lineage: Eukaryota > Metazoa > Chordata > Actinopteri > Cypriniformes > Cyprinidae > Carassius > Carassius gibelio. The sequence continues at coordinate 1,553,295 of NC_068372.1, forward strand.
AACATTAATAAAAAGGGTTGCTTTATAGGTTAGCTCAATATTTCAAGTCACATGTATACAGAGTGAGCCCGACTATCACTGGATTCATTTTCAAAGCATTTTACTGTATAGTTTTGGAGAAAACTAAAAGCATATTCACCCAAAACAACAAAATGAATCCTAGCAATTGCAGTGTGTCCCATTTTCCAACATCCATAAAAAGGGTTGCTTTATAGGTTAGCTCAATATTTCAAGTTATACAGTATGTATTCAGAGTGACCCGGACTATCACTGTATTAATTTTCAAAGCATTTTACTGTATAGTTTTTGAGAAAACGAAAAGCAAATTTACCCAAAACATCAAACTCCGTTGTTGCACTTGCACTTTTTCCCATTTTCAAAAATTCATATAAAGTGTTCCTTTAAAGGTTAGCTCATTCTTTTAATGCATATGTATTCAGAGTGACCTAGAATATCACTGGATTCATTTTCAAAGCATTTTACTGTAAGTTTCAAGTTTCAAGTTTCATTTATTTCAGGAATATATGGCCTCTCGGCCCATAGTTCCACAAATGTCATGACATGGCAGATAATCTCTTTTTCGTTCCTTGATATATATACAGTGCTAACCGCCATGCATTCTCAGAATCACAAATACTTGGCACATCTTTGCAGACATCACCCACAAGGACAAGTTCACTAAAATATTTCTTGCGTAAATCTCTATACAAAGGACAAACATACAAAAAGTGCATCTCATCTTCAATCACAGAAATATTTGTTAAATTACAATAATGACAGATTCTTTCTGCAACTGGTGTATTACTCCATCTACCCGTTTCTATAGCTAACTGATGGCTTGAACATCTGAACAAGAATAATGATCGTACCAGTTGCCTATTATACACAGACGTAATGTAGCTCTCTTGTATTAACAAAGACTTGCATTGTGAGTATATGTTTAGTTTGTTATTTTCTAAAACTGATGCATACCATGCCTCATGTGCTTTTTCTTTCAATCTTTGATTTAGAACAGCTGTAAATGTTCTTATATCACCTACACTTTGAGCCTCCCAAGTAGCTAAAAAGCCATAAAATTCAATAATACTCTAATATTCGTAACCCAAGTTTTTCTACCTACTTTATCTAATTCTAAAAGCATATTGTAGCATTTTCTTGGATAGCGATGATCAGGCATTGACACTAATTTTATCCAATACATAATACATCTTTTCATATAGGAGGTCGACAATGCAAATCTTCCCAGGTCACCCAAAACCGCTACATTACTTACACTTGTGCTGACACACAAAAGTTTTTTACAAAAAGACACTTGAACATTCTCAATACATTCAACTGGTTCGAAGCCCCATATTTCACAACCATAATACAGTATAGGTGCAACCATGCGATCAAACAAAAACAGAGCTTGCGTGTAGCTAATTTTTTGTTTACGGATAAACTTTAGCAAGGAAAACATTGCTTTCTTGCCTTGGCTTGCTAAATGCTGACGGGTTTTCCACCATGACAATTTTGGTGTAAACCACATACCAAGATACTTGTAACAATTAACTACTTCTATCTGTTCTTCAGCAAAATACCATTTTTCATTTTTGTTCAAATGTCCCCCTCTTCTAAAGACCATAATTTTTGTTTTACTCAAGTTCACTCTCATACCATAGAACTTACAGAATTTTTCCAACTGTTCAATCTGTCTCTGTAACCCTCCAATTGTATCTGCTACAGTGGCCATATCATCAGCATACAACAATGTTTGCACTTCTGTCATCATTTCAATCTGAATACCTTTACAATTTTTCTTTAGCATTGTTATGTATTCATTTAGAAAAAGAACAAACAAAAAAGGGCTCACCGTGCAACCCTGTCTCACCCCAATGGTACAATCAAAATATTCTGTTAAACCTTCATTTCCTTTCACACATGACTTAAGTTTGGAATACATAGATTTTAATACATTAAATACTTTCCCACCAATACCATTCTTAATGAGAATAAAATACAAAAGAGTATGTTGAACACTATCGAAAGCTTTAGAAAAATCAATAAATATACAATACATCTTTCCTTTTTGCTTTGTAATATATTTCTGAACCATTGACTGTAAAATAAAAATATTATCTATTGTGGAATAACCAGACCTGTATCCTGCTTGTTCTTCAAAGAGTATATTATTCATTTCTGCATAGTGCACTAACCTCGTATTCAGGATCTTTGTAAAAATTTTACCTAGTACGTTAAGCAGTGAGATTCCTCTATAGTTCTCCACATCATTTTTATCACCATTCTTATATAGAGGACAAATCACAGCTTCACACCAGGACTCTGGGAAATCTCCTGTTTCTAATATTTTGTTATATAAAGAAAGCATTATGGGACATAGCGTATGTAGAGCTACTTTTATCATTTCAATTATAATACCATCCGGTCCAGGGGCTTTTCCATTACTCATTGACATAATAGCTTTAAAGACCTCATTATACATAATATTACTGTCCAAAATTTCATCTCGATTAAAAACTGTAGTATCATGATTGTTTACACAGTCTGTAACAAAGATTTCAAAATCAACATCTAAGTTACATTTTGACTCCGATAACAACTGCATAAAATATTCTAACCACTTAAAGTGTTCAATGTTATTAGATTGTTTGCTGGCCCCTCTAAAGCTCTTAATTTTCTTCCACAATTGTTGTGTTTTCATGTCACCCTGCAACATATTACCTAAGGTATTGTAATTGTACTGTTTTTTCTTTCTATCACATAATTTTTTAAATATACTTCTCTCAACAATATAACTCTTCAGATTTCTCTCATTACTTATTCTTCTAAAGAGATTTAGTGCAGTATATTTAGCATATTTCTGGCATGAACAATCTTCGTCCCACCATTGTGGTTGGTTCCTTTTAAGTGTAGATTTTTTAATCAAAAATTTTCCTGCCTCATGTAGACAATCTGTCAGGATTTTAGTTGCTATTTTAGTGTTTTCTTCCACTGCTTTCCCAAACTCACATATAAAATTATTATTAAATAGATAAGATAACCTTTGTACAAACTCCCTTTCACTATCTATTCCCCATTTAAATCTTATCCAGGGTTTTACATTACCATCTATCTTCGTTTTTATTCTTGATTCAATGCTATTTATCCTCATAGTATACAGTAATGGGAAATGATCAGAAATATCCACGTGTAAGATTTCAAAATCCTTAACATGTGTAAAGAGATCACTAGAGATAATAAAATAATCGATCACACTGCATCCTGCAGCTGATATAAATGTGAATTCTCCATCAATATCTTTACCAACTCTTCCATTAACTAAATGAATATTTAGATTGCGGCACATATCTAAAAGACAGCGACCAAACGTATTAATCACCTTATCTTTTGATTTTCTGTGCCATTCAAAATAATCATTAGTGTAATAACTGCCACAGGCTATATATTCAGAGTCATCACACTCAATGTAATCACATTCATTACCTGTTCTAGCATTAAAATCCCCTGCGATGATAAGTTTTACATCTTCTCCAAATTGATCTAGCACATTTAAGATTTCATTTTCCAAGGAAACAATACCATTTTTCTCTTCTCTCTTTCTATATGAGCTAGATCCCTCTGGGAAAATATAAGTGAAAATAAGGACAGTGTTATCTTCGAATAACCCACTCTCTTTGTCAGAATATAGAACTACACAGTCAGTTGCTTGTACACAAATCCTATAGAGATATTTCACAATAGAATCATGTACATATACACAAATACCTCCAATATTACGACCAAATGTTGACACTCGCTTATGCACGAGACGAAAACATGTATAATCAGTCAGTAAGTTGCAAAACTCAGTCTCATCTTGTGACCAGACTTCACTCAAACATATGACAGAGTTTCCATTCAGAGTGTCCAATAACTCACTGTTATTGACCTTTGTCTTTAACCCGTGAACATTCCATGCCAATACAGTGAGTTCATTTGGGCCGAGGCCGTCATCCTACCTTACGAAAGTTTCAGATGATCTTTCTTTATTCGTTTCAATTTCAATCACGGACTCCGACTCTGTGTCATAAGTTAACATTTTACCGTCCACAAATAATTTGTCGAAACGAAGTGACATCCGTGTGTTTGGTTGAGTTTGTCGTAGAGTTTGCATGTAGTTAACCAACTTTCTCCGTATCTCACGCACACGAGCACTGAAGTCCTCTGACACCCTAATTCGATTGTTTACTTCATCTTCACTACTTCGTTCACGCCATTCCCGAGTTTTTTGTCTTGCCTTGTGTAGAATCTCTTCCTTGTCTTTCCACCTTGTGAAACGAACCACCACCGGCCTTGCTCTCCCATGCGATCTTTTCCCAACCCGGTGAGCGCGTTCAATCGGTAGTTCCTCGTCGCTTTTGGCTCTTTCCACACCAAAGTATTCAGCCGCGTGTTCCCGTATCTTTTTCTCACTCTCTTCCCATGTTTCCCGATCCGATTCTGGGATACCATAAAAGACAAGGTTATCCCGCCTGCTTTGGTTTTCCATGCGATCATACCTCTCCTGAAGTTCGGCATTTTCCTGTTCAAGTCTCTGCACTGTTTCCACAAACTTTTCCACCAACTCTTTTAAATCCATGACTTCTTTATGAAGTGATTCAATCTGCGTGAGAGTGTGAGGTTCGTTTGGTTCTAAACCACCTGTCGCTCCAAACAGTGTTGTTTGCCGCGTTGTTCTCTCCGGCCTAAACGTTGTGTCTACGACACCACGCTTGCCTCTCGCGGGACCGGGATTTTCCTCCACATCGCCCGCTAAGATTAAAAGAAGGCAGATTGCTACCGCTAGCCGCAGTCCGCCCGCAAACACGCCGTTATGGAGTTTTATTGTGGCTATCTTGACCTTTTCTTTGGACGCTGGCTGAGAATACCGTCCTATTCTCTGCCTCCATTGTTCAACGGTGATCCCCATGTCAGGTGTAACCTTCCAACAAACACTTCCTCTGTACTCCACGTATGTGTATCAATTTTACTGTATAGTTTTGGAGAAAACTAAAAGCAAATTCACCCAAAACATCAAACTCAATTGTTGCACTTCAACTTTTTCCCATTTTCCAAAATTAATATAAGGTGTTCCTTTATAGGTTAGCTCATTTCTTTAATGTATATGTATTCAGAGTGACCTAGACTATCATTGGATTCATTTTCAAAGCATTTTACTTTATAGTTTTGGAGAAAACTAAAAGCAAATTCACCCAAAACATCAAACTCCATTGTTGCACTTCAACTTTTTCCCATTTTCCAAAATTCATATAAGGTGTTCCTTTATAGGTTAGCTCATTCTCTCAAGTTATATGTATTCAGAGTGACCCCTACTTCCACTGTATTAATTTTCGAGGCATTTTACTGTATAGTTTTGGAGAAAACTAAAAGCAAATTCATGCAAAACATCAAACTCCATTGTTGCACTTGCACTTTTTCCCATTTTCTAAAATTCATATAAAGTGTTCCTTTATAGGTTAGCTCATTCTTTTAATGTATATGTATTCAGAGTGACCTAGACTATCACTGTATTAATTTTCAAAGCATTTTACTGTATAGTTTTCTCAAAACCGAAAAGCAAATTTACCCAAAACATCAAACTCCGTTGTTGCACTTACACTTTTTCCCATTTTCCAAAATTCATATAAGGTGTTCCTTTATAGGTTAGCTCATTCCTTTAATGCATATGTATTCAGAGTGACCTAGACTATCACTGGATTCATTTTCAAAGCATTTTACTGTATAGTTTTGGAGAAAACTAAAAGCAAATTCACCCAAAACATCAAACTCCATTGTTGCACTTAAACTTTTCCCCATATTCCAACATTAATAAAAATGGTTGCTTTATAGGTTAGCTCAATATTTCAAGTCACATGTATTCAGAGTGACCCCTACTATCACTGTATTAATATTCAAGGCATTTTACTGTACAGTTTTGGAGAAAACTAAAAGCAAATTCACCCAAAACATCAAACTCCATTGTTGCACTTAAACTTTTTCCCATATTCCAAAATTCATATAAAGTGTTCCTTTATAGGTTAGCTCATTCTTTTAATGCATATGTATTTAGAGTGACCCCTATTATCACTGTATTAATTATCAAGGCATTTTACTGTATAGTTTTGGAGAAAACTAAAAGCAAATTCACCCAAAACATCAAACTTCATTGTTGCACTTAAACTTTTTCCCATTTTCCAAAATTCATATAAAGTGTTCCTTTATAGGTTAGCTCAATATTTCAAGTCATATGTATTAAGAGTGACCCCTACTATCACTGTATTAATATTCAAGGCATTTTACTGTATAGTTTTGGAGAAAACTAAAAGCAAATTCACCCAAAACATCAAACTCCATAGTTGCACTTAAACTTTTCCCCATATTCCAACATTAATAAAAATGGTTGCTTTATAGGTTAGCTCAATATTTCAAGTCACATGTATTCAGAGTGACCCCTACTATCACTGTATTAATATTCAAGGCATTTTACTGTATAGTTTTGGAGAAAACTAAAAGCAAATTCACCCAAAACATCAAACTCCAGTTGCACTTAAACTTTTCCCCATATTCCAACATTAATAAAAAGGGTTGCTTTATAGGTTAGCTCAATATTTCATGTCACATGTATACAGAGTGAGCCCGACTATCACTGGATTCATATTCAAAGCATTTTACTGTATAATTTTGGAGAAAACTAAAAGCATATTCACCCAAAACAACAAAATGAATCCTAGCAATTGCAGTGTGTCCCATTTTCCAACATCCATAAAAAGGGTTGCTTTATAGGTTAGCTCAATATTTCAAGTTATATGTATTCAGAGTGACCCGGCCTATCACTGTATTAATTTTCAAAGCATTTTACTGTATAGTTTTCTCAAAACCGAAAAGCAAATTTACCCAAAACATCAAACTCTGTTGTTGCACTTGCACTTTTTCCCATTTTCCAAAATTCATATAAGGTGTTCCTTTATAGGTTAGCTCATTCCTTTAATGCATATGTATTCAGAGTGACCTAGACTATCACTGGATTCATTTTCAAAGCATTTTACTGTATAGTTTTGGAGAAAACTAAAAGCAAATTCACCCAAAACATCAAACTCCATTGTTGCACTTAAACTTTTCCCCATATTCCAACATTAATAAAAATGGTTGCTTTATAGGTTAGCTCAATATTTCAAGTCACATGTATTCAGAGTGACCCCTACTATCACTGTATTAATATTCAAGGCATTTTACTGTACAGTTTTGGAGAAAACTAAAAGCAAATTCACCCAAAACATCAAACTCCATTGTTGCACTTAAACTTTTTCCCATTTTCAAAAATTCATATAAAGTGTTCCTTTATAGGTTAGCTCTTTCTTTTAATGCATATGTATTCAGAGTGACCTAGACTATCACTGGATCAATTTTCAAAGCATTTTACTGTATAGTTTTTGAGAAAACTAAAAGCAAATTCACCCAAAACATCAAACTCATTTGTTGCACTTCAACTTTTTCCCATTTTCCAAAATTCATATAAGGTGTTCCTTTATAGGTTAGCTCATTCTCTCAAGTCATATGTATTCAGAGTGACCCCTACTATCACTGTATTAATATTCAAAGCATTTTACTGTATAGTTTTGGAGAAAACTAAAAGCAAATTCACCCAAAACAACAAAATGAATCCTAGCAATTGCAGTGTGTCCCATTTTCCAACATCCATAAAAAGGGTTGCTTTATAGGTTAGCTCAATATTTCAAGTTATACAGTATGTATTCAGAGTGACCCGGACTATCACTGTATTAATTTTCAAAGCATTTTACTGTATAGTTTTTGAGAAAACGAAAAGCAAATTTACCCAAAACATCAAACTCCGTTGTTGCACTTGCACTTTTTCCCATTTTCAAAAATTCATATAAAGTGTTCCTTTAAAGGTTAGCTCATTCTTTTAATGCATATGTATTCAGAGTGACCTAGAATATCACTGGATTCATTTTCAAAGCATTTTACTGTATAGTTTTGGAGAAAACTAAAAGCAAATTCACCCAAAACATCAAACTCAATTGTTGCACTTCAACTTTTTCCCATTTTCCAAAATTAATATAAGGTGTTCCTTTATAGGTTAGCTCATTTCTTTAATGTATATGTATTCAGAGTGACCTAGACTATCATTGGATTCATTTTCAAAGCATTTTACTTTATAGTTTTGGAGAAAACTAAAAGCAAATTCACCCAAAACATCAAACTCCATTGTTGCACTTCAACTTTTTCCCATTTTCCAAAATTCATATAAGGTGTTCCTTTATAGGTTAGCTCATTCTCTCAAGTTATATGTATTCAGAGTGACCCCTACTTCCACTGTATTAATTTTCGAGGCATTTTACTGTATAGTTTTGGAGAAAACTAAAAGCAAATTCACGCAAAACATCAAACTCCATTGTTGCACTTGCACTTTTTCCCATTTTCTAAAATTCATATAAAGTGTTCCTTTATAGGTTAGCTCATTCTTTTAATGTATATGTATTCAGAGTGACCTAGACTATCACTGTATTAATTTTCAAAGCATTTTACTGTATAGTTTTCTCAAAACCGAAAAGCAAATTTACCCAAAACATCAAACTCCGTTGTTGCACTTACACTTTTTCCCATTTTCCAAAATTCATATAAGGTGTTCCTTTATAGGTTAGCTCATTCCTTTAATGCATATGTATTCAGAGTGACCTAGACTATCACTGGATTCATTTTCAAAGCATTTTACTGTATAGTTTTGGAGAAAACTAAAAGCAAATTCACCCAAAACATCAAACTCCATTGTTGCACTTAAACTTTTCCCCATATTCCAACATTAATAAAAATGGTTGCTTTATAGGTTAGCTCAATATTTCAAGTCACATGTATTCAGAGTGACCCCTACTATCACTGTATTAATATTCAAGGCATTTTACTGTACAGTTTTGGAGAAAACTAAAAGCAAATTCACCCAAAACATCAAACTCCATTGTTGCACTTAAACTTTTTCCCATATTCCAAAATTCATATAAAGTGTTCCTTTATAGGTTAGCTCATTCTTTTAATGCATATGTATTTAGAGTGACCCCAATTATCACTGTATTAATTATCAAGGCATTTTACTGTATAGTTTTGGAGAAAACTAAAAGCAAATTCACCCAAAACATCAAACTTCATTGTTGCACTTAAACTTTTTCCCATTTTCCAAAATTCATATAAAGTGTTCCTTTATAGGTTAGCTCAATATTTCAAGTCATATGTATTAAGAGTGACCCCTACTATCACTGTATTAATATTCAAGGCATTTTACTGTATAGTTTTGGAGAAAACTAAAAGCAAATTCACCCAAAACATCAAACTCCATAGTTGCACTTAAACTTTTCCCCATATTCCAACATTAATAAAAATGGTTGCTTTATAGGTTAGCTCAATATTTCAAGTCACATGTATTCAGAGTGACCCCTACTATCACTGTATTAATATTCAAGGCATTTTACTGTATAGTTTTGGAGAAAACTAAAAGCAAATTCACCCAAAACATCAAACTCCAGTTGCACTTAAACTTTTCCCCATATTCCAACATTAATAAAAAGGGTTGCTTTATAGGTTAGCTCAATATTTCATGTCACATGTATACAGAGTGAGCCCGACTATCACTGGATTCATATTCAAAGCATTTTACTGTATAATTTTGGAGAAAACTAAAAGCATATTCACCCAAAACAACAAAATGAATCCTAGCAATTGCAGTGTGTCCCATTTTCCAACATCCATAAAAAGGGTTGCTTTATAGGTTAGCTCAATATTTCAAGTTATATGTATTCAGAGTGACCCGGCCTATCACTGTATTAATTTTCAAAGCATTTTACTGTATAGTTTTCTCAAAACCGAAAAGCAAATTTACCCAAAACATCAAACTCCGTTGTTGCACTTGCACTTTTTCCCATTTTCCAAAATTCATATAAGGTGTTCCTTTATAGGTTAGCTCATTCCTTTAATGCATATGTATTCAGAGTGACCTAGACTATCACTGGATTCATTTTCAAAGCATTTTACTGTATAGTTTTGGAGAAAACTAAAAGCAAATTCACCCAAAACATCAAACTCCATTGTTGCACTTAAACTTTTCCCCATATTCCAACATTAATAAAAATGGTTGCTTTATAGGTTAGCTCAATATTTCAAGTCACATGTATTCAGAGTGACCCCTACTATCACTGTATTAATATTCAAGGCATTTTACTGTACAGTTTTGGAGAAAACTAAAAGCAAATTCACCCAAAACATCAAACTCCATTGTTGCACTTAAACTTTTTCCCATTTTCAAAAATTCATATAAAGTGTTCCTTTATAGGTTAGCTCTTTCTTTTAATGCATATGTATTCAGAGTGACCTAGACTATCACTGGATTCATTTTCAAAGCATTTTACTGTATAGTTTTTGAGAAAACTAAAAGCAAATTCACCCAAAACATCAAACTCATTTGTTGCACTTCAACTTTTTCCCATTTTCCAAAATTCATATAAGGTGTTCCTTTATAGGTTAGCTCATTCTCTCAAGTCATATGTATTCAGAGTGACCCCTACTTTCACTGTATTAATTTTCGAGGCATTTTACTGTATAGTTTTGGAGAAAACTAAAAGCAAATTCACGCAAAACATCAAACTCCATTGTTGCACTTGCACTTTTTCCCATTTTCTAAAATTCATATAAAGTGTTCCTTTATAGGTTAGCTCATTCTTTTAATGCATATGTATTCAGAGTGACCTAGACTATCACTGGATTCATTTTCAAAGCATTTTACTGTATAGTTTTGGAGAAAACTGAAAGCAAATTCACCCAAAACATCAAACTCCATTGTTGCACTTAAACTTTTCCCCATATTCCAACATTAATAAAAATGGTTGCTTTATAGGTTAGCTCAATATTTCAAGTCACATGTATTCAGAGTGACCCCTACTATCACTGTATTAATATTCAAGGCATTTTACTGTATAGTTTTGGAGAAAACTAAAAGCAAATTCACCCAAAACATCAAACTCCATTGTTGCACTTAAACTTTTCCCCATATTCCAACATTAATAAAAAGGGTTGCTTTATAGGTTAGCTCAATATTTCAAGTTATATGTATTCAGAGTGACCCCTACTATCACTGTATTAATATTCAAAGCATTTTACTGTATAGTTTTGGAGAAAACTAAAAGCAAATTCACCCAAAACATCAAACTCCAGTTGCACTTAAACCTTCCCCATATTCCAACATTAATAAAAAGGGTTGCTTTATAGGTTAGCTCAATATTTCAAGTCACATGTATACAGAGTGAGCCCGACTATCACTGGATTCATTTTCAAAGCATTTTACTGTATAGTTTTGGAGAAAACTAAAAGCATATTCACCCAAAACAACAAAATGAATCCTAGCAATTGCAGTGTGTCCCATTTTCCAACATCCATAAAAAGGGTTGCTTTATAGGTTAGCTCAATATTTCAAGTTATACAGTATGTATTCAGAGTGACCCGGACTATCACTGTATTAATTTTCAAAGCATTTTACTGTATAGTTTTTGAGAAAACGAAAAGCAAATTTACCCAAAACATCAAACTCCGTTGTTGCACTTGCACTTTTTCCCATTTTCAAAATTCATATAAAGTGTTCCTTTATAGGTTAGCTCATTCTTTTAATGCATATGTATTTAGAGTGACCCCAATTATCACTGTATTAATTATCAAGGCATTTTACTGTATAGTTTTGGAGAAAACTAAAAGCAAATTCACCCAAAACATCAAACTTCATTGTTGCACTTAAACTTTTTCCCATTTTCCAAAATTCATATAAAGTGTTCCTTTATAGGTTAGCTCAATATTTCAAGTCATATGTATTAAGAGTGACCCCTACTATCACTGTATTAATATTCAAGGCATTTTACTGTATAGTTTTGGAGAAAACTAAAAGCAAATTCACCCAAAACATCAAACTCCATAGTTGCACTTAAACTTTTCCCCATATTCCAACATTAATAAAAATGGTTGCTTTATAGGTTAGCTCAATATTTCAAGTCACATGTATTCAGAGTGACCCCTACTATCACTGTATTAATATTCAAGGCATTTTACTGTATAGTTTTGGAGAAAACTAAAAGCAAATTCACCCAAAACATCAAACTCCAGTTGCACTTAAACTTTTCCCCATATTCCAACATTAATAAAAAGGGTTGCTTTATAGGTTAGCTCAATATTTCATGTCACATGTATACAGAGTGAGCCCGACTATCACTGGATTCATATTCAAAGCATTTTACTGTATAATTTTGGAGAAAACTAAAAGCATATTCACCCAAAACAACAAAATGAATCCTAGCAATTGCAGTGTGTCCCATTTTCCAACATCCATAAAAAGGGTTGCTTTATAGGTTAGCTCAATATTTCAAGTTATATGTATTCAGAGTGACCCGGCCTATCACTGTATTAATTTTCAAAGCATTTTACTGTATAGTTTTCTCAAAACCGAAAAGCAAATTTACCCAAAACATCAAACTCCGTTGTTGCACTTGCACTTTTTCCCATTTTCCAAAATTCATATAAGGTGTTCCTTTATAGGTTAGCTCATTCCTTTAATGCATATGTATTCAGAGTGACCTAGACTATCACTGGATTCATTTTCAAAGCATTTTACTGTATAGTTTTGGAGAAAACTAAAAGCAAATTCACCCAAAACATCAAACTCCATTGTTGCACTTAAACTTTTCCCCATATTCCAACATTAATAAAAATGGTTGCTTTATAGGTTAGCTCAATATTTCAAGTCACATGTATTCAGAGTGACCCCTACTATCACTGTATTAATATTCAAGGCATTTTACTGTACAGTTTTGGAGAAAACTAAAAGCAAATTCACCCAAAACATCAAACTCCATTGTTGCACTTAAACTTTTTCCCATTTTCAAAAATTCATATAAAGTGTTCCTTTATAGGTTAGCTCTTTCTTTTAATGCATATGTATTCAGAGTGACCTAGACTATCACTGGATTCATTTTCAAAGCATTTTACTGTATAGTTTTTGAGAAAACTAAAAGCAAATTCACCCAAAACATCAAACTCATTTGTTGCACTTCAACTTTTTCCCATTTTCCAAAATTCATATAAGGTGTTCCTTTATAGGTTAGCTCATTCTCTCAAGTCATATGTATTCAGAGTGACCCCTACTTTCACTGTATTAATTTTCGAGGCATTTTACTGTATAGTTTTGGAGAAAACTAAAAGCAAATTCACGCAAAACATCAAACTCCATTGTTGCACTTGCACTTTTTCCCATTTTCTAAAATTCATATAAAGTGTTCCTTTATAGGTTAGCTCATTCTTTTAATGCATATGTATTCAGAGTGACCTAGACTATCACTGGATTCATTTTCAAAGCATTTTACTGTATAGTTTTTGAGAAAACTAAAAGCAAATTCACCCAAAACATCAAACTCCATTGTTGCACTTAAACTTTTCCCCATATTCCAACATTAATAAAAAGGGTTGCTTTATAGGTTAGCTCAATATTTCAAGTTATATGTATTCAGAGTGACCCCTACTATCACTGTATTAATATTCAAAGCATTTTACTGTATAGTTTTGGAGAAAACTAAAAGCAAATTCACCCAAAACATCAAACTCCAGTTGCACTTAAACCTTCCCCATATTCCAACATTAATAAAAAGGGTTGCTTTATAGGTTAGCTCAATATTTCAAGTCACATGTATACAGAGTGAGCCCGACTATCACTGGATTCATTTTCAAAGCATTTTACTGTATAGTTTTGGAGAAAACTAAAAGCATATTCACCCAAAACAACAAAATGAATCCTAGCAATTGCAGTGTGTCCCATTTTCCAACATCCATAAAAAGGGTTGCTTTATAGGTTAGCTCAATATTTCAAGTTATACAGTATGTATTCAGAGTGACCCGGACTATCACTGTATTAATTTTCAAAGCATTTTACTGTATAGTTTTTGAGAAAACGAAAAGCAAATTTACCCAAAACATCAAACTCCGTTGTTGCACTTGCACTTTTTCCCATTTTCAAAAATTCATATAAAGTGTTCCTTTAAAGGTTAGCTCATTCTTTTAATGCATATGTATTCAGAGTGACCTAGACTATCACTGGATTCATTTTCAAAGCATTTTACTGTATAGTTTTGGAGAAAACTAAAAGCAAATTCACCCAAAACATCAAACTCAATTGTTGCACTTCAACTTTTTCCCATTTTCCAAAATTAATATAAGGTGTTCCTTTATAGGTTAGCTCATTTCTTTAATGTATATGTATTCAGAGTGACCTAGACTATCATTGGATTCATTTTCAAAGCATTTTACTTTATAGTTTTGGAGAAAACTAAAAGCAAATTCACCCAAAACATCAAACTCCATTGTTGCACTTCAACTTTTTCCCATTTTCCAAAATTCATATAAGGTGTTCCTTTATAGGTTAGCTCATTCTCTCAAGTTATATGTATTCAGAGTGACCCCTACTTCCACTGTATTAATTTTCGAGGCATTTTACTGTATAGTTTTGGAGAAAACTAAAAGCAAATTCACGCAAAACATCAAACTCCATTGTTGCACTTGCACTTTTTCCCATTTTCTAAAATTCATATAAAGTGTTCCTTTATAGGTTAGCTCATTCTTTTAATGTATATGTATTCAGAGTGACCTAGACTATCACTGTATTAATTTTCAAAGCATTTTACTGTATAGTTTTCTCAAAACCGAAAAGCAAATTTACCCAAAACATCAAACTCCGTTGTTGCACTTACACTTTTTCCCATTTTCCAAAATTCATATAAGGTGTTCCTTTATAGGTTAGCTCATTCCTTTAATGCATATGTATTCAGAGTGACCTAGACTATCACTGGATTCATTTTCAAAGCATTTTACTGTATAGTTTTGGAGAAAACTAAAAGCAAATTCACCCAAAACATCAAACTCCATTGTTGCACTTAAACTTTTCCCCATATTCCAACATTAATAAAAATGGTTGCTTTATAGGTTAGCTCAATATTTCAAGTCACATGTATTCAGAGTGACCCCTACTATCACTGTATTAATATTCAAGGCATTTTACTGTACAGTTTTGGAGAAAACTAAAAGCAAATTCACCCAAAACATCAAACTCCATTGTTGCACTTAAACTTTTTCCCATATTCCAAAATTCATATAAAGTGTTCCTTTATAGGTTAGCTCATTCTTTTAATGCATATGTATTTAGAGTGACCCCTATTATCACTGTATTAATTATCAAGGCATTTTACTGTATAGTTTTGGAGAAAACTAAAAGCAAATTCACCCAAAACATCAAACTTCATTGTTGCACTTAAACTTTTTCCCATTTTCCAAAATTCATATAAAGTGTTCCTTTATAGGTTAGCTCAATATTTCAAGTCATATGTATTAAGAGTGACCCCTACTATCACTGTATTAATATTCAAGGCATTTTACTGTATAGTTTTGGAGAAAACTAAAAGCAAATTCACCCAAAACATCAAACTCCATTGTTGCACTTAAACTTTTTCCCATTTTCAAAAATTCATATAAAGTGTTCCTTTATAGGTTAGCTCTTTCTTTTAATGCATATGTATTCAGAGTGACCTAGACTATCACTGGATTCATTTTCAAAGCATTTTACTGTATAGTTTTTGAGAAAACTAAAAGCAAATTCACCCAAAACATCAAACTCATTTGTTGCACTTCAACTTTTTCCCATTTTCCAAAATTCATATAAGGTGTTCCTTTATAGGTTAGCTCATTCTCTCAAGTCATATGTATTCAGAGTGACCCCTACTTTCACTGTATTAATTTTCGAGGCATTTTACTGTATAGTTTTGGAGAAAACTAAAAGCAAATTCATGCAAAACATCAAACTCCATTGTTGCACTTGCACTTTTTCCCATTTTCTAAAATTCATATAAAGTGTTCCTTTATAGGTTAGCTCATTCTTTTAATGCATATGTATTCAGAGTGACCTAGACTATCACTGGATTCATTTTCAAAGCATTTTACTGTATAGTTTTGGAGAAAACTGAAAGCAAATTCACCCAAAACATCAAACTCCATTGTTGCACTTAAACTTTTCCCCATATTCCAACATTAATAAAAATGGTTGCTTTATAGGTTAGCTCAATATTTCAAGTCACATGTATTCAGAGTGACCCCTACTATCACTGTATTAATATTCAAGGCATTTTACTGTATAGTTTTGTAGAAAACTAAAAGCAAATTCACCCAAAACATCAAACTCCATTGTTGCACTTAAACTTTTCCCCATATTCCAACATTAATAAAAAGGGTTGCTTTATAGGTTAGCTCAATATTTCAAGTTATATGTATTCAGAGTGACCCCTACTATCACTGTATTAATATTCAAAGCATTTTACTGTATAGTTTTGGAGAAAACTAAAAGCAAATTCACCCAAAACATCAAACTCCAGTTGCACTTAAACCTTCCCCATATTCCAACATTAATAAAAAGGGTTGCTTTATAGGTTAGCTCAATATTTCAAGTCACATGTATACAGAGTGAGCCCGACTATCACTGGATTCATTTTCAAAGCATTTTACTGTATAGTTTTGGAGAAAACTAAAAGCATATTCACCCAAAACAACAAAATGAATCCTAGCAATTGCAGTGTGTCCCATTTTCCAACATCCATAAAAAGGGTTGCTTTATAGGTTAGCTCAATATTTCAAGTTATACAGTATGTATTCAGAGTGACCCGGACTATCACTGTATTAATTTTCAAAGCATTTTACTGTATAGTTTTTGAGAAAACGAAAAGCAAATTTACCCAAAACATCAAACTCCGTTGTTGCACTTGCACTTTTTCCCATTTTCAAAAATTCATATAAAGTGTTCCTTTAAAGGTTAGCTCATTCTTTTAATGCATATGTATTCAGAGTGACCTAGAATATCACTGGATTCATTTTCAAAGCATTTTACTGTATAGTTTTGGAGAAAACTAAAAGCAAATTCACCCAAAACATCAAACTCAATTGTTGCACTTCAACTTTTTCCCATTTTCCAAAATTAATATAAGGTGTTCCTTTATAGGTTAGCTCATTTCTTTAATGTATATGTATTCAGAGTGACCTAGACTATCATTGGATTCATTTTCAAAGCATTTTACTTTATAGTTTTGGAGAAAACTAAAAGCAAATTCACCCAAAACATCAAACTCCATTGTTGCACTTCAACTTTTTCCCATTTTCCAAAATTCATATAAGGTGTTCCTTTATAGGTTAGCTCATTCTCTCAAGTTATATGTATTCAGAGTGACCCCTACTTCCACTGTATTAATTTTCGAGGCATTTTACTGTATAGTTTTGGAGAAAACTAAAAGCAAATTCACGCAAAACATCAAACTCCATTGTTGCACTTGCACTTTTTCCCATTTTCTAAAATTCATATAAAGTGTTCCTTTATAGGTTAGCTCATTCTTTTAATGTATATGTATTCAGAGTGACCTAGACTATCACTGTATTAATTTTCAAAGCATTTTACTGTATAGTTTTCTCAAAACCGAAAAGCAAATTTACCCAAAACATCAAACTCCGTTGTTGCACTTACACTTTTTCCCATTTTCCAAAATTCATATAAGGTGTTCCTTTATAGGTTAGCTCATTCCTTTAATGCATATGTATTCAGAGTGACCTAGACTATCACTGGATTCATTTTCAAAGCATTTTACTGTATAGTTTTGGAGAAAACTAAAAGCAAATTCACCCAAAACATCAAACTCCATTGTTGCACTTAAACTTTTCCCCATATTCCAACATTAATAAAAATGGTTGCTTTATAGGTTAGCTCAATATTTCAAGTCACATGTATTCAGAGTGACCCCTACTATCACTGTATTAATATTCAAGGCATTTTACTGTACAGTTTTGGAGAAAACTAAAAGCAAATTCACCCAAAACATCAAACTCCATTGTTGCACTTAAACTTTTTCCCATATTCCAAAATTCATATAAAGTGTTCCTTTATAGGTTAGCTCATTCTTTTAATGCATATGTATTTAGAGTGACCCCTATTATCACTGTATTGATTATCAAGGCATTTTACTGTATAGTTTTGGAGAAAACTAAAAGCAAATTCACCCAAAACATCAAACTTCATTGTTGCACTTAAACTTTTTCCCATTTTCCAAAATTCATATAAAGTGTTCCTTTATAGGTTAGCTCAATATTTCAAGTCATATGTATTAAGAGTGACCCCTACTATCACTGTATTAATATTCAAGGCATTTTACTGTATAGTTTTGGAGAAAACTAAAAGCAAATTCACCCAAAACATCAAACTCCATAGTTGCACTTAAACTTTTCCCCATATTCCAACATTAATAAAAATGGTTGCTTTATAGGTTAGCTCAATATTTCAAGTCACATGTATTCAGAGTGACCCCTACTATCACTGTATTAATATTCAAGGCATTTTACTGTATAGTTTTGGAGAAAACTAAAAGCAAATTCACCCAAAACATCAAACTCCAGTTGCACTTAAACTTTTCCCCATATTCCAACATTAATAAAAAGGGTTGCTTTATAGGTTAGCTCAATATTTCATGTCACATGTATACAGAGTGAGCCCGACTATCACTGGATTCATATTCAAAGCATTTTACTGTATAATTTTGGAGAAAACTAAAAGCATATTCACCCAAAACAACAAAATGAATCCTAGCAATTGCAGTGTGTCCCATTTTCCAACATCCATAAAAAGGGTTGCTTTATAGGTTAGCTCAATATTTCAAGTTATATGTATTCAGAGTGACCCGGCCTATCACTGTATTAATTTTCAAAGCATTTTACTGTATAGTTTTCTCAAAACCGAAAAGCAAATTTACCCAAAACATCAAACTCCGTTGTTGCACTTGCACTTTTTCCCATTTTCCAAAATTCATATAAGGTGTTCCTTTATAGGTTAGCTCATTCCTTTAATGCATATGTATTCAGAGTGACCTAGACTATCACTGGATTCATTTTCAAAGCATTTTACTGTATAGTTTTGGAGAAAACTAAAAGCAAATTCACCCAAAACATCAAACTCCATTGTTGCACTTAAACTTTTCCCCATATTCCAACATTAATAAAAATGGTTGCTTTATAGGTTAGCTCAATATTTCAAGTCACATGTATTCAGAGTGACCCCTACTATCACTGTATTAATATTCAAGGCATTTTACTGTACAGTTTTGGAGAAAACTAAAAGCAAATTCACCCAAAACATCAAACTCCATTGTTGCACTTAAAACTTTTTCCCATTTTCAAAAATTCATATAAAGTGTTCCTTTACAGGTTAGCTCTTTCTTTTAATGCATATGTATTCAGAGTGACCTAGACTATCACTGGATTCATTTTCAAAGCATTTTACTGTATAGTTTTTGAGAAAACTAAAAGCAAATTCACCCAAAACATCAAACTCATTTGTTGCACTTCAACTTTTTCCCATTTTCCAAAATTCATATAAGGTGTTCCTTTATAGGTTAGCTCATTCTCTCAAGTCATATGTATTCAGAGTGACCCCTACTTTCACTGTATTAATTTTCGAGGCATTTTACTGTATAGTTTTGGAGAAAACTAAAAGCAAATTCACGCAAAACATCAAACTCCATTGTTGCACTTGCACTTTTTCCCATTTTCTAAAATTCATATAAAGTGTTCCTTTATAGGTTAGCTCATTCTTTTAATGCATATGTATTCAGAGTGACCTAGACTATCACTGGATTCATTTTCAAAGCATTTTACTGTATAGTTTTGGAGAAAACTGAAAGCAAATTCACCCAAAACATCAAACTCCATTGTTGCACTTAAACTTTTCCCCATATTCCAACATTAATAAAAATGGTTGCTTTATAGGTTAGCTCAATATTTCAAGTCACATGTATTCAGAGTGACCCCTACTATCACTGTATTAATATTCAAGGCATTTTACTGTATAGTTTTGGAGAAAACTAAAAGCAAATTCACCCAAAACATCAAACTCCATTGTTGCACTTAAACTTTTCCCCATATTCCAACATTAATAAAAAGGGTTGCTTTATAGGTTAGCTCAATATTTCAAGTTATATGTATTCAGAGTGACCCCTACTATCACTGTATTAATATTCAAAGCATTTTACTGTATAGTTTTGGAGAAAACTAAAAGCAAATTCACCCAAAACATCAAACTCCAGTTGCACTTAAACCTTCCCCATATTCCAACATTAATAAAAAGGGTTGCTTTATAGGTTAGCTCAATATTTCAAGTCACATGTATACAGAGTGAGCCCGACTATCACTGGATTCATTTTCAAAGCATTTTACTGTATAGTTTTGGAGAAAACTAAAAGCATATTCACCCAAAACAACAAAATGAATCCTAGCAATTGCAGTGTGTCCCATTTTCCAACATCCATAAAAAGGGTTGCTTTATAGGTTAGCTCAATATTTCAAGTTATACAGTATGTATTCAGAGTGACCCGGACTATCACTGTATTAATTTTCAAAGCATTTTACTGTATAGTTTTTGAGAAAACGAAAAGCAAATTTACCCAAAACATCAAACTCCGTTGTTGCACTTGCACTTTTTCCCATTTTCAAAAATTCATATAAAGTGTTCCTTTAAAGGTTAGCTCATTCTTTTAATGCATATGTATTCAGAGTGACCTAGACTATCACTGGATTCATTTTCAAAGCATTTTACTGTATAGTTTTGGAGAAAACTAAAAGCAAATTCACCCAAAACATCAAACTCCATTGTTGCACTTCAACTTTTTCCCATTTTCCAAAATTCATATAAGGTGTTCCTTTATAGGTTAGCTCATTCTCTCAAGTTATATGTATTCAGAGTGACCCCTACTTCCACTGTATTAATTTTCGAGGCATTTTACTGTATAGTTTTGGAGAAAACTAAAAGCAAATTCACGCAAAACATCAAACTCCATTGTTGCACTTGCACTTTTTCCCATTTTCTAAAATTCATATAAAGTGTTCCTTTATAGGTTAGCTCATTCTTTTAATGTATATGTATTCAGAGTGACCTAGACTATCACTGTATTAATTTTCAAAGCATTTTACTGTATAGTTTTCTCAAAACCGAAAAGCAAATTTACCCAAAACATCAAACTCCGTTGTTGCACTTACACTTTTTCCCATTTTCCAAAATTCATATAAGGTGTTCCTTTATAGGTTAGCTCATTCCTTTAATGCATATGTATTCAGAGTGACCTAGACTATCACTGGATTCATTTTCAAAGCATTTTACTGTATAGTTTTGGAGAAAACTAAAAGCAAATTCACCCAAAACATCAAACTCCATTGTTGCACTTAAACTTTTCCCCATATTCCAACATTAATAAAAATGGTTGCTTTATAGGTTAGCTCAATATTTCAAGTCACATGTATTCAGAGTGACCCCTACTATCACTGTATTAATATTCAAGGCATTTTACTGTACAGTTTTGGAGAAAACTAAAAGCAAATTCACCCAAAACATCAAACTCCATTGTTGCACTTAAACTTTTTCCCATATTCCAAAATTCATATAAAGTGTTCCTTTATAGGTTAGCTCATTCTTTTAATGCATATGTATTTAGAGTGACCCCTATTATCACTGTATTAATTATCAAGGCATTTTACTGTATAGTTTTGGAGAAAACTAAAAGCAAATTCACCCAAAACATCAAACTTCATTGTTGCACTTAAACTTTTTCCCATTTTCCAAAATTCATATAAAGTGTTCCTTTATAGGTTAGCTCAATATTTCAAGTCATATGTATTAAGAGTGACCCCTACTATCACTGTATTAATATTCAAGGCATTTTACTGTATAGTTTTGGAGAAAACTAAAAGCAAATTCACCCAAAACATCAAACTCCATTGTTGCACTTAAACTTTTTCCCATTTTCAAAAATTCATATAAAGTGTTCCTTTATAGGTTAGCTCTTTCTTTTAATGCATATGTATTCAGAGTGACCTAGACTATCACTGGATTCATTTTCAAAGCATTTTACTGTATAGTTTTTGAGAAAACTAAAAGCAAATTCACCCAAAACATCAAACTCATTTGTTGCACTTCAACTTTTTCCCATTTTCCAAAATTCATATAAGGTGTTCCTTTATAGGTTAGCTCATTCTCTCAAGTCATATGTATTCAGAGTGACCCCTACTTTCACTGTATTAATTTTCGAGGCATTTTACTGTATAGTTTTGGAGAAAACTAAAAGCAAATTCATGCAAAACATCAAACTCCATTGTTGCACTTGCACTTTTTCCCATTTTCTAAAATTCATATAAAGTGTTCCTTTATAGGTTAGCTCATTCTTTTAATGCATATGTATTCAGAGTGACCTAGACTATCACTGGATTCATTTTCAAAGCATTTTACTGTATAGTTTTGGAGAAAACTGAAAGCAAATTCACCCAAAACATCAAACTCCATTGTTGCACTTAAACTTTTCCCCATATTCCAACATTAATAAAAAGGGTTGCTTTATAGGTTAGCTCAATATTTCAAGTTATATGTATTCAGAGTGACCCCTACTATCACTGTATTAATATTCAAAGCATTTTACTGTATAGTTTTGGAGAAAACTAAAAGCAAATTCACCCAAAACATCAAACTCCAGTTGCACTTAAACTTTCCCCATATTCCAACATTAATAAAAAGGGTTGCTTTATAGGTTAGCTCAATATTTCAAGTCACATGTATACAGAGTGAGCCCGACTATCACTGGATTCATTTTCAAAGCATTTTACTGTATAGTTTTGGAGAAAACTAAAAGCATATTCACCCAAAACAACAAAATGAATCCTAGCAATTGCAGTGTGTCCCATTTTCCAACATCCATAAAAAGGGTTGCTTTATAGGTTAGCTCAATATTTCAAGTTATACAGTATGTATTCAGAGTGACCCGGACTATCACTGTATTAATTTTCAAAGCATTTTACTGTATAGTTTTTGAGAAAACGAAAAGCAAATTTACCCAAAACATCAAACTCCGTTGTTGCACTTGCACTTTTTCCCATTTTCAAAAATTCATATAAAGTGTTCCTTTAAAGGTTAGCTCATTCTTTTAATGCATATGTATTCAGAGTGACCTAGACTATCACTGGATTCATTTTCAAAGCATTTTACTGTATAGTTTTGGAGAAAACTAAAAGCAAATTCACCCAAAACATCAAACTCAATTGTTGCACTTCAACTTTTTCCCATTTTCCAAAATTAATATAAGGTGTTCCTTTATAGGTTAGCTCATTTCTTTAATGTATATGTATTCAGAGTGACCTAGACTATCATTGGATTCATTTTCAAAGCATTTTACTTTATAGTTTTGGAGAAAACTAAAAGCAAATTCACCCAAAACATCAAACTCCATTGTTGCACTTCAACTTTTTCCCATTTTCCAAAATTCATATAAGGTGTTCCTTTATAGGTTAGCTCATTCGCTCAAGTTATATGTATTCAGAGTGACCTCTACTTCCACTGTATTAATTTTCGAGGCATTTTACTGTATAGTTTTGGAGAAAACTAAAAGCAAATTCACGCAAAACATCAAACTCCATTGTTGCACTTGCACTTTTTCCCATTTTCTAAAATTCATATAAAGTGTTCCTTTATAGGTTAGCTCATTCTTTTAATGTATATGTATTCAGAGTGACCTAGACTATCACTGTATTAATTTTCAAAGCATTTTACTGTATAGTTTTCTCAAAACCGAAAAGCAAATTTACCCAAAACATCAAACTCCGTTGTTGCACTTGCACTTTTTCCCATTTTCCAAAATTCATATAAGGTGTTCCTTTATAGGTTAGCTCATTCCTTTAATGCATATGTATTCAGAGTGACCTAGACTATCACTGGATTCATTTTCAAAGCATTTTACTGTATAGTTTTGGAGAAAACTAAAAGCAAATTCACCCAAAACATCAAACTCCATTGTTGCACTTAAACTTTTCCCCATATTCCAACATTAATAAAAATGGTTGCTTTATAGGTTAGCTCAATATTTCAAGTCACATGTATTCAGAGTGACCCCTACTATCACTGTATTAATATTCAAGGCATTTTACTGTACAGTTTTGGAGAAAACTAAAAGCAAATTCACCCAAAACATCAAACTCCATTGTTGCACTTAAACTTTTTCCCATTTTCAAAAATTCATATAAAGTGTTCCTTTATAGGTTAGCTCTTTCTTTTAATGCATATGTATTCAGAGTGACCTAGACTATCACTGGATTCATTTTCAAAGCATTTTACTGTATAGTTTTTGAGAAAACTAAAAGCAAATTCACCCAAAACATCAAACTCATTTGTTGCACTTCAACTTTTTCCCATTTTCCAAAATTCATATAAGGTGTTCCTTTATAGGTTAGCTCATTCTCTCAAGTCATATGTATTCAGAGTGACCCCTACTATCACTGTATTAATATTCAAAGCATTTTACTGTATAGTTTTGGAGAAAACTAAAAGCAAATTCACCCAAAACATCAAACTCCAGTTGCACTTAAACCTTCCCCATATTCCAACATTAATAAAAAGGGTTGCTTTATAGGTTAGCTCAATATTTCAAGTCACATGTATACAGAGTGAGCCCGACTATCACTGGATTCATTTTCAAAGCATTTTACTGTATAGTTTTGGAGAAAACTAAAAGCATATTCACCCAAAACAACAAAATGAATCCTAGCAATTGCAGTGTGTCCCATTTTCCAACATCCATAAAAAGGGTTGCTTTATAGGTTAGCTCAATATTTCAAGTTATACAGTATGTATTCAGAGTGACCCGGACTATCACTGTATTAATTTTCAAAGCATTTTACTGTATAGTTTTTGAGAAAACGAAAAGCAAATTTACCCAAAACATCAAACTCCGTTGTTGCACTTGCACTTTTTCCCATTTTCAAAAATTCATATAAAGTGTTCCTTTAAAGGTTAGCTCATTCTTTTAATGCATATGTATTCAGAGTGACCTAGAATATCACTGGATTCATTTTCAAAGCATTTTACTGTATAGTTTTGGAGAAAACTAAAAGCAAATTCACCCAAAACATCAAACTCAATTGTTGCACTTCAACTTTTTCCCATTTTCCAAAATTAATATAAGGTGTTCCTTTATAGGTTAGCTCATTTCTTTAATGTATATGTATTCAGAGTGACCTAGACTATCATTGGATTCATTTTCAAAGCATTTTACTTTATAGTTTTGGAGAAAACTAAAAGCAAATTCACCCAAAACATCAAACTCCATTGTTGCACTTCAACTTTTTCCCATTTTCCAAAATTCATATAAGGTGTTCCTTTATAGGTTAGCTCATTCTCTCAAGTTATATGTATTCAGAGTGACCCCTACTTCCACTGTATTAATTTTCGAGGCATTTTACTGTATAGTTTTGGAGAAAACTAAAAGCAAATTCACGCAAAACATCAAACTCCATTGTTGCACTTGCACTTTTTCCCATTTTCTAAAATTCATATAAAGTGTTCCTTTATAGGTTAGCTCATTCTTTTAATGTATATGTATTCAGAGTGACCTAGACTATCACTGTATTAATTTTCAAAGCATTTTACTGTATAGTTTTCTCAAAACCGAAAAGCAAATTTACCCAAAACATCAAACTCCGTTGTTGCACTTACACTTTTTCCCATTTTCCAAAATTCATATAAGGTGTTCCTTTATAGGTTAGCTCATTCCTTTAATGCATATGTATTCAGAGTGACCTAGACTATCACTGGATTCATTTTCAAAGCATTTTACTGTATAGTTTTGGAGAAAACTAAAAGCAAATTCACCCAAAACATCAAACTCCATTGTTGCACTTAAACTTTTCCCCATATTCCAACATTAATAAAAAATGGTTGCTTTATAGGTTAGCTCAATATTTCAAGTCACATGTATTCAGAGTGACCCCTACTATCACTGTATTAATATTCAAGGCATTTTACTGTACAGTTTTGGAGAAAACTAAAAGCAAATTCACCCAAAACATCAAACTCCATTGTTGCACTTAAACTTTTTCCCATATTCCAAAATTCATATAAAGTGTTCCTTTATAGGTTAGCTCATTCTTTTAATGCATATGTATTTAGAGTGACCCCTATTATCACTGTATTAATTATCAAGGCATTTTACTGTATAGTTTTGGAGAAAACTAAAAGCAAATTCACCCAAAACATCAAACTTCATTGTTGCACTTAAACTTTTTCCCATTTTCCAAAATTCATATAAAGTGTTCCTTTATAGGTTAGCTCAATATTTCAAGTCATATGTATTAAGAGTGACCCCTACTATCACTGTATTAATATTCAAGGCATTTTACTGTATAGTTTTGGAGAAAACTAAAAGCAAATTCACCCAAAACATCAAACTCCATAGTTGCACTTAAACTTTTCCCCATATTCCAACATTAATAAAAATGGTTGCTTTATAGGTTAGCTCAATATTTCAAGTCACATGTATTCAGAGTGACCCCTACTATCACTGTATTAATATTCAAGGCATTTTACTGTATAGTTTTGGAGAAAACTAAAAGCAAATTCACCCAAAACATCAAACTCCAGTTGCACTTAAACTTTTCCCCATATTCCAACATTAATAAAAAGGGTTGCTTTATAGGTTAGCTCAATATTTCATGTCACATGTATACAGAGTGAGCCCGACTATCACTGGATTCATATTCAAAGCATTTTACTGTATAATTTTGGAGAAAACTAAAAGCATATTCACCCAAAACAACAAAATGAATCCTAGCAATTGCAGTGTGTCCCATTTTCCAACATCCATAAAAAGGGTTGCTTTATAGGTTAGCTCAATATTTCAAGTTATATGTATTCAGAGTGACCCGGCCTATCACTGTATTAATTTTCAAAGCATTTTACTGTATAGTTTTCTCAAAACCGAAAAGCAAATTTACCCAAAACATCAAACTCCGTTGTTGCACTTGCACTTTTTCCCATTTTCCAAAATTCATATAAGGTGTTCCTTTATAGGTTAGCTCATTCCTTTAATGCATATGTATTCAGAGTGACCTAGACTATCACTGGATTCATTTTCAAAGCATTTTACTGTATAGTTTTGGAGAAAACTAAAAGCAAATTCACCCAAAACATCAAACTCCATTGTTGCACTTAAACTTTTCCCCATATTCCAACATTAATAAAAATGGTTGCTTTATAGGTTAGCTCAATATTTCAAGTCACATGTATTCAGAGTGACCCCTACTATCACTGTATTAATATTCAAGGCATTTTACTGTACAGTTTTGGAGAAAACTAAAAGCAAATTCACCCAAAACATCAAACTCCATTGTTGCACTTAAACTTTTTCCCATTTTCAAAAATTCATATAAAGTGTTCCTTTATAGGTTAGCTCTTTCTTTTAATGCATATGTATTCAGAGTGACCTAGACTATCACTGGATTCATTTTCAAAGCATTTTACTGTATAGTTTTTGAGAAAACTAAAAGCAAATTCACCCAAAACATCAAACTCATTTGTTGCACTTCAACTTTTTCCCATTTTCCAAAATTCATATAAGGTGTTCCTTTATAGGTTAGCTCATTCTCTCAAGTCATATGTATTCAGAGTGACCCCTACTTTCACTGTATTAATTTTCGAGGCATTTTACTGTATAGTTTTGGAGAAAACTAAAAGCAAATTCACGCAAAACATCAAACTCCATTGTTGCACTTGCACTTTTTCCCATTTTCTAAAATTCATATAAAGTGTTCCTTTATAGGTTAGCTCATTCTTTTAATGCATATGTATTCAGAGTGACCTAGACTATCACTGGATTCATTTTCAAAGCATTTTACTGTATAGTTTTGGAGAAAACTGAAAGCAAATTCACCCAAAACATCAAACTCCATTGTTGCACTTAAACTTTTCCCCATATTCCAACATTAATAAAAATGGTTGCTTTATAGGTTAGCTCAATATTTCAAGTCACATGTATTCAGAGTGACCCCTACTATCACTGTATTAATATTCAAGGCATTTTACTGTATAGTTTTGGAGAAAACTAAAAGCAAATTCACCCAAAACTTCAAACTCCATTGTTGCACTTAAACTTTTCCCCATATTCCAACATTAATAAAAAGGGTTGCTTTATAGGTTAGCTCAATATTTCAAGTTATATGTATTCAGAGTGACCCCTACTATCACTGTATTAATATTCAAAGCATTTTACTGTATAGTTTTGGAGAAAACTAAAAGCAAATTCACCCAAAACATCAAACTCCAGTTGCACTTAAACCTTCCCCATATTCCAACATTAATAAAAAGGGTTGCTTTATAGGTTAGCTCAATATTTCAAGTCACATGTATACAGAGTGAGCCCGACTATCACTGGATTCATTTTCAAAGCATTTTACTGTATAGTTTTGGAGAAAACTAAAAGCATATTCACCCAAAACAACAAAATGAATCCTAGCAATTGCAGTGTGTCCCATTTTCCAACATCCATAAAAAGGGTTGCTTTATAGGTTAGCTCAATATTTCAAGTTATACAGTATGTATTCAGAGTGACCCGGACTATCACTGTATTAATTTTCAAAGCATTTTACTGTATAGTTTTTGAGAAAACGAAAAGCAAATTTACCCAAAACATCAAACTCCGTTGTTGCACTTGCACTTTTTCCCATTTTCAAAAATTCATATAAAGTGTTCCTTTAAAGGTTAGCTCATTCTTTTAATGCATATGTATTCAGAGTGACCTAGACTATCACTGGATTCATTTTCAAAGCATTTTACTGTATAGTTTTGGAGAAAACTAAAAGCAAATTCACCCAAAACATCAAACTCAATTGTTGCACTTCAACTTTTTCCCATTTTCCAAAATTAATATAAGGTGTTCCTTTATAGGTTAGCTCATTTCTTTAATGTATATGTATTCAGAGTGACCTAGACTATCATTGGATTCATTTTCAAAGCATTTTACTTTATAGTTTTGGAGAAAACTAAAAGCAAATTCACCCAAAACATCAAACTCCATTGTTGCACTTCAACTTTTTCCCATTTTCCAAAATTCATATAAGGTGTTCCTTTATAGGTTAGCTCATTCTCTCAAGTTATATGTATTCAGAGTGACCCCTACTTCCACTGTATTAATTTTCGAGGCATTTTACTGTATAGTTTTGGAGAAAACTAAAAGCAAATTCACGCAAAACATCAAACTCCATTGTTGCACTTGCACTTTTTCCCATTTTCTAAAATTCATATAAAGTGTTCCTTTATAGGTTAGCTCATTCTTTTAATGTATATGTATTCAGAGTGACCTAGACTATCACTGTATTAATTTTCAAAGCATTTTACTGTATAGTTTTCTCAAAACCGAAAAGCAAATTTACCCAAAACATCAAACTCCGTTGTTGCACTTACACTTTTTCCCATTTTCCAAAATTCATATAAGGTGTTCCTTTATAGGTTAGCTCATTCCTTTAATGCATATGTATTCAGAGTGACCTAGACTATCACTGGATTCATTTTCAAAGCATTTTACTGTATAGTTTTGGAGAAAACTAAAAGCAAATTCACCCAAAACATCAAACTCCATTGTTGCACTTAAACTTTTCCCCATATTCCAACATTAATAAAAAATGGTTGCTTTATAGGTTAGCTCAATATTTCAAGTCACATGTATTCAGAGTGACCCCTACTATCACTGTATTAATATTCAAGGCATTTTACTGTACAGTTTTGGAGAAAACTAAAAGCAAATTCACCCAAAACATCAAACTCCATTGTTGCACTTAAACTTTTTCCCATATTCCAAAATTCATATAAAGTGTTCCTTTATAGGTTAGCTCATTCTTTTAATGCATATGTATTTAGAGTGACCCCTATTATCACTGTATTAATTATCAAGGCATTTTACTGTATAGTTTTGGAGAAAACTAAAAGCAAATTCACCCAAAACATCAAACTTCATTGTTGCACTTAAACTTTTTCCCATTTTCCAAAATTCATATAAAGTGTTCCTTTATAGGTTAGCTCAATATTTCAAGTCATATGTATTAAGAGTGACCCCTACTATCACTGTATTAATATTCAAGGCATTTTACTGTATAGTTTTGGAGAAAACTAAAAGCAAATTCACCCAAAACATCAAACTCCATAGTTGCACTTAAACTTTTCCCCATATTCCAACATTAATAAAAATGGTTGCTTTATAGGTTAGCTCAATATTTCAAGTCACATGTATTCAGAGTGACCCCTACTATCACTGTATTAATATTCAAGGCATTTTACTGTATAGTTTTGGAGAAAACTAAAAGCAAATTCACCCAAAACATCAAACTCCAGTTGCACTTAAACTTTTCCCCATATTCCAACATTAATAAAAAGGGTTGCTTTATAGGTTAGCTCAATATTTCATGTCACATGTATACAGAGTGAGCCCGACTATCACTGGATTCATATTCAAAGCATTTTACTGTATAATTTTGGAGAAAACTAAAAGCATATTCACCCAAAACAACAAAATGAATCCTAGCAATTGCAGTGTGTCCCATTTTCCAACATCCATAAAAAGGGTTGCTTTATAGGTTAGCTCAATATTTCAAGTTATATGTATTCAGAGTGACCCGGCCTATCACTGTATTAATTTTCAAAGCATTTTACTGTATAGTTTTCTCAAAACCGAAAAGCAAATTTACCCAAAACATCAAACTCCGTTGTTGCACTTGCACTTTTTCCCATTTTCCAAAATTCATATAAGGTGTTCCTTTATAGGTTAGCTCATTCCTTTAATGCATATGTATTCAGAGTGACCTAGACTATCACTGGATTCATTTTCAAAGCATTTTACTGTATAGTTTTGGAGAAAACTAAAAGCAAATTCACCCAAAACATCAAACTCCATTGTTGCACTTAAACTTTTCCCCATATTCCAACATTAATAAAAATGGTTGCTTTATAGGTTAGCTCAATATTTCAAGTCACATGTATTCAGAGTGACCCCTACTATCACTGTATTAATATTCAAGGCATTTTACTGTACAGTTTTGGAGAAAACTAAAAGCAAATTCACCCAAAACATCAAACTCCATTGTTGCACTTAAACTTTTTCCCATTTTCAAAAATTCATATAAAGTGTTCCTTTATAGGTTAGCTCTTTCTTTTAATGCATATGTATTCAGAGTGACCTAGACTATCACTGGATTCATTTTCAAAGCATTTTACTGTATAGTTTTTGAGAAAACTAAAAGCAAATTCACCCAAAACATCAAACTCATTTGTTGCACTTCAACTTTTTCCCATTTTCCAAAATTCATATAAGGTGTTCCTTTATAGGTTAGCTCATTCTCTCAAGTCATATGTATTCAGAGTGACCCCTACTTTCACTGTATTAATTTTCGAGGCATTTTACTGTATAGTTTTGGAGAAAACTAAAAGCAAATTCACGCAAAACATCAAACTCCATTGTTGCACTTGCACTTTTTCCCATTTTCTAAAATTCATATAAAGTGTTCCTTTATAGGTTAGCTCATTCTTTTAATGCATATGTATTCAGAGTGACCTAGACTATCACTGGATTCATTTTCAAAGCATTTTACTGTATAGTTTTGGAGAAAACTGAAAGCAAATTCACCCAAAACATCAAACTCCATTGTTGCACTTAAACTTTTCCCCATATTCCAACATTAATAAAAATGGTTGCTTTATAGGTTAGCTCAATATTTCAAGTCACATGTATTCAGAGTGACCCCTACTATCACTGTATTAATATTCAAGGCATTTTACTGTATAGTTTTGGAGAAAACTAAAAGCAAATTCACCCAAAACTTCAAACTCCATTGTTGCACTTAAACTTTTCCCCATATTCCAACATTAATAAAAAGGGTTGCTTTATAGGTTAGCTCAATATTTCAAGTTATATGTATTCAGAGTGACCCCTACTATCACTGTATTAATATTCAAAGCATTTTACTGTATAGTTTTGGAGAAAACTAAAAGCAAATTCACCCAAAACATCAAACTCCAGTTGCACTTAAACCTTCCCCATATTCCAACATTAATAAAAAGGGTTGCTTTATAGGTTAGCTCAATATTTCAAGTCACATGTATACAGAGTGAGCCCGACTATCACTGGATTCATTTTCAAAGCATTTTACTGTATAGTTTTGGAGAAAACTAAAAGCATATTCACCCAAAACAACAAAATGAATCCTAGCAATTGCAGTGTGTCCCATTTTCCAACATCCATAAAAAGGGTTGCTTTATAGGTTAGCTCAATATTTCAAGTTATACAGTATGTATTCAGAGTGACCCGGACTATCACTGTATTAATTTTCAAAGCATTTTACTGTATAGTTTTTGAGAAAACGAAAAGCAAATTTACCCAAAACATCAAACTCCGTTGTTGCACTTGCACTTTTTCCCATTTTCAAAAATTCATATAAAGTGTTCCTTTAAAGGTTAGCTCATTCTTTTAATGCATATGTATTCAGAGTGACCTAGACTATCACTGGATTCATTTTCAAAGCATTTTACTGTATAGTTTTGGAGAAAACTAAAAGCAAATTCACCCAAAACATCAAACTCAATTGTTGCACTTCAACTTTTTCCCATTTTCCAAAATTAATATAAGGTGTTCCTTTATAGGTTAGCTCATTTCTTTAATGTATATGTATTCAGAGTGACCTAGACTATCATTGGATTCATTTTCAAAGCATTTTACTTTATAGTTTTGGAGAAAACTAAAAGCAAATTCACCCAAAACATCAAACTCCATTGTTGCACTTCAACTTTTTCCCATTTTCCAAAATTCATATAAGGTGTTCCTTTATAGGTTAGCTCATTCTCTCAAGTTATATGTATTCAGAGTGACCCCTACTTCCACTGTATTAATTTTCGAGGCATTTTACTGTATAGTTTTGGAGAAAACTAAAAGCAAATTCACGCAAAACATCAAACTCCATTGTTGCACTTGCACTTTTTCCCATTTTCTAAAATTCATATAAAGTGTTCCTTTATAGGTTAGCTCATTCTTTTAATGTATATGTATTCAGAGTGACCTAGACTATCACTGTATTAATTTTCAAAGCATTTTACTGTATAGTTTTCTCAAAACCGAAAAGCAAATTTACCCAAAACATCAAACTCCGTTGTTGCACTTACACTTTTTCCCATTTTCCAAAATTCATATAAGGTGTTCCTTTATAGGTTAGCTCATTCCTTTAATGCATATGTATTCAGAGTGACCTAGACTATCACTGGATTCATTTTCAAAGCATTTTACTGTATAGTTTTGGAGAAAACTAAAAGCAAATTCACCCAAAACATCAAACTCCATTGTTGCACTTAAACTTTTCCCCATATTCCAACATTAATAAAAATGGTTGCTTTATAGGTTAGCTCAATATTTCAAGTCACATGTATTCAGAGTGACCCCTACTATCACTGTATTAATATTCAAGGCATTTTACTGTACAGTTTTGGAGAAAACTAAAAGCAAATTCACCCAAAACATCAAACTCCATTGTTGCACTTAAACTTTTTCCCATATTCCAAAATTCATATAAAGTGTTCCTTTATAGGTTAGCTCATTCTTTTAATGCATATGTATTTAGAGTGACCCCTATTATCACTGTATTAATTATCAAGGCATTTTACTGTATAGTTTTGGAGAAAACTAAAAGCAAATTCACCCAAAACATCAAACTTCATTGTTGCACTTAAACTTTTTCCCATTTTCCAAAATTCATATAAAGTGTTCCTTTATAGGTTAGCTCAATATTTCAAGTCATATGTATTAAGAGTGACCCCTACTATCACTGTATTAATATTCAAGGCATTTTACTGTATAGTTTTGGAGAAAACTAAAAGCAAATTCACCCAAAACATCAAACTCCATTGTTGCACTTAAACTTTTTCCCATTTTCAAAAATTCATATAAAGTGTTCCTTTATAGGTTAGCTCTTTCTTTTAATGCATATGTATTCAGAGTGACCTAGACTATCACTGGATTCATTTTCAAAGCATTTTACTGTATAGTTTTTGAGAAAACTAAAAGCAAATTCACCCAAAACATCAAACTCATTTGTTGCACTTCAACTTTTTCCCATTTTCCAAAATTCATACAGTATTGTTCAAAATAATAGCAGTACAATGTGACTAACCAGAATAATCAAGGTTTTTTGTATATTTTTTTATTGCTACGTGGCAAACAAGTTACCAGTAGGTTCAGTAGATTCTCAGAAAACAAATGAGACCCAGCATTCATGATATGCACGCTCTTAAGGCTGTGCAATTGGGCAATTAGTTGAATTAGTTGAAAGGGGTGTGTTCAAAAAAATAGCAGTGTGGCATTCAATCACTGAGGTCATCAATTTTGTGAAGAAACAGGTGTGAATCAGGTGGCCCCTATTTAAGGATGAAGCCAACACTTGTTGAACATGCATTTGAAAGCTGAGGAAAATGGGTCGTTCAAGACATTGTTCAGAAGAACAGCGTACTTTGATTAAAAAGTTGATTAGAGAGGGGAAAACCTATAAAGAGGTGCAAAAAATGATAGGCTGTTCAGCTAAAATGATCTCCAATGCCTTAAAATGGAGAGCAAAACCAGAGAGACGTGGAAGAAAACGGAAGACAACCATCAAAATGGATAGAAGAATAACCAGAATGGCAAAGGCTCAGCCAATGATCACCTCCAGGATGATCAAAGACAGTCTGGAGTTACCTGTAAGTACTGTGACAGTTAGAAGACGTCTGTGTGAAGCTAATCTATTTTCAAGAATCCCCCGCAAAGTCCCTCTGTTAAAAAAAAGGCATGTGCAGAAGAGGTTACAATTTGCCAAAGAACACATCAACTGGCCTAAAGAGAAATGGAGGAACATTTTGTGGACTGATGAGAGTAAAATTGTTCTTTTTGGGTCCAAGGGCCACAGGCAGTTTGTGAGACGACCCCCAAACTCTGAATTCAAGCCACAGTACACAGTGAAGACAGTGAAGCATGGAGGTGCAAGCATCATGATATGGGCATGTTTCTCCTACTATGGTGTTGGGCCTATTTATCGCATACCAGGGATCATGGATCAGTTTGCATATGTTAAAATACTTGAAGAGGTCATGTTGCCCTATGCTGAAGAGGACATGCCCTTGAAATGGTTGTTTCAACAAGACAATGACCCAAAACACACTAGTAAACGGGCAAAGTCTTGGTTCCAAACCAACAAAATTAATGTTATGGAGTGGCCAGCCCAATCTCCAGACCTTAATCCAATTGAGAACTTGTGGGGTGATATCAAAAATGCTGTTTCTGAAGCAAAACCAAGAAATGTGAATGAATTGTGGAATGTTGTTAAAGAATCATGGAGTGGAATAACAGCTGAGAGGTGCCACAAGTTGGTTGACTCCATGCCACACAGATGTCAAGCAGTTTTAAAAAACTGTGGTCATACAACTAAATATTAGTTTAGTGATTCACAGGATTGCTAAATCCCAGAAAAAAAAAATGTTTGTACAAAATAGTTTTGAGTTTGTACAGTCAAAGGTAGACACTGCTATTTTTTTGAACACACCCCTTTCAACTAATTGCCCAATTGCACAGCCTTAAGAGCGTGCATATCATGAATGCTGGGTCTTGTTTGTTTTCTGACAATCTACTGAACCTACTGGTAACTTGTTTGCCACGTAGCAATAAAAAATATACTAAAAACCTTGATTATTCTGGTTAGTCACATTGTACTGCTATTATTTTGAACAATACTGTATAAGGTGTTCCTTTATAGGTTAGCTCATTCTCTCAAGTCATATGTATTCAGAGTGACCCCTACTTTCACTGTATTAATTTTCGAGGCATTTTACTGTATAGTTTTGGAGAAAACTAAAAGCAAATTCACGCAAAACATCAAACTCCATTGTTGCACTTGCACTTTTTCCCATTTTCTAAAATTCATATAAAGTGTTCCTTTATAGGTTAGCTCATTCTTTTAATGCATATGTATTCAGAGTGACCTAGACTATCACTGGATTCATTTTCAAAGCATTTTACTGTATAGTTTTGGAGAAAACTGAAAGCAAATTCACCCAAAACATCAAACTCCATTGTTGCACTTAAACTTTTCCCCATATTCCAACATTAATAAAAATGGTTGCTTTATAGGTTAGCTCAATATTTCAAGTCACATGTATTCAGAGTGACCCCTACTATCACTGTATTAATATTCAAGGCATTTTACTGTATAGTTTTGGAGAAAACTAAAAGCAAATTCACCCAAAACATCAAACTCCATTGTTGCACTTAAACTTTTCCCCATATTCCAACATTAATAAAAAGGGTTGCTTTATAGGTTAGCTCAATATTTCAAGTTATATGTATTCAGAGTGACCCCTACTATCACTGTATTAATATTCAAAGCATTTTACTGTATAGTTTTGGAGAAAACTAAAAGCAAATTCACCCAAAACATCAAACTCCAGTTGCACTTAAACCTTCCCCATATTCCAACATTAATAAAAAGGGTTGCTTTATAGGTTAGCTCAATATTTCAAGTCACATGTATACAGAGTGAGCCCGACTATCACTGGATTCATTTTCAAAGCATTTTACTGTATAGTTTTGGAGAAAACTAAAAGCATATTCACCCAAAACAACAAAATGAATCCTAGCAATTGCAGTGTGTCCCATTTTCCAACATCCATAAAAAGGGTTGCTTTATAGGTTAGCTCAATATTTCAAGTTATACAGTATGTATTCAGAGTGACCCGGACTATCACTGTATTAATTTTCAAAGCATTTTACTGTATAGTTTTTGAGAAAACGAAAAGCAAATTTACCCAAAACATCAAACTCCGTTGTTGCACTTGCACTTTTTCCCATTTTCAAAAATTCATATAAAGTGTTCCTTTAAAGGTTAGCTCATTCTTTTAATGCATATGTATTCAGAGTGACCTAGACTATCACTGGATTCATTTTCAAAGCATTTTACTGTATAGTTTTGGAGAAAACTAAAAGCAAATTCACCCAAAACATCAAACTCAATTGTTGCACTTCAACTTTTTCCCATTTTCCAAAATTAATATAAGGTGTTCCTTTATAGGTTAGCTCATTTCTTTAATGTATATGTATTCAGAGTGACCTAGACTATCATTGGATTCATTTTCAAAGCATTTTACTTTATAGTTTTGGAGAAAACTAAAAGCAAATTCACCCAAAACATCAAACTCCATTGTTGCACTTCAACTTTTTCCCATTTTCCAAAATTCATATAAGGTGTTCCTTTATAGGTTAGCTCATTCTCTCAAGTTATATGTATTCAGAGTGACCCCTACTTCCACTGTATTAATTTTCGAGGCATTTTACTGTATAGTTTTGGAGAAAACTAAAAGCAAATTCACGCAAAACATCAAACTCCATTGTTGCACTTGCACTTTTTCCCATTTTCTAAAATTCATATAAAGTGTTCCTTTATAGGTTAGCTCATTCTTTTAATGTATATGTATTCAGAGTGACCTAGACTATCACTGTATTAATTTTCAAAGCATTTTACTGTATAGTTTTCTCAAAACCGAAAAGCAAATTTACCCAAAACATCAAACTCCGTTGTTGCACTTACACTTTTTCCCATTTTCCAAAATTCATATAAGGTGTTCCTTTATAGGTTAGCTCATTCCTTTAATGCATATGTATTCAGAGTGACCTAGACTATCACTGGATTCATTTTCAAAGCATTTTACTGTATAGTTTTGGAGAAAACTAAAAGCAAATTCACCCAAAACATCAAACTCCATTGTTGCACTTAAACTTTTCCCCATATTCCAACATTAATAAAAATGGTTGCTTTATAGGTTAGCTCAATATTTCAAGTCACATGTATTCAGAGTGACCCCTACTATCACTGTATTAATATTCAAGGCATTTTACTGTACAGTTTTGGAGAAAACTAAAAGCAAATTCACCCAAAACATCAAACTCCATTGTTGCACTTAAACTTTTTCCCATATTCCAAAATTCATATAAAGTGTTCCTTTATAGGTTAGCTCATTCTTTTAATGCATATGTATTTAGAGTGACCCCTATTATCACTGTATTAATTATCAAGGCATTTTACTGTATAGTTTTGGAGAAAACTAAAAGCAAATTCACCCAAAACATCAAACTTCATTGTTGCACTTAAACTTTTTCCCATTTTCCAAAATTCATATAAAGTGTTCCTTTATAGGTTAGCTCAATATTTCAAGTCATATGTATTAACAGTGACCCCTACTATCACTGTATTAATATTCAAGGCATTTTACTGTATAGTTTTGGAGAAAACTAAAAGCAAATTCACCCAAAACATCAAACTCCATAGTTGCACTTAAACTTTTCCCCATATTCCAACATTAATAAAAATGGTTGCTTTATAGGTTAGCTCAATATTTCAAGTCACATGTATTCAGAGTGACCCCTACTATCACTGTATTAATATTCAAGGCATTTTACTGTATAGTTTTGGAGAAAACTAAAAGCAAATTCACCCAAAACATCAAACTCCAGTTGCACTTAAACTTTTCCCCATATTCCAACATTAATAAAAAGGGTTGCTTTATAGGTTAGCTCAATATTTCATGTCACATGTATACAGAGTGAGCCCGACTATCACTGGATTCATATTCAAAGCATTTTACTGTATAATTTTGGAGAAAACTAAAAGCATATTCACCCAAAACAACAAAATGAATCCTAGCAATTGCAGTGTGTCCCATTTTCCAACATCCATAAAAAGGGTTGCTTTATAGGTTAGCTCAATATTTCAAGTTATATGTATTCAGAGTGACCCGGCCTATCACTGTATTAATTTTCAAAGCATTTTACTGTATAGTTTTTGAGAAAACGAAAAGCAAATTTACCAAGAACATCAAACTAAGTTGTTGCACTTGCACTTTTTCCCATTTTCAAAAATTCATATAAAGTGTTCCTTTATAGGTTAGCTCATTCTTTTAATGCATATGTATTCAGAGTGACCTAGACTATCACTGGATTCATTTTCGAGGCATTTTACTGTATAGTTTTGGAGAAAACTAAAAGCAAATTCACGCAAAACATCAAACTCCATTGTTGCACTTGCACTTTTTCCCATTTTCTAAAATTCATATAAAGTGTTCCTTTATAGGTTAGCTCATTCTTTTAATGCATATGTATTCAGAGTGACCTAGACTATCACTGGATTCATTTTCAAAGCATTTTACTGTATAGTTTTGGAGAAAACTAAAAGCAAATTCACCCAAAACATCAAACTCCATTGTTGCACTTAAACTTTTCCCCATATTCCAACATTAATAAAAATGGTTGCTTTATAGGTTAGCTCAATATTTCAAGTCACATGTATTCAGAGTGACCCCTACTATCACTGTATTAATATTCAAGGCATTTTACTGTATAGTTTTGGAGAAAACTAAAAGCAAATTCACCCAAAACATCAAACTCCATTGTTGCACTTAAACTTTTCCCCATATTCCAACATTAATAAAAAAGGGTTGCTTTATAGGTTAGCTCAATATTTCAAGTTATATGTATTCAGAGTGACCCCTACTATCACTGTATTAATATTCAAAGCATTTTACTGTATAGTTTTGGAGAAAACTAAAAGCAAATTCACCCAAAACATCAAACTCCAGTTGCACTTAAACTTTCCCCATATTCCAACATTAATAAAAAGGGTTGCTTTATAGGTTAGCTCAATATTTCAAGTCACATGTATACAGAGTGAGCCCGACTATCACTGGATTCATTTTCAAAGCATTTTACTGTATAGTTTTGGAGAAAACTAAAAGCATATTCACCCAAAACAACAAAATGAATCCTAGCAATTGCAGTGTGTCCCATTTTCCAACATCCATAAAAAGGGTTGCTTTATAGGTTAGCTCAATATTTCAAGTTATACAGTATGTATTCAGAGTGACCCGGACTATCACTGTATTAATTTTCAAAGCATTGTACTGTATAGTTTTGGAGAAAACTAAAAGCAAATTCACCCAAAACAAACTCCATTGTTGCACTTGCACTTTTTCCCATTTTCAAAAATTCATATAAAGTGTTCCATTATAGGTTAGCTCATTCTTTTAATGTTTATGTATTCAGAGTGACCTAGACTATCACTGGATTCATTTTCAAAGCATTTTACTGTATAGTTTTGGAGAATACTAAAAGCAAATTCACCCAAAACATCAAACTCCATTGTTGCACTTACACTTTTTCCCCTTTTCCAACATTCATAAAAAGGGTTGCTTTATAGGTTAGCTCATTCTTTTAGGGTTGCTTTATTCTTTCAAATCATATGTATTCAGAGTGACCCATACTATCACTGGATTCATTTTCAAAGCAGAAGCAGAGTCCCGGAGAAGACCTAGGACACGCTGGAGGGACTATGTCTCCCGGCTGACCTGGAAAAAGTGGCTTGGGAGAGGGAAGTCTGGGCGTCTCTGCTTAGACTGTTGCCCCCGCGACCCGGCCCCGGATAAGTGGAAGATGATGGATGGATGGATGGATTTACATTTAGTCATTTTGTAGACGCTTTTATCCAAAGCGACTCACAATTTCGGGATACATAAAGTGATTCTTCTTAGAGGCAAACAGACACAGGAAGTGCTTGTAATACCAAGTTTTAGACATTGTTCAAATAAGTAAAGAAAAAGAAGGAATAAATAGAGTTGTTGTTTTTTTTCGATGAAGCCAAGTAGTTTTAAAAGAGATGAGCTTTCAGCTGTCGCTTGAAAATTGTCAGGGATTCAGCATTCCTGATAGGGGTGGGATGATCATATTTTTTTTTATTTTGACTGTATGGTTTTGAATAAGATTAATGGCAAAATCACTTAAAAAAAAGTTCATTCTACCAGTTGCACCATTACCCATTTTCAAACACCCATAAAAATATTTTCTTTGTAACTTCGCTCGTTCTTTCAATTGATTATTGTTCTTTGTGATCCTGACTATTACTGTGGTAATTTTCAAATATTTTTAGTGTAAAGTTTTGGAGAAAATTTATGCCAAATTCAACCCAAGTATCTATGTGCACCTTTGCACTATTACATCACGTCTCATTTTAAACACTCATAAAATTCTTTCCTTTATAGGTTTGCTCATTCTTTCATTAATTCATGTTCACAATGACCCTGACTATTACTGTATTCATTTTGATGTCATTTTACTTTACAGTTTTGAGAAAACACAATCTCACTTCAAAAATGTTTTATATTGTTGCACTCATATCCCATTTTCCAACATATAAAGTTTCAGATTTTGAAGGAATTATTATGCAATTGTACCATGCTTATTACCACATTAAACTGACTCTTATTTCATAAATAGTATTGGTCAAAATTGCTAGGAAATACCCTCCTGATACACTCAACCTCTTCTTACATTTTAATTATTAGTGTCACATTTAGTTAAGTTCAAATCTTAATTTTAACCATAGAAAATGATTAGGTTAATTACCTCTGAGAAGTCCTTATTTGTGTCCATGGTTTATAATTTTTAGTTAAATTTCTTATGTCTTTGCTTTTATAGCCCTGAGGTTGTTGTATTCTTAATGGTGATTATGCTTGAAAAGCAATTATTTGTTTTGCTTTGTTTGTTTCCCATAATCATAAGTCTGTTGAATAGGTTTGCTTAGCTGCAATTTCTTGTTTCTCCTTAAATGTAACTGATCGATTATAATTGTATTAAAACGGATTTTAGAATGATCAATCTCAATTAAAATCCATTGATACAACAAGATACAACAAGATTACACATGGTAAGCTAGGTGACAACACAATTTTTTTTTAAATTTTTAATTTTACTAATCTTTATTTTATCATATTCTTTGTACTTTTATAAACATTATGCATTTTATATAAATACATGATATTTATATATATTATACATTTATTTGTGGTTTTTTTCTTCTTCTTTTATTGCCTTTCTTGTTTTAGAAAACAACTTTGTGCATCTTAAGGAATAATAGCACTTTGGGCATACTGTTGTATATCCCATCAGACTGCACAACAGTGCCTACTGTGGCTTCAACACCTGTGAACAATTATTGACTGTCTTCTGCACACTGATGCGTACACCTAAAATCATCTTCTCATATTAGGTTTTTGTTTCACTGCATAAAAAAATACATATTTGCATTTGTATCTGTGAAATGTCATAATATAGGTTAAATAATCCCTATCACATCTTATTTCTGTTTTTCAGTCTTGATGAAACTCTTGTTTAAGTTCCATTAGGTTGAATTGCAGCCGTCCGCACGCGGCTGTCGCGCTGTTTTGTGTTAATTTTATTATTAAAGCTTATTTCGAATGTCCGCTCGTTCCCGCCTCCTTCCCGAGATTCTGAAGCTTTTATAGTGTTACACTGGTGCCGAAACCTGGGAGGAAGGAGGGAAGCGCTGCTGAAGATCCCTTGTCGCTGTGGTGAGTCTGCGGTGCCATCGAGCAGGGCGAGGGAGTGTGCCGCCGTGTACGCTTGAGGGAGCGGAGGAGATGGCATCGTTCGCCAGGGGCCCGAGCCTGCTGCCATCCCCCGGAAAGGGGAGGAGCAGAGAACGGGGACTCCTCCCGGCTGCCCAAAACTGGGAGAGCCGTCGCCATCCACTGGGCAGCGGAGGAGTGTCGTGCATTTTGTTGTTTTCGATGATTTTGCTTTTAGTTTTCTCAAGAACTATAAAGTAAAATGCCTTATAAATGAATACAGCGATAGTTATGGTCACTCTGAATACATATGCATTAAAAGAATGAGCTAACCTATAAAGGAACACTTTATATGAATTTTTGAAAATGGGAAAAAGTTTAAGTGCAACAATGGAGTTTGATGTTTTGGGTGAATTTGCTTTTAGTTTTCTCCAAAACTATACAGTAAAATGCCTTGATAATTAATACAGTGGTAGTCTGGGTCACTCTGAATACATATACATTAAAAGAATGAGCTAACCAATAAAGGAACACTTTATATGAATTTTGGAAAATGGGAAAAAGTTGAAGTGCAACAATGAAGTTTGATGTTTTGGGTGAATTTGCTTTTAGTTTTCTCCAAAACTATACAGTAAAATGCCTTGATAATTAATACAGTGGTAGTCTGGGTCACTCTGAATACATATGACTTGAAAGAATGAGCTAACCTATAAAGGAACACCTTATATGAATTTTGGAAAATGGGAAAAAGTTGAAGTGCAACAATAGGAGTTTGATGTTTTGGGTGAATTTGCTTTTAGTTTTCTCCAAAACTATACAGTAAAATGCCTTGAATATTAATACAGTGGTAGTATGGGTCACTCTGGGTACATATACATTAAAAGAATGAGCTAACCTATAAAGGAACACTTTATATGAATTTTTGAAAATGGGAAAAAGTGCAAGTGCAACAACGGAGTTTGATGTTTTGGGTAAATTTGCTTTTCGTTTTCTCAAAAACTATACAGTAAAATGCTTTGAAAATTAATACAGTGGTAGTCTGGGTCACTCTGAAAACATATGCATTAAAAGAATGAGCTAACCTATAAAGGAACACTTTATATGAATTTTTGAAAATGGGAAAAAGTGTGAGTGCAACAATGGAGTTTGATGTTTTGGGTGAATTTGCTTTTAGTTTTCTCCAAAACTATACAGTAAAATGCCTTGAATATTAATACAGTGATAGGCAGGGTCACTCTGAATACATATTATTTGAAAGAATGAGCTAACCTATAAAGCAACCTTTTTTATGAATGTTGAAAAATGGGACACACTGCAATTTCTCGGATGCATTTTTTATTTGGGGTGATTTTGCTTTTAGCTTTCTCCACAACTATACTTTAAAATGCTTTAAAAAAGAATACAGTGATAGTCAGGGTCATTCTGAATACATATGATATGAAAGAATGAGCTAACATATAAAGGAACACTTTGTGTAGGAAACTGGGACAGTGCAATTGGTAGAATGCATTATATATATATATATATATATATATATATATATATATATATATATATACATACTGTATACACACACATATATATATACACAAAGAATATACACATATACATATACCCATATATATATATATATATATATATATATATATATATATATATATATATATATATATATATATATATATATATATATATAAACCAAGAATGAAAATCATTAATATTGTAATTTATAATCTATAATAAACGATTTAAAATAATTAATGTACAAAACAAATGTTTATATACAATAATGAGTTAAAATAAGCGAAAGTATAAAGGAAACGTGTGTACGACAGCTTCTTTACATGCATTTTGACTGCTCTCAGCACCCGTACCGTAAGTGCATGATTACACATGCGCAAAGGAAAAAAAAGTGCGGCTGGCTTGACCGTGTATTTTCAAAGCGCGGCTGGCTTGACCGCAGTAAA
Organism: Carassius gibelio; assembly: GCF_023724105.1. Lineage (NCBI taxonomy): Eukaryota > Metazoa > Chordata > Actinopteri > Cypriniformes > Cyprinidae > Carassius > Carassius gibelio. The sequence goes on from NC_068372.1 coordinate 1,597,662, forward strand.
AATTTTAGTACTTTTCCTCTCCAAGAAATTGTATTAATAGAAAAATCTAGATCAAGTTATTTTAGAAGTGGCTTGATATCTAGGTCTGTTGAATCTACCAGTGATTTGTGGGTTGTTTTTAGGGGGAAATATTACAGATGTGGATCCAATTTGTAATTGTTTACAAAGACGCAAACGTGCTTAAATGGACAAAGTCCTTCAAAAGCATTTAATGTTCTAACTTGGCATCATAGTGTTTTTTGAGTGCCCTCTAGGGTGTCAATTGGCTAGAATTCTTAACCTGTTTTAGCTGCTGGCATTTTTATTTTCTTAGAGGGAAATATTACAGATGTGGATCCAATTTGTGATTGAGTGCAAAGATGCAAACGTGCTTAAATGGACAGTCCATCAAAGGCATTTAAAGTTCTACCTTGGCATCATAGTGTTTCTTTGAGTTCCCTCTAAGGTCTCAAGTGGTTTGAATTCTAAATCTGTCGCAACTTCTGGCATTTTTTTAAAAATGTTTTTAGGGGGAAATATTACATTGGTGGATCCACTTTGTAACAGACATGAAAGACACAAACCTGCAGTGTTTATTGTGATGCGTGAAGTTATATGAGTCAAAATTTTGAGTAGTTTTCTTCTCCAAGAAATTGTATTAATAGAAAAATCTAGATCAAGTTAACGTAGAAGTGGCTTGATTTCTTGGTCTGTTGTACCTACTAGTGATTTGTGGGTTGTTTTTAGGCGTAAATATTACAGATGTGGATCCACTTTGTAATTGTTGTGTAAAGACGCAAACGTGCTTAAATGGACAGTCCATCAAAGGCATTTAAAGTTCTACCTTGGCATCATAGTGTTTCTTTGAGTTCCATCTAAGGTCTCAAGTCGTTTGAATTCTAATTCTGTTGCAACTTCTGGCATTTTTAAAAAATGTTTTTAGGCGGAAATGTTACAGATGTGGATCCACTTTGTAATTTTGTACAAAGAGGCAAACGTGCTTAAATGGACAAAGTCCATCAAAGGCATTTAATGTTCTACCTTGGCATCATAGTGTTTCTTTGAGTTCCCTCTAGGGTCTCAATTGTCTTGAATTTTAAATCTGTTTTAGCTGCTGGCATTTTTATTTTTTTAGGGGGAAATATTACGGATGTGGATCCACTTTGTAATTTTGTACAAAGATGCAAACGTGCTTAAATGGACAGTCCATCAAAGGCATTTTAAGTTCTACCATGGCATCATAGTGTTTCTTTGAGTTCCCTCTAAGGTCTCAAGTGGTTTGAATATCTGTTGCAACTTCTGGCATTTTTTAAAAATGTTTTTAGGGGGAAATATTACATTGGTGGATCCACTTTGTAAAAGACAGTAAAGACACAATCTTGCAGTGTTTATTGTGATGCGTGAAGTGATATGAGTAAAAATTTTGAGTAGTTTTCCTCTCCAAGATATTGTATTAATATAAAAATCTAGATCAAGTTAAAATGTGCTTAAATGAAAAAAGTCCATCAAAGGCATTTAAAGTTCTACCTTGGCATCATAGTGTCTCTTTGAGTGCCCTCTAGGGTCTCAACTGTCTTGAATTTTAAATCTGTTTTAGCTGCTGGCATTTTATTTTTTTTAGGGGGAAATATTACGGATGTGGATCCACTTTGTAATTGAGTGCAAAGATGCAAATGTGCTTAAATGGACAGTCCATCAAAGGCATGTAAAGTTCTACCTTGGCATCATAGTGTTTCTTTGAGTTCCATCTAAGGTCTCAAGTGGTTTGAATTCTAATTCTGTTGCAACTTCTGGCATTTTTTAAAAATGTTTTTAGGCGGAAATGTTACAGATGTGGATCCACTTTGTAATTTTGTACAAAGACGCAAACGTGCTTAAATGGACAAAGTCCATCAAAGGCATTTAATGTTCTACCTTGGCATCATAGTGTTTCTTTGAGTTCCCTCTAAGGTCTCAATTGTCTTGAATTTTAAATCTGTTTTAGCTGCTGGCATTTTTATTTTTTTAGGGGGAAATATTACGGATGTGGATCCACTTTGTAATTTTGTACAAAGATGCAAACGTGCTTAAATGGACAGTCCATCAAAGGCATTTTAAGTTCTACCTTGGCATCATAGTGTTTCTTTGAGCTCCCTCTAAGGTCTCAAGTGGTTTGAATATCTGTTGCCACTTCTGGCATTTTTTTAAAATGTTTTTATCGGGAATTATTACATTGGTGGATCCACTTTGTTACAGACAGTAAAGACACAAACCTGCAGTGTTTATTGTGGTGCGCGAAGTGATATGAGTCAAAATTTTGAGTAGTTTTCTTCTCCAAGATATTGTAATAATATAAAAATCTAGATCAAGTTAACAAAGCTTAAAATAACATAACATTGATTAATATTTTTCTTTTAAAACAATTTCTTGGAGACCAAAATTACTCAAAATCGTATTTTTTATTGTTACGCAGACCATAAAAACTATTGCAAGTTTGGGTCTTTGGCATCATAGTGTTTCTTTGAGTTCCCTCTAAGGTCTCAAGTGGTTTGAATTCTAAATCTGTTACAACTTCTGGCGTTTTTAAAAAATGTTTTGAGCGGAAATATTACATTTGTTGAACCACTTTGTAACAGACAGTAAAGACACAATCTTGCAGTGTTTATTATGATGTGTGAAGTGATATGAGTAAAAAATTTTAGTACTTTTCCTCTCCAAGAAATTGTATTAATAGAAAAGTCTAGATCAAGTTATTTTAGAAGTGACTTGATATCTAGGTCTGTTGTATCTACCAGCGATTTGTGGGTTGTTTTTAGGCGGAAATATTATAGATGTGGATCCAATTTGTAATTGTGTACAAAGACGCAAACGTGCTTAAATGGACAAAAAAGTCCTTCAAAGGCATTTAATGTTCTACCTTGGCATCATAGTGTTTCTTTGAGTGTCCTCTAAGGTCTCAAGTGGTTTGAATTCGAAATCAGTTGCAAATTCAGGCATTTAAAAAAAATGTTTTTATGGGGAAATATTACATTTGTGGATCCACTTTGTAACAGACAGTAAAGACACAATCTTGCAGTGTTTTTTGTGATGCGTGAAGTGATATGCGTAAAAATTTTGAGAAGTTTTCCTCTCCAAGATATTGTATTAATATAAAAATCTAGATCAATTTAACATAGCTTAAGATAACATAACATTGATTAAGATTTTTCTTTTAAAACAATTTCTTGGAGACCAAAATTACTCAAAATCTTATTTTTTATTGTTTCGCAGACCATAAAAACTACTGCAAGTTTGGGTCTTTGGCATCATAGTGTTTCTTTGAGTGCCCTCTAGGTAGTCAATTGGCTTGAATTCTAAACCTGTTTTAGCTACTGGCGTTTTTATTTTTTTAGCAGTAAATATTATGGATTTGGATCCACTTTGTAATTGAGTGCAAAGACGCAAACGTGCTTAAATGGACAGTCCATCAAAGGCATTTAAAGTTCTACCTTGGCATCATAGTGTTTCTTTGAGTTCCCTCTAAGGTCTCAAGTGGTTTGAATTCTAAATCTGTTGCAACTTCTGGCATTTTTTAAAAATGTTTTTAGGGGGAAATATTACATTTGTGGATCCACTTTGTAACAGACAGTAAAGACACAATCTTTCAGTGTTTATTGTGATGCGTGAAGTGATTTGAGTAAAGATTTTGAGTAGTTTTCCTCTCCAAGATATTTTATTTATAGAAAAATCTACATCAAGATATTTTAGAAGTGGCTTGATTTCTAGGTCTGTTGTATCTACCAGCGATTTGTGGGTTGTTTTTAGGGGGAAATATTACAGATGTGGATCCAATTTGTAATTGTGTACAAAGACGCAAACGTGCTTAAATGGACAAAGTCCATCAAATGCATTTAATGTTCTACCTTGGCATCATAGTGTTTCTTTGAGTGCCCTCTAGGGTGTCAATTGGCTAGAATTCTTAACCTGTCTTAGCTGCTGGCATTTTTATTTTCTTAGGGGGAAATATTACAGATGTGGATCCACTTTGTGATTGAGTGCAAAGATGCAAACGTGCTTAAATGGACAAAGTCCATCAAATGCATTTAATGTTCTACCTTGGCATCATAGTGTTTCTTTGAGTGCCCTCTAGGGTGTCAATTGGCTAGAATTCTTAACCTGTCTTAGCTGCTGGCATTTTTATTTTCTTAGGGGGAAATATTACAGATGTGGATCCACTTTGTGATTGAGTGCAAAGATGCAAACGTGCTTAAATGGACAGTCCATCAAAGGCATTTAAAGTTCTACCTTGGCATCATAGTGTTTCTTTGAGTTTCCTCTAAGGTCTCAAGTGGTTTGAATTCTAAATCTGTTGCAACTTCTGCCATTTTTTTAAAATGTTTTTAGGGGCAAATATTACATTGGTGGATCCACTTTGTAACAGACAGTAAAGACACAAAGCTGCAGTGTTTATTGTGATGCTTGAAGTGATATGAGTCAAAATTTTTAGTAGTTTTCTTCTCCAAGACATTGTATTAATAGAAAAATCTAGATCAAGTTAACATAGAAGTGTCTTGATTTCTAGGTCTGTTGTGTCTACTAGCGATTTGTGTTTTGTTTTTAGGCGGAAATATTACAGATGTGGATCCACTTTGTAATTGTGTATAAAGACGCAAACGTGCTTAAATGGACAAAGTCCATCAAAGGCATTTAATGTTCTACCTTGGCATCATAGTGTTTCTTTGAGTGCCCTTTAGGGTGTCAATTGGCTTGAATTCTAAACCTGTTTTAGCTACTGGCGTTTTTATTTTTTTAGCAGTAAATATTATGGATGTGGATCCACTTTGTAATTGAGTGCAAAGACGCAAACGTGCTTAAATGGACAGTCCATCAAAGGCATTTAAAGTTCTACCTTGGCATCAAATCTGTTGCAACTTCTGGCATTTTTTAAAAATGTTTTTAGGGGGAAATATTACATTTGTGGAATCACTTTGTAACAGACAGTAAAGAAACAATCTTGCAGTGTTTATTGTGATGCGTGAAGTGATATGATTAAAAATTTTGAGTAGTTTTCCTCTCCAAGATATTGTATTAATATAAAAATCTAGATCAAGTTAAATCGTGCTTAAATGAACAAAGTCCATCAAAGGCATTTAAAGTTCTACCTTGGCATAATAGTGTTTCTTTGAGTGCCCTCTAGGGTCTCAACTGTCTTGAATTTTAAATCTGTCTTAGCTGCTGGCATTTTTATTTTTTTAGGGGGAAATATTATGGATGTGGATCCACTTCGTAACTGAGTGCAAAGATGCAAACGTGCTTAAATGGACAGTCCATCAAAGGCATTTAAAGTTCTACCTTGGCATCATAGTGTTTCTTTGAGTTCCCTCTAAGGTCTCAAGTGGTTTGAATTCTAAATCTGTTGCCACTTCTGGCATTTTTAAAAAATGTTTTTAGGGGTAAATATTACATTGGTGGATCCACTTTGTAAAACACAGTAAAGACACAAACCTGCAGTGTTTATTGTGGTGCGTGAAGTGATATGAGTCAAAATTTCGAGTAGTTTTCTTCTCCAAGATATTGTATTAATATAAAAATCTAGATCAAGTTAAAACGTGCTTAAATGAACAAAGTCCATCAAAGGCATTTAAAGTTCTAACTTGGCATCATAGAATTCAAGTGGTTTGAATTCTAAATCTGTTGCCACTTTTGGCATTTTTAAAAAATGTTTTTAGGGGTAAATATTACATTGGTGAGTCCACTTTGTAAAAGACAGTAAAGACACAAACCTGCAGTGTTTATTGTGATGCGTGAAGTGATATGAGTCAAAATTTCGAGTAGTTTTCTTCTCCAATATATTGTATTAATATAAAAATCTAGATCAAATTAAAACGTGCTTAAATGAACAAAGTCCATCATAGGCATTTAAAGTTCTAACTTGGCATCATAGTGTTTCTTTGAGTTCCCTCTAAGGTCTCAAGTGGTTTGAATTCTAAATCTGTTGCAACTTCTGGCATTTTTTAAAAATGTTTTTAGGGGGAAATATTACATTGGTGGATCCACTTTGTAACAGACAGTAAAGACACAAACCTGCAGTGTTTATTGTGATGCGTGAAGTGATATGACTAAAAATTTTGAGTAGTTTTCTTCTCCAAGAAATTGTATTAATAGAAAAATCTAGATCAAGTTAACATAGAAGTGGCTTAATTTCTAGGTCTGTTGTATCTACTAGCGATTTGTGGGTTGTTTTTAGGCGGAAATATCACAGATGTGGATCCACTTTGTAATTGTGTATAAAGACGCAAACGTGCTTAAATGGACAAAGTCCATGAAAGGCATTTAATGTTCTACCTTGGCATCATAGTGTTTCTTTGAGTGCCCTTAGGGTGTCAATTGGCTTGAATTCTAAACCTGTTTTAGCTACTGGCGTTTTAATTTTTTTAGCAGTAAATATTATGGATGTGGATCCACTTTGTAATTGAGTGCAAAGACGCAAACGTGCTTAAATGGACTGTCCATCAAAGGCATTTAATGTTCTACCTTGGCATCAATCTGTTGCAACTCCTGGCATTTTTAAAAAAAAAATGTTTTTAGGGGGAAATATTACATTAGTGGATCCACTTCGTAACAGACAGTAAAGACACAATCTTGCAGTGTTTATTGTGATGCGTGAAGTGATATGAGTAAAAATTTTGAGTAGGTTTCCTCTCCAAGATATTGTATTAATATAAAAATCTAGATCAAGTTAAAACGTGCTTAAATGAACAAAGTCCATCAAAGGCATTTAAAGTTCTACCTTGGCATCATAGTGTTTCTTTGAGTGCCCTCTAGGGTCTCAACTGTCTTGAATTTTAAATCTGTTTTAGCTGCTGGCATTTTTATTTTTTTAGGGCGAAATATTACGAATGTGGATCCACTTTGTAATTGAGTGCAAAGATGCAAACGTGCTTAAATGGACAGTCCATCAAAGGCATTTAAAGTTCTACCTTGGCATCATAGTGTTTCTTTGAGTTCCCTCTAAGGTCTCAGGTGGTTTGAATTCTAATTCTGTTGCAACTTCTGACATAGGTTTATGTGCATAGGAATTCTAACACATTAAAAACTGTCTCTCTGCATTGCAAAGAACATTTCAATTCATAAGACAGAGGAATCATTCATTTTGGCAAGATTTGTATTTAACATGGAATGAAGCAACATTCTCTAACTGAGAAAAATGTTTTTTAGCATATTTGGGCTTGTTTCCACTTCATTTCAACAGAAACACTATTTCAGCAGTAGTGTTCTCAGAATGCTGTAAACTGACAAACCTGAGCATTGAGGCTCTAACATAAGTTTATGTGCATTTAACTTCTAACACATTAAAAACTGTCTTACAGCATTGCAGAAAACATTGTATTTCATAAGGCATAAACATCTTTCAGTTTGGCAAGATTTGCACTGAATATTGAATGAAACAGCTTTCTCTAATAGAGACACAAGCTCTTGAGCAGATTTGGGCTTGATTTCACTTCATTTGAACAGAGGCACTATTTCAACATTACTGGACTCAGAAAGGTGTAAACTGACAATCTTGATCACTGAAGTCCTAACATTAGTTTTTGAGCATATAACTTCTAACACATTAAAAACTGTCTTACAGCATTGCAGAAAACATTTTTGTGGCGAGTGGGGCGGGGCCGAGAGGCGTGGGAACGAGGAGTGAGGCCAGGTGTAGTGATTGGAGATGAGCTACACCTGAGCCCCACCGCTAGTATCGAGTCCCACGTAGGAGATGGAAGGATATAAAACTTGAATCGTCTCTCCTGATCGGTCCTCAGGTCCAGCAGGGCCTGATGTTGTTCTTGGTGCAGGACCGCGAGGGAAGCGATGATATCCGCAAGCGGCGTGGAGGACGGGCTTTGCATGGCGGCGGCGGTCCTTCTTCCTTCCCGGGTTTCGGCACCACTGTAACAAACAAATCTCCATATTCATCGGGAAGAAGGAGGCGGGAACCGGCGGACAATCAAAACACTTTAATATTCAAAATAAACAAAACAGCGCGTCAGCCCCTCACGGCGACTGACGCGCACAAATAAAAGCCAAACACATAAAATAATGTCCCAGGCCTGGTCCTCTCTCGTCCTTCACGGTCGTCGCTCCAGTTTTATATCCTTCCATCTCCTACGTGGGACTCGATACTAGCGGTGGGGCTCAGGTGTAGCTCATCTCCAATCACTACACCTGGCCTCACTCCTCGTTCCCACGCCTCTCGGCCCCGCCCCACTCGCCACATACCCCCATCGCCCCTCGCAGGCCGGGGGGTACTCCCGAGACTGCGCTCTACTATCCCCCCCCCCCTTCCCTCCGGGGGAGACCGCTCACGGGGACCTGCGGGAACCTGGGGGTAGGACAGACGAGGCGAGAGAAAAGGAGATGGAAGGAGGAGCGACAGGGACGAGAGAGGGGAGAGAGGAAAAAAAAAAAAAATCCGGTTCCCAGACGCACTGCTGCTCGGCCCTCCACCGGCTGGGTGATCTCCTCCGCGGTGCCCGGCGGTGGCACTGGACGGCCCTCGGCGGACGGCACGACTCCTCCGCCGCCCGGTGGACGGCGACGGCTCCTCCGATTTTGGGCAGCGGCAGGAGTCCCCCGTTCCCTGCCCCTCCGGATTCCGTCACGGAGGCGGCAGGCTCCGGCCCCCTGGCGAACGGCGCCGACTCCTCCGCTCCCTCACGGACGGCAGCCGCCCCTCCTTGTCGTGGGCGGTCGGCAGCGAGCTCGCCCGTCCCCGGCAACTCGCTCCAGCCCACCGTCTCGAGCGTCCATGGCGGCACACACCTCGCCAGCTCGAGGGCACCGCGGATTCACCACAGCGGCAAGGGATCTTCAGCAGCGCGTCCCTCCTTCTCCCGGGCTTCGGCACCACTGTAACAAACAAATCTCCATATTCATCGGGAAGAAGGAGGCGGGAACCGGCGGACAATCAAAACACTTTAATATTCAAAATAAACAAAACAGCGTGTCAGCCCCTCACGGCGACTGACGCGCACAAATAAAAGCCAAACACATAAAATAATGTCCCAGGCCTGGTCCTCTCTCGTCCTTCACGGTCGTCGCTCCAGTTTTATATCCTTCCATCTCCTACGTGGGACTCGATACTAGCGGTGGGGCTCAGGTGTAGCTCATCTCCAATCACTACACCTGGCCTCACTCCTCGTTCCCACGCCTCTCGGCCCCGCCCCACTCGCCACAATTTTATTTCATAAGACATAAGCATGTTTCAGTTTGGCAAGATTTGCACTGAATACTGAATGAAACAGCTTTCTCTAATAGAGAGAAAAGCTTTTGAGCAGATTTGGGCTTGATTTCACTTCATTTGAACAGAGGCCCTATTTCAACATTACTGGACTCAGAAAGCTGTAAACTGACAATCTTGATCATTGAAGTCCAAACATTAGTTTTTGAGCATATAACTTCTAACACATTAAAAACTGTCTTACAGCATTGCAGAAAACATTGTATTTCATAAGGCATAAACATCTTTCAGTTTGGCAAGATTTGCACTGAATACTGAATGAAACAGCTTTCTCTAATAGAGAGAAAAGCTTTTGAGCAGATTTGGGCTTGATTTCACTTCATTTGAACAGAGGCACTATTTCAACATTACTGGACTCAGAAAGCTGTAAACTGACAATCTTGATCATTGAAGTCCTAACATAAGTTTTTGTGCATATAACTTCTAACACATTAAAAACTGTCTTACAGCATTGCAGAAAACATTGTATTTCATAAGGCATAAACATCTTTCAGTTTGGCAAGATTTGCACTGAATACTGAATGAAACAGCTTTCTCTAATAGAGAGAAAAGCTTTTGAGCAGATTTGGGCTTGATTTCACTTCATTTGAACAGAGGCACTATTTCAACATTACTGGACTCAGAAAGCTGTAAACTGACAATCTTGATCATTGAAGTCCTAACATTAGTTTTTGAGCATATAACTTCTAATATTAATATTGTTTGTGTGACTAATTATTCGCGCGCTGTCGAGGCAACGCGTGTATTACATCATTTTCAGTTTTGATGTGAATTTTCCATACCCGACCGCTTGTCTGGTTGTTTAAACTCCATTTAAAAAAGTAGGAGTTAGTTCTATCACTTCAATGTGTATTTTGTCACAATCTAGACCGTGTTCACTTGTCTGATTGTTTTGATTTCATTAAATTCTACGAAATTTAATAACTGAAAAGTTAATATATCACTTCAATGTGTATTGTATCACAATCCAGACCGTGTTTACTTGTCTGATTGTTTAAAAATTCTAAGAAATATAATGACTTTGAGAAGTCAGCACTTCAATGTGTACTTTATCCCAATCTAGACCGTGTTTACTTGTCTGATTGTTTAAAAATTATAAGAAATATAATGACTTTGAGAAGTCAGCACTTCAATGTGTACTTTATCTCAATCTAGACCGTGTTTACTTGTCTGATTGCTGAATTTCATTTGATTCTGAGGAATCTAATGACCGTTATCTAACTTCAAGAAGTTCAATATATCACTTCAATGTGAATTGTATCACAATCCAGACCGTGTTTACTTGTCTGATTGTTTGATTGCATTAAATTCTGAGGAATATAATGACAGTTATTGAACATGTGAAGTTAGATGTACTGGAGGGACTGCTGGGCGGGAGCTGCCCCTCCATGTACAGACAGAGCAAAGCTCTGGGCCGACGACTTCTCAGCCTAATCCCAATCTAAGATGTCAGGCTGGGAGGTCCACGGCCAAGAAGTCATGATGCATTTCAGTCACGACTACAGAGGGCGGCCCCTACTGGGGTAGAGCGGTGTCCACCTCATTATACGGTGCCTGTCTCACCTCAGTGCCCTCGGGAGGTGGGTCTGCCAACCCTGCCAGAGTTTCAGGGTGCAGCCGCTTCCAGCGAGCACTGCTCTCAGTTATTTCCGCTCGTGAGCGTAGCGGAGCTGAGACGCTCGCCGCCCCTTCGGGGGCCTCTTACACCAGAGGTCAGTCTCGAGGGACTGATTCCCTTAGTACATCAGTTAGCAGCGTGAAAACTACTGCCAAATGTATCTCAATGGGTCCTGCACACGGTAGAAAGAGGCTATCGCATTCAGTTCGGCCATCCACCGCCGACATTCAATGGGGTTACATCGACAGTAGTCGGCCCCCAGCAGACTCTGGTGATGGAACAAGAAGTGAATACCCTAATAAGGAAGGCGGCCATCGAGGTGGTCCCTCCTCTAGACAGGGAATCCGGGTTTTACAACCGGTATTTCATAGTTCCAAAGAAGGATGGGGGTTGCGTCCGATCTTAGACTTACGTCATCTAAACCTCTCAGTTATGTCACTGAAGTTCAAAATGCTCACTGTCAAACAGGATGTAGCTCAAATCAGATCCGAGGACTGGTTTGTCACAATAGATCTCAAAGACGCATACTTCCACATATCCATCCTTCCACAACACAGGAAGTCTCTGAGGTTCGCTTTCAGGGGCAAAGCCTACCAATATCGAGTACTTCCCTTTGGCCTTGCACTTTCACCCCGCACGTTCACGTAATGTGTAGTTGCGGCTCTGGTATCCCTCCGTATGCAGGGCATCCGCATTCTAAATTATATCGACGATTGGTTGATTCTAGCTCAATCAGAGCAGATGGCGGTTCAACATCGAGGTGTCGTTCTCGCCCATATGGGGGAGCTGGGTTTGAGACTGAATGCCAAGAAGAGTGTACTTTCTCCACTTTAGAGAACCACCTATCTAGGCGTAGTATGGGATTCGACCACGATGCAGGCACGTATGTCTCCTGCTCGGATCGAGTCGATCCTCACATCAGTCAAGAGAGTCAAAGAAGGCCAGTCACTCACTGTGAAGCAGTTTCAGAGACTGTTAGGGCTCATGGCAGCTGCGTCCAACGTGATACCTTTTGGTCTCCTGCACATGAGGCCCCTTCAGTGGTGGCTCAAGACCAAGGGGTTTTCCCCGAGGGGAAATCCTTTCCGAACTATTCAGGTCACGCGGCGATGCCTTCGTGCCTTAGACATATGGAAGAAACCTTGGTTCTTGAATCAGGGCCCGGTGTTGGGAGCTCTTGGTCGCCGTGTAACGCTAGCGACAGACGCGTCCCTCACCGGTTGGGGTGCGGTCATGAGTGGCCACCCTGCCCGCGGTCTGTGGAGCGGTCGCCATCTGACATGGCATACCAGTTGTCTAAAGATGCTACCTGTGCATCGATCATTGAAATATTTCCTCCCAGACCTGAGAGGTCACCATGTGTTGGTGCGCACCGACAACACATTGGCGATCTCTTATATCAGTCACCAGAGAGATCGGCATCCGTGCCCCTTGTACAAGCTGGCACACCAGATCCTTCTGTGGTCCCAGGACAAACTCCTCTCGTTCGGAGCAGTGTATATTCCTGGGAGATTGACTGTGGGAGCAGACATACTGTCGAGACAGGGGTCGAGACCCGGGGGCTTCACCCTAAGGTGAAGTAGATATGGAGAGTTTTGGACCTCTTTGCGACTCAAGAGATATTGCAATGTCCCCTCTGTTTCTCTCTAGTTCATCCAGCTCCTTTGGGACTGGACGCTATGGTACAGACCTGGCCGAGGCTTCGTCCGTACGCTTTTCCCCCTATCGCTCTGCTCCCGGGAGTTCTGGCGAGAGTACGCCGGGACGGGGTCCGTCTGTTGTTAGTAGCCCCGTTCTGGCCGAGCCCAGTATGGCTCGCAGATCTAATCTCTCCTCGACGGCTCTCCATGGGTGATTCCGATCAGGACAGATCTGCTCTCTCAGGCGTAGGGCAAAATATTCACCCTCGCCCGGAGTTGTGGAAGTTGTCTGTGTAGCCCCTGAGGGGGCACAGCTCATAGTTTCCAGTCTCCCAACCAAGGTTGTTGAGACCCCCACACTCCAATCCAGAGCTCCCTCTACGAGGAAACTGTACGCCCTGAGGTTGAAACCCTTCTCCTCATGGTGCAGAGACCGCCAGCTTGACCCTGCTAACTGCCCAGTTGGTACAGTTCTGGAGTTTCTCCAAGCTAGGCTCTCTGCGGGGTTAACTCACTCCACCTTAAAGGTGTACGTGGCGGTCATAGCTGCTTACCACGTCCCTTTCAATGGTCAGTCAGTGGGTAGACACCCCCCTAGTTACACGTTTCCTCCACGGTGCGCTGAGGCTGAGACCTCCAGCACGGTCCCGTGTTCCCCCTGGGACTTGGTTGTGGTGTTAGAGGCTCTTTGTAAAGCTCCATTTGAGCCGATTCATGAATATTACTGTCAGGCCCCCTCGGTGGCCCCTACCTACTTAGACTTTGCCCCTGGTATGGCCAAAGCATTTTTATACCCTCGAGCGGGTTACATTCCTAAAGTTCCCTCTGTTACGCCACAACCCATAGTACTGCAGGCCTTCTGTCCTCCTCCCTTTCGGGAGCCAGACCAGGTGAAGCTAAACTGTATGAGTCCAGTTCGAGGACTGGACACATACGTCCACAGAGCTGCTGTGGAGAAAACCTGACCAATTGCTTGTTTGCTACGGTCCTCCTAAAAAGGGTTCCCCTGCCTCTAAGCAGACCCTTAGTCGTTGGATAGTCGAGGCTATCAACGAGTCCTATGAGTCCTCTGGTCTTCCCCTTTCTTTGGGAGCCAAGGCTCACTCTTCACGGAGTATGGCTGCCTCTAAGGCCTTTCTAGCAGATGTGTCCCTCTTGGACATCTGCAACGCTGCGGGGTGGTCCACGCCCTCTACATTCGCCAGATTTTACAATCTTGATATGCAAGCCGCTCCTGGCTCTTCTGTCCTCTCGCCTTAGCTGTGCTCTTCGGATACACACTAGGCAGGGGTTTGGTAGTCTGGCAGCGTTGGCACATCGTTCCCCAAAAGCGCTCGACGCAGCTCGAGTTCCCGAAGAGGAACGTCCCTAGGTTACGTATGTAACCCTAGTTCCTCGAGGGAACGAGACGCTGCGTCGCAGAGCCATACTCCCGGCACCCTGCCTGCGCTTGCTTCCCTACTCGAAGCTGAAGTCAGCTGTGTGGCAGGTGCCTTTATAGCTTCCTGGTCGCTGCGTCACCCCGCCAGTGACGCCACGCTCTTCCATTGGACTGATTGCACACGATATTCAGAGTTGTTCTTGCCAAAGGCGTTCCCCAAAAGCGCTCGACGCAGCGTCTCGTTCCCTCGAGGAACTAGGGTTACATACGTAACCTAGGGACGTTTTTGAGCATATAACTTCTAACACATTAAAAACTGTCTTACAGCATTGCAGAAAACATTTTATTTCATAAGACATGAGCATGTTTCAGTTTGGCAAGATTTGCACTGAATATTGAATGAAACAGCTTTCTCTAATAGAGAGACAAGCTCTTGAGCAGATTTGGGCTTGATTTCACTTCATTTCAACAGAGGCACTATTTCAACATTACTGGACTCAGAAAGCTGTAAACTGACAATCTTGATCATTGAAGTCCTAACATGAGTTTTTGTGCAAATAACTTCTAACACATTAAAAACTGTCTTACAGCATTGCAGAAAACATTGTATTTCATAAGGCATAAACATCTTTCAGTTTGGCAAGATTTGCACTGAATACTGAATGAAACAGCTTTCTCTAATAGAGAGAAAAGCTTTTGAGCAGATTTGGGCTTGATTTCACTTCATTTGAACAGAGGCACTATTTCAACATTACTGGACTCAGAAAGCTGTAAATTGACAATCTTGATCATTGAAGTCCTAACATTAGTTTTTGAGCATATAACTTCTAACACATTAAAAACTGTCTTACAGCATTGCAGAAAACATTTTATTTCATAAGACATAAGCATGTTTCAGTTTGGCAAGATTTGCACTGAATATTGAATGAAACAGCTTTCTCTAATAGAGAGACAAGCTCTTGAGCAGATTTGGGCTTGATTTCACTTCATTTGAACGGAGGCACTATTTCAACATTACTGGACTCAGAAAGCTGTAAACTGACAATCTTGATCATTGAAGTCCTAACATAAGTTTTTGTGCAAATAACTTCTAACACATTAAAAACTGTCTTACAGCATTGCAGAAAACATTGTATTTCATAAGGCAGAAACATCTTTCAGTTTGGCAAGATTTGCACTGAATACTGAATGAAACAGCTTCCTCTAATAGAGAGAAAAGCTTTTGAGCAGATTTGGGCTTCATTTCACTTCATTTGAACAGAGGCACTATTTCAACATTACTGGACTCAGAAAGCTGTAAACTGACAATCTTGATCATTGAAGTCCTAACATTAGTTTTTGAGCATATAACTTCTAACACATTAAAAACTGTCTTACAGCATTGCAGAAAACATTTTATTTCATAAGACATAAGCATGTTTCAGTTTGGCAAGATTTGCACTGAATATTGAATGAAACAGCTTTCTCTAATAGAGAGACAAGCTCTTGAGCAGATTTGGGCTTGATTTCACTTCATTTGAACAGAGGCACTATTTCAACATTACTGGACTCAGAAAGCTGTAAACTGACAATCTTGATCATTGAAGTCCTAACATAAGTTTTTGTGCAAATAACTTCTAACACATTAAAAACTGTCTTACAGCATTGCAGAAAACATTGTATTTCATAAGGCATAAACCTCTTTCAGTTTGGCAAGATTTGCACTGAATACTGAATGAAACAGCTTTCTCTAATAGAGAGAAAAGCTTTTGAGCAGATTTGGGCTTGATTTCACTTCATTTGAACAGAGGCACTATTTCAACATTACTGGACTCAGAAAGCTGTAAACTGACAATCTTGATCATTGAAGTCCAAACATTAAATTTTTGAGCATATAACTTCTAACACATTAAAAACTGTCTTACAGCATTGCAGAAAACATTGTATTTCATAAGACATAAGCATGTTTCAGTTTGGCAAGATTTGCACTGAATATTGAATGAAACAGCTTTCTCTAATAGAGAGACAAGCTCTTGAGCAGATTTGGGCTTGATTTCAATTCATTTGAACGGAGGCACTATTTCAACATTACTGGACTCAGAAAGCTGTAAACTGACAATCTTGATCATTGAAGTCCTAACATAAGATTTTGTGCAAATAACTTCTAACACATTAAAAACTGTTTTACAGCATTGCAGAAAACATTGTATTTCATAAAGCATAAACATCTTTCAGTTTGGCAAGATTTGCACTGAATACTGAATGAAACAGCTTTCTCTAATAGAGAGAAAAGCTTTTGAGCAGATTTGGGCTTGATTTCACTTCATTTGAACAGAGGCACTATTTCAACATTACTGGACTCAGAAAGCTGTAAACTGACAATCTTGATCATTGAAGTCCTAACATTAGTTTTTGAGCATATAACTTCTATTTCATAAGACATAAGCATGTTTCAGTTTGGCAAGATTTGCACTGAATATTGAATGAAACAGCTTTCTCTAATAGAGAGAAAAGCTCTTGAGCAGATTTGGGCTTGATTTCACTTCATTTGAACAGAGGCACTATTTCAACATTACTGGACTCAGAAAGCTGTAAACTGACAATCTTGATCATTGAAGTCCTAACATAAGTTTTTGTGCAAATAACTTCTAACACATTAAAAACTGTCTTACAGCATTGCAGAAAACATTGTATTTCATAAGGCAGAAACATCTTTCAGTTTGGCAAGATTTGCACTGAATACTGAATGAAACAGCTTTCTCTAATAGAGAGAAAAGCTTTTGAGCAGATTTGGGCTTGATTTCACTTCATTTGAACAGAGGCACTATTTCAACATTACTGGACTCAGAAAGCTGTAAACTGACAATCTTGATCATTGAAGTCCAAACATTGGTTTTTGAGCATATAACTTCTAACACATTAAAAACTGTCTTACAGCATTGCAGAAAACATTGTATTTCATAAGGCATAAACATCTTTCAGTTTGGCAAGATTTGCACTGAATACTGAATGAAACAGCTTCCTCTAATAGAGAGACAAGCTTTTGAACAGATTGGGGCTAGATTTCACTTCATTTGAACAGAAGCACTATTTCAACATTACTGGACTCAGAAAGCTGTAAACTGACAATCTTGATCATTGAAGTCCTAACATAAGTTTTTGTGCATTTAACTTCTAACACATTAAAAACTGTCTTACAGCATTGCAGAAAATATTGTATTTCATAAGGCATAAACATCTTTCAGTTTGCTAAGATTTGCACTGAATACTGAATGAAACAGCTTTCTCTAATAGAGAGAAAAGCTTTTGAGCAGATTTGGGCTTGATTTCACTTCATTTGAACAGAGGCACTATTTCAACATTACTGGACTCAGAAAGCTGTAAACTGACAATCTTGATCATTGAAGTCCTAACATTAGTTTTTGAGCATATAACTTCTAACACATTAAAAACTGTCTTACAGCATTGCAAAAAACATTTTATTTCATAAGACATAAGCATGTTTCAGTTTGGCAAGATTTGCACTGAATATTGAATGAAACAGCTTTCTCTAATAGAGAGACAAGCTCTTGAGCAGATTTGGGCTTGATTTCACTTCATTTGAACAGAGGCACTATTTCAACATTACTGGACTCAGAAAGCTGTAAACTGACAATCTTGATCATTGAAGTCCTAACATAAGTTTTTGTGCAAATAACTTCTGACACATTAAAAACTGTCTTACAGCATTGCAGAAAACATTGTATTTCATAAGGCATAAACATCTTTCAGTTTGGCAAGATTTGCACTGAATACTGAATGAAACAGCTTTCTCTAATAGAGAGAAAAGCTTTTGAGGAGATTTGGGCTTGATTTCACTTCATTTGAACAGAGGCACTATTTCAACATTACTGGACTCAGAAAGCTGTAAACTGACAATCTTGATCATTGAAGTCCTAACATAAGTTTTTGTGCATATAACTTCTAACACATTAAAAACTGTCTTACAGCATTGCAGAAAACATTGTATTTCATAAGGCATAAACATCTTTCAGTTTGGCAAGATTTGCACTGAATACTGAATGAAACAGCTTTCTCTAATAGAGAGAAAAGCTTTTGAGCAGATTTGGGCTTGATTTCACTTCATTTGAACAGAGGTACTATTTCAACATTACTGGACTCAGAAAGCTGTAAACTGACAATCTTGATCATTGAAGTCCTAACATAAGTTTTTGTGCATACAACTTCTAACACATTAAAAACTGTCTTACAGCATTGCAGAAAACATTGTATTTTTTTATAAGGCATAAGCATCTATCAGTTTGGCAAGATTTGCACTGAATACTGAATGAAACAGCTTTCTCTAATAGAGAGACAAGCTCTTGAGCAGATTTGGGCTAGATTTCACTTCATTTGAACAGAAGCACTATTTCAACATTACTGGACTCAGAAAGCTGTAAACTGACAATCTTGATCATTGAAGTCCTAATATTAGTTTTTGTGCATATAACTTCTAACACATTAAAAACTGTCTTACAGCATTGCAGAAAACATTGTATTTCATAAGACATAAGCATGTTTCAGTTTGGCAAGATTTGCACTGAATATTGAATGAAACAGCTTTCTCTAATAGAGAGACAAGCTTTTGAGCAGATTTGGGCTAGATTTCACTTCATTTGAACAGAAGCACTATTTCAACATTACTGGACTCAGAAAGCTGTAAACTGACAATCTTGATCATTGAAGTCCTAACATAAGTTTTTGTGCATTAAACTTCTAACACATTAAAAACTGTCTTACAGCATTGCAGAAAACATTTTATTTCATAAGACATAAGCATGTTTCAGTTTGGCAAGATTTGCACTGAATATTGAATGAAACAGCTTTCTCTAATAGAGAGACAAGCTCTTGAGCAGATTTGGGCTTGATTTCACTTCGTTTGAACAGAGGCACTATTTCAACATTACTGGACTCAGAAAGCTGTAAACTGACAATCTTGATCATTGAAGTCCAAACATTAGTTTTTGAGCATATAACTTCTAACACATTAAAAACTGTCTTACAGCATTGCAGAAAACATTGTATTTCATAAGGCATAAACATCTTTCAGTTTGGCAAGATTTGCACTGAATACTGAATGAAACGGCTTCCTCTAATAGAGAGAAAAGCTTTTGAGCAGATTTGGGCTTGATTTCACTTCATTTGAACAGAGGCACTATTTCAACATTACTGGACTCAGAAAGCTGTAAACTGACAATTTTGATCATTGAAGTCCTAACATAAGTTTTTGTGTAAATAACTTCTAACACATTAAAAACTGTCTTACAGCATTGCAGAAAACATTTTATTTCATAAGACATAAGCATGTTTCAGTTTGGCAAGATTTGCACTGAATATTGAATGAAACAGCTTTCTCTAATAGAGAGACAAGCTCTTGAGCAGATTTGGGCTTGATTTCACTTCATTTGAACAGAGGCACTATTTCAACATTACTGGACTCAGAAAGCTGTAAACTGACAATCTTGATCATTGAAGTCCTAACATAAGTTTTTGTGCAAATAACTTCTAACACATTAAAAACTGTCTTACAGCATTGCAGAAAACATTGTATTTCATAAGGCAGAAACATCTTTCAGTTTGGCAAGATTTGCACTGAATACTGAATGAAACAGCTTTCTCTAATAGAGAGAAAAGCTTTTGAGCAGATTTGGGCTTGATTTCACTTCATTTGAACAGAGGCACTATTTCAACATTACTGGACTCAGAAAGCTGTAAACTGACAATCTTGATCATTGAAGTCCAAACATTAGTTTTTGAGCATATAACTTCTAACACATTAAAAACTGTCTTACAGCATTGCAGAAAACATTGTATTTCATAAGACATAAGCATGTTTCAGTTTGGCAAGATTTGCACTGAATATTGAATGAAACAGCTTTCTCTAATAGAGAGACAAGCTCTTGAGAAGATTTGGGCTTGATTTCACTTCATTTGAACAGAGGCACTATTTCAACATTACTGGACTCAGAAAGCTGTAAACTGACAATCTTGATCATTGAAGTCCTAACATAAGTTTTTGTGCAAATAACTTCTAACACATTAAAAACTGTCTTACAGCATTGCAGAAAACATTGTATTTCATAAGGCAGAAACATCTTTCAGTTTGGCAAGATTTGCACTGAATACTGAATGAAACAGCTTTCTCTAATAGAGAGAAAAGCTTTTGAGCAGATTTGGGCTTGATTTCACTTCATTTGAACAGAGGCACTATTTCAACATTACTGGACTCAGAAAGCTGTAAATTGACAATCTTGATCATTGAAGTCCTAACATTAGTTTTTGTGCAAATAACTTCTAACACATTAAAAACTGTCTTACAGCATTGCAGAAAACATTGTATTTCATAAGGCATAAACATCTTTCAGTTTGGCAAGATTTGCACTGAATACTGAATGAAACAGCTTTCTCTAATAGAGAGAAAAGCTTTTGAGCAGATTTGGGCTTGATTTCACTTCATTTGAACAGAGGCACTATTTCAACATTACTGGACTCAGAAAGCTGTAAACTGACAATCTTGATCATTGAAGTCCAAACATTAGTTTTTGAGCATATAACTTCTAACACATTAAAAACTGTCTTACAGCATTGCAGAAAACATTGTATTTCATAAGACATAAGCATGTTTCAGTTTGGCAAGATTTGCACTGAATATTGAATGAAACAGCTTTCTCTAATAGAGAGACAAGCTCTTGAGAAGATTTGGGCTTGATTTCACTTCATTTGAACAGAGGCACTATTTCAACATTACTGGACTCAGAAAGCTGTAAACTGACAATCTTGATCATTGAAGTCCTAACATAAGTTTTTGTGCAAATAACTTCTAACACATTAAAAACTGTCTTACAGCATTGCAGAAAACATTGTATTTCATAAGGCAGAAACATCTTTCAGTTTGGCAAGATTTGCACTGAATACTGAATGAAACAGCTTTCTCTAATAGAGAGAAAAGCTTTTGAGCAGATTTGGGCTTGATTTCACTTCATTTGAACAGAGGCACTATTTCAACATTACTGGACTCAGAAAGCTGTAAATTGACAATCTTGATCATTGAAGTCCAAACATTAGTTTTTGTGCAAATAACTTCTAACACATTAAAAACTGTCTTACAGCATTGCAGAAAACATTGTATTTCATAAGGCATAAACATCTTTCAGTTTGGCAAGATTTGCACTGAATACTGAATGAAACAGCTTTCTCTAATAGAGAGAAAAGCTTTTGAGCAGATTTGGGCTTGATTTCACTTCATTTGAACAGAGGCACTATTTCAACATTACTGGACTCAGAAAGCTGTAAACTGACAATCTTGATCATTGAAGTCCTAACATTAGTTTTTGAGCATATAACTTCTATTTCATAAGACATAAGCATGTTTCAGTTTGGCAAGATTTGCACTGAATATTGAATGAAACAGCTTTCTCTAATAGAGAGAAAAGCTCTTGAGCAGATTTGGGCTTGATTTCACTTCATTTGAACAGAGGCACTATTTCAACATTACTGGACTCAGAAAGCTGTAAACTGACAATCTTGATCATTGAAGTCCTAACATAAGTTTTTGTGCAAATAACTTCTAACACATTAAAAACTGTCTTACAGCATTGCAGAAAACATTGTATTTCATAAGGCAGAAACATCTTTCAGTTTGGCAAGATTTGCACTGAATACTGAATGAAACAGCTTTCTCTAATAGAGAGAAAAGCTTTTGAGCAGATTTGGGCTTGATTTCACTTCATTTGAACAGAGGCATTATTTCAACATTACTGGACTCAGAAAGCTGTAAACTGACAATCTTGATCATTGAAGTCCAAACATTAGTTTTTGAGCATATAACTTCTAACACATTAAAAACTGTCTTACAGCATTGCAGAAAACATTGTATTTCATAAGGCATAAACATCTTTCAGTTTGGCAAGATTTGCACTGAATACTGAATGAAACAGCTTCCTCTAATAGAGAGACAAGCTTTTGAACAGATTGGGGCTAGATTTCACTTCATTTGAACAGAAGCACTATTTCAACATTACTGGACTCAGAAAGCTGTAAACTGACAATCTTGATCATTGAAGTCCTAACATAAGTTTTTGTGCATTTAACTTCTAACACATTAAAAACTGTCTTACAGCATTGCAGAAAATATTGTATTTCATAAGGCATAAACATCTTTCAGTTTGCTAAGATTTGCACTGAATACTGAATGAAACAGCTTTCTCTAATAGAGAGAAAAGCTTTTGAGCAGATTTGGGCTTGATTTCACTTCATTTGAACAGAGGCACTATTTCAACATTACTGGACTCAGAAAGCTGTAAACTGACAATCTTGATCATTGAAGTCCTAACATTAGTTTTTGAGCATATAACTTCTAACACATTAAAAACTGTCTTACAGCATTGCAAAAAACATTTTATTTCATAAGACATAAGCATGTTTCAGTTTGGCAAGATTTGCACTGAATACTGAATGAAACAGCTTTCTCTAATAGAGAGAAAAGCTTTTGAGGAGATTTGGGCTTGATTTCACTTCATTTGAACAGAGGCACTATTTCAACATTACTGGACTCAGAAAGCTGTAAACTGACAATCTTGATCATTGAAGTCCTAACATAAGTTTTTGTGCATATAACTTCTAACACATTAAAAACTGTCTTACAGCATTGCAGAAAATATTGTATTTCATAAGGCATAAACATCTTTCAGTTTGCTAAGATTTGCACTGAATACTGAATGAAACAGCTTTCTCTAATAGAGAGAAAAGCTTTTGAGCAGATTTGGGCTTGATTTCACTTCATTTGAACAGAGGCACTATTTCAACATTACTGGACTCAGAAAGCTGTAAACTGACAATCTTGATCATTGAAGTCCTAACATTAGTTTTTGAGCATATAACTTCTAACACATTAAAAACTGTCTTACAGCATTGCAAAAAACATTTTATTTCATAAGACATAAGCATGTTTCAGTTTGGCAAGATTTGCACTGAATACTGAATGAAACAGCTTTCTCTAATAGAGAGAAAAGCTTTTGAGGAGATTTGGGCTTGATTTCACTTCATTTGAACAGAGGCACTATTTCAACATTACTGGACTCAGAAAGCTGTAAACTGACAATCTTGAGCATTGAAGTCCTAACATAAGTTTTTGTGCATATAACTTCTAACACATTAAAAACTGTCTTACAGCATTGCAGAAAATATTGTATTTCATAAGGCATAAACATCTTTCAGTTTGCTAAGATTTGCACTGAATACTGAATGAAACAGCTTTCTCTAATAGAGAGAAAAGCTTTTGAGCAGATTTGGGCTTGATTTCACTTCATTTGAACAGAGGCACTATTTCAACATTACTGGACTCAGAAAGCTGTAAACTGACAATCTTGATCATTGAAGTCCTAACATTAGTTTTTGAGCATATAACTTCTAACACATTAAAAACTGTCTTACAGCATTGCAAAAAACATTTTATTTCATAAGACATAAGCATGTTTCAGTTTGGCAAGATTTGCACTGAATACTGAATGAAACAGCTTTCTCTAATAGAGAGAAAAGCTTTTGAGCAGATTTGGGCTTGATTTCACTTCATTTGAACAGAGGCACTATTTCAACATTACTGGACTCAGAAAGCTGTAAACTGACAATCTTGATCATTGAAGTCCAAACATTAGTTTTTGAGCATATAACTTCTAACACATTAAAAACTGTCTTACAGCATTGCAGAAAACATTGTATTTCATAAGACATAAGCATGTTTCAGTTTGGCAAGATTTGCACTGAATATTGAATGAAACAGCTTTCTCTAATAGAGAGACAAGCTCTTGAGAAGATTTGGGCTTGATTTCACTTCATTTGAACAGAGGCACTATTTCAACATTACTGGACTCAGAAAGCTGTAAACTGACAATCTTGATCATTGAAGTCCTAACATAAGTTTTTGTGCAAATAACTTCTAACACATTAAAAACTGTCTTACAGCATTGCAGAAAACATTGTATTTCATAAGGCAGAAACATCTTTCAGTTTGGCAAGATTTGCACTGAATATTGAATGAAACAGCTTTCTCTAATAGAGAGAAAAGCTTTTGAGCAGATTTGGGCTTGATTTCACTTCATTTGAACAGAGGCACTATTTCAACATTACTGGACTCAGAAAGCTGTAAACTGACAATTTTGATCATTGAAGTCCTAACATAAGTTTTTGTGTAAATAACTTCTAACACATTAAAAACTGTCTTACAGCATTGCAGAAAACATTTTATTTCATAAGACATAAGCATGTTTCAGTTTGGCAAGATTTGCACTGAATATTGAATGAAACAGCTTTCTCTAATAGAGAGACAAGCTCTTGAGCAGATTTGGGCTTGATTTCACTTCATTTGAACAGAGGCACTATTTCAACATTACTGGACTCAGAAAGCTGTAAACTGACAATCTTGATCATTGAAGTCCTAACATAAGTTTTTGTGCAAATAACTTCTAACACATTAAAAACTGTCTTACAGCATTGCAGAAAACATTGTATTTCATAAGGCAGAAACATCTTTCAGTTTGGCAAGATTTGCACTGAATACTGAATGAAACAGCTTTCTCTAATAGAGAGAAAAGCTTTTGAGCAGATGTGGGCTTGATTTCACTTCATTTGAACAGAGGCACTATTTCAACATTACTGGACTCAGAAAGGTGTAAACTGACAATCTTGATCATTGAAGTCCAAACATTAGTTTTTGAGCATATAACTTCTAACACATTAAAAACTGTCTTACAGCATTGCAGAAAACATTGTATTTCATAAGACATAAGCATGTTTCAGTTTGGCAAGATTTGCACTGAATATTGAATGAAACAGCTTTCTCTAATAGAGAGACAAGCTCTTGAGCAGATTTGGGCTTGATTTCACTTCATTTGAACAGAGGCACTATTTCAACATTACTGGACTCAGAAAGCTGTAAACTGACAATCTTGATCATTGAAGTCCTAACATAAGTTTTTGTGCAAATAACTTCTAACACATTAAAAACTGTCTTACAGCATTGCAGAAAACATTGTATTTCATAAGGCATAAACATCTTTCAGTTTGGCAAGATTTGCACTGAATACTGAATGAAACAGCTTTCTCTAATAGAGAGAAAAGCTTTTGAGCAGATTTGGGCTTGATTTCACTTCATTTGAACAGAGGCACTATTTCAACATTACTGGACTCAGAAAGCTGTAAACTGACAATCTTGATCATTGAAGTCCTAACATTAGTTTTTGTGCAAATAACTTCTAACACATTAAAAACTGTCTTACAGCATTGCAGAAAACATTGTATTTCATAAGGCATAAACATCTTTCAGTTTGGCAAGATTTGCACTGAATATTGAATGAAACAGCTTTCTCTAATAGAGAGACAAGCTTTTGAACAGATTGTGGCTAGATTTCACTTCATTTGAACAGAAGCACTATTTCAACATTACTGGACTCAGAAAGCTGTAAACTGACAATCTTGATCATTGAAGTCCTAACATAAGTTTTTGTGCATTTAACTTCTAACACATTAAAAACTGTCTTACAGCATTGCAGAAAATATTGTATTTCATAAGGCATAAACATCTTTCAGTTTGCTAAGATTTGCACTGAATACTGAATGAAACAGCTTTCTCTAATAGAGAGAAAAGCTTTTGAGCAGATTTGGGCTTGATTTCACTTCATTTGAGCAGAGGCACTATTTCAACATTACTGGACTCAGAAAGCTGTAAACTGACAATCTTGATCATTGAAGTCCTAACATTAGTTTTTGAGCATATAACTTCTAACACATTAAAAACTGTCTTACAGCATTGCAGAAAACATTTTATTTCATAAGGCATAAACATGTTTCAGTTTGGCAAGATTTGCACTGAATACTGAATGAAACAGCTTTCTCTAATAGAGAGAAAAGCTTTTGAGCAGATTTGGGCTTGATTTCACTTCATTTGAACAGAGGCACTATTTCAACATTACTGGACTCAGAAAGCTGTAAACTGACAATTTTGATCATTGAAGTCCTAACATAAGTTTTTGTGTAAATAACTTCTAACACATTAAAAACTGTCTTACAGCATTGCAGAAAACATTTTATTTCATAAGACATAAGCATGTTTCAGTTTGGCAAGATTTGCACTGAATATTGAATGAAACAGCTTTCTCTAATAGAGAGACAAGCTCTTGAGCAGATTTGGGCTTGATTTCACTTCATTTGAACAGAGGCACTATTTCAACATTACTGGACTCAGAAAGCTGTAAACTGACAATCTTGATCATTGAAGTCCTAACATAAGTTTTTGTGCAAATAACTTCTAACACATTAAAAACTGTCTTACAGCATTGCAGAAAACATTGTATTTCATAAGGCAGAAACATCTTTCAGTTTGGCAAGATTTGCACTGAATACTGAATGAAACAGCTTTCTCTAATAGAGAGAAAAGCTTTTGAGCAGATTTGGGCTTGATTTCACTTCATTTGAACAGAGGCACTATTTCAACATTACTGGACTCAGAAAGCTGTAAACTGACAATCTTGATCATTGAAGTCCAAACATTAGTTTTTGAGCATATAACTTCTAACACATTAAAAACTGTCTTACAGCATTGCAGAAAACATTGTATTTCATAAGACATAAGCATGTTTCAGTTTGGCAAGATTTGCACTGAATATTGAATGAAACAGCTTTCTCTAATAGAGAGACAAGCTCTTGAGAAGATTTGGGCTTGATTTCACTTCATTTGAACAGAGGCACTATTTCAACATTACTGGACTCAGAAAGCTGTAAACTGACAATCTTGATCATTGAAGTCCTAACATAGGTTTTTGTGCAAATAACTTCTAACACATTAAAAACTGTCTTACAGCATTGCAGAAAACATTGTATTTCATAAGGCAGAAACATCTTTCAGTTTGGCAAGATTTGCACTGAATACTGAATGAAACAGCTTTCTCTAATAGAGAGAAAAGCTTTTGAGCAGATTTGGGCTTGATTTCACTTCATTTGAACAGAGGCACTATTTCAACATTACTGGACTCAGAAAGCTGTAAACTGACAATTTTGATCATTGAAGTCCTAACATAAGTTTTTGTGTAAATAACTTCTAACACATTAAAAACTGTCTTACAGCATTGCAGAAAACATTTTATTTCATAAGACATAAGCATGTTTCAGTTTGGCAAGATTTGCACTGAATATTGAATGAAACAGCTTTCTCTAATAGAGAGACAAGCTCTTGAGCAGATTTGGGCTTGATTTCACTTCATTTGAACAGAGGCACTATTTCAACATTACTGGACTCAGAAAGCTGTAAACTGACAATCTTGATCATTGAAGTCCTAACATAAGTTTTTGTGCAAATAACTTCTAACACATTAAAAACTGTCTTACAGCATTGCAGAAAACATTGTATTTCATAAGGCAGAAACATCTTTCAGTTTGGCAAGATTTGCACTGAATACTGAATGAAACAGCTTTCTCTAATAGAGAGAAAAGCTTTTGAGCAGATGTGGGCTTGATTTCACTTCATTTGAACAGAGGCACTATTTCAACATTACTGGACTCAGAAAGCTGTAAACTGACAATTTTGATCATTGAAGTCCTAACATAAGTTTTTGTGTAAATAACTTCTAACACATTAAAAACTGTCTTACAGCATTGCAGAAAACATTGTATTTCATAAGACATAAGCATGTTTCAGTTTGGCAAGATTTGCACTGAATATTGAATGAAACAGCTTTCTCTAATAGAGAGACAAGCTCTTGAGAAGATTTGGGCTTGATTTCACTTCATTTGAACAGAGGCACTATTTCAACATTACTGGACTCAGAAAGCTGTAAACTGACAATTTTGATCATTGAAGTCCTAACATAAGTTTTTGTGTAAATAACTTCTAACACATTAAAAACTGTCTTACAGCATTGCAGAAAACATTTTATTTCATAAGACATAAGCATGTTTCAGTTTGGCAAGATTTGCACTGAATATTGAATGAAACAGCTTTCTCTAATAGAGAGACAAGCTCTTGAGCAGATTTGGGCTTGATTTCACTTCATTTGAACAGAGGCACTATTTCAACATTACTGGACTCAGAAAGCTGTAAACTGACAATCTTGATCATTGAAGTCCTAACATAAGTTTTTGTGCAAATAACTTCTAACACATTAAAAACTGTCTTACAGCATTGCAGAAAACATTGTATTTCATAAGGCAGAAACATCTTTCAGTTTGGCAAGATTTGCACTGAATACTGAATGAAACAGCTTTCTCTAATAGAGAGAAAAGCTTTTGAGCAGATTTGGGCTTGATTTCACTTCATTTGAACAGAGGCACTATTTCAACATTACTGGACTCAGAAAGCTGTAAACTGACAATCTTGATCATTGAAGTCCTAACATAAGTTTTTGTGCATATAACTTCTAACACATTAAAAACTGTCTTACAGCATTGCAGAAAACATTGTATTTCATAAGGCATAAACATCTTTCAGTTTGGCAAGACTTGCACTGAATACTGAATGAAACAGCTTTCTCTAATAGAGAGAAAAGCTTTTGAGCAGATTTGGGCTTGATTTCACTTCATTTGAACAGAGGCACTATTTCAACATTACTGGACTCAGAAAGCTGTAAACTGACAATCTTGATCATTGAAGTCCTAACATTAGTTTTTGAGCATATAACTTCTAACACATTAAAAACTGTCTTAGAGCATTGCAAAAAACTTTTTATTTTATAAGACATAAGCATCTATCAGTTTGGCAAGATTTGCACTGAGTACTGAATGAAACAGCTTTCTCTAATAGAGAGACAAGCTCTTGAGCAGATTTGGGCTAGATTTCACTTCATTTGAACAGAAGCACTATTTCAACATTACTGGACTCAGAAAGCTGTAAACTGACAATCTTGATCATTGAAGTCCTAACATTAGTTTTTCTGCATATAACTTCTAACACATTAAAAACTGTCTTACAGCATTGCAGAAAACATTGTATTTCATAAGGCATAAACATCTTTCAGTTTGGCAAGATTTGCACTGAATACTGAATGAAACAGCTTTCTCTAATAGAGAGAAAAGCTCTTGAGCAGATTTGGGCTTGATTTCACTTCATTTGAACAGAGGCACTATTTCAACATTACTGGACTCAGAAAGCTGTAAACTGACAATCTTGATCATTGAAGTCCTAACATAAGTTTTTGTGCATATAACTTCTAACACATTAAAAACTGTCTTACAGCATTGCAGAAAACATTGTATTTCATAAGGCATAAGCATCTTTCAGTTTGGCAAGACTTGCACTGAATACTGAATGAAACAGCTTTCTCTAATAGAGAGAAAAGCTTTTGAGCAGATTTGGGCTTGATTTCACTTCATTTGAACAGAGGCACTATTTCAACATTACTGGACTCAGAAAGCTGTAAACTGACAATCTTGATCATTGAAGTCCTAACATTAGTTTTTGAGCATATAACTTCTAACACATTAAAAACTGTCTTACAGCATTGCAGAAAACATTGTATTTCATAAGGCATAAACATCTTTCAGTTTGGCAAGATTTGCACTGAATACTGAATAAAACAGCTTTCTCTAATAGAGAGAAAAGCTCTTGAGCAGATTTGGGCTTGATTTCACTTCATTTGAACAGAGGCACTATTTCAACATTACTGGACTCAGAAAGCTGTAAACTGACAATCTTGATCATTGAAGTCCTAACATAAGTTTTTGAGCATATAACTTCTAACACATTAAAAACTGTCTTACAGCATTGCAGAAAACATTGTATTTCATAAGGCATAAACATCTTTCAGTTTGGCAAGATTTGCACTGAATACTGAATGAAACAGCTTTCTCTAATAGAGAGAAAAGCTTTTGAGGAGATTTGGGCTTGATTTCACTTCATTTGAACAGAGGCACTATTTCAACATTACTGGACTCAGAAAGCTGTAAACTGACAATCTTGATCATTGAAGTCCTAACATAAGTTTTTGTGCATATAACTTCTAACACATTAAAAACTGTCTTACAGCATTGCAGAAAACATTGTATTTCATAAGGCATAAACATCTTTCAGTTTGGCAAGATTTGCACTGAATACTGAATGAAACAGCTTTCTCTAATAGAGAGAAAAGCTTTTGAGCAGATTTGGGCTTGATTTCACTTCATTTGAACAGAGGCACTATTTCAACATTACTGGACTCAGAAAGCTGTAAACTGACAATCTTGATCATTGAAGTCCTAACATAAGTTTTTGTGCATATAACTTCTAACACATTAAAAACTGTCTTACAGCATTGCAGAAAACATTGTATTTTTTTATAAGGCATAAGCATCTATCAGTTTGGCAAGATTTGCACTCAATACTGAATGAAACAGCTTTCTCTAATAGAGAGAAAATCTTTTGAGAAGATTTGGGCTTGATTTCACTTCATTTGAACAGAAGCACTATTTCAACATTACTGGACTCAGAAAGCTGTAAACTGACAATCTTGATCATTGAAGTCCTAACATTACTTTTTGAGCATATAACTTCTAACACATTAAAAACTGTCTTACAGCATTGCAGAAAACATTTTATTTCATAAGACATAAGCATGTTTCAGTTTGGCAAGGTTTGCACTGAATACTGAATGAAACAGCTTTCTCTAATAGAGAGAAAAGCTTTTGAGAAGATTTGGGCTTGATTTCACTTCATTTGAACAGAAGCACTATTTCAACATTACTGGACTCAGAAAGCTGTAAACTGACAATCTTGATCATTGAAGTCCTAACATTAGTTTTTGAGCATATAACTTCTAACACATTAAAAACTGTCTTACAGCATTGCAGAAAACATTGTATTTCATAAGACATAAGCATGTTTCAGTTTGGCAAGATTTGCACTGAATATTGAATGAAACAGCTTTCTCTAATAGAGACACAAGCTCTTGAGCAGATTTGGGCTTGATTTCACTTCATTTGAACAGAGGCACTATTTCAACATTACTGGACTCAGAAAGGTGTAAACTGACAATCTTGATCACTGAAGTCCTAACATTAGTTTTTGAGCATATAACTTCTAACACATTAAAAACTGTCTTACAGCATTTCAGAAAACATTTTTGTGGCGAGTGGGGCGGGGCCGAGAGGCGTGGGAACGAGGAGTGAGGCCAGGTGTAGTGATTGGAGATGAGCTACACCTGAGCCCCACCGCTAGTATCGAGTCCCACGTAGGAGATGGAAGGATATAAAACTGGAATCGTCTCTCCTGATCGGTCCTCAGGTCCAGCAGGGCCTGATGTTGTTCTTGGTGCAGGACCGCGAGGGAAGCGATGATATCCGCAAGCGGCGTGGAGGACGGGCTTTGCATGGCGGCGGCGGTCCTTCTTCCTTCCCGGGTTTCGGCACCACTGTAACAAACAAATCTCCATATTCATCGGGAAGAAGGAGGCGGGAACCGGCGGACAATCAAAACACTTTAATATTCAAAATAAACAAAACAGCGCGTCAGCCCCTCACGGCGACTGACGCGCACAAATAAAAGCCAAACACATAAAATAATGTCCCAGGCCTGGTCCTCTCTCGTCCTTCACGGTCGTCGCTCCAGTTTTATATCCTTCCATCTCCTACGTGGGACTCGATACTAGCGGTGGGGCTCAGGTGTAGCTCATCTCCAATCACTACACCTGGCCTCACTCCTCGTTCCCACGCCTCTCGGCCCCGCCCCACTCGCCACATACCCCCATCGCCCCTCGCAGGCCGGGGGGTACTCCCGAGACTGCGCTCTACTATCCCCCCCCCCCTTCCCTCCGGGGGAGACCGCTCACGGGGACCTGCGGGAACCTGGGGGTAGGACAGACGAGGCGAGAGAAAAGGAGATGGAAGGAGGAGCGACAGGGACGAGAGAGGGGAGAGAGGAAAAAAAAAAAAAATCCGGTTCCCAGACGCACTGCTGCTCGGCCCTCCACCGGCTGGGTGATCTCCTCCGCGGTGCCCGGCGGTGGCACTGGACGGCCCTCGGCGGACGGCACGACTCCTCCGCCGCCCGGTGGACGGCGACGGCTCCTCCGATTTTGGGCAGCGGCAGGAGTCCCCCGTTCCCTGCCCCTCCGGATTCCGTCACGGAGGCGGCAGGCTCCGGCCCCCTGGCGAACGGCGCCGACTCCTCCGCTCCCTCACGGACGGCAGCCGCCCCTCCTTGTCGTGGGCGGTCGGCAGCGAGCTCGCCCGTCCCCGGCAACTCGCTCCAGCCCACCGTCTCGAGCGTCCATGGCGGCACACACCTCGCCAGCTCGAGGGCACCGCGGATTCACCACAGCGGCGAGGGATCTTCAGCAGCGCGTCCCTCCTTCTCCCGGGCTTCGGCACCACTGTAACAAACAAATCTCCATATTCATCGGGAAGAAGGAGGCGGGAACCGGCGGACAATCAAAACACTTTAATATTCAAAATAAACAAAACAGCGTGTCAGCCCCTCACGGCGACTGACGCGCACAAATAAAAGCCAAACACATAAAATAATGTCCCAGGCCTGGTCCTCTCTCGTCCTTCACGGTCGTCGCTCCAGTTTTATATCCTTCCATCTCCTACGTGGGACTCGATACTAGCGGTGGGGCTCAGGTGTAGCTCATCTCCAATCACTACACCTGGCCTCACTCCTCGTTCCCACGCCTCTCGGCCCCGCCCCACTCGCCACAATTTTATTTCATAAGACATAAGCATGTTTCAGTTTGGCAAGATTTGCACTGAATACTGAATGAAACAGCTTTCTCTAATAGAGAGAAAAGCTTTTGAGCAGATTTGGGCTTGATTTCACTTCATTTGAACAGAGGCCCTATTTCAACATTACTGGACTCAGAAAGCTGTAAACTGACAATCTTGATCATTGAAGTCCAAACATTAGTTTTTGAGCATATAACTTCTAACACATTAAAAACTGTCTTACAGCATTGCAGAAAACATTGTATTTCATAAGGCATAAACATCTTTCAGTTTGGCAAGATTTGCACTGAATACTGAATGAAACAGCTTTCTCTAATAGAGAGAAAAGCTTTTGAGCAGATTTGGGCTTGATTTCACTTCATTTGAACAGAGGCACTATTTCAACATTACTGGACTCAGAAAGCTGTAAACTGACAATCTTGATCATTGAAGTCCTAACATAAGTTTTTGTGCATATAACTTCTAACACATTAAAAACTGTCTTACAGCATTGCAGAAAACATTGTATTTCATAAGGCATAAACATCTTTCAGTTTGGCAAGATTTGCACTGAATACTGAATGAAACAGCTTTCTCTAATAGAGAGAAAAGCTTTTGAGCAGATTTGGGCTTGATTTCACTTCATTTGAACAGAGGCACTATTTCAACATTACTGGACTCAGAAAGCTGTAAACTGACAATCTTGATCATTGAAGTCCTAACATTAGTTTTTGAGCATATAACTTCTAATATTAATATTGTTTGTGTGACTAATTATTCGCGCGCTGTCGAGGCAACGCGTGTATTACATCATTTTCAGTTTTGATGTGAATTTTCCATACCCGACCGCTTGTCTGGTTGTTTAAACTCCATTTAAAAAAGTAGGAGTTAGTTCTATCACTTCAATGTGTATTTTGTCACAATCTAGACCGTGTTCACTTGTCTGATTGTTTTGATTTCATTAAATTCTACGAAATTTAATAACTGAAAAGTTAATATATCACTTCAATGTGTATTGTATCACAATCCAGACCGTGTTTACTTGTCTGATTGTTTAAAAATTCTAAGAAATATAATGACTTTGAGAAGTCAGCACTTCAATGTGTACTTTATCCCAATCTAGACCGTGTTTACTTGTCTGATTGTTTAAAAATTATAAGAAATATAATGACTTTGAGAAGTCAGCACTTCAATGTGTACTTTATCTCAATCTAGACCGTGTTTACTTGTCTGATTGCTGAATTTCATTTGATTCTGAGGAATCTAATGACCGTTATCTAACTTCAAGAAGTTCAATATATCACTTCAATGTGAATTGTATCACAATCCAGACCGTGTTTACTTGTCTGATTGTTTGATTGCATTAAATTCTGAGGAATATAATGACAGTTATTGAACATGTGAAGTTAGATGTACTGGAGGGACTGCTGGGCGGGAGCTGCCCCTCCATGTACAGACAGAGCAAAGCTCTGGGCCGACGACTTCTCAGCCTAATCCCAATCTAAGATGTCAGGCTGGGAGGTCCACGGCCAAGAAGTCATGATGCATTTCAGTCACGACTACAGAGGGCGGCCCCTACTGGGGTAGAGCGGTGTCCACCTCATTATACGGTGCCTGTCTCACCTCAGTGCCCTCGGGAGGTGGGTCTGCCAACCCTGCCAGAGTTTCAGGGTGCAGCCGCTTCCAGCGAGCACTGCTCTCAGTTATTTCCGCTCGTGAGCGTAGCGGAGCTGAGACGCTCGCCGCCCCTTCGGGGGCCTCTTACACCAGAGGTCAGTCTCGAGGGACTGATTCCCTTAGTACATCAGTTAGCAGCGTGAAAACTACTGCCAAATGTATCTCAATGGGTCCTGCACACGGTAGAAAGAGGCTATCGCATTCAGTTCGGCCATCCACCGCCGACATTCAATGGGGTTACATCGACAGTAGTCGGCCCCCAGCAGACTCTGGTGATGGAACAAGAAGTGAATACCCTAATAAGGAAGGCGGCCATCGAGGTGGTCCCTCCTCTAGACAGGGAATCCGGGTTTTACAACCGGTATTTCATAGTTCCAAAGAAGGATGGGGGTTGCGTCCGATCTTAGACTTACGTCATCTAAACCTCTCAGTTATGTCACTGAAGTTCAAAATGCTCACTGTCAAACAGGATGTAGCTCAAATCAGATCCGAGGACTGGTTTGTCACAATAGATCTCAAAGACGCATACTTCCACATATCCATCCTTCCACAACACAGGAAGTCTCTGAGGTTCGCTTTCAGGGGCAAAGCCTACCAATATCGAGTACTTCCCTTTGGCCTTGCACTTTCACCCCGCACGTTCACGTAATGTGTAGTTGCGGCTCTGGTATCCCTCCGTATGCAGGGCATCCGCATTCTAAATTATATCGACGATTGGTTGATTCTAGCTCAATCAGAGCAGATGGCGGTTCAACATCGAGGTGTCGTTCTCGCCCATATGGGGGAGCTGGGTTTGAGACTGAATGCCAAGAAGAGTGTACTTTCTCCACTTTAGAGAACCACCTATCTAGGCGTAGTATGGGATTCGACCACGATGCAGGCACGTATGTCTCCTGCTCGGATCGAGTCGATCCTCACATCAGTCAAGAGAGTCAAAGAAGGCCAGTCACTCACTGTGAAGCAGTTTCAGAGACTGTTAGGGCTCATGGCAGCTGCGTCCAACGTGATACCTTTTGGTCTCCTGCACATGAGGCCCCTTCAGTGGTGGCTCAAGACCAAGGGGTTTTCCCCGAGGGGAAATCCTTTCCGAACTATTCAGGTCACGCGGCGATGCCTTCGTGCCTTAGACATATGGAAGAAACCTTGGTTCTTGAATCAGGGCCCGGTGTTGGGAGCTCTTGGTCGCCGTGTAACGCTAGCGACAGACGCGTCCCTCACCGGTTGGGGTGCGGTCATGAGTGGCCACCCTGCCCGCGGTCTGTGGAGCGGTCGCCATCTGACATGGCATACCAGTTGTCTAAAGATGCTACCTGTGCATCGATCATTGAAATATTTCCTCCCAGACCTGAGAGGTCACCATGTGTTGGTGCGCACCGACAACACATTGGCGATCTCTTATATCAGTCACCAGAGAGATCGGCATCCGTGCCCCTTGTACAAGCTGGCACACCAGATCCTTCTGTGGTCCCAGGACAAACTCCTCTCGTTCGGAGCAGTGTATATTCCTGGGAGATTGACTGTGGGAGCAGACATACTGTCGAGACAGGGGTCGAGACCCGGGGGCTTCACCCTAAGGTGAAGTAGATATGGAGAGTTTTGGACCTCTTTGCGACTCAAGAGATATTGCAATGTCCCCTCTGTTTCTCTCTAGTTCATCCAGCTCCTTTGGGACTGGACGCTATGGTACAGACCTGGCCGAGGCTTCGTCCGTACGCTTTTCCCCCTATCGCTCTGCTCCCGGGAGTTCTGGCGAGAGTACGCCGGGACGGGGTCCGTCTGTTGTTAGTAGCCCCGTTCTGGCCGAGCCCAGTATGGCTCGCAGATCTAATCTCTCCTCGACGGCTCTCCATGGGTGATTCCGATCAGGACAGATCTGCTCTCTCAGGCGTAGGGCAAAATATTCACCCTCGCCCGGAGTTGTGGAAGTTGTCTGTGTAGCCCCTGAGGGGGCACAGCTCATAGTTTCCAGTCTCCCAACCGAGGTTGTTGAGACCCCCACACTCCAATCCAGAGCTCCCTCTACGAGGAAACTGTACGCCCTGAGGTTGAAACCCTTCTCCTCATGGTGCAGAGACCGCCAGCTTGACCCTGCTAACTGCCCAGTTGGTACAGTTCTGGAGTTTCTCCAAGCTAGGCTCTCTGCGGGGTTAACTCACTCCACCTTAAAGGTGTACGTGGCGGTCATAGCTGCTTACCACGTCCCTTTCAATGGTCAGTCAGTGGGTAGACACCCCCCTAGTTACACGTTTCCTCCACGGTGCGCTGAGGCTGAGACCTCCAGTACGGTCCCGTGTTCCCCCTGGGACTTGGTTGTGGTGTTAGAGGCTCTTTGTAAAGCTCCATTTGAGCCGATTCATGAATATTACTGTCAGGCCCCCTCGGTGGCCCCTACCTACTTAGACTTTGCCCCTGGTATGGCCAAAGCATTTTTATACCCTCGAGCGGGTTACATTCCTAAAGTTCCCTCTGTTACGCCACAACCCATAGTACTGCAGGCCTTCTGTCCTCCTCCCTTTCGGGAGCCAGACCAGGTGAAGCTAAACTGTATGAGTCCAGTTCGAGGACTGGACACATACGTCCACAGAGCTGCTGTGGAGAAAACCTGACCAATTGCTTGTTTGCTACGGTCCTCCTAAAAAGGGTTCCCCTGCCTCTAAGCAGACCCTTAGTCGTTGGATAGTCGAGGCTATCAACGAGTCCTATGAGTCCTCTGGTCTTCCCCTTTCTTTGGGAGCCAAGGCTCACTCTTCACGGAGTATGGCTGCCTCTAAGGCCTTTCATACTCTAAGGCCATACTCCCGGCACCCTGCCTGCGCTTGCTTCCCTACTCGAAGCTGAAGTCAGCTGTGTGGCAGGTGCCTTTATAGCTTCCTGGTCGCTGCGTCACCCCGCCAGTGACGCCACGCTCTTCCATTGGACTGATTGCACACGATATTCAGAGTTGTTCTTGCCAAAGGCGTTCCCCAAAAGCGCTCGACGCAGCGTCTCGTTCCCTCGAGGAACTAGGGTTACATACGTAACCTAGGGACGTTTTTGAGCATATAACTTCTAACACATTAAAAACTGTCTTACAGCATTGCAGAAAACATTTTATTTCATAAGACATGAGCATGTTTCAGTTTGGCAAGATTTGCATTGAATATTGAATGAAACAGCTTTCTCTAATAGAGAGACAAGCTCTTGAGCAGATTTGGGCTTGATTTCACTTCATTTCAACAGAGGCACTATTTCAACATTACTGGACTCAGAAAGCTGTAAACTGACAATCTTGATCATTGAAGTCCTAACATGAGTTTTTGTGCAAATAACTTCTAACACATTAAAAACTGTCTTACAGCATTGCAGAAAACATTGTATTTCATAAGGCATAAACATCTTTCAGTTTGGCAAGATTTGCACTGAATACTGAATGAAACAGCTTTCTCTAATAGAGAGAAAAGCTTTTGAGCAGATTTGGGCTTGATTTCACTTCATTTGAACAGAGGCACTATTTCAACATTACTGGACTCAGAAAGCTGTAAATTGACAATCTTGATCATTGAAGTCCTAACATTAGTTTTTGAGCATATAACTTCTAACACATTAAAAACTGTCTTACAGCATTGCAGAAAACATTTTATTTCATAAGACATAAGCATGTTTCAGTTTGGCAAGATTTGCACTGAATATTGAATGAAACAGCTTTCTCTAATAGAGAGACAAGCTCTTGAGCAGATTTGGGCTTGATTTCACTTCATTTGAACGGAGGCACTATTTCAACATTACTGGACTCAGAAAGCTGTAAACTGACAATCTTGATCATTGAAGTCCTAACATAAGTTTTTGTGCAAATAACTTCTAACACATTAAAAACTGTCTTACAGCATTGCAGAAAACATTGTATTTCATAAGGCAGAAACATCTTTCAGTTTGGCAAGATTTGCACTGAATACTGAATGAAACAGCTTCCTCTAATAGAGAGAAAAGCTTTTGAGCAGATTTGGGCTTCATTTCACTTCATTTGAACAGAGGCACTATTTCAACATTACTGGACTCAGAAAGCTGTGAACTGACAATCTTGATCATTGAAGTCCTAACATTAGTTTTTGAGCATATAACTTCTAACACATTAAAAACTGTCTTACAGCATTGCAGAAAACATTTTATTTCATAAGACATAAGCATGTTTCAGTTTGGCAAGATTTGCACTGAATATTGAATGAAACAGCTTTCTCTAATAGAGAGACAAGCTCTTGAGCAGATTTGGGCTTGATTTCACTTCATTTGAACAGAGGCACTATTTCAACATTACTGGACTCAGAAAGCTGTAAACTGACAATCTTGATCATTGAAGTCCTAACATAAGTTTTTGTGCAAATAACTTCTAACACATTAAAAACTGTCTTACAGCATTGCAGAAAACATTGTATTTCATAAGGCATAAACATCTTTCAGTTTGGCAAGATTTGCACTGAATACTGAATGAAACAGCTTTCTCTAATAGAGAGAAAAGCTTTTGAGCAGATTTGGGCTTGATTTCACTTCATTTGAACAGAGGCACTATTTCAACATTACTGGACTCAGAAAGCTGTAAACTGACAATTTTGATCATTGAAGTCCTAACATAAGTTTTTGTGTAAATAACTTCTAACACATTAAAAACTGTCTTACAGCATTGCAGAAAACATTTT
Organism: Carassius gibelio; assembly: GCF_023724105.1. Classification (NCBI taxonomy): domain Eukaryota; kingdom Metazoa; phylum Chordata; class Actinopteri; order Cypriniformes; family Cyprinidae; genus Carassius; species Carassius gibelio. The sequence continues at coordinate 1,636,552 of NC_068372.1, forward strand.
ATTTCATAAGACATAAGCATGTTTCAGTTTGGCAAGATTTGCACTGAATATTGAATGAAACAGCTTTCTCTAATAGAGAGACAAGCTCTTGAGCAGATTTGGGCTTGATTTCACTTCATTTGAACAGAGGCACTATTTCAACATTACTGGACTCAGAAAGCTGTAAACTGACAATCTTGATCATTGAAGTCCTAACATAAGTTTTTGTGCAAATAACTTCTAACACATTAAAAACTGTCTTACAGCATTGCAGAAAACATTGTATTTCATAAGGCAGAAACATCTTTCAGTTTGGCAAGATTTGCACTGAATACTGAATGAAACAGCTTTCTCTAATAGAGAGAAAAGCTTTTGAGCAGATGTGGGCTTGATTTCACTTCATTTGAACAGAGGCACTATTTCAACATTACTGGACTCAGAAAGCTGTAAACTGACAATCTTGATCATTGAAGTCCAAACATTAGTTTTTGAGCATATAACTTCTAACACATTAAAAACTGTCTTACAGCATTGCAGAAAACATTGTATTTCATAAGACATAAGCATGTTTCAGTTTGGCAAGATTTGCACTGAATATTGAATGAAACAGCTTTCTCTAATAGAGAGACAAGCTCTTGAGCAGATTTGGGCTTGATTTCACTTCATTTGAACAGAGGCACTATTTCAACATTACTGGACTCAGAAAGCTGTAAACTGACAATCTTGATCATTGAAGTCCTAACATAAGTTTTTGTGCAAATAACTTCTAACACATTAAAAACTGTCTTACAGCATTGCAGAAAACATTGTATTTCATAAGGCATAAACATCTTTCAGTTTGGCAAGATTTGCACTGAATACTGAATGAAACAGCTTTCTCTAATAGAGAGAAAAGCTTTTGAGCAGATTTGGGCTTGATTTCACTTCATTTGAACAGAGGCACTATTTCAACATTACTGGACTCAGAAAGCTGTAAACTGACAATCTTGATCATTGAAGTCCTAACATTAGTTTTTGTGCAAATAACTTCTAACACATTAAAAACTGTCTTACAGCATTGCAGAAAACATTGTATTTCATAAGGCATAAACATCTTTCAGTTTGGCAAGATTTGCACTGAATATTGAATGAAACAGCTTTCTCTAATAGAGAGACAAGCTTTTGAACAGATTGGGGCTAGATTTCACTTCATTTGAACAGAAGCACTATTTCAACATTACTGGACTCAGAAAGCTGTAAACTGACAATCTTGATCATTGAAGTCCTAACATAAGTTTTTGTGCATTTAACTTCTAACACATTAAAAACTGTCTTACAGCATTGCAGAAAATATTGTATTTCATAAGGCATAAACATCTTTCAGTTTGCTAAGATTTGCACTGAATACTGAATGAAACAGCTTTCTCTAATAGAGAGAAAAGCTTTTGAGCAGATTTGGGCTTGATTTCACTTCATTTGAGCAGAGGCACTATTTCAACATTACTGGACTCAGAAAGCTGTAAACTGACAATCTTGATCATTGAAGTCCTAACATTAGTTTTTGAGCATATAACTTCTAACACATTAAAAACTGTCTTACAGCATTGCAGAAAACATTTTATTTCATAAGACATAAGCATGTTTCAGTTTGGCAAGATTTGCACTGAATATTGAATGAAACAGCTTTCTCTAATAGAGAGACAAGCTCTTGAGCAGATTTGGGCTTGATTTCACTTCATTTGAACAGAGGCACTATTTCAACATTACTGGACTCAGAAAGCTGTAAACTGACAATCTTGATCATTGAAGTCCTAACATAAGTTTTTGTGCAAATAACTTCTAACACATTAAAAACTGTATTACAGCATTGCAGAAAACATTGTATTTCATAAGGCAGAAACATCTTTCAGTTTGGCAAGATTTGCACTGAATACTGAATGAAACAGCTTTCTCTAATAGAGAGAAAAGCTTTTGAGCAGATTTGGGCTTGATTTCACTTCATTTGAACAGAGGCACTATTTCAACATTACTGGACTCAGAAAGCTGTAAACTGACATTCTTGATCATTGAAGTCCAAACATTAGTTTTTGAGCATATAACTTCTAACACATTAAAAACTGTCTCACAGCATTGCAGAAAACATTGTATTTCATAAGGCATAAACATCTTTCAGTTTGGCAAGATTTGCACTGAATACTGAATGAAACGGCTTCCTCTAATAGAGAGAAAAGCTTTTGAGCAGATTTGGGCTTGATTTCACTTCATTTGAACAGAGGCACTATTTCAACATTACTGGACTCAGAAAGCTGTAAACTGACAATTTTGATCATTAAAGTCCTAACATAAGTTTTTGTGTAAATAACTTCTAACACATTAAAAACTGTCTTACAGCATTGCAGAAAACATTTTATTTCATAAGACATAAGCATGTTTCAGTTTGGCAAGATTTGCACTGAATATTGAATGAAACAGCTTTCTCTAATAGAGAGACAAGCTCTTGAGCAGATTTGGGCTTGATTTCACTTCATTTGAACAGAGGCACTATTTCAACATTACTGGACTCAGAAAGCTGTAAACTGACAATCTTGATCATTGAAGTCCTAACATAAGTTTTTGTGCAAATAACTTCTAACACATTAAAAACTGTCTTACAGCATTGCAGAAAACATTGTATTTCATAAGGCAGAAACATCTTTCAGTTTGGCAAGATTTGCACTGAATACTGAATGAAACAGCTTTCTCTAATAGAGAGAAAAGCTTTTGAGCAGATTTGGGCTTGATTTCACTTCATTTGAACAGAGGCACTATTTCAACATTACTGGACTCAGAAAGCTGTAAACTGACAATCTTGATCATTGAAGTCCAAACATTAGTTTTTGAGCATATAACTTCTAACACATTAAAAACTGTCTTACAGCATTGCAGAAAACATTGTATTTCATAAGACATAAGCATGTTTCAGTTTGGCAAGATTTGCACTGAATATTGAATGAAACAGCTTTCTCTAATAGAGAGACAAGCTCTTGAGAAGATTTGGGCTTGATTTCACTTCATTTGAACAGAGGCACTATTTCAACATTACTGGACTCAGAAAGCTGTAAACTGACAATCTTGATCATTGAAGTCCTAACATAAGTTTTTGTGCAAATAACTTCTAACACATTAAAAACTGTCTTACAGCATTGCAGAAAACATTGTATTTCATAAGGCAGAAACATCTTTCAGTTTGGCAAGATTTGCACTGAATATTGAATGAAACAGCTTTCTCTAATAGAGAGAAAAGCTTTTGAGCAGATTTGGGCTTGATTTCACTTCATTTGAACAGAGGCACTATTTCAACATTACTGGACTCAGAAAGCTGTAAACTGACAATTTTGATCATTGAAGTCCTAACATAAGTTTTTGTGTAAATAACTTCTAACACATTAAAAACTGTCTTACAGCATTGCAGAAAACATTTTATTTCATAAGACATAAGCATGTTTCAGTTTGGCAAGATTTGCACTGAATATTGAATGAAACAGCTTTCTCTAATAGAGAGACAAGCTCTTGAGCAGATTTGGGCTTGATTTCACTTCATTTGAACAGAGGCACTATTTCAACATTACTGGACTCAGAAAGCTGTAAACTGACAATCTTGATCATTGAAGTCCTAACATAAGTTTTTGTGCAAATAACTTCTAACACATTAAAAACTGTCTTACAGCATTGCAGAAAACATTGTATTTCATAAGGCAGAAACATCTTTCAGTTTGGCAAGATTTGCACTGAATACTGAATGAAACAGCTTTCTCTAATAGAGAGAAAAGCTTTTGAGCAGATGTGGGCTTGATTTCACTTCATTTGAACAGAGGCACTATTTCAACATTACTGGACTCAGAAAGCTGTAAACTGACAATCTTGATCATTGAAGTCCAAACATTAGTTTTTGAGCATATAACTTCTAACACATTAAAAACTGTCTTACAGCATTGCAGAAAACATTGTATTTCATAAGACATAAGCATGTTTCAGTTTGGCAAGATTTGCACTGAATATTGAATGAAACAGCTTTCTCTAATAGAGAGACAAGCTCTTGAGCAGATTTGGGCTTGATTTCACTTCATTTGAACAGAGGCACTATTTCAACATTACTGGACTCAGAAAGCTGTAAACTGACAATCTTGATCATTGAAGTCCTAACATAAGTTTTTGTGCAAATAACTTCTAACACATTAAAAACTGTCTTACAGCATTGCAGAAAACATTGTATTTCATAAGGCATAAACATCTTTCAGTTTGGCAAGATTTGCACTGAATACTGAATGAAACAGCTTTCTCTAATAGAGAGAAAAGCTTTTGAGCAGATTTGGGCTTGATTTCACTTCATTTGAACAGAGGCACTATTTCAACATTACTGGACTCAGAAAGCTGTAAACTGACAATCTTGATCATTGAAGTCCTAACATTAGTTTTTGTGCAAATAACTTCTAACACATTAAAAACTGTCTTACAGCATTGCAGAAAACATTGTATTTCATAAGGCATAAACATCTTTCAGTTTGGCAAGATTTGCACTGAATATTGAATGAAACAGCTTTCTCTAATAGAGAGACAAGCTTTTGAACAGATTGTGGCTAGATTTCACTTCATTTGAACAGAAGCACTATTTCAACATTACTGGACTCAGAAAGCTGTAAACTGACAATCTTGATCATTGAAGTCCTAACATTAGTTTTTGAGCATATAACTTCTAACACATTAAAAACTGTCTTACAGCATTGCAGAAAACATTTTATTTCATAAGACATAAGCATGTTTCAGTTTGGCAAGATTTGCACTGAATATTGAATGAAACAGCTTTCTCTAATAGAGAGACAAGCTCTTGAGCAGATTTGGGCTTGATTTCACTTCATTTGAACAGAGGCACTATTTCAACATTACTGGACTCAGAAAGCTGTAAACTGACAATCTTGATCATTGAAGTCCTAACATAAGTTTTTGTGCAAATAACTTCTAACACATTAAAAACTGTATTACAGCATTGCAGAAAACATTGTATTTCATAAGGCAGAAACATCTTTCAGTTTGGCAAGATTTGCACTGAATACTGAATGAAACAGCTTTCTCTAATAGAGAGAAAAGCTTTTGAGCAGATTTGGGCTTGATTTCACTTCATTTGAACAGAGGCACTATTTCAACATTACTGGACTCAGAAAGCTGTAAACTGACATTCTTGATCATTGAAGTCCAAACATTAGTTTTTGAGCATATAACTTCTAACACATTAAAAACTGTCTCACAGCATTGCAGAAAACATTGTATTTCATAAGGCATAAACATCTTTCAGTTTGGCAAGATTTGCACTGAATACTGAATGAAACGGCTTCCTCTAATAGAGAGAAAAGCTTTTGAGCAGATTTGGGCTTGATTTCACTTCATTTGAACAGAGGCACTATTTCAACATTACTGGACTCAGAAAGCTGTAAACTGACAATTTTGATCATTGAAGTCCTAACATAAGTTTTTGTGTAAATAACTTCTAACACATTAAAAACTGTCTTACAGCATTGCAGAAAACATTTTATTTCATAAGACATAAGCATGTTTCAGTTTGGCAAGATTTGCACTGAATATTGAATGAAACAGCTTTCTCTAATAGAGAGACAAGCTCTTGAGCAGATTTGGGCTTGATTTCACTTCATTTGAACAGAGGCACTATTTCAACATTACTGGACTCAGAAAGCTGTAAACTGACAATCTTGATCATTGAAGTCCTAACATAAGTTTTTGTGCAAATAACTTCTAACACATTAAAAACTGTCTTACAGCATTGCAGAAAACATTGTATTTCATAAGGCAGAAACATCTTTCAGTTTGGCAAGATTTGCACTGAATACTGAATGAAACAGCTTTCTCTAATAGAGAGAAAAGCTTTTGAGCAGATTTGGGCTTGATTTCACTTCATTTGAACAGAGGCACTATTTCAACATTACTGGACTCAGAAAGCTGTAAACTGACAATCTTGATCATTGAAGTCCAAACATTAGTTTTTGAGCATATAACTTCTAACACATTAAAAACTGTCTTACAGCATTGCAGAAAACATTGTATTTCATAAGACATAAGCATGTTTCAGTTTGGCAAGATTTGCACTGAATATTGAATGAAACAGCTTTCTCTAACAGAGAGACAAGCTCTTGAGAAGATTTGGGCTTGATTTCACTTCATTTGAACAGAGGCACTATTTCAACATTACTGGACTCAGAAAGCTGTAAACTGACAATCTTGATCATTGAAGTCCTAACATAAGTTTTTGTGCAAATAACTTCTAACACATTAAAAACTGTCTTACAGCATTGCAGAAAACATTGTATTTCATAAGGCAGAAACATCTTTCAGTTTGGCAAGATTTGCACTGAATACTGAATGAAACAGCTTTCTCTAATAGAGAGAAAAGCTTTTGAGCAGATTTGGGCTTGATTTCACTTCATTTGAACAGAGGCACTATTTCAACATTACTGGACTCAGAAAGCTGTAAACTGACAATTTTGATCATTGAAGTCCTAACATAAGTTTTTGTGTAAATAACTTCTAACACATTAAAAACTGTCTTACAGCATTGCAGAAAACATTTTATTTCATAAGACATAAGCATGTTTCAGTTTGGCAAGATTTGCACTGAATATTGAATGAAACAGCTTTCTCTAATAGAGAGACAAGCTCTTGAGCAGATTTGGGCTTGATTTCACTTCATTTGAACAGACGCACTATTTCAACATTACTGGACTCAGAAAGCTGTAAACTGACAATCTTGATCATTGAAGTCCTAACATAAGTTTTTGTGCAAATAACTTCTAACACATTAAAAACTGTCTTACAGCATTGCAGAAAACATTGTATTTCATAAGGCAGAAATATCTTTCAGTTTGGCAAGATTTGCACTGAATACTGAATGAAACAGCTTTCTCTAATAGAGAGAAAAGCTTTTGAGCAGATGTGGGCTTGATTTCACTTCATTTGAACAGAGGCACTATTTCAACATTACTGGACTCAGAAAGCTGTAAACTGACAATTTTGATCATTGAAGTCCTAACATAAGTTTTTGTGTAAATAACTTCTAACACATTAAAAACTGTCTTACAGCATTGCAGAAAACATTTTATTTCATAAGACATAAGCATGTTTCAGTTTGGCAAGATTTGCACTGAATATTGAATGAAACAGCTTTCTCTAATAGAGAGACAAGCTCTTGAGCAGATTTGGGCTTGATTTCACTTCATTTGAACAGAGGCACTATTTCAACATTACTGGACTCAGAAAGCTGTAAACTGACAATCTTGATCATTGAAGTCCTAACATAAGTTTTTGTGCAAATAACTTCTAACACATTAAAAACTGTCTTACAGCATTGCAGAAAACATTGTATTTCATAAGGCAGAAACATCTTTCAGTTTGGCAAGATTTGCACTGAATACTGAATGAAACAGCTTTCTCTAATAGAGAGAAAAGCTTTTGAGCAGATTTGGGCTTGATTTCACTTCATTTGAACAGAGGCACTATTTCAACATTACTGGACTCAGAAAGCTGTAAACTGACAATCTTGATCATTGAAGTCCAAACATTAGTTTTTGAGCATATAACTTCTAACACATTAAAAACTGTCTTACAGCATTGCAGAAAACATTGTATTTCATAAGACATAAGCATGTTTCAGTTTGGCAAGATTTGCACTGAATATTGAATGAAACAGCTTTCTCTAATAGAGAGACAAGCTCTTGAGCAGATTTGGGCTTGATTTCACTTCATTTGAACAGAGGCACTATTTCAACATTACTGGACTCAGAAAGCTGTAAACTGACAATCTTGATCATTGAAGTCCTAACATAAGTTTTTGTGCAAATAACTTCTAACACATTAAAAACTGTCTTACAGCATTGCAGAAAACATTGTATTTCATAAGGCAGAAACATCTTTCAGTTTGGCAAGATTTGCACTGAATACTGAATGAAACAGCTTTCTCTAATAGAGAGAAAAGCTTTTGAGCAGATTTGGGCTTGATTTCACTTCATTTGAACAGAGGCACTATTTCAACATTACTGGACTCAGAAAGCTGTAAACTGACAATCTTGATCATTGAAGTCCAAACATTAGTTTTTGAGCATATAACTTCTAACACATTAAAAACTGTCTTACAGCATTGCATAAAACGTAGTATTTCATAAGGCATAAACATCTTTCAGTTTGGCAAAATTTGCACTGAATAATGAATGAAACAGCTTTCTCTAATAGAGAGAAAAGCTTTTGAGCAGATTTGGGCTTGATTTCACTTCATTTGAACAGAGGCACTATTTCAACATTACTGGACTCAGAAAGCTGTAAACTGACAATCTTGATCATTGAAGTCCTAACATAAGTTTTTGTGCATATAACTTCTAACACATTAAAAACTGTCTTACAGCATTGCAGAAAACATTGTATTTCATAAGGCATAAACATCTTTCAGTTTGGCAAGACTTGCACTGAATACTGAATGAAACAGCTTTCTCTAATAGAGAGAAAAGCTTTTGAGCAGATTTGGGCTTGATTTCACTTCATTTGAACAGAGGCACTATTTCAACATTACTGGACTCAGAAAGCTGTAAACTGACAATCTTGATCATTGAAGTCCTAACATTAGTTTTTGAGCAAATAACTTCTAACACATTAAAAACTGTCTTACAGCATTGCAGAAAACATTTTATTTCATAAGACATAAGCATGTTTCAGTTTGGCAAGATTTGCACTGAATATTGAATGAAACAGCTTTCTCTAATAGAGAGACAAGCTCTTGAGCAGATTTGGGCTTGATTTCACTTAATTTGAACAGAGGCACTATTTCAACATTACTGGACTCAGAAAGCTGTAAACTGACAATCTTGATCATTGAAGTCCTAACATAAGTTTTTGTGCAAATAACTTCTAACACATTAAAAACTGTCTTACAGCATTGCAGAAAACATTGTATTTCATAAGGCATAAACATCTTTCAGTTTGGCAAGATTTGCACTGAATACTGAATGAAACAGCTTTCTCTAATAGAGAGAAAAGCTTTTGAGCAGATTTGGGCTTGATTTCACTTCATTTGAACAGAGGCACTATTTCAACATTACTGGACTCAGAAAGCTGTAAACTGACAATCTTGATCATTGAAGTCCTAACATAAGTTTTTGTGCATATAACTTCTAACACATTAAAAACTGTCTTACAGCATTGCAGAAAACATTGTATTTCATAAGGCATAAACATCTTTCAGTTTGGCAAGACTTGCACTGAATACTGAATGAAACAGCTTTCTCTAATAGAGAGAAAAGCTTTTGAGCAGATTTGGGCTTGATTTCACTTCATTTGAACAGAGGCACTATTTCAACATTACTGGACTCAGAAAGCTGTAAACTGACAATCTTGATCATTGAAGTCCTAACATTAGTTTTTGAGCATATAACTTCTAACACATTAAAAACTGTCTTAGAGCATTGCAGAAAACTTTTTATTTCATAAGACATAAGCATCTATCAGTTTGGCAAGATTTGCACTGAGTACTGAATGAAACAGCTTTCTCTAATAGAGAGACAAGCTCTTGAGCAGATTTGGGCTAGATTTCACTTCATTTGAACAGAAGCACTATTTCAACATTACTGGACTCAGAAAGCTGTAAACTGACAATCTTGATCATTGAAGTCCTAACATTAGTTTTTCTGCATATAACTTCTAACACATTAAAAACTGTCTTACAGCATTGCAGAAAACATTGTATTTCATAAGGCATAAACATCTTTCAGTTTGGCAAGATTTGCACTGAATACTGAATGAAACAGCTTTCTCTAATAGAGAGAAAAGCTCTTGAGCAGATTTGGGCTTGATTTCACTTCATTTGAACAGAGGCACTATTTCAACATTACTGGACTCAGAAAGCTGTAAACTGACAATCTTGATCATTGAAGTCCTAACATAAGTTTTTGTGCATATAACTTCTAACACATTAAAAACTGTCTTACAGCATTGCAGAAAACATTGTATTTCATAAGGCATAAACATCTTTCAGTTTGGCAAGACTTGCACTGAATACTGAATGAAACAGCTTTCTCTAATAGAGAGAAAAGCTTTTGAGCAGATTTGGGCTTGATTTCACTTCATTTGAACAGAGGCACTATTTCAACATTACTGGACTCAGAAAGCTGTAAACTGACAATCTTGATCATTGAAGTCCTAACATTAGTTTTTGAGCATATAACTTCTAACACATTAAAAACTGTCTTAGAGCATTGCAGAAAACTTTTTATTTCATAAGACATAAGCATCTATCAGTTTGGCAAGATTTGCACTGAGTACTGAATGAAACAGCTTTCTCTAATAGAGAGACAAGCTCTTGAGCAGATTTGGGCTAGATTTCACTTCATTTGAACAGAAGCACTATTTCAACATTACTGGACTCAGAAAGCTGTAAACTGACAATCTTGATCATTGAAGTCCTAACATAAGTTTTTGAGCATATAACTTCTAACACATTAAAAACTGTCTTACAGCATTGCAGAAAACATTGTATTTCATAAGGCATAAACATCTTTCAGTTTGGCAAGATTTGCACTGAATACTGAATGAAACAGCTTTCTCTAATAGAGAGAAAAGCTTTTGAGGAGATTTGGGCTTGATTTCACTTCATTTGAACAGAGGCACTATTTCAACATTACTGGACTCAGAAAGCTGTAAACTGACAATCTTGATCATTGAAGTCCTAACATAAGTTTTTGTGCATATAACTTCTAACACATTAGAAACTGTCTTACAGCATTGCAGAAAACATTGTATTTCATAAGGCATAAACATCTTTCAGTTTGGCAAGATTTGCACTGAATACTGAATGAAACAGCTTTCTCTAATAGAGAGAAAAGCTTTTGAGCAGATTTGGGCTTGATTTCACTTCATTTGAACAGAGGCACTATTTCAACATTACTGGACTCAGAAAGCTGTAAACTGACAATCTTGATCATTGAAGTCCTAACATAAGTTTTTGTGCATATAACTTCTAACACATTAAAAACTGTCTTACAGCATTGCAGAAAACATTGTATTTTTTTATAAGGCATAAGCATCTATCAGTTTGGCAAGATTTGCACTCAATACTGAATGAAACAGCTTTCTCTAATAGAGAGAAAATCTTTTGAGAAGATTTGGGCTTGATTTCACTTCATTTGAACAGAAGCACTATTTCAACATTACTGGACTCAGAAAGCTGTAAACTGACAATCTTGATCATTGAAGTCCTAACATTAGTTTTTGAGCATATAACTTCTAACACATTAAAAACTGTCTTACAGCATTGCAGAAAACATTGTATTTCATAAGACATAAGCATGTTTCAGTTTGGCAAGATTTGCACTGAATATTGAATGAAACAGCTTTCTCTAATAGAGACACAAGCTCTTGAGCAGATTTGGGCTTGATTTCACTTCATTTGAACAGAGGCACTATTTCAACATTACTGGACTCAGAAAGCTGTAAACTGACAATCTTGATCATTGAAGTCCTAACATTAGTTTTTGAGCATATAACTTCTAATATTAATATTGTTTGTGTGACTAATTATTCGCGCGCTGTCGAGGCAACGCGTGTATTACATCATTTTCAGTTTTGATGTGAATTTTCCATACCCGACCGCTTGTCTGGTTGTTTAAACTCCATTTAAAAAAGTAGGAGTTAGTTCTATCACTTCAATGTGTATTTTGTCACAATCTAGACCGTGTTCACTTGTCTGATTGTTTTGATTTCATTAAATTCTACGAAATTTAATAACTGAAAAGTTAATATATCACTTCAATGTGTATTGTATCACAATCCAGACCGTGTTTACTTGTCTGATTGTTTAAAAATTCTAAGAAATATAATGACTTTGAGAAGTCAGCACTTCAATGTGTACTTTATCCCAATCTAGACCGTGTTTACTTGTCTGATTGTTTAAAAATTATAAGAAATATAATGACTTTGAGAAGTCAGCACTTCAATGTGTACTTTATCTCAATCTAGACCGTGTTTACTTGTCTGATTGCTGAATTTCATTTGATTCTGAGGAATCTAATGACCGTTATCTAACTTCAAGAAGTTCAATATATCACTTCAATGTGAATTGTATCACAATCCAGACCGTGTTTACTTGTCTGATTGTTTGATTGCATTAAATTCTGAGGAATATAATGACAGTTATTGAACATGTGAAGTTAGATGTACTGGAGGGACTGCTGGGCGGGAGCTGCCCCTCCATGTACAGACAGAGCAAAGCTCTGGGCCGACGACTTCTCAGCCTAATCCCAATCTAAGATGTCAGGCTGGGAGGTCCACGGCCAAGAAGTCATGACGCATTTCAGTCACGACTACAGAGGGCGGCCCCTACTGGGGTAGAGCGGTGTCCACCTCATTATACGGTGCCTGTCTCACCTCAGTGCCCTCGGGAGGTGGGTCTGCCAACCCTGCCAGAGTTTCAGGGTGCAGCCGCTTCCAGCGAGCACTGCTCTCAGTTATTTCCGCTCGTGAGCGTAGCGGAGCTGAGACGCTCGCCGCCCCTTCGGGGGCCTCTTACACCAGAGGTCAGTCTCGAGGGACTGATTCCCTTAGTACATCAGTTAGCAGCGTGAAAACTACTGCCAAATGTATCTCAATGGGTCCTGCACACGGTAGAAAGAGGCTATCGCATTCAGTTCGGCCATCCACCGCCGACATTCAATGGGGTTACATCGACAGTAGTCGGCCCCCAGCAGACTCTGGTGATGGAACAAGAAGTGAATACCCTAATAAGGAAGGCGGCCATCGAGGTGGTCCCTCCTCTAGACAGGGAATCCGGGTTTTACAACCGGTATTTCATAGTTCCAAAGAAGGATGGGGGGTTGCGTCCGATCTTAGACTTACGTCATCTAAACCTCTCAGTTATGTCACTGAAGTTCAAAATGCTCACTGTCAAACAGGATGTAGCTCAAATCAGATCCGAGGACTGGTTTGTCACAATAGATCTCAAAGACGCATACTTCCACATATCCATCCTTCCACAACACAGGAAGTCTCTGAGGTTCGCTTTCAGGGGCAAAGCCTACCAATATCGAGTACTTCCCTTTGGCCTTGCACTTTCACCCCGCACGTTCACGTAATGTGTAGTTGCGGCTCTGGTATCCCTCCGTATGCAGGGCATCCGCATTCTAAATTATATCGACGATTGGTTGATTCTAGCTCAATCAGAGCAGATGGCGGTTCAACATCGAGGTGTCGTTCTCGCCCATATGGGGGAGCTGGGTTTGAGACTGAATGCCAAGAAGAGTGTACTTTCTCCACTTTAGAGAACCACCTATCTAGGCGTAGTATGGGATTCGACCACGATGCAGGCACGTATGTCTCCTGCTCGGATCGAGTCGATCCTCACATCAGTCAAGAGAGTCAAAGAAGGCCAGTCACTCACTGTGAAGCAGTTTCAGAGACTGTTAGGGCTCATGGCAGCTGCGTCCAACGTGATACCTTTTGGTCTCCTGCACATGAGGCCCCTTCAGTGGTGGCTCAAGACCAAGGGGTTTTCCCCGAGGGGAAATCCTTTCCGAACTATTCAGGTCACGCGGCGATGCCTTCGTGCCTTAGACATATGGAAGAAACCTTGGTTCTTGAATCAGGGCCCGGTGTTGGGAGCTCTTGGTCGCCGTGTAACGCTAGCGACAGACGCGTCCCTCACCGGTTGGGGTGCGGTCATGAGTGGCCACCCTGCCCGCGGTCTGTGGAGCGGTCGCCATCTGACATGGCATACCAGTTGTCTAAAGATGCTACCTGTGCATCGATCATTGAAATATTTCCTCCCAGACCTGAGAGGTCACCATGTGTTGGTGCGCACCGACAACACATTGGCGATCTCTTATATCAGTCACCAGAGAGATCGGCATCCGTGCCCCTTGTACAAGCTGGCACACCAGATCCTTCTGTGGTCCCAGGACAAACTCCTCTGGTTCGGAGCAGTGTATATTCCTGGGAGATTGACTGTGGGAGCAGACATACTGTCGAGACAGGGGTCGAGACCCGGGGGCTTCACCCTAAGGTGAAGTAGATATGGAGAGTTTTTGGACCTCTTTGCGACTCAAGAGATATTGCAATGTCCCCTCTGTTTCTCTCTAGTTCATCCAGCTCCTTTGGGACTGGACGCTATGGTACAGACCTGGCCGAGGCTTCGTCCGTACGCTTTTCCCCCTATCGCTCTGCTCCCGGGAGTTCTGGCGAGAGTACGCCGGGACGGGGTCCGTCTGTTGTTAGTAGCCCCGTTCTGGCCGAGCCCAGTATGGCTCGCAGATCTAATCTCTCCTCGACGGCTCTCCATGGGTGATTCCGATCAGGACAGATCTGCTCTCTCAGGCGTAGGGCAAAATATTCACCCTCGCCCGGAGTTGTGGAAGTTGTCTGTGTAGCCCCTGAGGGGGCACAGCTCATAGTTTCCAGTCTCCCAACCGAGGTTGTTGAGACCCCCACACTCCAATCCAGAGCTCCCTCTACGAGGAAACTGTACGCCCTGAGGTTGAAACCCTTCTCCTCATGGTGCAGAGACCGCCAGCTTGACCCTGCTAACTGCCCAGTTGGTACAGTTCTGGAGTTTCTCCAAGCTAGGCTCTCTGCGGGGTTAACTCACTCCACCTTAAAGGTGTACGTGGCGGTCATAGCTGCTTACCACGTCCCTTTCAATGGTCAGTCAGTGGGTAGACACCCCCCTAGTTACACGTTTCCTCCACGGTGCGCTGAGGCTGAGACCTCCAGTACGGTCCCGTGTTCCCCCTGGGACTTGGTTGTGGTGTTAGAGGCTCTTTGTAAAGCTCCATTTGAGCCGATTCATGAATATTACTGTCAGGCCCCCTCGGTGGCCCCTACCTACTTAGACTTTGCCCCTGGTATGGCCAAAGCATTTTTATACCCTCGAGCGGGTTACATTCCTAAAGTTCCCTCTGTTACGCCACAACCCATAGTACTGCAGGCCTTCTGTCCTCCTCCCTTTCGGGAGCCAGACCAGGTGAAGCTAAACTGTATGAGTCCAGTTCGAGGACTGGACACATACCTCCACAGAGCTGCTGTGGAGAAAACCTGACCAATTGCTTGTTTGCTACGGTCCTCCTAAAAAGGGTTCCCCTGCCTCTAAGCAGACCCTTAGTCGTTGGATAGTCGAGGCTATCAACGAGTCCTATGAGTCCTCTGGTCTTCCCCTTTCTTTGGGAGCCAAGGCTCACTCTTCACGGAGTATGGCTGCCTCTAAGGCCTTTCTAGCAGATGTGTCCCTCTTGGACATCTGCAACGCTGCGGGGTGGTCCACGCCCTCTACATTCGCCAGATTTTACAATCTTGATATGCAAGCCGCTCCTGGCTCTTCTGTCCTCTCGCCTTAGCTGTGCTCTTCGGATACACACTAGGCAGGGGTTTGGTAGTCTGGCAGCGTTGGCACATCGTTCCCCAAAAGCGCTCGACGCAGCTCGAGTTCCCGAAGAGGAACGTCCCTAGGTTACGTATGTAACCCTAGTTCCTCGAGGGAACGAGACGCTGCGTCGCAGAGCCATACTCCCGGCACCCTGCCTGCGCTTGCTTCCCTACTCGAAGCTGAAGTCAGCTGTGTGGCAGGTGCCTTTATAGCTTCCTGGTCGCTGCGTCACCCCGCCAGTGACGCCACGCTCTTCCATTGGACTGATTGCACACGATATTCAGAGTTGTTCTTGCCAAAGGCGTTCCCCAAAAGCGCTCGACGCAGCGTCTCGTTCCCTCGAGGAACTAGGGTTACATACGTAACCTAGGGACGTTTTTGAGCATATAACTTCTAACACATTAAAAACTGTCTTACAGCATTGCAGAAAACATTTTATTTCATAAGACATGAGCATGTTTCAGTTTGGCAAGATTTGCACTGAATATTGAATGAAACAGCTTTCTCTAATAGAGAGACAAGCTCTTGAGCAGATTTGGGCTTGATTTCACTTCATTTGAACAGAGGCACTATTTCAACATTACTGGACTCAGAAAGCTGTAAACTGACAATCTTGATCATTGAAGTCCTAACATGAGTTTTTGTGCAAATAACTTCTAACACATTAAAAACTGTCTTACAGCATTGCAGAAAACATTGTATTTCATAAGGCATAAACATCTTTCAGTTTGGCAAGATTTGCACTGAATACTGAATGAAACAGCTTTCTCTAATAGAGAGAAAAGCTTTTGAGCAGATTTGGGCTTGATTTCACTTCATTTGAACAGAGGCACTATTTCAACATTACTGGACTCAGAAAGCTGTAAATTGACAATCTTGATCATTGAAGTCCTAACATTAGTTTTTGAGCATATAACTTCTAACACATTAAAAACTGTCTTACAGCATTGCAGAAAACATTTTATTTCATAAGACATAAGCATGTTTCAGTTTGGCAAGATTTGCACTGAATATTGAATGAAACAGCTTTCTCTAATAGAGAGACAAGCTCTTGAGCAGATTTGGGCTTGATTTCACTTCATTTGAACGGAGGCACTATTTCAACATTACTGGACTCAGAAAGCTGTAAACTGACAATCTTGATCATTGAAGTCCTAACATAAGTTTTTGTGCAAATAACTTCTAACACATTAAAAACTGTCTTACAGCATTGCAGAAAACATTGTATTTCATAAGGCAGAAACATCTTTCAGTTTGGCAAGATTTGCACTGAATACTGAATGAAACAGCTTCCTCTAATAGAGAGAAAAGCTTTTGAGCAGATTTGGGCTTCATTTCACTTCATTTGAACAGAGGCACTATTTCAACATTACTGGACTCAGAAAGCTGTAAACTGACAATCTTGATCATTGAAGTCCTAACATTAGTTTTTGAGCATATAACTTCTAACACATTAAAAACTGTCTTACAGCATTGCAGAAAACATTTTATTTCATAAGACATAAGCATGTTTCAGTTTGGCAAGATTTGCACTGAATATTGAATGAAACAGCTTTCTCTAATAGAGAGACAAGCTCTTGAGCAGATTTGGGCTTGATTTCACTTCATTTGAACAGAGGCACTATTTCAACATTACTGGACTCAGAAAGCTGTAAACTGACAATCTTGATCATTGAAGTCCTAACATAAGTTTTTGTGCAAATAACTTCTAACACATTAAAAACTGTCTTACAGCATTGCAGAAAACATTGTATTTCATAAGGCATAAACCTCTTTCAGTTTGGCAAGATTTGCACTGAATACTGAATGAAACAGCTTTCTCTAATAGAGAGAAAAGCTTTTGAGCAGATTTGGGCTTGATTTCACTTCATTTGAACAGAGGCACTATTTCAACATTACTGGACTCAGAAAGCTGTAAACTGACAATCTTGATCATTGAAGTCCAAACATTAAATTTTTGAGCATATAACTTCTAACACATTAAAAACTGTCTTACAGCATTGCAGAAAACATTGTATTTCATAAGACATAAGCATGTTTCAGTTTGGCAAGATTTGCACTGAATATTGAATGAAACAGCTTTCTCTAATAGAGAGACAAGCTCTTGAGCAGATTTGGGCTTGATTTCAATTCATTTGAACGGAGGCACTATTTCAACATTACTGGACTCAGAAAGCTGTAAACTGACAATCTTGATCATTGAAGTCCTAACATAAGATTTTGTGCAAATAACTTCTAACACATTAAAAACTGTCTTACAGCATTGCAGAAAACATTGTATTTCATAAAGCATAAACATCTTTCAGTTTGGCAAGATTTGCACTGAATACTGAATGAAACAGCTTTCTCTAATAGAGAGAAAAGCTTTTGAGCAGATTTGGGCTTGATTTCACTTCATTTGAACAGAGGCACTATTTCAACATTACTGGACTCAGAAAGCTGTAAACTGACAATCTTGATCATTGAAGTCCTAACATAAGTTTTTGTGCATATAACTTCTAACACATTAAAAACTGTCTTACAGCATTGCAGAAAACATTGTACTTCATAAGACATAAGCATGTTTCAGTTTGGCAAGATTTGCACTGAATACTGAATGAAACAGCTTTCTCTAATAGAGAGAAAAGCTTTTGAGCAGATTTGGGCTTGATTTCACTTCATTTGAACAGAAACACTATTTCAGCATAACTGGACTCAGAAAGCTGTAAACTGACAATCTTGATCATTGCAGTCCTAACATTAGTTTTTGTGTATATAACTTCTAACACATTAAAAACTGTCTTACAGCATTGCAGAAAACATTTTATTTCATAAGACATAAGCAAGTTTCAGTTTGGCAAGATTTGCACTGAATACTGAATGAAACCGCATTCTCTATTAGAGAGACAAGCTTTTGAGCAGATTTGGGCTTGATTTTACTTCATTTGAACAGAAACACTATTTCAGCATTACTGGACTCAGAAAGCTGTAAACTGACAATCTTGATCATTGAAGTCCTAACATAAGTTTTTGTGCATATAACTTCTAACACATTAAAAACTGTCTTACAGCATTGCAGAAAACATTGTACTTCATAAGGCATAAGCTTGTTTCAGTTTGGCAAGATTTGCACTGAATACTGAATGAAACAGCTTTATCTAATAGAGAGAAAAGCTTTTGAGCAGATTTGGGCTTGATTTCACTTCATTTCAACAGAAACACTATTTCAGCATTACTGGACTCAGAAAGCTGTAAACTGACAATCTTGATCATTGAACTCCTAACATAAGTTTTTGTGCATATAACTTCTAACACATTAAAAACTGTCTTACAGCATTGCAGAAATCATTGTATTTCATATGGCATAAGCATCTATCAGTTTGGCAAGATTTGCACTGAATACTGAATGAAACCGCATTCTCTATTAGAGAGACAAGCTTTTGAGCAGATTTGGGCTTGATTTCACTTCATTTGAACAGAAACACTATTTCAACATTACTGGACTCAGAAAGCTGTAAACTGACAATCTTGATCATTGCAGTCCTAACATTAGTTTTTGTGTATATAACTTCTAACACATTAAAAACTGTCTTACAGCATTGCAGAAAACATTTTATTTCATAAGACATAAGCAAGTTTCAGTTTGGCAAGATTTGCACTGAATACTGAATGAAACAGCTTTCTCTAATAGAGAGAAAAGCTTTTGAGCAGATTTGGGCTTGATTTCACTTCATTTGAACAGAAACACTATTTCAGCATTACTGGACTCAGAAAGCTGTAAACTGACAATCTTGATCATTGAAGTCCTAACATAAGTTTTTGTGCATATAACTTCTAACACATTAAAAACTGTCTTACAGCATTGCAGAAAACATTGTACTTCATAAGGCATAAGCTTGTTTCAGTTTGGCAAGATTTGCACTGAATACTGAATGAAACAGCTTTATCTAATAGAGAGAAAAGCTTTTGAGCAGATTTGGGCTTGATTTCACTTCATTTGAACAGAGGCACTATTTCAACATTACTGGACTCAGAAAGCTGTAAACTGACAATCTTGATCATTGAAGTCCTAACATAAGTTTTTGTGCAAATAACTTCTAACACATTAAAAACTGTATTACAGCATTGCAGAAAACATTGTATTTCATAAGGCAGAAACATCTTTCAGTTTGGCAAGATTTGCACTGAATACTGAATGAAACAGCTTTCTCTAATAGAGAGAAAAGCTTTTGAGCAGATTTGGGCTTGATTTCACTTCATTTGAACAGAGGCACTATTTCAACATTACTGGACTCAGAAAGCTGTAAACTGACATTCTTCATCATTGAAGTCCAAACATTAGTTTTTGAGCATATAACTTCTAACACATTAAAAACTGTCTCACAGCATTGCAGAAAACATTGTATTTCATAAGGCATAAACATCTTTCAGTTTGGCAAGATTTGCACTGAATACTGAATGAAACGGCTTCCTCTAATAGAGAGAAAAGCTTTTGAGCAGATTTGGGCTTGATTTCACTTCATTTGAACAGAGGCACTATTTCAACATTACTGGACTCAGAAAGCTGTAAACTGACAATTTTGATCATTGAAGTCCTAACATAAGTTTTTGTGTAAATAACTTCTAACACATTAAAAACTGTCTTACAGCATTGCAGAAAACATTTTATTTCATAAGACATAAGCATGTTTCAGTTTGGCAAGATTTGCACTGAATATTGAATGAAACAGCTTTCTCTAATAGAGAGACAAGCTCTTGAGCAGATTTGGGCTTGATTTCACTTCATTTGAACAGAGGCACTATTTCAACATTACTGGACTCAGAAAGCTGTAAACTGACAATCTTGATCATTGAAGTCCTAACATAAGTTTTTGTGCAAATAACTTCTAACACATTAAAAACTGTCTTACAGCATTGCAGAAAACATTGTATTTCATAAGGCAGAAACATCTTTCAGTTTGGCAAGATTTGCACTGAATACTGAATGAAACAGCTTTCTCTAATAGAGAGAAAAGCTTTTGAGCAGATTTGGGCTTGATTTCACTTCATTTGAACAGAGGCACTATTTCAACATTACTGGACTCAGAAAGCTGTAAACTGACAATCTTGATCATTGAAGTCCAAACATTAGTTTTTGAGCATATAACTTCTAACACATTAAAAACTGTCTTACAGCATTGCAGAAAACATTGTATTTCATAAGACATAAGCATGTTTCAGTTTGGCAAGATTTGCACTGAATATTGAATGAAACAGCTTTCTCTAACAGAGAGACAAGCTCTTGAGAAGATTTGGGCTTGATTTCACTTCATTTGAACAGAGGCACTATTTCAACATTACTGGACTCAGAAAGCTGTAAACTGACAATCTTGATCATTGAAGTCCTAACATTAGTTTTTGAGCATATAACTTCTAACACATTAAAAACTGTCTTAGAGCATTGCAGAAAACTTTTTATTTCATAAGACATAAGCATCTATCAGTTTGGCAAGATTTGCACTGAATATTGAATGAAACAGCTTTCTCTAATAGAGAGACAAGCTCTTGAGCAGATTTGGGCTTGATTTCACTTCATTTGAACAGAGGCACTATTTCAACATTACTGGACTCAGAAAGCTGTAAACTGACAATCTTGATCATTGAAGTCCTAACATAAGTTTTTGTGCAAATAACTTCTAACACATTAAAAACTGTCTTACAGCATTGCAGAAAACATTGTATTTCATAAGGCATAAACCTCTTTCAGTTTGGCAAGATTTGCACTGAATACTGAATGAAACAGCTTTCTCTAATAGAGAGAAAAGCTTTTGAGCAGATTTGGGCTTGATTTCACTTCATTTGAACAGAGGCACTATTTCAACATTACTGGACTCAGAAAGCTGTAAACTGACAATCTTGATCATTGAAGTCCAAACATTAAATTTTTGAGCATATAACTTCTAACACATTAAAAACTGTCTTACAGCATTGCAGAAAACATTGTATTTCATAAGACATAAGCATGTTTCAGTTTGGCAAGATTTGCACTGAATATTGAATGAAACAGCTTTCTCTAATAGAGAGACAAGCTCTTGAGCAGATTTGGGCTTGATTTCAATTCATTTGAACGGAGGCACTATTTCAACATTACTGGACTCAGAAAGCTGTAAACTGACAATCTTGATCATTGAAGTCCTAACATAAGATTTTGTGCAAATAACTTCTAACACATTAAAAACTGTCTTACAGCATTGCAGAAAACATTGTATTTCATAAAGCATAAACATCTTTCAGTTTGGCAAGATTTGCACTGAATACTGAATGAAACAGCTTTCTCTAATAGAGAGAAAAGCTTTTGAGCAGATTTGGGCTTGATTTCACTTCATTTGAACAGAGGCACTATTTCAACATTACTGGACTCAGAAAGCTGTAAACTGACAATCTTGATCATTGAAGTCCTAACATAAGTTTTTGTGCATATAACTTCTAACACATTAAAAACTGTCTTACAGCATTGCAGAAAACATTGTACTTCATAAGACATAAGCATGTTTCAGTTTGGCAAGATTTGCACTGAATACTGAATGAAACAGCTTTCTCTAATAGAGAGAAAAGCTTTTGAGCAGATTTGGGCTTGATTTCACTTCATTTGAACAGAAACACTATTTCAGCATAACTGGACTCAGAAAGCTGTAAACTGACAATCTTGATCATTGCAGTCCTAACATTAGTTTTTGTGTATATAACTTCTAACACATTAAAAACTGTCTTACAGCATTGCAGAAAACATTTTATTTCATAAGACATAAGCAAGTTTCAGTTTGGCAAGATTTGCACTGAATACTGAATGAAACCGCATTCTCTATTAGAGAGACAAGCTTTTGAGCAGATTTGGGCTTGATTTTACTTCATTTGAACAGAAACACTATTTCAGCATTACTGGACTCAGAAAGCTGTAAACTGACAATCTTGATCATTGAAGTCCTAACATAAGTTTTTGTGCATATAACTTCTAACACATTAAAAACTGTCTTACAGCATTGCAGAAAACATTGTACTTCATAAGGCATAAGCTTGTTTCAGTTTGGCAAGATTTGCACTGAATACTGAATGAAACAGCTTTATCTAATAGAGAGAAAAGCTTTTGAGCAGATTTGGGCTTGATTTCACTTCATTTCAACAGAAACACTATTTCAGCATTACTGGACTCAGAAAGCTGTAAACTGACAATCTTGATCATTGAACTCCTAACATAAGTTTTTGTGCATATAACTTCTAACACATTAAAAACTGTCTTACAGCATTGCAGAAATCATTGTATTTCATATGGCATAAGCATCTATCAGTTTGGCAAGATTTGCACTGAATACTGAATGAAACCGCATTCTCTATTAGAGAGACAAGCTTTTGAGCAGATTTGGGCTTGATTTCACTTCATTTGAACAGAAACACTATTTCAACATTACTGGACTCAGAAAGCTGTAAACTGACAATCTTGATCATTGCAGTCCTAACATTAGTTTTTGTGTATATAACTTCTAACACATTAAAAACTGTCTTACAGCATTGCAGAAAACATTTTATTTCATAAGACATAAGCAAGTTTCAGTTTGGCAAGATTTGCACTGAATACTGAATGAAACAGCTTTCTCTAATAGAGAGAAAAGCTTTTGAGCAGATTTGGGCTTGATTTCACTTCATTTGAACAGAAACACTATTTCAGCATTACTGGACTCAGAAAGCTGTAAACTGACAATCTTGATCATTGAAGTCCTAACATAAGTTTTTGTGCATATAACTTCTAACACATTAAAAACTGTCTTACAGCATTGCAGAAAACATTGTACTTCATAAGGCATAAGCTTGTTTCAGTTTGGCAAGATTTGCACTGAATACTGAATGAAACAGCTTTATCTAATAGAGAGAAAAGCTTTTGAGCAGATTTGGGCTTGATTTCACTTCATTTGAACAGAGGCACTATTTCAACATTACTGGACTCAGAAAGCTGTAAACTGACAATCTTGATCATTGAAGTCCTAACATAAGTTTTTGTGCAAATAACTTCTAACACATTAAAAACTGTATTACAGCATTGCAGAAAACATTGTATTTCATAAGGCAGAAACATCTTTCAGTTTGGCAAGATTTGCACTGAATACTGAATGAAACAGCTTTCTCTAATAGAGAGAAAAGCTTTTGAGCAGATTTGGGCTTGATTTCACTTCATTTGAACAGAGGCACTATTTCAACATTACTGGACTCAGAAAGCTGTAAACTGACATTCTTGATCATTGAAGTCCAAACATTAGTTTTTGAGCATATAACTTCTAACACATTAAAAACTGTCTCACAGCATTGCAGAAAACATTGTATTTCATAAGGCATAAACATCTTTCAGTTTGGCAAGATTTGCACTGAATACTGAATGAAACGGCTTCCTCTAATAGAGAGAAAAGCTTTTGAGCAGATTTGGGCTTGATTTCACTTCATTTGAACAGAGGCACTATTTCAACATTACTGGACTCAGAAAGCTGTAAACTGACAATTTTGATCATTGAAGTCCTAACATAAGTTTTTGTGTAAATAACTTCTAACACATTAAAAACTGTCTTACAGCATTGCAGAAAACATTTTATTTCATAAGACATAAGCATGTTTCAGTTTGGCAAGATTTGCACTGAATATTGAATGAAACAGCTTTCTCTAATAGAGAGACAAGCTCTTGAGCAGATTTGGGCTTGATTTCACTTCATTTGAACAGAGGCACTATTTCAACATTACTGGACTCAGAAAGCTGTAAACTGACAATCTTGATCATTGAAGTCCTAACATAAGTTTTTGTGCAAATAACTTCTAACACATTAAAAACTGTCTTACAGCATTGCAGAAAACATTGTATTTCATAAGGCAGAAACATCTTTCAGTTTGGCAAGATTTGCACTGAATACTGAATGAAACAGCTTTCTCTAATAGAGAGAAAAGCTTTTGAGCAGATTTGGGCTTGATTTCACTTCATTTGAACAGAGGCACTATTTCAACATTACTGGACTCAGAAAGCTGTAAACTGACAATCTTGATCATTGAAGTCCAAACATTAGTTTTTGAGCATATAACTTCTAACACATTAAAAACTGTCTTACAGCATTGCAGAAAACATTGTATTTCATAAGACATAAGCATGTTTCAGTTTGGCAAGATTTGCACTGAATATTGAATGAAACAGCTTTCTCTAACAGAGAGACAAGCTCTTGAGAAGATTTGGGCTTGATTTCACTTCATTTGAACAGAGGCACTATTTCAACATTACTGGACTCAGAAAGCTGTAAACTGACAATCTTGATCATTGAAGTCCTAACATTAGTTTTTGAGCATATAACTTCTAACACATTAAAAACTGTCTTAGAGCATTGCAGAAAACTTTTTATTTCATAAGACATAAGCATCTATCAGTTTGGCAAGATTTGCACTGAGTACTGAATGAAACAGCTTTCTCTAATAGAGAGACAAGCTCTTGAGCAGATTTGGGCTAGATTTCACTTCATTTGAACAGAAGCACTATTTCAACATTACTGGACTCAGAAAGCTGTAAACTGACAATCTTGATCATTGAAGTCCTAACATAAGTTTTTGAGCATATAACTTCTAACACATTAAAAACTGTCTTACAGCATTGCAGAAAACATTGTATTTCATAAGGCATAAACATCTTTCAGTTTGGCAAGATTTGCACTGAATACTGAATGAAACAGCTTTCTCTAATAGAGAGAAAAGCTTTTGAGGAGATTTGGGCTTGATTTCACTTCATTTGAACAGAGGCACTATTTCAACATTACTGGACTCAGAAAGCTGTAAACTGACAATCTTGATCATTGAAGTCCTAACATAAGTTTTTGTGCATATAACTTCTAACACATTAAAAACTGTCTTACAGCATTGCAGAAAACATTGTATTTCATAAGGCATAAACATCTTTCAGTTTGGCAAGATTTGCACTGAATACTGAATGAAACAGCTTTCTCTAATAGAGAGAAAAGCTTTTGAGCAGATTTGGGCTTGATTTCACTTCATTTGAACAGAGGCACTATTTCAACATTACTGGACTCAGAAAGCTGTAAACTGACAATCTTGATCATTGAAGTCCTAACATAAGTTTTTGTGCATATAACTTCTAACACATTAAAAACTGTCTTACAGCATTGCAGAAAACATTGTATTTTTTTATAAGGCATAAGCATCTATCAGTTTGGCAAGATTTGCACTCAATACTGAATGAAACAGCTTTCTCTAATAGAGAGAAAATCTTTTGAGAAGATTTGGGCTTGATTTCACTTCATTTGAACAGAAGCACTATTTCAACATTACTGGACTCAGAAAGCTGTAAACTGACAATCTTGATCATTGAAGTCCTAACATTACTTTTTGAGCATATAACTTCTAACACATTAAAAACTGTCTTACAGCATTGCAGAAAACATTTTATTTCATAAGACATAAGCATGTTTCAGTTTGGCAAGATTTGCACTGAATACTGAATGAAACAGCTTTCTCTAATAGAGAGAAAAGCTTTTGAGAAGATTTGGGCTTGATTTCACTTCATTTGAACAGAAGCACTATTTCAACATTACTGGACTCAGAAAGCTGTAAACTGACAATCTTGATCATTGAAGTCCTAACATTAGTTTTTGAGCATATAACTTCTAACACATTAAAAACTGTCTTACAGCATTGCAGAAAACATTGTATTTCATAAGACATAAGCATGTTTCAGTTTGGCAAGATTTGCACTGAATATTGAATGAAACAGCTTTCTCTAATAGAGACACAAGCTCTTGAGCAGATTTGGGCTTGATTTCACTTCATTTGAACAGAGGCACTATTTCAACATTACTGGACTCAGAAAGCTGTAAACTGACAATCTTGATCATTGAAGTCCTAACATTAGTTTTTGAGCATATAACTTCTAATATTAATATTGTTTGTGTGACTAATTATTCGCGCGCTGTCGAGGCAACGCGTGTATTACATCATTTTCAGTTTTGATGTGAATTTTCCATACCCGACCGCTTGTCTGGTTGTTTAAACTCCATTTAAAAAAGTAGGAGTTAGTTCTATCACTTCAATGTGTATTTTGTCACAATCTAGACCGTGTTCACTTGTCTGATTGTTTTGATTTCATTAAATTCTACGAAATTTAATAACTGAAAAGTTAATATATCACTTCAATGTGTATTGTATCACAATCCAGACCGTGTTTACTTGTCTGATTGTTTAAAAATTCTAAGAAATATAATGACTTTGAGAAGTCAGCACTTCAATGTGTACTTTATCCCAATCTAGACCGTGTTTACTTGTCTGATTGTTTAAAAATTATAAGAAATATAATGACTTTGAGAAGTCAGCACTTCAATGTGTACTTTATCTCAATCTAGACCGTGTTTACTTGTCTGATTGCTGAATTTCATTTGATTCTGAGGAATCTAATGACCGTTATCTAACTTCAAGAAGTTCAATATATCACTTCAATGTGAATTGTATCACAATCCAGACCGTGTTTACTTGTCTGATTGTTTGATTGCATTAAATTCTGAGGAATATAATGACAGTTATTGAACATGTGAAGTTAGATGTACTGGAGGGACTGCTGGGCGGGAGCTGCCCCTCCATGTACAGACAGAGCAAAGCTCTGGGCCGACGACTTCTCAGCCTAATCCCAATCTAAGATGTCAGGCTGGGAGGTCCACGGCCAAGAAGTCATGACGCATTTCAGTCACGACTACAGAGGGCGGCCCCTACTGGGGTAGAGCGGTGTCCACCTCATTATACGGTGCCTGTCTCACCTCAGTGCCCTCGGGAGGTGGGTCTGCCAACCCTGCCAGAGTTTCAGGGTGCAGCCGCTTCCAGCGAGCACTGCTCTCAGTTATTTCCGCTCGTGAGCGTAGCGGAGCTGAGACGCTCGCCGCCCCTTCGGGGGCCTCTTACACCAGAGGTCAGTCTCGAGGGACTGATTCCCTTAGTACATCAGTTAGCAGCGTGAAAACTACTGCCAAATGTATCTCAATGGGTCCTGCACACGGTAGAAAGAGGCTATCGCATTCAGTTCGGCCATCCACCGCCGACATTCAATGGGGTTACATCGACAGTAGTCGGCCCCCAGCAGACTCTGGTGATGGAACAAGAAGTGAATACCCTAATAAGGAAGGCGGCCATCGAGGTGGTCCCTCCTCTAGACAGGGAATCCGGGTTTTACAACCGGTATTTCATAGTTCCAAAGAAGGATGGGGGGTTGCGTCCGATCTTAGACTTACGTCATCTAAACCTCTCAGTTATGTCACTGAAGTTCAAAATGCTCACTGTCAAACAGGATGTAGCTCAAATCAGATCCGAGGACTGGTTTGTCACAATAGATCTCAAAGACGCATACTTCCACATATCCATCCTTCCACAACACAGGAAGTCTCTGAGGTTCGCTTTCAGGGGCAAAGCCTACCAATATCGAGTACTTCCCTTTGGCCTTGCACTTTCACCCCGCACGTTCACGTAATGTGTAGTTGCGGCTCTGGTATCCCTCCGTATGCAGGGCATCCGCATTCTAAATTATATCGACGATTGGTTGATTCTAGCTCAATCAGAGCAGATGGCGGTTCAACATCGAGGTGTCGTTCTCGCCCATATGGGGGAGCTGGGTTTGAGACTGAATGCCAAGAAGAGTGTACTTTCTCCACTTTAGAGAACCACCTATCTAGGCGTAGTATGGGATTCGACCACGATGCAGGCACGTATGTCTCCTGCTCGGATCGAGTCGATCCTCACATCAGTCAAGAGAGTCAAAGAAGGCCAGTCACTCACTGTGAAGCAGTTTCAGAGACTGTTAGGGCTCATGGCAGCTGCGTCCAACGTGATACCTTTTGGTCTCCTGCACATGAGGCCCCTTCAGTGGTGGCTCAAGACCAAGGGGTTTTCCCCGAGGGGAAATCCTTTCCGAACTATTCAGGTCACGCGGCGATGCCTTCGTGCCTTAGACATATGGAAGAAACCTTGGTTCTTGAATCAGGGCCCGGTGTTGGGAGCTCTTGGTCGCCGTGTAACGCTAGCGACAGACGCGTCCCTCACCGGTTGGGGTGCGGTCATGAGTGGCCACCCTGCCCGCGGTCTGTGGAGCGGTCGCCATCTGACATGGCATACCAGTTGTCTAAAGATGCTACCTGTGCATCGATCATTGAAATATTTCCTCCCAGACCTGAGAGGTCACCATGTGTTGGTGCGCACCGACAACACATTGGCGATCTCTTATATCAGTCACCAGAGAGATCGGCATCCGTGCCCCTTGTACAAGCTGGCACACCAGATCCTTCTGTGGTCCCAGGACAAACTCCTCTGGTTCGGAGCAGTGTATATTCCTGGGAGATTGACTGTGGGAGCAGACATACTGTCGAGACAGGGGTCGAGACCCGGGGGCTTCACCCTAAGGTGAAGTAGATATGGAGAGTTTTTGGACCTCTTTGCGACTCAAGAGATATTGCAATGTCCCCTCTGTTTCTCTCTAGTTCATCCAGCTCCTTTGGGACTGGACGCTATGGTACAGACCTGGCCGAGGCTTCGTCCGTACGCTTTTCCCCCTATCGCTCTGCTCCCGGGAGTTCTGGCGAGAGTACGCCGGGACGGGGTCCGTCTGTTGTTAGTAGCCCCGTTCTGGCCGAGCCCAGTATGGCTCGCAGATCTAATCTCTCCTCGACGGCTCTCCATGGGTGATTCCGATCAGGACAGATCTGCTCTCTCAGGCGTAGGGCAAAATATTCACCCTCGCCCGGAGTTGTGGAAGTTGTCTGTGTAGCCCCTGAGGGGGCACAGCTCATAGTTTCCAGTCTCCCAACCGAGGTTGTTGAGACCCCCACACTCCAATCCAGAGCTCCCTCTACGAGGAAACTGTACGCCCTGAGGTTGAAACCCTTCTCCTCATGGTGCAGAGACCGCCAGCTTGACCCTGCTAACTGCCCAGTTGGTACAGTTCTGGAGTTTCTCCAAGCTAGGCTCTCTGCGGGGTTAACTCACTCCACCTTAAAGGTGTACGTGGCGGTCATAGCTGCTTACCACGTCCCTTTCAATGGTCAGTCAGTGGGTAGACACCCCCCTAGTTACACGTTTCCTCCACGGTGCGCTGAGGCTGAGACCTCCAGTACGGTCCCGTGTTCCCCCTGGGACTTGGTTGTGGTGTTAGAGGCTCTTTGTAAAGCTCCATTTGAGCCGATTCATGAATATTACTGTCAGGCCCCCTCGGTGGCCCCTACCTACTTAGACTTTGCCCCTGGTA
Organism: Carassius gibelio; assembly: GCF_023724105.1. NCBI lineage: Eukaryota > Metazoa > Chordata > Actinopteri > Cypriniformes > Cyprinidae > Carassius > Carassius gibelio. The sequence goes on from NC_068372.1 coordinate 1,666,212, forward strand.
TGGCCAAAGCATTTTTATACCCTCGAGCGGGTTACATTCCTAAAGTTCCCTCTGTTACGCCACAACCCATAGTACTGCAGGCCTTCTGTCCTCCTCCCTTTCGGGAGCCAGACCAGGTGAAGCTAAACTGTATGAGTCCAGTTCGAGGACTGGACACATACCTCCACAGAGCTGCTGTGGAGAAAACCTGACCAATTGCTTGTTTGCTACGGTCCTCCTAAAAAGGGTTCCCCTGCCTCTAAGCAGACCCTTAGTCGTTGGATAGTCGAGGCTATCAACGAGTCCTATGAGTCCTCTGGTCTTCCCCTTTCTTTGGGAGCCAAGGCTCACTCTTCACGGAGTATGGCTGCCTCTAAGGCCTTTCTAGCAGATGTGTCCCTCTTGGACATCTGCAACGCTGCGGGGTGGTCCACGCCCTCTACATTCGCCAGATTTTACAATCTTGATATGCAAGCCGCTCCTGGCTCTTCTGTCCTCTCGCCTTAGCTGTGCTCTTCGGATACACACTAGGCAGGGGTTTGGTAGTCTGGCAGCGTTGGCACATCGTTCCCCAAAAGCGCTCGACGCAGCTCGAGTTCCCGAAGAGGAACGTCCCTAGGTTACGTATGTAACCCTAGTTCCTCGAGGGAACGAGACGCTGCGTCGCAGAGCCATACTCCCGGCACCCTGCCTGCGCTTGCTTCCCTACTCGAAGCTGAAGTCAGCTGTGTGGCAGGTGCCTTTATAGCTTCCTGGTCGCTGCGTCACCCCGCCAGTGACGCCACGCTCTTCCATTGGACTGATTGCACACGATATTCAGAGTTGTTCTTGCCAAAGGCGTTCCCCAAAAGCGCTCGACGCAGCGTCTCGTTCCCTCGAGGAACTAGGGTTACATACGTAACCTAGGGACGTTTTTGAGCATATAACTTCTAACACATTAAAAACTGTCTTACAGCATTGCAGAAAACATTTTATTTCATAAGACATGAGCATGTTTCAGTTTGGCAAGATTTGCACTGAATATTGAATGAAACAGCTTTCTCTAATAGAGAGACAAGCTCTTGAGCAGATTTGGGCTTGATTTCACTTCATTTGAACAGAGGCACTATTTCAACATTACTGGACTCAGAAAGCTGTAAACTGACAATCTTGATCATTGAAGTCCTAACATGAGTTTTTGTGCAAATAACTTCTAACACATTAAAAACTGTCTTACAGCATTGCAGAAAACATTGTATTTCATAAGGCATAAACATCTTTCAGTTTGGCAAGATTTGCACTGAATACTGAATGAAACAGCTTTCTCTAATAGAGAGAAAAGCTTTTGAGCAGATTTGGGCTTGATTTCACTTCATTTGAACAGAGGCACTATTTCAACATTACTGGACTCAGAAAGCTGTAAATTGACAATCTTGATCATTGAAGTCCTAACATTAGTTTTTGAGCATATAACTTCTAACACATTAAAAACTGTCTTACAGCATTGCAGAAAACATTTTATTTCATAAGACATAAGCATGTTTCAGTTTGGCAAGATTTGCACTGAATATTGAATGAAACAGCTTTCTCTAATAGAGAGACAAGCTCTTGAGCAGATTTGGGCTTGATTTCACTTCATTTGAACGGAGGCACTATTTCAACATTACTGGACTCAGAAAGCTGTAAACTGACAATCTTGATCATTGAAGTCCTAACATAAGTTTTTGTGCAAATAACTTCTAACACATTAAAAACTGTCTTACAGCATTGCAGAAAACATTGTATTTCATAAGGCAGAAACATCTTTCAGTTTGGCAAGATTTGCACTGAATACTGAATGAAACAGCTTCCTCTAATAGAGAGAAAAGCTTTTGAGCAGATTTGGGCTTCATTTCACTTCATTTGAACAGAGGCACTATTTCAACATTACTGGACTCAGAAAGCTGTAAACTGACAATCTTGATCATTGAAGTCCTAACATTAGTTTTTGAGCATATAACTTCTAACACATTAAAAACTGTCTTACAGCATTGCAGAAAACATTTTATTTCATAAGACATAAGCATGTTTCAGTTTGGCAAGATTTGCACTGAATATTGAATGAAACAGCTTTCTCTAATAGAGAGACAAGCTCTTGAGCAGATTTGGGCTTGATTTCACTTCATTTGAACAGAGGCACTATTTCAACATTACTGGACTCAGAAAGCTGTAAACTGACAATCTTGATCATTGAAGTCCTAACATAAGTTTTTGTGCAAATAACTTCTAACACATTAAAAACTGTCTTACAGCATTGCAGAAAACATTGTATTTCATAAGGCATAAACCTCTTTCAGTTTGGCAAGATTTGCACTGAATACTGAATGAAACAGCTTTCTCTAATAGAGAGAAAAGCTTTTGAGCAGATTTGGGCTTGATTTCACTTCATTTGAACAGAGGCACTATTTCAACATTACTGGACTCAGAAAGCTGTAAACTGACAATCTTGATCATTGAAGTCCAAACATTAAATTTTTGAGCATATAACTTCTAACACATTAAAAACTGTCTTACAGCATTGCAGAAAACATTGTATTTCATAAGACATAAGCATGTTTCAGTTTGGCAAGATTTGCACTGAATATTGAATGAAACAGCTTTCTCTAATAGAGAGACAAGCTCTTGAGCAGATTTGGGCTTGATTTCAATTCATTTGAACGGAGGCACTATTTCAACATTACTGGACTCAGAAAGCTGTAAACTGACAATCTTGATCATTGAAGTCCTAACATAAGATTTTGTGCAAATAACTTCTAACACATTAAAAACTGTCTTACAGCATTGCAGAAAACATTGTATTTCATAAAGCATAAACATCTTTCAGTTTGGCAAGATTTGCACTGAATACTGAATGAAACAGCTTTCTCTAATAGAGAGAAAAGCTTTTGAGCAGATTTGGGCTTGATTTCACTTCATTTGAACAGAGGCACTATTTCAACATTACTGGACTCAGAAAGCTGTAAACTGACAATCTTGATCATTGAAGTCCTAACATAAGTTTTTGTGCATATAACTTCTAACACATTAAAAACTGTCTTACAGCATTGCAGAAAACATTGTACTTCATAAGACATAAGCATGTTTCAGTTTGGCAAGATTTGCACTGAATACTGAATGAAACAGCTTTCTCTAATAGAGAGAAAAGCTTTTGAGCAGATTTGGGCTTGATTTCACTTCATTTGAACAGAAACACTATTTCAGCATAACTGGACTCAGAAAGCTGTAAACTGACAATCTTGATCATTGCAGTCCTAACATTAGTTTTTGTGTATATAACTTCTAACACATTAAAAACTGTCTTACAGCATTGCAGAAAACATTTTATTTCATAAGACATAAGCAAGTTTCAGTTTGGCAAGATTTGCACTGAATACTGAATGAAACCGCATTCTCTATTAGAGAGACAAGCTTTTGAGCAGATTTGGGCTTGATTTTACTTCATTTGAACAGAAACACTATTTCAGCATTACTGGACTCAGAAAGCTGTAAACTGACAATCTTGATCATTGAAGTCCTAACATAAGTTTTTGTGCATATAACTTCTAACACATTAAAAACTGTCTTACAGCATTGCAGAAAACATTGTACTTCATAAGGCATAAGCTTGTTTCAGTTTGGCAAGATTTGCACTGAATACTGAATGAAACAGCTTTATCTAATAGAGAGAAAAGCTTTTGAGCAGATTTGGGCTTGATTTCACTTCATTTCAACAGAAACACTATTTCAGCATTACTGGACTCAGAAAGCTGTAAACTGACAATCTTGATCATTGAACTCCTAACATAAGTTTTTGTGCATATAACTTCTAACACATTAAAAACTGTCTTACAGCATTGCAGAAATCATTGTATTTCATATGGCATAAGCATCTATCAGTTTGGCAAGATTTGCACTGAATACTGAATGAAACCGCATTCTCTATTAGAGAGACAAGCTTTTGAGCAGATTTGGGCTTGATTTCACTTCATTTGAACAGAAACACTATTTCAACATTACTGGACTCAGAAAGCTGTAAACTGACAATCTTGATCATTGCAGTCCTAACATTAGTTTTTGTGTATATAACTTCTAACACATTAAAAACTGTCTTACAGCATTGCAGAAAACATTTTATTTCATAAGACATAAGCAAGTTTCAGTTTGGCAAGATTTGCACTGAATACTGAATGAAACAGCTTTCTCTAATAGAGAGAAAAGCTTTTGAGCAGATTTGGGCTTGATTTCACTTCATTTGAACAGAAACACTATTTCAGCATTACTGGACTCAGAAAGCTGTAAACTGACAATCTTGATCATTGAAGTCCTAACATAAGTTTTTGTGCATATAACTTCTAACACATTAAAAACTGTCTTACAGCATTGCAGAAAACATTGTACTTCATAAGGCATAAGCTTGTTTCAGTTTGGCAAGATTTGCACTGAATACTGAATGAAACAGCTTTATCTAATAGAGAGAAAAGCTTTTGAGCAGATTTGGGCTTGATTTCACTTCATTTGAACAGAGGCACTATTTCAACATTACTGGACTCAGAAAGCTGTAAACTGACAATCTTGATCATTGAAGTCCTAACATAAGTTTTTGTGCAAATAACTTCTAACACATTAAAAACTGTATTACAGCATTGCAGAAAACATTGTATTTCATAAGGCAGAAACATCTTTCAGTTTGGCAAGATTTGCACTGAATACTGAATGAAACAGCTTTCTCTAATAGAGAGAAAAGCTTTTGAGCAGATTTGGGCTTGATTTCACTTCATTTGAACAGAGGCACTATTTCAACATTACTGGACTCAGAAAGCTGTAAACTGACATTCTTGATCATTGAAGTCCAAACATTAGTTTTTGAGCATATAACTTCTAACACATTAAAAACTGTCTCACAGCATTGCAGAAAACATTGTATTTCATAAGGCATAAACATCTTTCAGTTTGGCAAGATTTGCACTGAATACTGAATGAAACGGCTTCCTCTAATAGAGAGAAAAGCTTTTGAGCAGATTTGGGCTTGATTTCACTTCATTTGAACAGAGGCACTATTTCAACATTACTGGACTCAGAAAGCTGTAAACTGACAATTTTGATCATTGAAGTCCTAACATAAGTTTTTGTGTAAATAACTTCTAACACATTAAAAACTGTCTTACAGCATTGCAGAAAACATTTTATTTCATAAGACATAAGCATGTTTCAGTTTGGCAAGATTTGCACTGAATATTGAATGAAACAGCTTTCTCTAATAGAGAGACAAGCTCTTGAGCAGATTTGGGCTTGATTTCACTTCATTTGAACAGAGGCACTATTTCAACATTACTGGACTCAGAAAGCTGTAAACTGACAATCTTGATCATTGAAGTCCTAACATAAGTTTTTGTGCAAATAACTTCTAACACATTAAAAACTGTCTTACAGCATTGCAGAAAACATTGTATTTCATAAGGCAGAAACATCTTTCAGTTTGGCAAGATTTGCACTGAATACTGAATGAAACAGCTTTCTCTAATAGAGAGAAAAGCTTTTGAGCAGATTTGGGCTTGATTTCACTTCATTTGAACAGAGGCACTATTTCAACATTACTGGACTCAGAAAGCTGTAAACTGACAATCTTGATCATTGAAGTCCAAACATTAGTTTTTGAGCATATAACTTCTAACACATTAAAAACTGTCTTACAGCATTGCAGAAAACATTGTATTTCATAAGACATAAGCATGTTTCAGTTTGGCAAGATTTGCACTGAATATTGAATGAAACAGCTTTCTCTAACAGAGAGACAAGCTCTTGAGAAGATTTGGGCTTGATTTCACTTCATTTGAACAGAGGCACTATTTCAACATTACTGGACTCAGAAAGCTGTAAACTGACAATCTTGATCATTGAAGTCCTAACATAAGTTTTTGTGCAAATAACTTCTAACACATTAAAAACTGTCTTACAGCATTGCAGAAAACATTGTATTTCATGAGGCAGAAACATCTTTCAGTTTGGCAAGATTTGCACTGAATACTGAATGAAACAGCTTTCTCTAATAGAGAGAAAAGCTTTTGAGCAGATTTGGGCTTGATTTCACTTCATTTGAACAGAGGCACTATTTCAACATTACTGGACTCAGAAAGCTGTAAACTGACAATTTTGATCATTGAAGTCCTAACATAAGTTTTTGTGTAAATAACTTCTAACACATTAAAAACTGTCTTACAGCATTGCAGAAAACATTTTATTTCATAAGACATAAGCATGTTTCAGTTTGGCAAGATTTGCACTGAATATTGAATGAAACAGCTTTCTCTAATAGAGAGACAAGCTCTTGAGCAGATTTGGGCTTGATTTCACTTCATTTGAACAGACGCACTATTTCAACATTACTGGACTCAGAAAGCTGTAAACTGACAATCTTGATCATTGAAGTCCTAACATAAGTTTTTGTGCAAATAACTTCTAACACATTAAAAACTGTCTTACAGCATTGCAGAAAACATTGTATTTCATAAGGCAGAAACATCTTTCAGTTTGGCAAGATTTGCACTGAATACTGAATGAAACAGCTTTCTCTAATAGAGAGAAAAGCTTTTGAGCAGATGTGGGCTTGATTTCACTTCATTTGAACAGAGGCACTATTTCAACATTACTGGACTCAGAAAGCTGTAAACTGACAATTTTGATCATTGAAGTCCTAACATAAGTTTTTGTGTAAATAACTTCTAACACATTAAAAACTGTCTTACAGCATTGCAGAAAACATTTTATTTCATAAGACATAAGCATGTTTCAGTTTGGCAAGATTTGCACTGAATATTGAATGAAACAGCTTTCTCTAATAGAGAGACAAGCTCTTGAGCAGATTTGGGCTTGATTTCACTTCATTTGAACAGAGGCACTATTTCAACATTACTGGACTCAGAAAGCTGTAAACTGACAATCTTGATCATTGAAGTCCTAACATAAGTTTTTGTGCAAATAACTTCTAACACATTAAAAACTGTCTTACAGCATTGCAGAAAACATTGTATTTCATAAGGCAGAAACATCTTTCAGTTTGGCAAGATTTGCACTGAATACTGAATGAAACAGCTTTCTCTAATAGAGAGAAAAGCTTTTGAGCAGATTTGGGCTTGATTTCACTTCATTTGAACAGAGGCACTATTTCAACATTACTGGACTCAGAAAGCTGTAAACTGACAATCTTGATCATTGAAGTCCAAACATTAGTTTTTGAGCATATAACTTCTAACACATTAAAAACTGTCTTACAGCATTGCAGAAAACATTGTATTTCATAAGACATAAGCATGTTTCAGTTTGGCAAGATTTGCACTGAATATTGAATGAAACAGCTTTCTCTAATAGAGAGACAAGCTCTTGAGCAGATTTGGGCTTGATTTCACTTCATTTGAACAGAGGCACTATTTCAACATTACTGGACTCAGAAAGCTGTAAACTGACAATCTTGATCATTGAAGTCCTAACATAAGTTTTTGTGCAAATAACTTCTAACACATTAAAAACTGTCTTACAGCATTGCAGAAAACATTGTATTTCATAAGGCAGAAACATCTTTCAGTTTGGCAAGATTTGCACTGAATACTGAATGAAACAGCTTTCTCTAATAGAGAGAAAAGCTTTTGAGCAGATTTGGGCTTGATTTCACTTCATTTGAACAGAGGCACTATTTCAACATTACTGGACTCAGAAAGCTGTAAACTGACAATCTTGATCATTGAAGTCCAAACATTAGTTTTTGAGCATATAACTTCTAACACATTAAAAACTGTCTTACAGCATTGCATAAAACGTTGTATTTCATAAGGCATAAACATCTTTCAGTTTGGCAAAATTTGCACTGAATAATGAATGAAACAGCTTTCTCTAATAGAGAGAAAAGCTTTTGAGCAGATTTGGGCTTGATTTCACTTCATTTGAACAGAGGCACTATTTCAACATTACTGGACTCAGAAAGCTGTAAACTGACAATCTTGATCATTGAAGTCCTAACATAAGTTTTTGTGCATATAACTTCTAACACATTAAAAACTGTCTTACAGCATTGCAGAAAACATTGTATTTCATAAGGCATAAACATCTTTCAGTTTGGCAAGACTTGCACTGAATACTGAATGAAACAGCTTTCTCTAATAGAGAGAAAAGCTTTTGAGCAGATTTGGGCTTGATTTCACTTCATTTGAACAGAGGCACTATTTCAACATTACTGGACTCAGAAAGCTGTAAACTGACAATCTTGATCATTGAAGTCCTAACATTAGTTTTTGAGCAAATAACTTCTAACACATTAAAAACTGTCTTACAGCATTGCAGAAAACATTTTATTTCATAAGACATAAGCATGTTTCAGTTTGGCAAGATTTGCACTGAATATTGAATGAAACAGCTTTCTCTAATAGAGAGACAAGCTCTTGAGCAGATTTGGGCTTGATTTCACTTAATTTGAACAGAGGCACTATTTCAACATTACTGGACTCAGAAAGCTGTAAACTGACAATCTTGATCATTGAAGTCCTAACATAAGTTTTTGTGCAAATAACTTCTAACACATTAAAAACTGTCTTACAGCATTGCAGAAAACATTGTATTTCATAAGGCATAAACATCTTTCAGTTTGGCAAGATTTGCACTGAATACTGAATGAAACAGCTTTCTCTAATAGAGAGAAAAGCTTTTGAGCAGATTTGGGCTTGATTTCACTTCATTTGAACAGAGGCACTATTTCAACATTACTGGACTCAGAAAGCTGTAAACTGACAATCTTGATCATTGAAGTCCTAACATAAGTTTTTGTGCATATAACTTCTAACACATTAAAAACTGTCTTACAGCATTGCAGAAAACATTGTATTTCATAAGGCATAAACATCTTTCAGTTTGGCAAGACTTGCACTGAATACTGAATGAAACAGCTTTCTCTAATAGAGAGAAAAGCTTTTGAGCAGATTTGGGCTTGATTTCACTTCATTTGAACAGAGGCACTATTTCAACATTACTGGACTCAGAAAGCTGTAAACTGACAATCTTGATCATTGAAGTCCTAACATTAGTTTTTGAGCATATAACTTCTAACACATTAAAAACTGTCTTAGAGCATTGCAGAAAACTTTTTATTTCATAAGACATAAGCATCTATCAGTTTGGCAAGATTTGCACTGAGTACTGAATGAAACAGCTTTCTCTAATAGAGAGACAAGCTCTTGAGCAGATTTGGGCTAGATTTCACTTCATTTGAACAGAAGCACTATTTCAACATTACTGGACTCAGAAAGCTGTAAACTGACAATCTTGATCATTGAAGTCCTAACATTAGTTTTTCTGCATATAACTTCTAACACATTAAAAACTGTCTTACAGCATTGCAGAAAACATTGTATTTCATAAGGCATAAACATCTTTCAGTTTGGCAAGATTTGCACTGAATACTGAATGAAACAGCTTTCTCTAATAGAGAGAAAAGCTCTTGAGCAGATTTGGGCTTGATTTCACTTCATTTGAACAGAGGCACTATTTCAACATTACTGGACTCAGAAAGCTGTAAACTGACAATCTTGATCATTGAAGTCCTAACATAAGTTTTTGTGCATATAACTTCTAACACATTAAAAACTGTCTTACAGCATTGCAGAAAACATTGTATTTCATAAGGCATAAACATCTTTCAGTTTGGCAAGACTTGCACTGAATACTGAATGAAACAGCTTTCTCTAATAGAGAGAAAAGCTTTTGAGCAGATTTGGGCTTGATTTCACTTCATTTGAACAGAGGCACTATTTCAACATTACTGGACTCAGAAAGCTGTAAACTGACAATCTTGATCATTGAAGTCCTAACATTAGTTTTTGAGCATATAACTTCTAACACATTAAAAACTGTCTTAGAGCATTGCAGAAAACTTTTTATTTCATAAGACATAAGCATCTATCAGTTTGGCAAGATTTGCACTGAGTACTGAATGAAACAGCTTTCTCTAATAGAGAGACAAGCTCTTGAGCAGATTTGGGCTAGATTTCACTTCATTTGAACAGAAGCACTATTTCAACATTACTGGACTCAGAAAGCTGTAAACTGACAATCTTGATCATTGAAGTCCTAACATAAGTTTTTGAGCATATAACTTCTAACACATTAAAAACTGTCTTACAGCATTGCAGAAAACATTGTATTTCATAAGGCATAAACATCTTTCAGTTTGGCAAGATTTGCACTGAATACTGAATGAAACAGCTTTCTCTAATAGAGAGAAAAGCTTTTGAGGAGATTTGGGCTTGATTTCACTTCATTTGAACAGAGGCACTATTTCAACATTACTGGACTCAGAAAGCTGTAAACTGACAATCTTGATCATTGAAGTCCTAACATAAGTTTTTGTGCAAATAACTTCTAACACATTAAAAACTGTCTTACAGCATTGCAGAAAACATTGTATTTCATAAGGCATAAACATCTTTCAGTTTGGCAAGATTTGCACTGAATACTGAATGAAACAGCTTTCTCTAATAGAGAGAAAAGCTTTTGAGCAGATTTGGGCTTGATTTCACTTCATTTGAACAGAGGCACTATTTCAACATTACTGGACTCAGAAAGCTGTAAACTGACAATCTTGATCATTGAAGTCCTAACATAAGTTTTTGTGCATATAACTTCTAACACATTAAAAACTGTCTTACAGCATTGCAGAAAACATTGTATTTCATAAGGCATAAACATCTTTCAGTTTGGCAAGACTTGCACTGAATACTGAATGAAACAGCTTTCTCTAATAGAGAGAAAAGCTTTTGAGCAGATTTGGGCTTGATTTCACTTCATTTGAACAGAGGCACTATTTCAACATTACTGGACTCAGAAAGCTGTAAACTGACAATCTTGATCATTGAAGTCCTAACATTAGTTTTTGAGCATATAACTTCTAACACATTAAAAACTGTCTTAGAGCATTGCAGAAAACTTTTTATTTCATAAGACATAAGCATCTATCAGTTTGGCAAGATTTGCACTGAGTACTGAATGAAACAGCTTTCTCTAATAGAGAGACAAGCTCTTGAGCAGATTTGGGCTAGATTTCACTTCATTTGAACAGAAGCACTATTTCAACATTACTGGACTCAGAAAGCTGTAAACTGACAATCTTGATCATTGAAGTCCTAACATTAGTTTTTCTGCATATAACTTCTAACACATTAAAAACTGTCTTACAGCATTGCAGAAAACATTGTATTTCATAAGGCATAAACATCTTTCAGTTTGGCAAGATTTGCACTGAATACTGAATGAAACAGCTTTCTCTAATAGAGAGAAAAGCTCTTGAGCAGATTTGGGCTTGATTTCACTTCATTTGAACAGAGGCACTATTTCAACATTACTGGACTCAGAAAGCTGTAAACTGACAATCTTGATCATTGAAGTCCTAACATAAGTTTTTGTGCATATAACTTCTAACACATTAAAAACTGTCTTACAGCATTGCAGAAAACATTGTATTTCATAAGGCATAAACATCTTTCAGTTTGGCAAGACTTGCACTGAATACTGAATGAAACAGCTTTCTCTAATAGAGAGAAAAGCTTTTGAGCAGATTTGGGCTTGATTTCACTTCATTTGAACAGAGGCACTATTTCAACATTACTGGACTCAGAAAGCTGTAAACTGACAATCTTGATCATTGAAGTCCTAACATTAGTTTTTGAGCATATAACTTCTAACACATTAAAAACTGTCTTAGAGCATTGCAGAAAACTTTTTATTTCATAAGACATAAGCATCTATCAGTTTGGCAAGATTTGCACTGAGTACTGAATGAAACAGCTTTCTCTAATAGAGAGACAAGCTCTTGAGCAGATTTGGGCTAGATTTCACTTCATTTGAACAGAAGCACTATTTCAACATTACTGGACTCAGAAAGCTGTAAACTGACAATCTTGATCATTGAAGTCCTAACATAAGTTTTTGAGCATATAACTTCTAACACATTAAAAACTGTCTTACAGCATTGCAGAAAACATTGTATTTCATAAGGCATAAACATCTTTCAGTTTGGCAAGATTTGCACTGAATACTGAATGAAACAGCTTTCTCTAATAGAGAGAAAAGCTTTTGAGGAGATTTGGGCTTGATTTCACTTCATTTGAACAGAGGCACTATTTCAACATTACTGGACTCAGAAAGCTGTAAACTGACAATCTTGATCATTGAAGTCCTAACATAAGTTTTTGTGCATATAACTTCTAACACATTAAAAACTGTCTTACAGCATTGCAGAAAACATTGTATTTCATAAGGCATAAACATCTTTCAGTTTGGCAAGATTTGCACTGAATACTGAATGAAACAGCTTTCTCTAATAGAGAGAAAAGCTTTTGAGCAGATTTGGGCTTGATTTCACTTCATTTGAACAGAGGCACTATTTCAACATTACTGGACTCAGAAAGCTGTAAACTGACAATCTTGATCATTGAAGTCCTAACATAAGTTTTTGTGCATATAACTTCTAACACATTAAAAACTGTCTTACAGCATTGCAGAAAACATTGTATTTTTTTATAAGGCATAAGCATCTATCAGTTTGGCAAGATTTGCACTCAATACTGAATGAAACAGCTTTCTCTAATAGAGAGAAAATCTTTTGAGAAGATTTGGGCTTGATTTCACTTCATTTGAACAGAAGCACTATTTCAACATTACTGGACTCAGAAAGCTGTAAACTGACAATCTTGATCATTGAAGTCCTAACATTACTTTTTGAGCATATAACTTCTAACACATTAAAAACTGTCTTACAGCATTGCAGAAAACATTTTATTTCATAAGACATAAGCATGTTTCAGTTTGGCAAGATTTGCACTGAATACTGAATGAAACAGCTTTCTCTAATAGAGAGAAAAGCTTTTGAGAAGATTTGGGCTTGATTTCACTTCATTTGAACAGAAGCACTATTTCAACATTACTGGACTCAGAAAGCTGTAAACTGACAATCTTGATCATTGAAGTCCTAACATTAGTTTTTGAGCATATAACTTCTAACACATTAAAAACTGTCTTACAGCATTGCAGAAAACATTGTATTTCATAAGACATAAGCATGTTTCAGTTTGGCAAGATTTGCACTGAATATTGAATGAAACAGATTTCTCTAATAGAGACACAAGCTCTTGAGCAGATTTGGGCTTGATTTCACTTCATTTGAACAGAGGCACTATTTCAACATTACTGGACTCAGAAAGCTGTAAACTGACAATCTTGATCATTGAAGTCCTAACATTAGTTTTTGAGCATATAACTTCTAATATTAATATTGTTTGTGTGACTAATTATTCGCGCGCTGTCGAGGCAACGCGTGTATTACATCATTTTCAGTTTTGATGTGAATTTTCCATACCCGACCGCTTGTCTGGTTGTTTAAACTCCATTTAAAAAAGTAGGAGTTAGTTCTATCACTTCAATGTGTATTTTGTCACAATCTAGACCGTGTTCACTTGTCTGATTGTTTTGATTTCATTAAATTCTACGAAATTTAATAACTGAAAAGTTAATATATCACTTCAATGTGTATTGTATCACAATCCAGACCGTGTTTACTTGTCTGATTGTTTAAAAATTCTAAGAAATATAATGACTTTGAGAAGTCAGCACTTCAATGTGTACTTTATCCCAATCTAGACCGTGTTTACTTGTCTGATTGTTTAAAAATTATAAGAAATATAATGACTTTGAGAAGTCAGCACTTCAATGTGTACTTTATCTCAATCTAGACCGTGTTTACTTGTCTGATTGCTGAATTTCATTTGATTCTGAGGAATCTAATGACCGTTATCTAACTTCAAGAAGTTCAATATATCACTTCAATGTGAATTGTATCACAATCCAGACCGTGTTTACTTGTCTGATTGTTTGATTGCATTAAATTCTGAGGAATATAATGACAGTTATTGAACATGTGAAGTTAGATGTACTGGAGGGACTGCTGGGCGGGAGCTGCCCCTCCATGTACAGACAGAGCAAAGCTCTGGGCCGACGACTTCTCAGCCTAATCCCAATCTAAGATGTCAGGCTGGGAGGTCCACGGCCAAGAAGTCATGACGCATTTCAGTCACGACTACAGAGGGCGGCCCCTACTGGGGTAGAGCGGTGTCCACCTCATTATACGGTGCCTGTCTCACCTCAGTGCCCTCGGGAGGTGGGTCTGCCAACCCTGCCAGAGTTTCAGGGTGCAGCCGCTTCCAGCGAGCACTGCTCTCAGTTATTTCCGCTCGTGAGCGTAGCGGAGCTGAGACGCTCGCCGCCCCTTCGGGGGCCTCTTACACCAGAGGTCAGTCTCGAGGGACTGATTCCCTTAGTACATCAGTTAGCAGCGTGAAAACTACTGCCAAATGTATCTCAATGGGTCCTGCACACGGTAGAAAGAGGCTATCGCATTCAGTTCGGCCATCCACCGCCGACATTCAATGGGGTTACATCGACAGTAGTCGGCCCCCAGCAGACTCTGGTGATGGAACAAGAAGTGAATACCCTAATAAGGAAGGCGGCCATCGAGGTGGTCCCTCCTCTAGACAGGGAATCCGGGTTTTACAACCGGTATTTCATAGTTCCAAAGAAGGATGGGGGGTTGCGTCCGATCTTAGACTTACGTCATCTAAACCTCTCAGTTATGTCACTGAAGTTCAAAATGCTCACTGTCAAACAGGATGTAGCTCAAATCAGATCCGAGGACTGGTTTGTCACAATAGATCTCAAAGACGCATACTTCCACATATCCATCCTTCCACAACACAGGAAGTCTCTGAGGTTCGCTTTCAGGGGCAAAGCCTACCAATATCGAGTACTTCCCTTTGGCCTTGCACTTTCACCCCGCACGTTCACGTAATGTGTAGTTGCGGCTCTGGTATCCCTCCGTATGCAGGGCATCCGCATTCTAAATTATATCGACGATTGGTTGATTCTAGCTCAATCAGAGCAGATGGCGGTTCAACATCGAGGTGTCGTTCTCGCCCATATGGGGGAGCTGGGTTTGAGACTGAATGCCAAGAAGAGTGTACTTTCTCCACTTTAGAGAACCACCTATCTAGGCGTAGTATGGGATTCGACCACGATGCAGGCACGTATGTCTCCTGCTCGGATCGAGTCGATCCTCACATCAGTCAAGAGAGTCAAAGAAGGCCAGTCACTCACTGTGAAGCAGTTTCAGAGACTGTTAGGGCTCATGGCAGCTGCGTCCAACGTGATACCTTTTGGTCTCCTGCACATGAGGCCCCTTCAGTGGTGGCTCAAGACCAAGGGGTTTTCCCCGAGGGGAAATCCTTTCCGAACTATTCAGGTCACGCGGCGATGCCTTCGTGCCTTAGACATATGGAAGAAACCTTGGTTCTTGAATCAGGGCCCGGTGTTGGGAGCTCTTGGTCGCCGTGTAACGCTAGCGACAGACGCGTCCCTCACCGGTTGGGGTGCGGTCATGAGTGGCCACCCTGCCCGCGGTCTGTGGAGCGGTCGCCATCTGACATGGCATACCAGTTGTCTAAAGATGCTACCTGTGCATCGATCATTGAAATATTTCCTCCCAGACCTGAGAGGTCACCATGTGTTGGTGCGCACCGACAACACATTGGCGATCTCTTATATCAGTCACCAGAGAGATCGGCATCCGTGCCCCTTGTACAAGCTGGCACACCAGATCCTTCTGTGGTCCCAGGACAAACTCCTCTCGTTCGGAGCAGTGTATATTCCTGGGAGATTGACTGTGGGAGCAGACATACTGTCGAGACAGGGGTCGAGACCCGGGGGCTTCACCCTAAGGTGAAGTAGATATGGAGAGTTTTTGGACCTCTTTGCGACTCAAGAGATATTGCAATGTCCCCTCTGTTTCTCTCTAGTTCATCCAGCTCCTTTGGGACTGGACGCTATGGTACAGACCTGGCCGAGGCTTCGTCCGTACGCTTTTCCCCCTATCGCTCTGCTCCCGGGAGTTCTGGCGAGAGTACGCCGGGACGGGGTCCGTCTGTTGTTAGTAGCCCCGTTCTGGCCGAGCCCAGTATGGCTCGCAGATCTAATCTCTCCTCGACGGCTCTCCATGGGTGATTCCGATCAGGACAGATCTGCTCTCTCAGGCGTAGGGCAAAATATTCACCCTCGCCCGGAGTTGTGGAAGTTGTCTGTGTAGCCCCTGAGGGGGCACAGCTCATAGTTTCCAGTCTCCCAACCGAGGTTGTTGAGACCCCCACACTCCAATCCAGAGCTCCCTCTACGAGGAAACTGTACGCCCTGAGGTTGAAACCCTTCTCCTCATGGTGCAGAGACCGCCAGCTTGACCCTGCTAACTGCCCAGTTGGTACAGTTCTGGAGTTTCTCCAAGCTAGGCTCTCTGCGGGGTTAACTCACTCCACCTTAAAGGTGTACGTGGCGGTCATAGCTGCTTACCACGTCCCTTTCAATGGTCAGTCAGTGGGTAGACACCCCCCTAGTTACACGTTTCCTCCACGGTGCGCTGAGGCTGAGACCTCCAGTACGGTCCCGTGTTCCCCCTGGGACTTGGTTGTGGTGTTAGAGGCTCTTTGTAAAGCTCCATTTGAGCCGATTCATGAATATTACTGTCAGGCCCCCTCGGTGGCCCCTACCTACTTAGACTTTGCCCCTGGTATGGCCAAAGCATTTTTATACCCTCGAGCGGGTTACATTCCTAAAGTTCCCTCTGTTACGCCACAACCCATAGTACTGCAGGCCTTCTGTCCTCCTCCCTTTCGGGAGCCAGACCAGGTGAAGCTAAACTGTATGAGTCCAGTTCGAGGACTGGACACATACCTCCACAGAGCTGCTGTGGAGAAAACCTGACCAATTGCTTGTTTGCTACGGTCCTCCTAAAAAGGGTTCCCCTGCCTCTAAGCAGACCCTTAGTCGTTGGATAGTCGAGGCTATCAACGAGTCCTATGAGTCCTCTGGTCTTCCCCTTTCTTTGGGAGCCAAGGCTCACTCTTCACGGAGTATGGCTGCCTCTAAGGCCTTTCTAGCAGATGTGTCCCTCTTGGACATCTGCAACGCTGCGGGGTGGTCCACGCCCTCTACATTCGCCAGATTTTACAATCTTGATATGCAAGCCGCTCCTGGCTCTTCTGTCCTCTCGCCTTAGCTGTGCTCTTCGGATACACACTAGGCAGGGGTTTGGTAGTCTGGCAGCGTTGGCACATCGTTCCCCAAAAGCGCTCGACGCAGCTCGAGTTCCCGAAGAGGAACGTCCCTAGGTTACGTATGTAACCCTAGTTCCTCGAGGGAACGAGACGCTGCGTCGCAGAGCCATACTCCCGGCACCCTGCCTGCGCTTGCTTCCCTACTCGAAGCTGAAGTCAGCTGTGTGGCAGGTGCCTTTATAGCTTCCTGGTCGCTGCGTCACCCCGCCAGTGACGCCACGCTCTTCCATTGGACTGATTGCACACGATATTCAGAGTTGTTCTTGCCAAAGGCGTTCCCCAAAAGCGCTCGACGCAGCGTCTCGTTCCCTCGAGGAACTAGGGTTACATACGTAACCTAGGGACGTTTTTGAGCATATAACTTCTAACACATTAAAAACTGTCTTACAGCATTGCAGAAAACATTTTATTTCATAAGACATGAGCATGTTTCAGTTTGGCAAGATTTGCACTGAATATTGAATGAAACAGCTTTCTCTAATAGAGAGACAAGCTCTTGAGCAGATTTGGGCTTGATTTCACTTCATTTGAACAGAGGCACTATTTCACCATTACTGGACTCAGAAAGCTGTAAACTGACAATCTTGATCATTGAAGTCCTAACATGAGTTTTTGTGCAAATAACTTCTAACACATTAAAAACTGTCTTACAGCATTGCAGAAAACATTGTATTTCATAAGGCATAAACATCTTTCAGTTTGGCAAGATTTGCACTGAATACTGAATGAAACAGCTTTCTCTAATAGAGAGAAAAGCTTTTGAGCAGATTTGGGCTTGATTTCACTTCATTTGAACAGAGGCACTATTTCAACATTACTGGACTCAGAAAGCTGTAAATTGACAATCTTGATCATTGAAGTCCTAACATTAGTTTTTGAGCATATAACTTCTAACACATTAAAAACTGTCTTACAGCATTGCAGAAAACATTTTATTTCATAAGACATAAGCATGTTTCAGTTTGGCAAGATTTGCACTGAATATTGAATGAAACAGCTTTCTCTAATAGAGAGACAAGCTCTTGAGCAGATTTGGGCTTGATTTCACTTCATTTGAACGGAGGCACTATTTCAACATTACTGGACTCAGAAAGCTGTAAACTGACAATCTTGATCATTGAAGTCCTAACATAAGTTTTTGTGCAAATAACTTCTAACACATTAAAAACTGTCTTACAGCATTGCAGAAAACATTGTATTTCATAAGGCAGAAACATCTTTCAGTTTGGCAAGATTTGCACTGAATACTGAATGAAACAGCTTCCTCTAATAGAGAGAAAAGCTTTTGAGCAGATTTGGGCTTCATTTCACTTCATTTGAACAGAGGCACTATTTCAACATTACTGGACTCAGAAAGCTGTAAACTGACAATCTTGATCATTGAAGTCCTAACATTAGTTTTTGAGCATATAACTTCTAACACATTAAAAACTGTCTTACAGCATTGCAGAAAACATTTTATTTCATAAGACATAAGCATGTTTCAGTTTGGCAAGATTTGCACTGAATATTGAATGAAACAGCTTTCTCTAATAGAGAGACAAGCTCTTGAGCAGATTTGGGCTTGATTTCACTTCATTTGAACAGAGGCACTATTTCAACATTACTGGACTCAGAAAGCTGTAAACTGACAATCTTGATCATTGAAGTCCTAACATAAGTTTTTGTGCAAATAACTTCTAACACATTAAAAACTGTCTTACAGCATTGCAGAAAACATTGTATTTCATAAGGCATAAACCTCTTTCAGTTTGGCAAGATTTGCTCTGAATACTGAATGAAACAGCTTTCTCTAATAGAGAGAAAAGCTTTTGAGCAGATTTGGGCTTGATTTCACTTCATTTGAACAGAGGCACTATTTCAACATTACTGGACTCAGAAAGCTGTAAACTGACAATCTTGATCATTGAAGTCCAAACATTAAATTTTTGAGCATATAACTTCTAACACATTAAAAACTGTCTTACAGCATTGCAGAAAACATTGTATTTCATAAGACATAAGCATGTTTCAGTTTGGCAAGATTTGCACTGAATATTGAATGAAACAGCTTTCTCTAATAGAGAGACAAGCTCTTGAGCAGATTTGGGCTTGATTTCAATTCATTTGAACGGAGGCACTATTTCAACATTACTGGACTCAGAAAGCTGTAAACTGACAATCTTGATCATTGAAGTCCTAACATAAGATTTTGTGCAAATAACTTCTAACACATTAAAAACTGTCTTACAGCATTGCAGAAAACATTGTATTTCATAAAGCATAAACATCTTTCAGTTTGGCAAGATTTGCACTGAATACTGAATGAAACAGCTTTCTCTAATAGAGAGAAAAGCTTTTGAGCAGATTTGGGCTTGATTTCACTTCATTTGAACAGAGGCACTATTTCA
This sequence comes from Carassius gibelio, assembly GCF_023724105.1. Lineage (NCBI taxonomy): Eukaryota > Metazoa > Chordata > Actinopteri > Cypriniformes > Cyprinidae > Carassius > Carassius gibelio. The sequence continues at coordinate 1,685,767 of NC_068372.1, forward strand.
ACATTACTGGACTCAGAAAGCTGTAAACTGACAATCTTGATCATTGAAGTCCTAACATAAGTTTTTGTGCATATAACTTCTAACACATTAAAAACTGTCTTACAGCATTGCAGAAAACATTGTACTTCATAAGACATAAGCATGTTTCAGTTTGGCAAGATTTGCACTGAATACTGAATGAAACAGCTTTCTCTAATAGAGAGAAAAGCTTTTGAGCAGATTTGGGCTTGATTTCACTTCATTTGAACAGAAACACTATTTCAGCATAACTGGACTCAGAAAGCTGTAAACTGACAATCTTGATCATTGCAGTCCTAACATTAGTTTTTGTGTATATAACTTCTAACACATTAAAAACTGTCTTACAGCATTGCAGAAAACATTTTATTTCATAAGACATAAGCAAGTTTCAGTTTGGCAAGATTTGCACTGAATACTGAATGAAACCGCATTCTCTATTAGAGAGACAAGCTTTTGAGCAGATTTGGGCTTGATTTTACTTCATTTGAACAGAAACACTATTTCAGCATTACTGGACTCAGAAAGCTGTAAACTGACAATCTTGATCATTGAAGTCCTAACATAAGTTTTTGTGCATATAACTTCTAACACATTAAAAACTGTCTTACAGCATTGCAGAAAACATTGTACTTCATAAGGCATAAGCTTGTTTCAGTTTGGCAAGATTTGCACTGAATACTGAATGAAACCGCATTCTCTATTAGAGAGACAAGCTTTTGAGCAGATTTGGGCTTGATTTTACTTCATTTGAACAGAAACACTATTTCAGCATTACTGGACTCAGAAAGCTGTAAACTGACAATCTTGATCATTGAAGTCCTAACATAAGTTTTTGTGCATATAACTTCTAACACATTAAAAACTGTCTTACAGCATTGCAGAAAACATTGTACTTCATAAGACAAAAGCTTGTTTCAGTTTGGCAAGATTTGCACTGAATACTGAATGAAACAGCTTTATCTAATAGAGAGAAAAGCTTTTGAGCAGATTTGGGCTTGATTTCACTTCATTTCAACAGAAACACTATTTCAGCATTACTGGACTCAGAAAGCTGTAAACTGACAATCTTGATCATTGAAGTCCTAACATAAGTTTTTGTGCATATAACTTCTAACACATTAAAAACTGTCTTACAGCATTGCAGAAAACATTGTACTTCATAAGACATAAGCAAGTTTCAGTTTGGCAAGATTTGCACTGAATACTGAATGAAACAGCTTTCTCTAATAGAGAGAAAAGCTTTTGAGCAGATTTGGGCTTGATTTCACTTCATTTGAACAGAAACACTATTTCAGCATTACTGGACTCAGAAAGCTGTAAACTGACAATCTTGATCATTGAAGTCCTAACATAAGTTTTTGTGTATATAACTTCTAACACATTAAAAACTGTCTTACAGCATTGCAGAAATCATTGTATTTCATATGGCATAAGCATCTATCAGTTTGGCAAGATTTGCACTGAATACTGAATGAAACCGCATTCTCTATTAGAGAGACAAGCTTTTGAGCAGATTTGGGCTTGATTTCACTTCATTTGAACAGAAACACTATTTCAGCATTACTGGACTCAGAAAGCTGTAAACTGACAATCTTGATCATTGAAGTCCTAACATAAGTTTTTGTGCATATAACTTCTAACACATTAAAAACTGTCTTACAGCATTGCAGAAAACATTGTACTTCATAAGGCATAAGCTTGTTTCAGTTTGGCAAGATTTGCACTGAATACTGAATGAAACAGCTTTATCTAATAGAGAGAAAAGCTTTTGAGCAGATTTGGGCTTGATTTCACTTCATTTCAACAGAAACACTATTTCAGCATTACTGGACTCAGAAAGCTGTAAACTGACAATCTTGATCATTGAAGTCCTAACATAAGTTTTTGTGCATATAACTTCTAACACATTAAAAACTGTCTTACAGCATTGCAGAAAACATTGTACTTCATAAGACATAAGCATGTTTCAGTTTGGCAAGATTTGCACTGAATACTGAATGAAACAGCTTTCTCTAATAGAGAGAAAAGCTTTTGAGCAGATTTGGGCTTGATTTCACTTCATTTGAACAGAAACACTATTTCAGCATTACTGGACTCAGAAAGCTGTAAACTGACAATCTTGATCATTGAAGTCCTAACATAAGTTTTTGTGTATATAACTTCTAACACATTAAAAACTGTCTTACAGCATTGCAGAAATCATTGTATTTCATATGGCATAAGCATCTATCAGTTTGGCAAGATTTGCACTGAATACTGAATGAAACCGCATTCTCTATTAGAGAGACAAGCTTTTGAGCAGATTTGGGCTTGATTTCACTTCATTTGAACAGAAACACTATTTCAACATTACTGGACTCAGAAAGCTGTAAACTGACAATCTTGATCATTGCAGTCCTAACATTAGTTTTTGTGTATATAACTTCTAACACATTAAAAACTGTCTTACAGCATTGCAGAAAACATTTTATTTCATAAGACATAAGCAAGTTTCAGTTTGGCAAGATTTGCACTGAATACTGAATGAAACAGCTTTCTCTAATAGAGAGAAAAGCTTTTGAGCAGATTTGGGCTTGATTTCACGTCATTTGAACAGAAACACTATTTCAGCATTACTGGACTCAGAAAGCTGTAAACTGACAATCTTGATCATTGAAGTCCTAACATAAGTTTTTGTGCATATAACTTCTAACACATTAAAAACTGTCTTACAGCATTGCAGAAAACATTGTACTTCATAAGGCATAAGCTTGTTTCAGTTTGGCAAGATTTGCACTGAACACTGAATGAAACAGCTTTATCTAATAGAGAGAAAAGCTTTTGAGCAGATTTGGGCTTGATTTCACTTCATTTCAACAGAAACACTATTTCAGCATTACTGGACTCAGAAAGCTGTAAACTGACAATCTTGATCATTGAAGTCCTAACAAAAGTTTTTGTGCATATAACTTCTAACACATTAAAAACTGTCTTACAGCATTGCAGAAAACATTGTACTTCATAAGACAAAAGCTTGTTTCAGTTTGGCAAGATTTGCACTGAATACTGAATGAAACAGCTTTATCTAATAGAGAGAAAAGCTTTTGAGCAGATTTGGGCTTGATTTCACTTCATTTCAACAGAAACACTATTTCAGAATTACTGGACTCAGAGAGCTGTAAACTGACAATCTTGATCATTGAAGTCCTAACATAAGTTTTTGTGCATATAACTTCTAACACATTAAAAACTGTCTTACAGCATTGCAGAAAACATTGTACTTCATAAGGCATAAGCTTGTTTCAGTTTGGCAAGATTTGCACTGAATACTGAATGAAACAGCTTTATCTAATAGAGAGAAAAGCTTTTGAGCAGATTTGGGCTTGATTTCACTTCATTTGAACAGAAACACTATTTCAGCATTACTGGACTCAGAAAGCTGTAAACTGACAATCTTGATCATTGCAGTCCTAACATTAGTTTTTGTGTATATAACTTCTAACACATTAAAAACTGTCTTACAGCATTGCAGAAAACATTTTATTTCATAAGACATAAGCAAGTTTCAGTTTGGCAAGATTTGCACTGAATACTGAATGAAACCGCATTCTCTATTAGAGAGACAAGCTTTTGAGCAGATTTGGGCTTGATTTCACTTCATTTGAACAGAAACACTATTTCAGCATTACTGGACTCAGAAAGCTGTAAACTGACAATCTTGATCATTGAAGTCCTAACATAAGTTTTTGTGCATATAACTTCTAACACATTAAAAACTGTCTTACAGCATTGCAGAAAACATTGTACTTCATAAGGCATAAGCTTGTTTCAGTTTGGCAAGATTTGCACTGAATACTGAATGAAACAGCTTTATCTAATAGAGAGAAAAGCTTTTGAGCAGATTTGGGCTTGATTTCACTTCATTTCAAAAGAAACACTATTTCAGCATTACTGGACTCAGAAAGCTGTAAACTGACAATCTTGATCATTGAAGTCCTAACATAAGTTTTTGTGCATATAACTTCTAACACATTAAAAACTGTCTTACAGCATTGCAGAAAACATTGTACTTCATAAGACAAAAGCTTGTTTCAGTTTGGCAAGATTTGCACTGAATACTGAATGAAACAGCTTTATCTAATAGAGAGAAAAGCTTTTGAGCAGATTTGGGCTTGATTTCACTTCATTTCAACAGAAACACTATTTCAGCATTACTGGACTCAGAAAGCTGTAAACTGACAATCTTGATCATTGAAGTCCTAACATAAGTTTTTGTGCATATAACTTCTAACACATTAAAAACTGTCTTACAGCATTGCAGAAAACATTGTACTTCATAAGGCATAAGCTTGTTTCAGTTTGGCAAGATTTGCACTGAATACTGAATGAAACAGCTTTATCTAATAGAGAGAAAAGCTTTTGAGCAGATTTGGGCTTGATTTCACTTCATTTCAACAGAAACACTATTTCAGCATTACTGGACTCAGAAAGCTGTAAACTGACAATCTTGATCATTGAAGTCCTAACATAAGTTTTTGTGCATATAACTTCTAACACATTAAAAACTGTCTTACAGCATTGCAGAAAACATTGTACTTCATAAGACAAAAGCTTGTTTCAGTTTGGCAAGATTTGCACTGAATACTGAATGAAACAGCTTTATCTAATAGAGAGAAAAGCTTTTGAGCAGATTTGGGCTTGATTTCACTTCATTTCAACAGAAACACTATTTCAGCATTACTGGACTCAGAAAGCTGTAAACTGACAATCTTGATCATTGAAGTCCTAACATAAGTTTTTGTGCATATAACTTCTAACATATTAAAAACTGTCTTACAGCATTGCAGAAAACATTGTACTTCATAAGGCATAAGCTTGTTTCAGTTTGGCAAGATTTGCACTGAATACTGAATGAAACAGCTTTATCTAATAGAGAGATAAGCTTTTGAGCAGATTTGGGCTTGATTTCACTTCATTTCAACAGAAACACTATTTCAGCATTACTGGACTCAGAAAGCTGTAAACTGACAATCTTGATCATTGAAGTCCTAACATAAGTTTTTGTGCATATAACTTCTAACACATTAAAAACTGTCTTACAGCATTGCAGAAAACATTGTACTTCATAAGACATAAGCATGTTTCAGTTTGGCAAGATTTGCACTGAATACTGAATGAAACAGCTTTCTCTAATAGAGAGAAAAGCTTTTGAGCAGATTTGGGCTTGATTTCACTTCATTTGAACAGAAACACTATTTCAGCATAACTGGACTCAGAAAGCTGTAAACTGACAATCTTGATCATTGCAGTCCTAACATTAGTTTTTGTGTATATAACTTCTAACACATTAAAAACTGTCTTACAGCATTGCAGAAAACATTTTATTTCATAAGACATAAGCAAGTTTCAGTTTGGCAAGATTTGCACTGAATACTGAATGAAACCGCATTCTCTATTAGAGAGACAAGCTTTTGAGCAGATTTGGGCTTGATTTTACTTCATTTGAACAGAAACACTATTTCAGCATTACTGGACTCAGAAAGCTGTAAACTGACAATCTTGATCATTGAAGTCCTAACATAAGTTTTTGTGCATATAACTTCTAACACATTAAAAACTGTCTTACAGCATTGCAGAAAACATTGTACTTCATAAGGCATAAGCTTGTTTCAGTTTGGCAAGATTTGCACTGAATACTGAATGAAACAGCTTTATCTAATAGAGAGAAAAGCTTTTGAGCAGATTTGGGCTTGATTTCACTTCATTTCAACAGAAACACTATTTCAGCATTACTGGACTCAGAAAGCTGTAAACTGACAATCTTGATCATTGAACTCCTAACATAAGTTTTTGTGCATATAACTTCTAACACATTCAAAACTGTCTTACAGCATTGCAGAAATCATTGTATTTCATATGGCATAAGCATCTATCAGTTTGGCAAGATTTGCACTGAATACTGAATGAAACCGCATTCTCTATTAGAGAGACAAGCTTTTGAGCAGATTTGGGCTTGATTTCACTTCATTTGAACAGAAACACTATTTCAACATTACTGGACTCAGAAAGCTGTAAACTGACAATCTTGATCATTGCAGTCCTAACATTAGTTTTTGTGTATATAACTTCTAACACATTAAAAACTGTCTTACAGCATTGCAGAAAACATTTTATTTCATAAGACATAAGCAAGTTTCAGTTTGGCAAGATTTGCACTGAATACTGAATGAAACAGCTTTCTCTAATAGAGAGAAAAGCTTTTGAGCAGATTTGGGCTTGATTTCACTTCATTTGAACAGAAACACTATTTCAGCATTACTGGACTCAGAAAGCTGTAAACTGACAATCTTGATCATTGAAGTCCTAACATAAGTTTTTGTGCATATAACTTCTAACACATTAAAAACTGTCTTACAGCATTGCAGAAAACATTGTACTTCATAAGGCATAAGCTTGTTTCAGTTTGGCAAGATTTGCACTGAATACTGAATGAAACAGCTTTATCTAATAGAGAGAAAAGCTTTTGAGCAGATTTGGGCTTGATTTCACTTCATTTCAACAGAAACACTATTTCAGCATTACTGGACTCAGAAAGCTGTAAACTGACAATCTTGATCATTGAAGTCCTAACATAAGTTTTTGTGCATATAACTTCTAACACATTAAAAACTGTCTTACAGCATTGCAGAAAACATTGTACTTCATAAGACAAAAGCTTGTTTCAGTTTGGCAAGATTTGCACTGAATACTGAATGAAACAGCTTTATCTAATAGAGAGAAAAGCTTTTGAGCAGATTTGGGCTTGATTTCACTTCATTTCAACAGAAACACTATTTCAGCATTACTGGACTCAGAAAGCTGTAAACTGACAATCTTGATCATTGAAGTCCTAACATAAGTTTTTGTGCATATAACTTCTAACACATTAAAAACTGTCTTACAGCATTGCAGAAAACATTGTACTTCATAAGACATAAGCCTGTTTCAGTTTGGCAAGATTTGCACTGAATACTGAATGAAACAGCTTTCTCTAATAGAGAGAAAAGCTTTTGAGCAGATTTGGGCTTGATTTCACTTCATTTGAACAGAAACACTATTTCAGCATTACTGGACTCAGAAAGCTGTAAACTGACAATCTTGATCATTGCAGTCCTAACATTAGTTTTTGTGTATATAACTTCTAACACATTAAAAACTGTCTTACAGCATTGCAGAAAACATTTTATTTCATAAGACATAAGCAAGTTTCAGTTTGGCAAGATTTGCACTGAATACTGAATGAAACCGCATTCTCTATTAGAGAGACAAGCTTTTGAGCAGATTTGGGCTTGATTTTACTTCATTTGAACAGAAACACTATTTCAGCATTACTGGACTCAGAAAGCTGTAAACTGACAATCTTGATCATTGAAGTCCTAACATAAGTTTTTGTGCATATAACTTCTAACACATTAAAAACTGTCTTACAGCATTGCAGAAAACATTGTACTTCATAAGGCATAAGCTTGTTTCAGTTTGGCAAGATTTGCACTGAATACTGAATGAAACAGCTTTATCTAATAGAGAGAAAAGCTTTTGAGCAGATTTGGGCTTGATTTCACTTCATTTCAACAGAAACACTATTTCAGCATTACTGGACTCAGAAAGCTGTAAACTGACAATCTTGATCATTGAAGTCCTAACATAAGTTGTTGTGCATATAACTTCTAACACATTAAAAACTGTCTTACAGCATTGCAGAAAACATTGTACTTCATAAGGCATAAGCTTGTTTCAGTTTGGCAAGATTTGCACTGAATATTGAATGAAACAGCTTTCTCTAATAGAGAGAAAAGCTTTTGAGCAGATTTGGGCTTGATTTCACTTCATTTGAACAGAAACACTATTTCAACATTACTGGACTCAGAAAGCTGTAAACTGACAATCTTGATCATTGCAGTCCTAACATAAGTTTTTGTGCATATAACTTCTAACACATTAAAAACTGTCTTACAGCATTGCAGAAAACATTGTTCTTCATAAGGCATAAGCTTGTTTCAGTTTGGCAAGATTTGCACTGAATACTGAATGAAACAGCTTTATCTAATAGAGAGAAAAGCTTTTGAGCAGATTTGGGCTTGATTTCACTTCATTTCAACAGAAACACTATTTCAGCATTACTGGACTCAGAAAGCTGTAAACTGACAATCTTGATCATTGAAGTCCTAACATAAGTTTTTGTGCATATAACTTCTAACACATTAAAAACTGTCTTACAGCATTGCAGAAAACATTGTACTTCATAAGACATAAGCATGTTTCAGTTTGGCAAGATTTGCACTGAATACTGAATGAAACAGCTTTCTCTAATAGAGAGAAAAGCTTTTGAGCAGATTTGGGCTTGATTTCACTTCATTTGAACAGAAACACTATTTCAGCATTACTGGACTCAGAAAGCTGTAAACTGACAATCTTGATCATTGAAGTCCTAACATAAGTTTTTGTGTATATAACTTCTAACACATTAAAAACTGTCTTACAGCATTGCAGAAATCATTGTATTTCATATGGCATAAGCATCTATCAGTTTGGCAAGATTTGCACTGAATACTGAATGAAACCGCATTCTCTATTAGAGAGACAAGCTTTTGAGCAGATTTGGGCTTGATTTCACTTCATTTGAACAGAAACACTATTTCAACATTACTGGACTCAGAAAGCTGTAAACTGACAATCTTGATCATTGCAGTCCTAACATTAGTTTTTGTGTATATAACTTCTAACACATTAAAAACTGTCTTACAGCATTGCAGAAAACATTTTATTTCATAAGACATAAGCTTGTTTCAGTTTGGCAAGATTTGCACTGAATACTGAATGAAACAGCTTTCTCTAATAGAGAGAAAAGCTTTTGAGCAGATTTGGGCTTGATTTCACTTCATTTGAACAGAAACACTATTTCAGCATTACTGGACTCAGAAAGCTGTAAACTGACAATCTTGATCATTGAAGTCCTAACATAAGTTTTTGTGCATATAACTTCTAACACATTAAAAACTGTCTTACAGCATTGCAGAAAACATTGTACTTCATAAGGCATAAGCTTGTTTCAGTTTGGCAAGATTTGCACTGAATACTGAATGAAACAGCTTTATCTAATAGAGAGAAAAGCTTTTGAGCAGATTTGGGCTTGATTTCACTTCATTTCAACAGAAACACTATTTCAGCATTACTGGACTCAGAAAGCTGTAAACTGACAATCTTGATCATTGAAGTCCTAACATAAGTTTTTGTGCATATAACTTCTAACACATTAAAAACTGTCTTACAACATTGCAGAAAACATTGTACTTCATAAGACATAAGCATGTTTCAGTTTGGCAAGATTTGCACTGAATACTGAATGAAACAGCTTTCTCTAATAGAGAGAAAAGCTTTTGAGCAGATTTGGGCTTGATTTCACTTCATTTGAACAGAAACACTATTTCAGCATTACTGGACTCAGAAAGCTGTAAACTGACAATCTTGATCATTGAAGTCCTAACATAAGTTTTTGTGTATATAACTTCTAACACATTAAAAACTGTCTTACAGCATTGCAGAAATCATTGTATTTCATATGGCATAAGCATCTATCAGTTTGGCAAGATTTGCACTGAATACTGAATGAAACCGCATTCTCTATTAGAGAGACAAGCTTTTGAGCAGATTTGGGCTTGATTTCACTTCATTTGAACAGAAACACTATTTCAACATTACTGGACTCAGAAAGCTGTAAACTGACAATCTTGATCATTGCAGTCCTAACATTAGTTTTTGTGTATATAACTTCTAACACATTAAAAACTGTCTTACAGCATTGCAGAAAACATTTTATTTCATAAGACATAAGCAAGTTTCAGTTTGGCAAGATTTGCACTGAATACTGAATGAAACAGCTTTCTCTAATAGAGAGAAAAGCTTTTGAGCAGATTTGGGCTTGATTTCACGTCATTTGAACAGAAACACTATTTCAGCATTACTGGACTCAGAAAGCTGTAAACTGACAATCTTGATCATTGAAGTCCTAACATAAGTTTTTGTGCATATAACTTCTAACACATTAAAAACTGTCTTACAGCATTGCAGAAAACATTGTACTTCATAAGGCATAAGCTTGTTTCAGTTTGGCAAGATTTGCACTGAACACTGAATGAAACAGCTTTATCTAATAGAGAGAAAAGCTTTTGAGCAGATTTGGGCTTGATTTCACTTCATTTCAACAGAAACACTATTTCAGCATTACTGGACTCAGAAAGCTGTAAACTGACAATCTTGATCATTGAAGTCCTAACAAAAGTTTTTGTGCATATAACTTCTAACACATTAAAAACTGTCTTACAGCATTGCAGAAAACATTGTACTTCATAAGACAAAAGCTTGTTTCAGTTTGGCAAGATTTGCACTGAATACTGAATGAAACAGCTTTATCTAATAGAGAGAAAAGCTTTTGAGCAGATTTGGGCTTGATTTCACTTCATTTCAACAGAAACACTATTTCAGCATTACTGGACTCAGAGAGCTGTAAACTGACAATCTTGATCATTGAAGTCCTAACATAAGTTTTTGTGCATATAACTTCTAACACATTAAAAACTGTCTTACAGCATTGCAGAAAACATTGTACTTCATAAGGCATAAGCTTGTTTCAGTTTGGCAAGATTTGCACTGAATACTGAATGAAACAGCTTTATCTAATAGAGAGAAAAGCTTTTGAGCAGATTTGGGCTTGATTTCACTTCATTTGAACAGAAACACTATTTCAGCATTACTGGACTCAGAAAGCTGTAAACTGACAATCTTGATCATTGCAGTCCTAACATTAGTTTTTGTGTATATAACTTCTAACACATTAAAAACTGTCTTACAGCATTGCAGAAAACATTTTATTTCATAAGACATAAGCAAGTTTCAGTTTGGCAAGATTTGCACTGAATACTGAATGAAACCGCATTCTCTATTAGAGAGACAAGCTTTTGAGCAGATTTGGGCTTGATTTCACTTCATTTGAACAGAAACACTATTTCAGCATTACTGGACTCAGAAAGCTGTAAACTGACAATCTTGATCATTGAAGTCCTAACATAAGTTTTTGTGCATATAACTTCTAACACATTAAAAACTGTCTTACAGCATTGCAGAAAACATTGTACTTCATAAGGCATAAGCTTGTTTCAGTTTGGTAAGATTTGCACTGAATACTGAATGAAACAGCTTTATCTAATAGAGAGAAAAGCTTTTGAGCAGATTTGGGCTTGATTTCACTTCATTTCAACAGAAACACTATTTCAGCATTACTGGACTCAGAAAGCTGTAAACTGACAATCTTGATCATTGAAGTCCTAACATAAGTTTTTGTGCATATAACTTCTAACACATTAAAAACTGTCTTACAGCATTGCAGAAAACATTGTACTTCATAAGACAAAAGCTTGTTTCAGTTTGGCAAGATTTGCACTGAATACTGAATGAAACAGCTTTATCTAATAGAGAGAAAAGCTTTTGAGCAGATTTGGGCTTGATTTCACTTCATTTCAACAGAAACACTATTTCAGCATTACTGGACTCAGAAAGCTGTAAACTGACAATCTTGATCATTGAAGTCCTAACATAAGTTTTTGTGCATATAACTTCTAACACATTAAAAACTGTCTTACAGCATTGCAGAAAACATTGTACTTCATAAGGCATAAGCTTGTTTCAGTTTGGCAAGATTTGCACTGAATACTGAATGAAACAGCTTTATCTAATAGAGAGATAAGCTTTTGAGCAGATTTGGGCTTGATTTCACTTCATTTCAACAGAAACACTATTTCAGCATTACTGGACTCAGAAAGCTGTAAACTGACAATCTTGATCATTGAAGTCCTAACATAAGTTTTTGTGCATATAACTTCTAACACATTAAAAACTGTCTTACAGCATTGCAGAAAACATTGTACTTCATAAGACATAAGCATGTTTCAGTTTGGCAAGATTTGCACTGAATACTGAATGAAACAGCTTTCTCTAATAGAGAGAAAAGCTTTTGAGCAGATTTGGGCTTGATTTCACTTCATTTGAACAGAAACACTATTTCAGCATAACTGGACTCAGAAAGCTGTAAACTGACAATCTTGATCATTGCAGTCCTAACATTAGTTTTTGTGTATATAACTTCTAACACATTAAAAACTGTCTTACAGCATTGCAGAAAACATTTTATTTCATAAGACATAAGCAAGTTTCAGTTTGGCAAGATTTGCACTGAATACTGAATGAAACCGCATTCTCTATTAGAGAGACAAGCTTTTGAGCAGATTTGGGCTTGATTTTACTTCATTTGAACAGAAACACTATTTCAGCATTACTGGACTCAGAAAGCTGTAAACTGACAATCTTGATCATTGAAGTCCTAACATAAGTTTTTGTGCATATAACTTCTAACACATTAAAAACTGTCTTACAGCATTGCAGAAAACATTGTACTTCATAAGGCATAAGCTTGTTTCAGTTTGGCAAGATTTGCACTGAATACTGAATGAAACAGCTTTATCTAATAGAGAGAAAAGCTTTTGAGCAGATTTGGGCTTGATTTCACTTCATTTCAACAGAAACACTATTTCAGCATTACTGGACTCAGAAAGCTGTAAACTGACAATCTTGATCATTGAACTCCTAACATAAGTTTTTGTGCATATAACTTCTAACACATTAAAAACTGTCTTACAGCATTGCAGAAATCATTGTATTTCATATGGCATAAGCATCTATCAGTTTGGCAAGATTTGCACTGAATACTGAATGAAACCGCATTCTCTATTAGAGAGACAAGCTTTTGAGCAGATTTGGGCTTGATTTCACTTCATTTGAACAGAAACACTATTTCAACATTACTGGACTCAGAAAGCTGTAAACTGACAATCTTGATCATTGCAGTCCTAACATTAGTTTTTGTGTATATAACTTCTAACACATTAAAAACTGTCTTACAGCATTGCAGAAAACATTTTATTTCATAAGACATAAGCAAGTTTCAGTTTGGCAAGATTTGCACTGAATACTGAATGAAACAGCTTTCTCTAATAGAGAGAAAAGCTTTTGAGCAGATTTGGGCTTGATTTCACTTCATTTGAACAGAAACACTATTTCAGCATTACTGGACTCAGAAAGCTGTAAACTGACAATCTTGATCATTGAAGTCCTAACATAAGTTTTTGTGCATATAACTTCTAACACATTAAAAACTGTCTTACAGCATTGCAGAAAACATTGTACTTCATAAGGCATAAGCTTGTTTCAGTTTGGCAAGATTTGCACTGAATACTGAATGAAACAGCTTTATCTAATAGAGAGAAAAGCTTTTGAGCAGATTTGGGCTTGATTTCACTTCATTTCAACAGAAACACTATTTCAGCATTACTGGACTCAGAAAGCTGTAAACTGACAATCTTGATCATTGAAGTCCTAACATAAGTTTTTGTGCATATAACTTCTAACACATTAAAAACTGTCTTACAGCATTGCAGAAAACATTGTACTTCATAAGACAAAAGCTTGTTTCAGTTTGGCAAGATTTGCACTGAATACTGAATGAAACAGCTTTATCTAATAGAGAGAAAAGCTTTTGAGCAGATTTGGGCTTGATTTCACTTCATTTCAACAGAAACACTATTTCAGCATTACTGGACTCAGAAAGCTGTAAACTGACAATCTTGATCATTGAAGTCCTAACATAAGTTTTTGTGCATATAACTTCTAACACATTAAAAACTGTCTTACAGCATTGCAGAAAACATTGTACTTCATAAGACATAAGCATGTTTCAGTTTGGCAAGATTTGCACTGAATACTGAATGAAACAGCTTTCTCTAATAGAGAGAAAAGCTTTTGAGCAGATTTGGGCTTGATTTCACTTCATTTGAACAGAAACACTATTTCAGCATTACTGGACTCAGAAAGCTGTAAACTGACAATCTTGATCATTGCAGTCCTAACATTAGTTTTTGTGTATATAACTTCTAACACATTAAAAACTGTCTTACAGCATTGCAGAAAACATTTTATTTCATAAGACATAAGCAAGTTTCAGTTTGGCAAGATTTGCACTGAATACAGAATGAAACCGCATTCTCTATTAGAGAGACAAGCTTTTGAGCAGATTTGGGCTTGATTTCACTTCATTTGAACAGAAACACTATTTCAGCATTACTGGACTCAGAAAGCTGTAAACTGACAATCTTGATCATTGAAGTCCTAACATAAGTTTTTGTGCATATAACTTCTAACACATTAAAAACTGTCTTACAGCATTGCAGAAAACATTGTACTTCATAAGGCATAAGCTTGTTTCAGTTTGGCAAGATTTGCACTGAATACTGAATGAAACAGCTTTATCTAATAGAGAGAAAAGCTTTTGAGCAGATTTGGGCTTGATTTCACTTCATTTCAACAGAAACACTATTTCAGCATTACTGGACTCAGAAAGCTGTAAACTGACAATCTTGATCATTGAACTCCTAACATAAGTTTTTGTGCATATAACTTCTAACACATTAAAAACTGTCTTACAGCATTGCAGAAAACATTGTACTTCATAAGACAAAAGCTTGTTTCAGTTTGGCAAGATTTGCACTGAATACTGAATGAAACAGCTTTATCTAATAGAGAGAAAAGCTTTTGAGCAGATTTGGGCTTGATTTCACTTCATTTCAACAGAAACACTATTTCAGCATTACTGGACTCAGAAAGCTGTAAACTGACAATCTTGATCATTGAAGTCCTAACATAAGTTTTTGTGCATATAACTTCTAACACATTAAAAACTGTCTTACAGCATTGCAGAAAACATTGTACTTCATAAGGCATAAGCTTGTTTCAGTTTGGCAAGATTTGCACTGAATACTGAATGAAACAGCTTTATCTAATAGAGAGATAAGCTTTTGAGCAGATTTGGGCTTGATTTCACTTCATTTCAACAGAAACACTATTTCAGCATTACTGGACTCAGAAAGCTGTAAACTGACAATCTTGATCATTGAAGTCCTAACATAAGTTTTTGTGCATATAACTTCTAACACATTAAAAACTGTCTTACAGCATTGCAGAAAACATTGTACTTCATAAGACATAAGCATGTTTCAGTTTGGCAAGATTTGCACTGAATACTGAATGAAACAGCTTTCTCTAATAGAGAGAAAAGCTTTTGAGCAGATTTGGGCTTGATTTCACTTCATTTGAACAGAAACACTATTTCAGCATTACTGGACTCAGAAAGCTGTAAACTGACAATCTTGATCATTGCAGTCCTAACATTAGTTTTTGTGTATATAACTTCTAACACATTAAAAACTGTCTTACAGCATTGCAGAAAACATTTTATTTCATAAGACATAAGCAAGTTTCAGTTTGGCAAGATTTGCACTGAATACTGAATGAAACCGCATTCTCTATTAGAGAGACAAGCTTTTGAGCAGATTTGGGCTTGATTTCACTTCATTTGAACAGAAACACTATTTCAGCATTACTGGACTCAGAAAGCTGTAAACTGACAATCTTGATCATTGAAGTCCTAACATAAGTTTTTGTGCATATAACTTCTAACACATTAAAAACTGTCTTACAGCATTGCAGAAAACATTGTACTTCATAAGGCATAAGCTTGTTTCAGTTTGGCAAGATTTGCACTGAATACTGAATGAAACAGCTTTATCTAATAGAGAGAAAAGCTTTTGAGCAGATTTGGGCTTGATTTCACTTCATTTCAACAGAAACACTATTTCAGCATTACTGGACTCAGAAAGCTGTAAACTGACAATCTTGATCATTGAAGTCCTAACATAAGTTTTTGTGCATATAACTTCTAACACATTAAAAACTGTCTTACAGCATTGCAGAAAACATTGTACTTCATAAGACAAAAGCTTGTTTCAGTTTGGCAAGATTTGCACTGAATACTGAATGAAACAGCTTTATCTAATAGAGAGAAAAGCTTTTGAGCAGATTTGGGCTTGATTTCACTTCATTTCAACAGAAACACTATTTCAGCATTACTGGACTCAGAAAGCTGTAAACTGACAATCTTGATCATTGAAGTCCTAACATAAGTTTTTGTGCATATAACTTCTAACACATTAAAAACTGTCTTACAGCATTGCAGAAAACATTGTACTTCATAAGGCATAAGCTTGTTTCAGTTTGGCAAGATTTGCACTGAATACTGAATGAAACAGCTTTCTCTAATAGAGAGATAAGCTTTTGAGCAGATTTGGGCTTGATTTCACTTCATTTCAACAGAAACACTATTTCAGCATTACTGGACTCAGAAAGCTGTAAACTGACAATCTTGATCATTGAAGTCCTAACATAAGTTTTTGTGCATATAACTTCTAACACATTAAAAACTGTCTTACAGCATTGCAGAAAACATTGTACTTCATAAGACATAAGCTTGTTTCAGTTTGGCAAGATTTGCACTGAATACTGAATGAAACAGCTTTCTCTAATAGAGAGAAAAGCTTTTGAGCAGATTTGGGCTTGATTTCACTTCATTTGAACAGAAACACTATTTCAGCATTACTGGACTCAGAAAGCTGTAAACTGACAATCTTGATCATTGAAGTCCTAACATAAGTTTTTGTGCATATAACTTCTAACACATTAAAAACTGTCTTACAGCATTGCAGAAAACATTTTACTTCATAAGGCATAAGCTTGTTTCAGTTTGGCAAGATTTGCACTGAATACTGAATGAAACAGCTTTATCTAATAGAGAGAAAAGCTTTTGAGCAGATTTGGGCTTGATTTCACTTCATTTGAACAGAAACACTATTTCAGCATTACTGGACTCAGAAAGCTGTAAACTGACAATCTTGATCATTGAAGTCCTAACATAAGTTTTTGTGTATATAACTTCTAACACATTAAAAACTGTCTTACAGCATTTCAGAAATCATTGTATTTCATATGGCATAAGCATCTATCAGTTTGGCAAGATTTGCACTGAATACTGAATGAAACCGCATTCTCTATTAGAGAGACAAGCTTTTGAGCAGATTTGGGCTTGATTTCACTTCATTTGAACAGAAACACTATTTCAACATTACTGGACTCAGAAAGCTGTAAACTGACAATCTTGATCATTGCAGTCCTAACATTAGTTTTTGTGTATATAACTTCTAACACATTAAAAACTGTCTTACAGCATTGCAGAAAACATTTTATTTCATAAGACATAAGCAAGTTTCAGTTTGGCAAGATTTGCACTGAATACTGAATGAAACAGCTTTCTCTAATAGAGAGAAAAGCTTTTGAGCAGATTTGGGCTTGATTTCACTTCATTTGAACAGAAACACTATTTCAGCATTACTGGACTCAGAAAGCTGTAAACTGACAATCTTGATCATTGAAGTCCTAACATAAGTTTTTGTGCATATAACTTCTAACACATTAAAAACTGTCTTACAGCATTGCAGAAAACATTGTACTTCATAAGGCATAAGCTTGTTTCAGTTTGGCAAGATTTGCACTGAATACTGAATGAAATAGCTTTATCTAATAGAGAGAAAAGCTTTTGAGCAGATTTGGGCTTGATTTCACTTCATTTCAACAGAAACACTATTTCAGCATTACTGGACTCAGAAAGCTGTAAACTGACAATCTTGATCATTGAAGTCCTAACATAAGTTTTTGTGCATATAACTTCTAACACATTAAAAACTGTCTTACAGCATTGCAGAAAACATTGTACTTCATAAGACAAAAGCTTGTTTCAGTTTGGCAAGATTTGCACTGAATACTGAATGAAACAGCTTTATCTAATAGAGAGAAAAGCTTTTGAGCAGATTTGGGCTTGATTTCACTTCATTTCAACAGAAACACTATTTCAGCATTACTGGACTCAGAAAGCTGTAAACTGACAATCTTGATCATTGAAGTCCTAACATAAGTTTTTGTGCATATAACTTCTAACACATTAAAAACTGTCTTACAGCATTGCAGAAAACATTGTACTTCATAAGACAAAAGCTTGTTTCAGTTTGGCAAGATTTGCACTGAATACTGAATGAAACAGCTTTATCTAATAGAGAGAAAAGCTTTTGAGCAGATTTGGGCTTGATTTCACTTCATTTCAACAGAAACACTATTTCAGCATTACTGGACTCAGAAAGCTGTAAACTGACAATCTTGATCATTGAAGTCCTAACATAAGTTTTTGTGCATATAACTTCTAACACATTAAAAACTGTCTTACAGCATTGCAGAAAACATTGTACTTCATAAGACATAAGCATGTTTCAGTTTGGCAAGATTTGCACTGAATACTGAATGAAACAGCTTTCTCTAATAGAGAGAAAAGCTTTTGAGCAGATTTGGGCTTGATTTCACTTCATTTGAACAGAAACACTATTTCAGCATTACTGGACTCAGAAAGCTGTAAACTGACAATCTTGATCATTGCAGTCCTAACATTAGTTTTTGTGTATATAACTTCTAACACATTAAAAACTGTCTTACAGCATTGCAGAAAACATTGTACTTCATAAGGCATAAGCTTGTTTCAGTTTGGCAAGATTTGCACTGAATACTGAATGAAACAGCTTTATCTAATAGAGAGAAAAGCTTTTGAGCAGATTTGGGCTTGATTTCACTTCATTTCAACAGAAACACTATTTCAGCATTACTGGACTCAGAAAGCTGTAAACTGACAATCTTGATCATTGAAGTCCTAACAAAAGTTTTTGTGCATATAACTTCTAACACATTAAAAACTGTCTTACAGCATTGCAGAAAACATTGTACTTCATAAGACAAAAGCTTGTTTCAGTTTGGCAAGATTTGCACTGAATACTGAATGAAACAGCTTTATCTAATAGAGAGAAAAGCTTTTGAGCAGATTTGGGCTTGATTTCACTTCATTTCAACAGAAACACTATTTCAGCATTACTGGACTCAGAGAGCTGTAAACTGACAATCTTGATCATTGAAGTCCTAACATAAGTTTTTGTGCATATAACTTCTAACACATTAAAAACTGTCTTACAGCATTGCAGAAAACATTGTACTTCATAAGGCATAAGCTTGTTTCAGTTTGGCAAGATTTGCACTGAATACTGAATGAAACAGCTTTATCTAATAGAGAGAAAAGCTTTTGAGCAGATTTGGGCTTGATTTCACTTCATTTGAACAGAAACACTATTTCAGCATTACTGGACTCAGAAAGCTGTAAACTGACAATCTTGATCATTGCAGTCCTAACATTAGTTTTTGTGTATATAACTTCTAACACATTAAAAACTGTCTTACAGCATTGCAGAAAACATTTTATTTCATAAGACATAAGCAAGTTTCAGTTTGGCAAGATTTGCACTGAATACTGAATGAAACCGCATTCTCTATTAGAGAGACAAGCTTTTGAGCAGATTTGGGCTTGATTTCACTTCATTTGAACAGAAACACTATTTCAGCATTACTGGACTCAGAAAGCTGTAAACTGACAATCTTGATCATTGAAGTCCTAACATAAGTTTTTGTGCATATAACTTCTAACACATTAAAAACTGTCTTACAGCATTGCAGAAAACATTGTACTTCATAAGGCATAAGCTTGTTTCAGTTTGGTAAGATTTGCACTGAATACTGAATGAAACAGCTTTATCTAATAGAGAGAAAAGCTTTTGAGCAGATTTGGGCTTGATTTCACTTCATTTCAACAGAAACACTATTTCAGCATTACTGGACTCAGAAAGCTGTAAACTGACAATCTTGATCATTGAAGTCCTAACATAAGTTTTTGTGCATATAACTTCTAACACATTAAAAACTGTCTTACAGCATTGCAGAAAACATTGTACTTCATAAGACAAAAGCTTGTTTCAGTTTGGCAAGATTTGCACTGAATACTGAATGAAACAGCTTTATCTAATAGAGAGAAAAGCTTTTGAGCAGATTTGGGCTTGATTTCACTTCATTTCAACAGAAACACTATTTCAGCATTACTGGACTCAGAAAGCTGTAAACTGACAATCTTGATCATTGAAGTCCTAACATAAGTTTTTGTGCATATAACTTCTAACACATTAAAAACTGTCTTACAGCATTGCAGAAAACATTGTACTTCATAAGGCATAAGCTTGTTTCAGTTTGGCAAGATTTGCACTGAATACTGAATGAAACAGCTTTATCTAATAGAGAGATAAGCTTTTGAGCAGATTTGGGCTTGATTTCACTTCATTTCAACAGAAACACTATTTCAGCATTACTGGACTCAGAAAGCTGTAAACTGACAATCTTGATCATTGAAGTCCTAACATAAGTTTTTGTGCATATAACTTCTAACACATTAAAAACTGTCTTACAGCATTGCAGAAAACATTGTACTTCATAAGACATAAGCATGTTTCAGTTTGGCAAGATTTGCACTGAATACTGAATGAAACAGCTTTCTCTAATAGAGAGAAAAGCTTTTGAGCAGATTTGGGCTTGATTTCACTTCATTTGAACAGAAACACTATTTCAGCATAACTGGACTCAGAAAGCTGTAAACTGACAATCTTGATCATTGCAGTCCTAACATTAGTTTTTGTGTATATAACTTCTAACACATTAAAAACTGTCTTACAGCATTGCAGAAAACATTTTATTTCATAAGACATAAGCAAGTTTCAGTTTGGCAAGATTTGCACTGAATACTGAATGAAACCGCATTCTCTATTAGAGAGACAAGCTTTTGAGCAGATTTGGGCTTGATTTTACTTCATTTGAACAGAAACACTATTTCAGCATTACTGGACTCAGAAAGCTGTAAACTGACAATCTTGATCATTGAAGTCCTAACATAAGTTTTTGTGCATATAACTTCTAACACATTAAAAACTGTCTTACAGCATTGCAGAAAACATTGTACTTCATAAGGCATAAGCTTGTTTCAGTTTGGCAAGATTTGCACTGAATACTGAATGAAACAGCTTTATCTAATAGAGAGAAAAGCTTTTGAGCAGATTTGGGCTTGATTTCACTTCATTTCAACAGAAACACTATTTCAGCATTACTGGACTCAGAAAGCTGTAAACTGACAATCTTGATCATTGAACTCCTAACATAAGTTTTTGTGCATATAACTTCTAACACATTAAAAACTGTCTTACAGCATTGCAGAAATCATTGTATTTCATATGGCATAAGCATCTATCAGTTTGGCAAGATTTGCACTGAATACTGAATGAAACCGCATTCTCTATTAGAGAGACAAGCTTTTGAGCAGATTTGGGCTTGATTTCACTTCATTTGAACAGAAACACTATTTCAACATTACTGGACTCAGAAAGCTGTAAACTGACAATCTTGATCATTGCAGTCCTAACATTAGTTTTTGTGTATATAACTTCTAACACATTAAAAACTGTCTTACAGCATTGCAGAAAACATTTTATTTCATAAGACATAAGCAAGTTTCAGTTTGGCAAGATTTGCACTGAATACTGAATGAAACAGCTTTCTCTAATAGAGAGAAAAGCTTTTGAGCAGATTTGGGCTTGATTTCACTTCATTTGAACAGAAACACTATTTCAGCATTACTGGACTCAGAAAGCTGTAAACTGACAATCTTGATCATTGAAGTCCTAACATAAGTTTTTGTGCATATAACTTCTAACACATTAAAAACTGTCTTACAGCATTGCAGAAAACATTGTACTTCATAAGGCATAAGCTTGTTTCAGTTTGGCAAGATTTGCACTGAATACTGAATGAAACAGCTTTATCTAATAGAGAGAAAAGCTTTTGAGCAGATTTGGGCTTGATTTCACTTCATTTCAACAGAAACACTATTTCAGCATTACTGGACTCAGAAAGCTGTAAACTGACAATCTTGATCATTGAAGTCCTAACATAAGTTTTTGTGCATATAACTTCTAACACATTAAAAACTGTCTTACAGCATTGCAGAAAACATTGTACTTCATAAGACAAAAGCTTGTTTCAGTTTGGCAAGATTTGCACTGAATACTGAATGAAACAGCTTTATCTAATAGAGAGAAAAGCTTTTGAGCAGATTTGGGCTTGATTTCACTTCATTTCAACAGAAACACTATTTCAGCATTACTGGACTCAGAAAGCTGTAAACTGACAATCTTGATCATTGAAGTCCTAACATAAGTTTTTGTGCATATAACTTCTAACACATTAAAAACTGTCTTACAGCATTGCAGAAAACATTGTACTTCATAAGACATAAGCATGTTTCAGTTTGGCAAGATTTGCACTGAATACTGAATGAAACAGCTTTCTCTAATAGAGAGAAAAGCTTTTGAGCAGATTTGGGCTTGATTTCACTTCATTTGAACAGAAACACTATTTCAGCATTACTGGACTCAGAAAGCTGTAAACTGACAATCTTGATCATTGCAGTCCTAACATTAGTTTTTGTGTATATAACTTCTAACACATTAAAAACTGTCTTACAGCATTGCAGAAAACATTTTATTTCATAAGACATAAGCAAGTTTCAGTTTGGCAAGATTTGCACTGAATACAGAATGAAACCGCATTCTCTATTAGAGAGACAAGCTTTTGAGCAGATTTGGGCTTGATTTCACTTCATTTGAACAGAAACACTATTTCAGCATTACTGGACTCAGAAAGCTGTAAACTGACAATCTTGATCATTGAAGTCCTAACATAAGTTTTTGTGCATATAACTTCTAACACATTAAAAACTGTCTTACAGCATTGCAGAAAACATTGTACTTCATAAGGCATAAGCTTGTTTCAGTTTGGCAAGATTTGCACTGAATACTGAATGAAACAGCTTTATCTAATAGAGAGAAAAGCTTTTGAGCAGATTTGGGCTTGATTTCACTTCATTTCAACAGAAACACTATTTCAGCATTACTGGACTCAGAAAGCTGTAAACTGACAATCTTGATCATTGAACTCCTAACATAAGTTTTTGTGCATATAACTTCTAACACATTAAAAACTGTCTTACAGCATTGCAGAAAACATTGTACTTCATAAGACAAAAGCTTGTTTCAGTTTGGCAAGATTTGCACTGAATACTGAATGAAACAGCTTTATCTAATAGAGAGAAAAGCTTTTGAGCAGATTTGGGCTTGATTTCACTTCATTTCAACAGAAACACTATTTCAGCATTACTGGACTCAGAAAGCTGTAAACTGACAATCTTGATCATTGAAGTCCTAACATAAGTTTTTGTGCATATAACTTCTAACACATTAAAAACTGTCTTACAGCATTGCAGAAAACATTGTACTTCATAAGGCATAAGCTTGTTTCAGTTTGGCAAGATTTGCACTGAATACTGAATGAAACAGCTTTATCTAATAGAGAGATAAGCTTTTGAGCAGATTTGGGCTTGATTTCACTTCATTTCAACAGAAACACTATTTCAGCATTACTGGACTCAGAAAGCTGTAAACTGACAATCTTGATCATTGAAGTCCTAACATAAGTTTTTGTGCATATAACTTCTAACACATTAAAAACTGTCTTACAGCATTGCAGAAAACATTGTACTTCATAAGACATAAGCATGTTTCAGTTTGGCAAGATTTGCACTGAATACTGAATGAAACAGCTTTCTCTAATAGAGAGAAAAGCTTTTGAGCAGATTTGGGCTTGATTTCACTTCATTTGAACAGAAACACTATTTCAGCATTACTGGACTCAGAAAGCTGTAAACTGACAATCTTGATCATTGCAGTCCTAACATTAGTTTTTGTGTATATAACTTCTAACACATTAAAAACTGTCTTACAGCATTGCAGAAAACATTTTATTTCATAAGACATAAGCAAGTTTCAGTTTGGCAAGATTTGCACTGAATACTGAATGAAACCGCATTCTCTATTAGAGAGACAAGCTTTTGAGCAGATTTGGGCTTGATTTCACTTCATTTGAACAGAAACACTATTTCAGCATTACTGGACTCAGAAAGCTGTAAACTGACAATCTTGATCATTGAAGTCCTAACATAAGTTTTTGTGCATATAACTTCTAACACATTAAAAACTGTCTTACAGCATTGCAGAAAACATTGTACTTCATAAGGCATAAGCTTGTTTCAGTTTGGCAAGATTTGCACTGAATACTGAATGAAACAGCTTTATCTAATAGAGAGAAAAGCTTTTGAGCAGATTTGGGCTTGATTTCACTTCATTTCAACAGAAACACTATTTCAGCATTACTGGACTCAGAAAGCTGTAAACTGACAATCTTGATCATTGAAGTCCTAACATAAGTTTTTGTGCATATAACTTCTAACACATTAAAAACTGTCTTACAGCATTGCAGAAAACATTGTACTTCATAAGACAAAAGCTTGTTTCAGTTTGGCAAGATTTGCACTGAATACTGAATGAAACAGCTTTATCTAATAGAGAGAAAAGCTTTTGAGCAGATTTGGGCTTGATTTCACTTCATTTCAACAGAAACACTATTTCAGCATTACTGGACTCAGAAAGCTGTAAACTGACAATCTTGATCATTGAAGTCCTAACATAAGTTTTTGTGCATATAACTTCTAACACATTAAAAACTGTCTTACAGCATTGCAGAAAACATTGTACTTCATAAGGCATAAGCTTGTTTCAGTTTGGCAAGATTTGCACTGAATACTGAATGAAACAGCTTTCTCTAATAGAGAGATAAGCTTTTGAGCAGATTTGGGCTTGATTTCACTTCATTTCAACAGAAACACTATTTCAGCATTACTGGACTCAGAAAGCTGTAAACTGACAATCTTGATCATTGAAGTCCTAACATAAGTTTTTGTGCATATAACTTCTAACACATTAAAAACTGTCTTACAGCATTGCAGAAAACATTGTACTTCATAAGACATAAGCTTGTTTCAGTTTGGCAAGATTTGCACTGAATACTGAATGAAACAGCTTTCTCTAATAGAGAGAAAAGCTTTTGAGCAGATTTGGGCTTGATTTCACTTCATTTGAACAGAAACACTATTTCAGCATTACTGGACTCAGAAAGCTGTAAACTGACAATCTTGATCATTGAAGTCCTAACATAAGTTTTTGTGCATATAACTTCTAACACATTAAAAACTGTCTTACAGCATTGCAGAAAACATTTTACTTCATAAGGCATAAGCTTGTTTCAGTTTGGCAAGATTTGCACTGAATACTGAATGAAACAGCTTTATCTAATAGAGAGAAAAGCTTTTGAGCAGATTTGGGCTTGATTTCACTTCATTTGAACAGAAACACTATTTCAGCATTACTGGACTCAGAAAGCTGTAAACTGACAATCTTGATCATTGAAGTCCTAACATAAGTTTTTGTGTATATAACTTCTAACACATTAAAAACTGTCTTACAGCATTTCAGAAATCATTGTATTTCATATGGCATAAGCATCTATCAGTTTGGCAAGATTTGCACTGAATACTGAATGAAACCGCATTCTCTATTAGAGAGACAAGCTTTTGAGCAGATTTGGGCTTGATTTCACTTCATTTGAACAGAAACACTATTTCAACATTACTGGACTCAGAAAGCTGTAAACTGACAATCTTGATCATTGCAGTCCTAACATTAGTTTTTGTGTATATAACTTCTAACACATTAAAAACTGTCTTACAGCATTGCAGAAAACATTTTATTTCATGAGACATAAGCAAGTTTCAGTTTGGCAAGATTTGCACTGAATACTGAATGAAACAGCTTTCTCTAATAGAGAGAAAAGCTTTTGAGCAGATTTGGGCTTGATTTCACTTCATTTGAACAGAAACACTATTTCAGCATTACTGGACTCAGAAAGCTGTAAACTGACAATCTTGATCATTGAAGTCCTAACATAAGTTTTTGTGCATATAACTTCTAACACATTAAAAACTGTCTTACAGCATTGCAGAAAACATTGTACTTCATAAGGCATAAGCTTGTTTCAGTTTGGCAAGATTTGCACTGAATACTGAATGAAATGGCTTTATCTAATAGAGAGAAAAGCTTTTGAGCAGATTTGGGCTTGATTTCACTTCATTTCAACAGAAACACTATTTCAGCATTACTGGACTCAGAAAGCTGTAAACTGACAATCTTGATCATTGAAGTCCTAACATAAGTTTTTGTGCATATAACTTCTAACACATTAAAAACTGTCTTACAGCATTGCAGAAAACATTGTACTTCATAAGACAAAAGCTTGTTTCAGTTTGGCAAGATTTGCACTGAATACTGAATGAAACAGCTTTATCTAATAGAGAGAAAAGCTTTTGAGCAGATTTGGGCTTGATTTCACTTCATTTCAACAGAAACACTATTTCAGCATTACTGGACTCAGAAAGCTGTAAACTGACAATCTTGATCATTGAAGTCCTAACATAAGTTTTTGTGCATATAACTTCTAACACATTAAAAACTGTCTTACAGCATTGCAGAAAACATTGTACTTCATAAGGCATAAGCTTGTTTCAGTTTGGCAAGATTTGCACTGAATATTGAATGAAACAGCTTTCTCTAATAGAGAGAAAAGCTTTTGAGCAGATTTGGGCTTGATTTCACTTCATTTCAACAGAAACACTATTTCAGCATTACTGGACTCAGAAAGCTGTAAACTGACAATCTTGATCATTGAAGTCCTAACATAAGTTTTTGTGCATATAACTTCTAACACATTAAAAACTGTCTTACAGCATTGCAGAAAACATTGTACTTCATAAGACATAAGCATGTTTCAGTTTGGCAAGATTTGCACTGAATACTGAATGAAACAGCTTTCTCTAATAGAGAGAAAAGCTTTTGAGCAGATTTGGGCTTGATTTCACTTCATTTGAACAGAAACACTATTTCAGCATTACTGGACTCAGAAAGCTGTAAACTGACAATCTTGATCATTGCAGTCCTAACATTAGTTTTTGTGTATATAACTTCTAACACATTAAAAACTGTCTTACAGCATTGCAGAAAACATTTTATTTCATAAGACATAAGCAAGTTTCAGTTTGGCAAGATTTGCACTGAATACTGAATGAAACCGCATTCTCTATTAGAGAGACAAGCTTTTGAGCAGATTTGGGCTTGATTTCACTTCATTTGAACAGAAACACTATTTCAGCATTACTGGACTCAGAAAGCTGTAAACTGACAATCTTGATCATTGAAGTCCTAACATAAGTTTTTGTGCATATAACTTCTAACACATTAAAAACTGTCTTACAGCATTGCAGAAAACATTGTACTTCATAAGGCATAAGCTTGTTTCAGTTTGGCAAGATTTGCACTGAATACTGAATGAAACAGCTTTATCTAATAGAGAGAAAAGCTTTTGAGCAGATTTGGGCTTGATTTCACTTCATTTCAACAGAAACACTATTTCAGCATTACTGGACTCAGAAAGCTGTAAACTGACAATCTTGATCATTGAAGTCCTAACATAAGTTTTTGTGCATATAACTTCTAACACATTAAAAACTGTCTTACAGCATTGCAGAAAACATTGTACTTCATAAGACAAAAGCTTGTTTCAGTTTGGCAAGATTTGCACTGAATACTGAATGAAACAGCTTTATCTAATAGAGAGAAAAGCTTTTGAGCAGATTTGGGCTTGATTTCACTTCATTTCAACAGAAACACTATTTCAGCATTACTGGACTCAGAAAGCTGTAAACTGACAATCTTGATCATTGAAGTCCTAACATAAGTTTTTGTGCATATAACTTCTAACACATTAAAAACTGTCTTACAGCATTGCAGAAAACATTGTACTTCATAAGGCATAAGCTTGTTTCAGTTTGGCAAGATTTGCACTGAATACTGAATGAAACAGCTTTATCTAATAGAGAGATAAGCTTTTGAGCAGATTTGGGCTTGATTTCACTTCATTTCAACAGAAACACTATTTCAGCATTACTGGACTCAGAAAGCTGTAAACTGACAATCTTGATCATTGAAGTCCTAACATAAGTTTTTGTGCATATAACTTCTAACACATTAAAAACTGTCTTACAGCATTGCAGAAAACATTGTACTTCATAAGACATAAGCAAGTTTCAGTTTGGCAAGATTTGCACTGAATACTGAATGAAACAGCTTTATCTAATAGAGAGAAAAGCTTTTGAGCAGATTTGGGCTTGATTTCACTTCATTTCAACAGAAACACTATTTCAGCATTACTGGACTCAGAAAGCTGTAAACTGACAATCTTGATCATTGAAGTCCTAACATAAGTTTTTGTGCATATAACTTCTAACACATTAAAAACTGTCTTACAGCATTGCAGAAAACATTGTACTTCATAAGACATAAGCATGTTTCAGTTTGGCAAGATTTGCACTGAATACTGAATGAAACAGCTTTCTCTAATAGAGAGAAAAGCTTTTGAGCAGATTTGGGCTTGATTTCACTTCATTTGAACAGAAACACTATTTCAGCATTACTGGACTCAGAAAGCTGTAAACTGACAATCTTGATCATTGCAGTCCTAACATTAGTTTTTGTGTATATAACTTCTAACACATTAAAAACTGTCTTACAGCATTGCAGAAAACATTTTATTTCATAAGACATAAGCAAGTTTCAGTTTGGCAAGATTTGCACTGAATACTGAATGAAACCGCATTCTCTATTAGAGAGACAAGCTTTTGAGCAGATTTGGGCTTGATTTTACTTCATTTCAACAGAAACACTATTTCAGCATTACTGGACTCAGAAAGCTGTAAACTGACAATCTTGATCATTGAAGTCCTAACATAAGTTTTTGTGCATATAACTTCTAACACATTAAAAACTGTCTTACAGCATTGCAGAAAACATTGTACTTCATAAGACAAAAGCTTGTTTCAGTTTGGCAAGATTTGCACTGAATACTGAATGAAACAGCTTTATCTAATAGAGAGAAAAGCTTTTGAGCAGATTTGGGCTTGATTTCACTTCATTTCAACAGAAACACTATTTCAGCATTACTGGACTCAGAAAGCTGTAAACTGACAATCTTGATCATTGAAGTCCTAACATAAGTTTTTGTGCATATAACTTCTAACACATTAAAAACTGTCTTACAGCATTGCAGAAAACATTGTACTTCATAAGGCATAAGCTTGTTTCAGTTTGGCAAGATTTGCACTGAATATTGAATGAAACAGCTTTCTCTAATAGAGAGAAAAGCTTTTGAGCAGATTTGGGCTTGATTTCACTTCATTTCAACAGAAACACTATTTCAACATTACTGGACTCAGAAAGCTGTAAACTGACAATCTTGATCATTGCAGTCCTAACATAAGTTTTTGTGCATATAACTTCTAACACATTAAAAACTGTCTTACAGCATTGCAGAAAACATTGTACTTCATAAGGCATAAGCTTGTTTCAGTTTGGCAAGATTTGCACTGAATACTGAATGAAACAGCTTTATCTAATAGAGAGAAAAGCTTTTGAGCAGATTTGGGCTTGATTTCACTTCATTTCAACAGAAACACTATTTCAGCATTACTGGACTCAGAAAGCTGTAAACTGACAATCTTGATCATTGAAGTCCTAACATAAGTTTTTGTGTATATAACTTCTAACACATTAAAAACTGTCTTACAGCATTGCAGAAATCAATGTATTTCATATGGCATAAGCATCTATCAGTTTGGCAAGATTTGCACTGAATACTGAATGAAACCGCATTCTCTATTAGAGAGACAAGCTTTTGAGCAGATTTGGGCTTGATTTCACTTCATTTGAACAGAAACACTATTTCAACATTACTGGACTCAGAAAGCTGTAAACTGACAATCTTGATCATTGCAGTCCTAACATTAGTTTTTGTGTATATAACTTCTAACACATTAAAAACTGTCTTACAGCATTGCAGAAAACATTTTATTTCATAAGACATAAGCAAGTTTCAGTTTGGCAAGATTTGCACTGAATACTGAATGAAACAGCTTTCTCTAATAGAGAGAAAAGCTTTTGAGCAGATTTGGGCTTGATTTCACTTCATTTGAACAGAAACACTATTTCAGCATTACTGGACTCAGAAAGCTGTAAACTGACAATCTTGATCATTGAAGTCCTAACATAAGTTTTTGTGCATATAACTTCTAACACATTAAAAACTGTCTTACAGCATTGCAGAAAACATTGTACTTCATAAGGCATAAGCTTGTTTCAGTTTGGCAAGATTTGCACTGAATACTGAATGAAACAGCTTTATCTAATAGAGAGAAAAGCTTTTGAGCAGATTTGGGCTTGATTTCACTTCATTTCAACAGAAACACTATTTCAGCATTACTGGACTCAGAAAGCTGTAAACTGACAATCTTGATCATTGAAGTCCTAACATAAGTTTTTGTGCATATAACTTCTAACACATTAAAAACTGTCTTACAGCATTGCAGAAAACATTGTACTTCATAAGACAAAAGCTTGTTTCAGTTTGGCAAGATTTGCACTGAATACTGAATGAAACAGCTTTATCTAATAGAGAGAAAAGCTTTTGAGCAGATTTGGGCTTGATTTCACTTCATTTCAACAGAAACACTATTTCAGCATTACTGGACTCAGAAAGCTGTAAACTGACAATCTTGATCATTGAAGTCCTAACATAAGTTTTTGTGCATATAACTTCTAACACATTAAAAACTGTCTTACAGCATTGCAGAAAACATTGTACTTCATAAGACATAAGCATGTTTCAGTTTGGCAAGATTTGCACTGAATACTGAATGAAACAGCTTTCTCTAATAGAGAGAAAAGCTTTTGAGCAGATTTGGGCTTGATTTCACTTCATTTGAACAGAAACACTATTTCAGCATTACTGGACTCAGAAAGCTGTAAACTGACAATCTTGATCATTGCAGTCCTAACATTAGTTTTTGTGTATATAACTTCTAACACATTAAAAACTGTCTTACAGCATTGCAGAAAACATTTTATTTCATAAGACATAAGCAAGTTTCAGTTTGGCAAGATTTGCACTGAATACTGAATGAAACCGCATTCTCTATTAGAGAGACAAGCTTTTGAGCAGATTTGGGCTTGATTTTACTTCATTTCAACAGAAACACTATTTCAGCATTACTGGACTCAGAAAGCTGTAAACTGACAATCTTGATCATTGAAGTCCTAACATAAGTTTTTGTGCATATAACTTCTAACACATTAAAAACTGTCTTACAGCATTGCAGAAAACATTGTACTTCATAAGACAAAAGCTTGTTTCAGTTTGGCAAGATTTGCACTGAATACTGAATGAAACAGCTTTATCTAATAGAGAGAAAAGCTTTTGAGCAGATTTGGGCTTGATTTCACTTCATTTCAACAGAAACACTATTTCAGCATTACTGGACTCAGAAAGCTGTAAACTGACAATCTTGATCATTGAAGTCCTAACATAAGTTTTTGTGCATATAACTTCTAACACATTAAAAACTGTCTTACAGCATTGCAGAAAACATTGTACTTCATAAGGCATAAGCTTGTTTCAGTTTGGCAAGATTTGCACTGAATATTGAATGAAACAGCTTTCTCTAATAGAGAGAAAAGCTTTTGAGCAGATTTGGGCTTGATTTCACTTCATTTCAACAGAAACACTATTTCAACATTACTGGACTCAGAAAGCTGTAAACTGACAATCTTGATCATTGCAGTCCTAACATAAGTTTTTGTGCATATAACTTCTAACACATTAAAAACTGTCTTACAGCATTGCAGAAAACATTGTACTTCATAAGGCATAAGCTTGTTTCAGTTTGGCAAGATTTGCACTGAATACTGAATGAAACAGCTTTATCTAATAGAGAGAAAAGCTTTTGAGCAGATTTGGGCTTGATTTCACTTCATTTCAACAGAAACACTATTTCAGCATTACTGGACTCAGAAAGCTGTAAACTGACAATCTTGATCATTGAAGTCCTAACATAAGTTTTTGTGTATATAACTTCTAACACATTAAAAACTGTCTTACAGCATTGCAGAAATCATTGTATTTCATATGGCATAAGCATCTATCAGTTTGGCAAGATTTGCACTGAATACTGAATGAAACCGCATTCTCTATTAGAGAGACAAGCTTTTGAGCAGATTTGGGCTTGATTTCACTTCATTTGAACAGAAACACTATTTCAACATTACTGGACTCAGAAAGCTGTAAACTGACAATCTTGATCATTGCAGTCCTAACATTAGTTTTTGTGTATATAACTTCTAACACATTAAAAACTGTCTTACAGCATTGCAGAAAACATTTTATTTCATAAGACATAAGCAAGTTTCAGTTTGGCAAGATTTGCACTGAATACTGAATGAAACAGCTTTCTCTAATAGAGAGAAAAGCTTTTGAGCAGATTTGGGCTTGATTTCACTTCATTTGAACAGAAACACTATTTCAGCATTACTGGACTCAGAAAGCTGTAAACTGACAATCTTGATCATTGAAGTCCTAACATAAGTTTTTGTGCATATAACTTCTAACACATTAAAAACTGTCTTACAGCATTGCAGAAAACATTGTACTTCATAAGGCATAAGCTTGTTTCAGTTTGGCAAGATTTGCACTGAATACTGAATGAAACAGCTTTATCTAATAGAGAGAAAAGCTTTTGAGCAGATTTGGGCTTGATTTCACTTCATTTGAACAGAAACACTATTTCAGCATTACTGGACTCAGAAAGCTGTAAACTGACAATCTTGATCATTGCAGTCCTAACATAAGTTTTTGTGCATATAACTTCTAACACATTAAAAACTGTCTTACAGCATTGCAGAAAACATTGTACTTCATAAGGCATAAGCTTGTTTCAGTTTGGCAAGATTTGCACTGAATACTGAATGAAACCGCTTTGTCTAATAGAGAGAAAAGCTTTTGAGCAGATTTGGGCTTGATTTCACTTCATTTGAACAGAAACACTATTTCAGCATTACTGGACTCAGAAAGCTGTAAACTGACAATCTTGATCATTGAAGTCCTAACATAAGTTTTTGTGTATATAACTTCTAACACATTAAAAACTGTCTTACAGCATTGCAGAAATCATTGTATTTCATATGGCATAAGCATCTATCAGTTTGGCAAGATTTGCACTGAATACTGAATGAAACCGCATTCTCTATTAGAGAGACAAGCTTTTGAGCAGATTTGGGCTTGATTTCACTTCATTTGAACAGAAACACTATTTCAACATTACTGGACTCAGAAAGCTGTAAACTGACAATCTTGATCATTGCAGTCCTAACATTAGTTTTTGTGTATATAACTTCTAACACATTAAAAACTGTCTTACAGCATTGCAGAAAACATTTTATTTCATAAGACATAAGCAAGTTTCAGTTTGGCAAGATTTGCACTGAATACTGAATGAAACAGCTTTCTCTAATAGAGAGAAAAGCTTTTGAGCAGATTTGGTCTTGATTTCACTTCATTTGAACAGAAACACTATTTCAGCATTACTGGACTCAGAAAGCTGTAAACTGACAATCTTGATCATTGAAGTCCTAACATAAGTTTTTGTGCATATAACTTCTAACACATTAAAAACTGTCTTACAGCATTGCAGAAAACATTGTACTTCATAAGGCATAAGCTTGTTTCAGTTTGGCAAGATTTGCACTGAATACTGAATGAAACAGCTTTATCTAATAGAGAGAAAAGCTTTTGAGCAGATTTGGGCTTGATTTCACTTCATTTCAACAGAAACACTATTTCAGCATTACTGGACTCAGAAAGCTGTAAACTGACAATCTTGATCATTGAAGTCCTAACATAAGTTTTTGTGCATATAACTTCTAACACATTAAAAACTGTCTTACAGCATTGCAGAAAACATTGTACTTCATAAGACAAAAGCTTGTTTCAGTTTGGCAAGATTTGCACTGAATACTGAATGAAACAGCTTTATCTAATAGAGAGAAAAGCTTTTGAGCAGATTTGGGCTTGATTTCACTTCATTTCAACAGAAACACTATTTCAGCATTACTGGACTCAGAAAGCTGTAAACTGACAATCTTGATCATTGAAGTCCTAACATAAGTTTTTGTGCATATAACTTCTAACACATTAAAAACTGTCTTACAGCATTGCAGAAAACATTGTACTTCATAAGGCATAAGCTTGTTTCAGTTTGGCAAGATTTGCACTGAATATTGAATGAAACAGCTTTCTCTAATAGAGAGAAAAGCTTTTGAGCAGATTTGGGCTTGATTTCACTTCATTTGAACAGAAACACTATTTCAACATTACTGGACTCAGAAAGCTGTAAACTGACAATCTTGATCATTGCAGTCCTAACATAAGTTTTTGTGCATATAACTTCTAACACATTAAAAACTGTCTTACAGCATTGCAGAAAACATTGTACTTCATAAGGCATAAGCTTGTTTCAGTTTGGCAAGATTTGCACTGAATACTGAATGAAACAGCTTTATCTAATAGAGAGAAAAGCTTTTGAGCAGATTTGGGCTTGATTTCACTTCATTTCAACAGAAACACTATTTCAGCATTACTGGACTCAGAAAGCTGTAAACTGACAATCTTGATCATTGAAGTCCTAACATAAGTTTTTGTGCATATAACTTCTAACACATTAAAAACTGTCTTACAGCATTGCAGAAAACATTGTACTTCATAAGACATAAGCATGTTTCAGTTTGGCAAGATTTGCACTGAATACTGAATGAAACAGCTTTCTCTAATAGAGAGAAAAGCTTTTGTGCAGATTTGGGCTTGATTTCACTTCATTTGAACAGAAACACTATTTCAGCATTACTGGACTCAGAAAGCTGTAAACTGACAATCTTGATCATTGAAGTCCTAACATAAGTTTTTGTGTATATAACTTCTAACACATTAAAAATTGTCTTACAGCATTGCAGAAAACATTGTACTTCATAAGACATAAGCTTGTTTCAGTTTGGCAAGATTTGCACTGAATACTGAATGAAACAGCTTTCTCTAATAGAGAGAAAAGCTTTTGAGCAGATTTGGGCTTGATTTCACTTCATTTCAACAGAAACACTATTTCAGCATTATTGGACTCAGAAAGCTGTAAACTGACAATCTTGATCATTGAAGTCCTAACATAAGTTTTTGTGCATATAACTTCTAACACATTAAAAACTGTCTTACAGCATTGCAGAAAACATTGTACTTCATAAGACATAAGCATGTTTCAGTTTGGCAAGATTTGCACTGAATACTGAATGAAACAGCTTTATCTAATAGAGAGAAAAGCTTTTGAGCAGATTTGGGCTTGATTTCACTTCATTTGAACAGAAACACTATTTCAGCATTACTGGACTCAGAAAGCTGTAAACTGACAATCTTGATCATTGAAGTCCTAACATAAGTTTTTGTGTATATAACTTCTAACACATTAAAAACTGTCTTACAGCATTGCAGAAATCATTGTATTTCATATGGCATAAGCATCTATCAGTTTGGCAAGATTTGCACTGAATACTGAATGAAACCGCATTCTCTATTAGAGAGACAAGCTTTTGAGCAGATTTGGGCTTGATTTCACTTCATTTGAACAGAAACACTATTTCAACATTACTGGACTCAGAAAGCTGTAAACTGACAATCTTGATCATTGCAGTCCTAACATTAGTTTTTGTGTATATAACTTCTAACACATTAAAAACTGTCTTACAGCATTGCAGAAAACATTTTATTTCATAAGACATAAGCAAGTTTCAGTTTGGCAAGATTTGCACTGAATACTGAATGAAACAGCTTTCTCTAATAGAGAGAAAAGCTTTTGAGCAGATTTGGGCTTGATTTCACTTCATTTGAACAGAAACACTATTTCAGCATTACTGGACTCAGAAAGCTGTAAACTGACAATCTTGATCATTGAAGTCCTAACATAAGTTTTTGTGCATATAACTTCTAACACATTAAAAACTGTCTTACAGCATTGCAGAAAACATTGTACTTCATAAGGCATAAGCTTGTTTCAGTTTGGCAAGATTTGCACTGAATACTGAATGAAACAGCTTTATCTAATAGAGAGAAAAGCTTTTGAGCAGATTTGGGCTTGATTTCACTTCATTTCAACAGAAACACTATTTCAGCATTACTGGACTCAGAAAGCTGTAAACTGACAATCTTGATCATTGAAGTCCTAACATAAGTTTTTGTGCATATAACTTCTAACACATTAAAAACTGTCTTACAGCATTGCAGAAAACATTGTACTTCATAAGACAAAAGCTTGTTTCAGTTTGGCAAGATTTGCACTGAATACTGAATGAAACAGCTTTATCTAATAGAGAGAAAAGCTTTTGAGCAGATTTGGGCTTGATTTCACTTCATTTCAACAGAAACACTATTTCAGCATTACTGGACTCAGAAAGCTGTAAACTGACAATCTTGATCATTGAAGTCCTAACATAAGTTTTTGTGCATATAACTTCTAACACATTAAAAACTGTCTTACAGCATTGCAGAAAACATTGTACTTCATAAGGCATAAGCTTGTTTCAGTTTGGCAAGATTTGCACTGAATATTGAATGAAACAGCTTTCTCTAATAGAGAGAAAAGCTTTTGAGCAGATTTGGGCTTGATTTCACTTCATTTGAACAGAAACACTATTTCAACATTACTGGACTCAGAAAGCTGTAAACTGACAATCTTGATCATTGCAGTCCTAACATAAGTTTTTGTGCATATAACTTCTAACACATTAAAAACTGTCTTACAGCATTGCAGAAAACATTGTACTTCATAAGGCATAAGCTTGTTTCAGTTTGGCAAGATTTGCACTGAATACTGAATGAAACAGCTTTATCTAATAGAGAGAAAAGCTTTTGAGCAGATTTGGGCTTGATTTCACTTCATTTCAACAGAAACACTATTTCAGCATTACTGGACTCAGAAAGCTGTAAACTGACAATCTTGATCATTGAAGTCCTAACATAAGTTTTTGTGCATATAACTTCTAACACATTAAAAACTGTCTAACAGCATTGCAGAAAACATTGTACTTCATAAGACATAAGCATGTTTCAGTTTGGCAAGATTTGCACTGAATACTTAATGAAACAGCTTTCTCTAATAGAGAGAAAAGCTTTTGTGCAGATTTGGGCTTGATTTCACTTCATTTGAACAGAAACACTATTTCAGCATTACTGGACTCAGAAAGCTGTAAACTGACAATCTTGATCATTGAAGTCCTAACATAAGTTTTTGTGTATATAACTTCTAACACATTAAAAATTGTCTTACAGCATTGCAGAAAACATTGTACTTCATAAGACATAAGCTTGTTTCAGTTTGGCAAGATTTGCACTGAATACTGAATGAAACAGCTTTCTCTAATAGAGAGAAAAGCTTTTGAGCAGATTTGGGCTTGATTTCACTTCATTTCAACAGAAACACTATTTCAGCATTATTGGACTCAGAAAGCTGTAAACTGACAATCTTGATCATTGAAGTCCTAACATAAGTTTTTGTGCATATAACTTCTAACACATTAAAAACTGTCTTACAGCATTGCAGAAAACATTGTACTTCATAAGACATAAGCATGTTTCAGTTTGGCAAGATTTGCACTGAATACTGAATGAAACAGCTTTATCTAATAGAGAGAAAAGCTTTTGAGCAGATTTGGGCTTGATTTCACTTCATTTGAACAGAAACACTATTTCAGCATTACTGGACTCAGAAAGCTGTAAACTGACAATCTTGATCATTGAAGTCCTAACATAAGTTTTTGTGTATATAACTTCTAACACATTAAAAACTGTCTTACAGCATTGCAGAAATCATTGTATTTCATATGGCATAAGCATCTATCAGTTTGGCAAGATTTGCACTGAATACTGAATGAAACCGCATTCTCTATTAGAGAGACAAGCTTTTGAGCAGATTTGGGCTTGATTTCACTTCATTTGAACAGAAACACTATTTCAGCATTACTGGACTCAGAAAGCTGTAAACTGACAATCTTGATCATTGCAGTCTTAACATTAGTTTTTGTGCATATAACTTCTAACACATTAAAAACTGTCTTACAGCATTGCAGAAAATATTTTATTTCATAAGACATAAGCAAGTTTCAGTTTGGCAAGATTTGCACTGAATACTGAATGAAACAGCTTTCTCTAATAGAGAGAAAAGCTTTTGAGCAGATTTGGGCTTGATTTCACTTCATTTGAACAGAAACACTATTTCAGCATTACTGGACTCAGAAAGCTGTAAACTGACAATCTTGATCATTGAAGTCCTAACATAAGTTTTTGTGCATATAACTTCTAACACATTAAAAACTGTCTTACAGCATTGCAGAAAACATTGTACTTCATAAGACAAAAGCTTGTTTCAGTTTGGCAAGATTTGCACTGAATACTGAATGAAACAGCTTTATCTAATAGAGAGAAAAGCTTTTGAGCAGATTTGGGCTTGATTTCACTTCATTTCAACAGAAACACTATTTCAGCATTACTGGACTCAGAAAGCTGTAAACTGACAATCTTGATCATTGAAGTCCTAACATAAGTTTTTGTGCATATAACTTCTAACACATTAAAAACTGTCTTACAGCATTGCAGAAAACATTGTACTTCATAAGGCATAAGCTTGTTTCAGTTTGGCAAGATTTGCACTGAATATTGAATGAAACAGCTTTCTCTAATAGAGAGAAAAGCTTTTGAGCAGATTTGGGCTTGATTTCACTTCATTTGAACAGAAACACTATTTCAACATTACTGGACTCAGAAAGCTGTAAACTGACAATCTTGATCATTGCAGTCCTAACATAAGTTTTTGTGCATATAACTTCTAACACATTAAAAACTGTCTTACAGCATTGCAGAAAACATTGTACTTCATAAGGCATAAGCTTGTTTCAGTTTGGCAAGATTTGCACTGAATACTGAATGAAACAGCTTTCTCTAATAGAGAGAAAAGCTTTTGAGCAGATTTGGGCTTGATTTCACTTCATTTGAACAGAAACACTATTTCAGCATTACTGGACTCAGAAAGCTGTAAACTGACAATCTTGATCATTGAAGTCCTAACATAAGTTTTTGTGTATATAACTTCTAACACATTAAAAACTGTCTTACAGCATTGCAGAAATCATTGTATTTCATATGGCATAAGCATCTATCAGTTTGGCAAG
Organism: Carassius gibelio; assembly: GCF_023724105.1. Lineage (NCBI taxonomy): Eukaryota > Metazoa > Chordata > Actinopteri > Cypriniformes > Cyprinidae > Carassius > Carassius gibelio. The sequence continues at coordinate 1,724,850 of NC_068372.1, forward strand.
ATTTGCACTGAATACTGAATGAAACCGCATTCTCTATTAGAGAGACAAGCTTTTGAGCAGATTTGGGCTTGATTTCACTTCATTTGAACAGAAACACTATTTCAGCATTACTGGACTCAGAAAGCTGTAAACTGACAATCTTGATCATTGCAGTCCTAACATTAGTTTTTGTGTATATAACTTCTAACACATTAAAAACTGTCTTACAGCATTGCAGAAAACATTTTATTTCATAAGACATAAGCAAGTTTCAGTTTGGCAAGATTTGCACTGAATACTGAATGAAACAGCTTTCTCTAATAGAGAGAAAAGCTTTTGAGCAGATTTGGGCTTGATTTCACTTCATTTGAACAGAAACACTATTTCAGCATTACTGGACTCAGAAAGCTGTAAACTGACAATCTTGATCATTGAAGTCCTAACATAAGTTTTTGTGCATATAACTTCTAACACATTAAAAACTGTCTTACAGCATTGCAGAAAACATTGTACTTCATAAGACAAAAGCTTGTTTCAGTTTGGCAAGATTTGCACTGAATACTGAATGAAACAGCTTTATCTAATAGAGAGAAAAGCTTTTGAGCAGATTTGGGCTTGATTTCACTTCATTTCAACAGAAACACTATTTCAGCATTACTGGACTCAGAAAGCTGTAAACTGACAATCTTGATCATTGAAGTCCTAACATAAGTTTTTGTGCATATAACTTCTAACACATTAAAAACTGTCTTACAGCATTGCAGAAAACATTGTACTTCATAAGGCATAAGCTTGTTTCAGTTTGGCAAGATTTGCACTGAATATTGAATGAAACAGCTTTCTCTAATAGAGAGAAAAGCTTTTGAGCAGATTTGGGCTTGATTTCACTTCATTTGAACAGAAACACTATTTCAACATTACTGGACTCAGAAAGCTGTAAACTGACAATCTTGATCATTGCAGTCCTAACATAAGTTTTTGTGCATATAACTTCTAACACATTAAAAACTGTCTTACAGCATTGCAGAAAACATTGTACTTCATAAGGCATAAGCTTGTTTCAGTTTGGCAAGATTTGCACTGAATACTGAATGAAACAGCTTTATCTAATAGAGAGAAAAGCTTTTGAGCAGATTTGGGCTTGATTTCACTTCATTTCAACAGAAACACTATTTCAGCATTACTGGACTCAGAAAGCTGTAAACTGACAATCTTGATCATTGAAGTCCTAACATAAGTTTTTGTGCATATAACTTCTAACACATTAAAAACTGTCTTACAGCATTGCAGAAAACATTGTACTTCATAAGACATAAGCATGTTTCAGTTTGGCAAGATTTGCACTGAATACTGAATGAAACAGCTTTCTCTAATAGAGAGAAAAGCTTTTGAGCAGATTTGGGCTTGATTTCACTTCATTTGAACAGAAACACTATTTCAGCATTACTGGACTCAGAAAGCTGTAAACTGACAATCTTGATCATTGAAGTCCTAACATAAGTTTTTGTGTATATAACTTCTAACACATTAAAAACTGTCTTACAGCATTGCAGAAATCATTGTATTTCATATGGCATAAGCATCTATCAGTTTGGCAAGATTTGCACTGAATACTGAATGAAACCGCATTCTCTATTAGAGAGACAAGCTTTTGAGCAGATTTGGGCTTGATTTCACTTCATTTGAACAGAAACACTATTTCAACATTACTGGACTCAGAAAGCTGTAAACTGACAATCTTGATCATTGCAGTCCTAACATTAGTTTTTGTGTATATAACTTCTAACACATTAAAAACTGTCTTACAGCATTGCAGAAAACATTTTATTTCATAAGACATAAGCAAGTTTCAGTTTGGCAAGATTTGCACTGAATACTGAATGAAACAGCTTTCTCTAATAGAGAGAAAAGCTTTTGAGCAGATTTGGGCTTGATTTCACTTCATTTGAACAGAAACACTATTTCAGCATTACTGGACTCAGAAAGCTGTAAACTGACAATCTTGATCATTGAAGTCCTAACATAAGTTTTTGTGCATATAACTTCTAACACATTAAAAACTGTCTTACAGCATTGCAGAAAACATTGTACTTCATAAGGCATAAGCTTGTTTCAGTTTGGCAAGATTTGCACTGAATACTGAATGAAACAGCTTTATCTAATAGAGAGAAAAGCTTTTGAGCAGATTTGGGCTTGATTTCACTTTATTTGAACAGAAACACTATTTCAGCATTACTGGACTCAGAAAGCTGTAAACTGACAATCTTGATCATTGCAGTCCTAACATAAGTTTTTGTGCATATAACTTCTAACACATTAAAAACTGTCTTACAGCATTGCAGAAAACATTGTACTTCATAAGGCATAAGCTTGTTTCAGTTTGGCAAGATTTGCACTGAATACTGAATGAAACAGCTTTATCTAATAGAGAGAAAAGCTTTTGAGCAGATTTGGGCTTGATTTCACTTCATTTCAACAGAAACACTATTTCAGCATTACTGGACTCAGAAAGCTGTAAACTGACAATCTTGATCATTGCAGTCCTAACATAAGTTTTTGTGCATATAACTTCTAACACATTAAAAACTGTCTTACAGCATTGCAGAAAACATTGTACTTCATAAGACATAAGCATGTTTCAGTTTGGCAAGATTTGCACTGAATACTGAATGAAACAGCTTTCTCTAATAGAGAGAAAAGCTTTTGAGCAGATTTGGGCTTGATTTCACTTCATTTGAACAGAAACACTATTTCAGCATTACTGGACTCAGAAAGCTGTAAACTGACAATCTTGATCATTGAAGTCCTAACATAAGTTTTTGTGTATATAACTTCTAACACATTAAAAACTGTCTTACAGCATTGCAGAAATCATTGTATTTCATATGGCATAAGCATCTATCAGTTTGGCAAGATTTGCACTGAATACTGAATGAAACCGCATTCTCTATTAGAGAGACAAGCTTTTGAGCAGATTTGGGCTTGATTTCACTTCATTTGAACAGAAACACTATTTCAACATTACTGGACTCAGAAAGCTGTAAACTGACAATCTTGATCATTGCAGTCCTAACATTAGTTTTTGTGTATATAACTTCTAACACATTAAAAACTGTCTTACAGCATTGCAGAAAACATTTTATTTCATAAGACATAAGCAAGTTTCAGTTTGGCAAGATTTGCACTGAATACTGAATGAAACAGCTTTCTCTAATAGAGAGAAAAGCTTTTGAGCAGATTTGGTCTTGATTTCACTTCATTTGAACAGAAACACTATTTCAGCATTACTGGACTCAGAAAGCTGTAAACTGACAATCTTGATCATTGAAGTCCTAACATAAGTTTTTGTGCATATAACTTCTAACACATTAAAAACTGTCTTACAGCATTGCAGAAAACATTGTACTTCATAAGGCATAAGCTTGTTTCAGTTTGGCAAGATTTGCACTGAATACTGAATGAAACAGCTTTATCTAATAGAGAGAAAAGCTTTTGAGCAGATTTGGGCTTGATTTCACTTCATTTCAACAGAAACACTATTTCAGCATTACTGGACTCAGAAAGCTGTAAACTGACAATCTTGATCATTGAAGTCCTAACATAAGTTTTTGTGCATATAACTTCTAACACATTAAAAACTGTCTTACAGCATTGCAGAAAACATTGTACTTCATAAGACAAAAGCTTGTTTCAGTTTGGCAAGATTTGCACTGAATACTGAATGAAACAGCTTTATCTAATAGAGAGAAAAGCTTTTGAGCAGATTTGGGCTTGATTTCACTTCATTTCAACAGAAACACTATTTCAGCATTACTGGACTCAGAAAGCTGTAAACTGACAATCTTGATCATTGAAGTCCTAACATAAGTTTTTGTGCATATAACTTCTAACACATTAAAAACTGTCTTACAGCATTGCAGAAAACATTGTACTTCATAAGGCATAAGCTTGTTTCAGTTTGGCAAGATTTGCACTGAATATTGAATGAAACAGCTTTCTCTAATAGAGAGAAAAGCTTTTGAGCAGATTTGGGCTTGATTTCACTTCATTTGAACAGAAACACTATTTCAACATTACTGGACTCAGAAAGCTGTAAACTGACAATCTTGATCATTGCAGTCCTAACATAAGTTTTTGTGCATATAACTTCTAACACATTAAAAACTGTCTTACAGCATTGCAGAAAACATTGTACTTCATAAGGCATAAGCTTGTTTCAGTTTGGCAAGATTTGCACTGAATACTGAATGAAACAGCTTTATCTAATAGAGAGAAAAGCTTTTGAGCAGATTTGGGCTTGATTTCACTTCATTTCAACAGAAACACTATTTCAGCATTACTGGACTCAGAAAGCTGTAAACTGACAATCTTGATCATTGAAGTCCTAACATAAGTTTTTGTGCATATAACTTCTAACACATTAAAAACTGTCTTACAGCATTGCAGAAAACATTGTACTTCATAAGACATAAGCATGTTTCAGTTTGGCAAGATTTGCACTGAATACTGAATGAAACAGCTTTCTCTAATAGAGAGAAAAGCTTTTGTGCAGATTTGGGCTTGATTTCACTTCATTTGAACAGAAACACTATTTCAGCATTACTGGACTCAGAAAGCTGTAAACTGACAATCTTGATCATTGAAGTCCTAACATAAGTTTTTGTGTATATAACTTCTAACACATTAAAAATTGTCTTACAGCATTGCAGAAAACATTGTACTTCATAAGACATAAGCTTGTTTCAGTTTGGCAAGATTTGCACTGAATACTGAATGAAACAGCTTTCTCTAATAGAGAGAAAAGCTTTTGAGCAGATTTGGGCTTGATTTCACTTCATTTCAACAGAAACACTATTTCAGCATTATTGGACTCAGAAAGCTGTAAACTGACAATCTTGATCATTGAAGTCCTAACATAAGTTTTTGTGCATATAACTTCTAACACATTAAAAACTGTCTTACAGCATTGCAGAAAACATTGTACTTCATAAGACATAAGCATGTTTCAGTTTGGCAAGATTTGCACTGAATACTGAATGAAACAGCTTTATCTAATAGAGAGAAAAGCTTTTGAGCAGATTTGGGCTTGATTTCACTTCATTTGAACAGAAACACTATTTCAGCATTACTGGACTCAGAAAGCTGTAAACTGACAATCTTGATCATTGAAGTCCTAACATAAGTTTTTGTGTATATAACTTCTAACACATTAAAAACTGTCTTACAGCATTGCAGAAATCATTGTATTTCATATGGCATAAGCATCTATCAGTTTGGCAAGATTTGCACTGAATACTGAATGAAACCGCATTCTCTATTAGAGAGACAAGCTTTTGAGCAGATTTGGGCTTGATTTCACTTCATTTGAACAGAAACACTATTTCAACATTACTGGACTCAGAAAGCTGTAAACTGACAATCTTGATCATTGCAGTCCTAACATTAGTTTTTGTGTATATAACTTCTAACACATTAAAAACTGTCTTACAGCATTGCAGAAAACATTTTATTTCATAAGACATAAGCAAGTTTCAGTTTGGCAAGATTTGCACTGAATACTGAATGAAACAGCTTTCTCTAATAGAGAGAAAAGCTTTTGAGCAGATTTGGGCTTGATTTCACTTCATTTGAACAGAAACACTATTTCAGCATTACTGGACTCAGAAAGCTGTAAACTGACAATCTTGATCATTGAAGTCCTAACATAAGTTTTTGTGCATATAACTTCTAACACATTAAAAACTGTCTTACAGCATTGCAGAAAACATTGTACTTCATAAGGCATAAGCTTGTTTCAGTTTGGCAAGATTTGCACTGAATACTGAATGAAACAGCTTTATCTAATAGAGAGAAAAGCTTTTGAGCAGATTTGGGCTTGATTTCACTTCATTTCAACAGAAACACTATTTCAGCATTACTGGACTCAGAAAGCTGTAAACTGACAATCTTGATCATTGAAGTCCTAACATAAGTTTTTGTGCATATAACTTCTAACACATTAAAAACTGTCATACAGCATTGCAGAAAACATTGTACTTCATAAGACAAAAGCTTGTTTCAGTTTGGCAAGATTTGCACTGAATACTGAATGAAACAGCTTTATCTAATAGAGAGAAAAGCTTTTGAGCAGATTTGGGCTTGATTTCACTTCATTTGAACAGAAACACTATTTCAACATTACTGGACTCAGAAAGCTGTAAACTGACAATCTTGATCATTGCAGTCCTAACATAAGTTTTTGTGCATATAACTTCTAACACATTAAAAACTGTCTTACAGCATTGCAGAAAACATTGTACTTCATAAGGCATAAGCTTGTTTCAGTTTGGCAAGATTTGCACTGAATACTGAATGAAACAGCTTTATCTAATAGAGAGAAAAGCTTTTGAGCAGATTTGGGCTTGATTTCACTTCATTTCAACAGAAACACTATTTCAGCATTACTGGACTCAGAAAGCTGTAAACTGACAATCTTGATCATTGAAGTCCTAACATAAGTTTTTGTGCATATAACTTCTAACACATTAAAAACTGTCTTACAGCATTGCAGAAAACATTGTACTTCATAAGACATAAGCATGTTTCAGTTTGGCAAGATTTGCACTGAATACTTAATGAAACAGCTTTCTCTAATAGAGAGAAAAGCTTTTGTGCAGATTTGGGCTTGATTTCACTTCATTTGAACAGAAACACTATTTCAGCATTACTGGACTCAGAAAGCTGTAAACTGACAATCTTGATCATTGAAGTCCTAACATAAGTTTTTGTGTATATAACTTCTAACACATTAAAAATTGTCTTACAGCATTGCAGAAAACATTGTACTTCATAAGACATAAGCTTGTTTCAGTTTGGCAAGATTTGCACTGAATACTGAATGAAACAGCTTTCTCTAATAGAGAGAAAAGCTTTTGAGCAGATTTGGGCTTGATTTCACTTCATTTCAACAGAAACACTATTTCAGCATTATTGGACTCAGAAAGCTGTAAACTGACAATCTTGATCATTGAAGTCCTAACATAAGTTTTTGTGCATATAACTTCTAACACATTAAAAACTGTCTTACAGCATTGCAGAAAACATTGTACTTCATAAGACATAAGCATGTTTCAGTTTGGCAAGATTTGCACTGAATACTGAATGAAACAGCTTTATCTAATAGAGAGAAAAGCTTTTGAGCAGATTTGGGCTTGATTTCACTTCATTTGAACAGAAACACTATTTCAGCATTACTGGACTCAGAAAGCTGTAAACTGACAATCTTGATCATTGAAGTCCTAACATAAGTTTTTGTGTATATAACTTCTAACACATTAAAAACTGTCTTACAGCATTGCAGAAATCATTGTATTTCATATGGCATAAGCATCTATCAGTTTGGCAAGATTTGCACTGAATACTGAATGAAACCGCATTCTCTATTAGAGAGACAAGCTTTTGAGCAGATTTGGGCTTGATTTCACTTCATTTGAACAGAAACACTATTTCAGCATTACTGGACTCAGAAAGCTGTAAACTGACAATCTTGATCATTGCAGTCCTAACATTAGTTTTTGTGCATATAACTTCTAACACATTAAAAACTGTCTTACAGCATTGCAGAAAACATTTTATTTCATAAGACATAAGCAAGTTTCAGTTTGGCAAGATTTGCACTGAATACTGAATGAAACAGCTTTCTCTAATAGAGAGAAAAGCTTTTGAGCAGATTTGGGCTTGATTTCACTTCATTTGAACAGAAACACTATTTCAGCATTACTGGACTCAGAAAGCTGTAAACTGACAATCTTGATCATTGAAGTCCTAACATAAGTTTTTGTGCATATAACTTCTAACACATTAAAAACTGTCTTACAGCATTGCAGAAAACATTGTACTTCATAAGACAAAAGCTTGTTTCAGTTTGGCAAGATTTGCACTGAATACTGAATGAAACAGCTTTATCTAATAGAGAGAAAAGCTTTTGAGCAGATTTGGGCTTGATTTCACTTCATTTCAACAGAAACACTATTTCAGCATTACTGGACTCAGAAAGCTGTAAACTGACAATCTTGATCATTGAAGTCCTAACATAAGTTTTTGTGCATATAACTTCTAACACATTAAAAACTGTCTTACAGCATTGCAGAAAACATTGTACTTCATAAGGCATAAGCTTGTTTCAGTTTGGCAAGATTTGCACTGAATATTGAATGAAACAGCTTTCTCTAATAGAGAGAAAAGCTTTTGAGCAGATTTGGGCTTGATTTCACTTCATTTGAACAGAAACACTATTTCAACATTACTGGACTCAGAAAGCTGTAAACTGACAATCTTGATCATTGCAGTCCTAACATAAGTTTTTGTGCATATAACTTCTAACACATTAAAAACTGTCTTACAGCATTGCAGAAAACATTGTACTTCATAAGGCATAAGCTTGTTTCAGTTTGGCAAGATTTGCACTGAATACTGAATGAAACAGCTTTATCTAATAGAGAGAAAAGCTTTTGAGCAGATTTGGGCTTGATTTCACTTCATTTGAACAGAAACACTATTTCAGCATTACTGGACTCAGAAAGCTGTAAACTGACAATCTTGATCATTGAAGTCCTAACATAAGTTTTTGTGTATATAACTTCTAACACATTAAAAACTGTCTTACAGCATTGCAGAAATCATTGTATTTCATATGGCATAAGCATCTATCAGTTTGGCAAGATTTGCACTGAATACTGAATGAAACCGCATTCTCTATTAGAGAGACAAGCTTTTGAGCAGATTTGGGCTTGATTTCACTTCATTTGAACAGAAACACTATTTCAGCATTACTGGACTCAGAAAGCTGTAAACTGACAATCTTGATCATTGAAGTCCTAACATAAGTTTTTGTGCATATAACTTCTAACACATTAAAAACTGTCTTACAGCATTGCAGAAAACATTGTACTTCATAAGACATAAGCATGTTTCAGTTTGGCAAGATTTGCACTGAATACTGAATGAAACAGCTTTCTCTAATAGAGAGAAAAGCTTTTGAGCAGATTTGGGCTTGATTTCACTTCATTTGAACAGAAACACTATTTCAGCATTACTGGACTCAGAAAGCTGTAAACTGACAATCTTGATCATTGAAGTCCTAACATAAGTTTTTGTGTATATAACTTCTAACACATTAAAAACTGTCTTACAGCATTGCAGAAATCATTGTATTTCATATGGCATAAGCATCTATCAGTTTGGCAAGATTTGCACTGAATACTTAATGAAACCGCATTCTCTATTAGAGAGACAAGCTTTTGAGCAGATTTGGGCTTGATTTCACTTCATTTGAACAGAAACACTATTTCAGCATTACTGGACTCAGAAAGCTGTAAACTGACAATCTTGATCATTGCAGTCCTAACATTAGTTTTTGTGCATATAACTTCTAACACATTAAAAACTGTCTTACAGCATTGCAGAAAACATTTTATTTCATAAGACATAAGCAAGTTTCAGTTTGGCAAGATTTGCACTGAATACTGAATGAAACAGCTTTCTCTAATAGAGAGAAAAGCTTTTGAGCAGATTTGGGCTTGATTTCACTTCATTTGAACAGAAACACTATTTCAGCATTACTGGACTCAGAAAGCTGTAAACTGACAATCTTGATCATTGAAGTCCTAACATAAGTTTTTGTGCATATAACTTCTAACACATTAAAAACTGTCTTACAGCATTGCAGAAAACATTGTACTTCATAAGACAAAAGCTTGTTTCAGTTTGGCAAGATTTGCACTGAATACTGAATGAAACAGCTTTATCTAATAGAGAGAAAAGCTTTTGAGCAGATTTGGGCTTGATTTCACTTCATTTCAACAGAAACACTATTTCAGCATTACTGGACTCAGAAAGCTGTAAACTGACAATCTTGATCATTGCAGTCCTAACATAAGTTTTTGTGCATATAACTTCTAACACATTAAAAACTGTCTTACAGCATTGCAGAAAACATTGTACTTCATAAGGCATAAGCTTGTTTCAGTTTGGCAAGATTTGCACTGAATACTGAATGAAACAGCTTTATCTAATAGAGAGAAAAGCTTTTGAGCAGATTTGGGCTTGATTTCACTTCATTTGAACAGAAACACTATTTCAGCATTACTGGACTCAGAAAGCTGTAAACTGACAATCTTGATCATTGAAGTCCTAACATAAGTTTTTGTGTATATAACTTCTAACACATTAAAAACTGTCTTACAGCATTGCAGAAATCATTGTATTTCATATGGCATAAGCATCTATCAGTTTGGCAAGATTTGCACTGAATACTGAATGAAACCGCATTCTCTATTAGAGAGACAAGCTTTTGAGCAGATTTGGGCTTGATTTCACTTCATTTGAACAGAAACACTATTTCAGCATTACTGGACTCAGAAAGCTGTAAACTGACAATCTTGATCATTGAAGTCCTAACATAAGTTTTTGTGCATATAACTTCTAACACATTAAAAACTGTCTTACAGCATTGCAGAAAACATTGTACTTCATAAGACATAAGCATGTTTCAGTTTGGCAAGATTTGCACTGAATACTGAATGAAACAGCTTTCTCTAATAGAGAGAAAAGCTTTTGAGCAGATTTGGGCTTGATTTCACTTCATTTGAACAGAAACACTATTTCAGCATTACTGGACTCAGAAAGCTGTAAACTGACAATCTTGATCATTGAAGTCCTAACATAAGTTTTTGTGTATATAACTTCTAACACATTAAAAACTGTCTTACAGCATTGCAGAAATCATTGTATTTCATATGGCATAAGCATCTATCAGTTTGGCAAGATTTGCACTGAATACTGAATGAAACCGCATTCTCTATTAGAGAGACAAGCTTTTGAGCAGATTTGGGCTTGATTTCACTTCATTTGAACAGAAACACTATTTCAACATTACTGGACTCAGAAAGCTGTAAACTGACAATCTTGATCATTGCAGTCCTAACATTAGTTTTTGTGTATATAACTTCTAACACATTAAAAACTGTCTTACAGCATTGCAGAAAACATTTTATTTCATAAGACATAAGCAAGTTTCAGTTTGGCAAGATTTGCACTGAATACTGAATGAAACAGCTTTCTCTAATAGAGAGAAAAGCTTTTGAGCAGATTTGGGCTTGATTTCACTTCATTTGAACAGAAACACTATTTCAGCATTACTGGACTCAGAAAGCTGTAAACTGACAATCTTGATCATTGAAGTCCTAACATAAGTTTTTGTGCATATAACTTCTAACACATTAAAAACTGTCTTACAGCATTGCAGAAAACATTGTACTTCATAAGGCATAAGCTTGTTTCAGTTTGGCAAGATTTGCACTGAATACTGAATGAAACAGCTTTATCTAATAGAGAGAAAAGCTTTTGAGCAGATTTGGGCTTGATTTCACTTTATTTGAACAGAAACACTATTTCAGCATTACTGGACTCAGAAAGCTGTAAACTGACAATCTTGATCATTGCAGTCCTAACATAAGTTTTTGTGCATATAACTTCTAACACATTAAAAACTGTCTTACAGCATTGCAGAAAACATTGTACTTCATAAGGCATAAGCTTGTTTCAGTTTGGCAAGATTTGCACTGAATACTGAATGAAACAGCTTTATCTAATAGAGAGAAAAGCTTTTGAGCAGATTTGGGCTTGATTTCACTTCATTTCAACAGAAACACTATTTCAGCATTACTGGACTCAGAAAGCTGTAAACTGACAATCTTGATCATTGAAGTCCTAACATAAGTTTTTGTGCATATAACTTCTAACACATTAAAAACTGTCTTACAGCATTGCAGAAAACATTGTACTTCATAAGACATAAGCATGTTTCAGTTTGGCAAGATTTGCACTGAATACTGAATGAAACAGCTTTCTCTAATAGAGAGAAAAGCTTTTGAGCAGATTTGGGCTTGATTTCACTTAATTTGAACAGAAACACTATTTCAGCATTACTGGACTCAGAAAGCTGTAAACTGACAATCTTGATCATTGAAGTCCTAACATAAGTTTTTGTGTATATAACTTCTAACACATTAAAAACTGTCTTACAGCATTGCAGAAATCATTGTATTTCATATGGCATAAGCATCTATCAGTTTGGCAAGATTTGCACTGAATACTGAATGAAACCGCATTCTCTATTAGAGAGACAAGCTTTTGAGCAGATTTGGGCTTGATTTCACTTCATTTGAACAGAAACACTATTTCAACATTACTGGACTCAGAAAGCTGTAAACTGACAATCTTGATCATTGCAGTCCTAACATTAGTTTTTGTGTATATAACTTCTAACACATTAAAAACTGTCTTACAGCATTGCAGAAAACATTTTATTTCATAAGACATAAGCAAGTTTCAGTTTGGCAAGATTTGCACTGAATACTGAATGAAACAGCTTTCTCTAATAGAGAGAAAAGCTTTTGAGCAGATTTGGGCTTGATTTCACTTCATTTGAACAGAAACACTATTTCAGCATTACTGGACTCAGAAAGCTGTAAACTGACAATCTTGATCATTGAAGTCCTAACATAAGTTTTTGTGCTTATAACTTCTAACACATTAAAAACTGTCTTACAGCATTGCAGAAAACATTGTACTTCATAAGGCATAAGCTTGTTTCAGTTTGGCAAGATTTGCACTGAATACTGAATGAAACAGCTTTATCTAATAGAGAGAAAAGCTTTTGAGCAGATTTGGGCTTGATTTCACTTCATTTCAACAGAAACACTATTTCAGCATTACTGGACTCAGAAAGCTGTAAACTGACAATCTTGATCATTGAAGTCCTAACATAAGTTTTTGTGCATATAACTTCTAACACATTAAAAACTGTCTTACAGCATTGCAGAAAACATTGTACTTCATAAGGCATAAGCTTGTTTCAGTTTGGCAAGATTTGCACTGAATATTGAATGAAACAGCTTTCTCTAATAGAGAGAAAAGCTTTTGAGCAGATTTGGGCTTGATTTCACTTCATTTGAACAGAAACACTATTTCAACATTACTGGACTCAGAAAGCTGTAAACTGACAATCTTGATCATTGCAGTCCTAACATAAGTTTTTGTGCATATAACTTCTAACACATTAAAAACTGTCTTACAGCATTGCAGAAAACATTGTACTTCATAAGGCATAAGCTTGTTTCAGTTTGGCAAGATTTGCACTGAATACTGAATGAAACAGCTTTATCTAATAGAGAGAAAAGCTTTTGAGCAGATTTGGGCTTGATTTCACTTCATTTGAACAGAAACACTATTTCAGCATTACTGGACTCAGAAAGCTGTAAACTGACAATCTTGATCATTGCAGTCCTAACATAAGTTTTTGTGCATATAACTTCTAACACATTAAAAACTGTCTTACAGCATTGCAGAAAACATTGTACTTCATAAGGCATAAGCTTGTTTCAGTTTGGCAAGATTTGCACTGAATACTGAATGAAACAGCTTTATCTAATAGAGAGAAAAGCTTTTGAGCAGATTTGGGCTTGATTTCACTTCATTTCAACAGAAACACTATTTCAGCATTACTGGACTCAGAAAGCTGTAAACTGACAATCTTGATCATTGAAGTCCTAAAATAAGTTTTTGTGCATATAACTTCTAACACATTAAAAACTGTCTTACAGCATTGCAGAAAACATTGTACTTCATAAGACATAAGCTTGTTTCAGTTTGGCAAGATTTGCACTGAATACTGAATGAAACAGCTTTATCTAATAGAGAGAAAAGCTTTTGAGCAGATTTGGGCTTGATTTCACTTCATTTCAACAGAAACACTATTTCAGCATTACTGGACTCAGAAAGCTGTAAACTGACAATCTTGATCATTGAAGTCCTAACATAAGTTTTTGTGCATATAACTTCTAACACATTAAAAACTGTCTTACAGCATTGCAGAAAACATTGTACTTCATAAGACATAAGCATGTTTCAGTTTGGCAAGATTTGCACTGAATACTGAATGAAACAGCTTTCTCTAATAGAGAGAAAAGCTTTTGAGCAGATTTGGGCTTGATTTCACTTCATTTGAACAGAAACACTATTTCAGCATTACTGGACTCAGAAAGCTGTAAACTGACAATCTTGATCATTGAAGTCCTAACATAAGTTTTTGTGTATATAACTTCTAACACATTAAAAACTGTCTTACAGCATTGCAGAAATCATTGTATTTCATATGGCATAAGCATCTATCAGTTTGGCAAGATTTGCACTGAATACTGAATGAAACCGCATTCTCTATTAGAGAGACAAGCTTTTGAGCAGATTTGGGCTTGATTTCACTTCATTTGAACAGAAACACTATTTCAACATTACTGGACTCAGAAAGCTGTAAACTGACAATCTTGATCATTGCAGTCCTAACATTAGTTTTTGTGTATATAACTTCTAACACATTAAAAACTGTCTTACAGCATTGCAGAAAACATTTTATTTCATAAGACATAAGCAAGTTTCAGTTTGGCAAGATTTGCACTGAATACTGAATGAAACAGCTTTCTCTAATAGAGAGAAAAGCTTTTGAGCAGATTTGGGCTTGATTTCACTTCATTTGAACAGAAACACTATTTCAGCATTACTGGACTCAGAAAGCTGTAAACTGACAATCTTGATCATTGAAGTCCTAACATAAGTTTTTGTGCATATAACTTCTAACACATTAAAAACTGTCTTACAGCATTGCAGAAAACATTGTACTTCATAAGGCATAAGCTTGTTTCAGTTTGGCAAGATTTGCACTGAATACTGAATGAAACAGCTTTATCTAATAGAGAGAAAAGCTTTTGAGCAGATTTGGGCTTGATTTCACTTAATTTCAACAGAAACACTATTTCAGCATTACTGGACTCAGAAAGCTGTAAACTGACAATCTTGATCATTGAAGTCCTAACATAAGTTTTTGTGCATATAACTTCTAACACATTAAAAACTGTCTTACAGCATTGCAGAAAACATTGTACTTCATAAGGCATAAGCTTGTTTCAGTTTGGCAAGATTTGCACTGAATATTGAATGAAACAGCTTTCTCTAATAGAGCGAAAAGCTTTTGAGCAGATTTGGGCTTGATTTCACTTCATTTCAACAGAAACACTATTTCAGCATTACTGGACTCAGAAAGCTGTAAACTGACAATCTTGATCATTGAAGTCCTAACATAAGTTTTTGTGTATATAACTTCTAACACATTAAAAACTGTCTTACAGCATTGCAGAAAACATTGTACTTCATAAGACATAAGCATGTTTCAGTTTGGCAAGATTTCCACTGAATACTGAATGAAACAGCTTTCTCTAATAGAGAGAAAAGCTTTTGAGCAGATTTGGGCTTGATTTCACTTCATTTGAACAGAAACACTATTTCAGCATTACTGGACTCAGAAAGCTGTAAACTGACAATCTTGATCATTGCAGTCCTAACATAAGTTTTTGTGCATATAACTTCTAACACATTAAAAACTGTCTTACAGCATTGCAGAAAACATTGTACTTCATAAGGCATAAGCTTGTTTCAGTTTGGCAAGATTTGCACTGAATACTGAATGAAACAGCTTTCTCTAATAGAGAGAAAAGCTTTTGAGCAGATTTGGGCTTGATTTCACTTCATTTGAACAGAAACACTATTTCAGCATTACTGGACTCAGAAAGCTGTAAACTGACAATCTTGATCATTGCAGTCCTAACATAAGTTTTTGTGCATATAACTTCTAACACATTAAAAACTGTCTTACAGCATTGCAGAAAACATTGTACTTCATAAGGCATAAGCTTGTTTCAGTTTGGCAAGATTTGCACTGAATACTGAATGAAACAGCTTTATCTAATAGAGAGAAAAGCTTTTGAGCAGATTTGGGCTTGATTTCACTTCATTTGAACAGAAACACTATTTCAGCATTACTGGACTCAGAAAGCTGTAAACTGACTATCTTGATCATTGCAGTCCTAACATAAGTTTTTGTGCATATAACTTCTAACACATTAAAAACTGTCTTACAGCATTGCAGAAAACATTGTACTTCATAAGGCATAAGCTTGTTTCAGTTTGGCAAGATTTGCACTGAATACTGAATGAAACAGCTTTATCTAATAGAGAGAAAAGCTTTTGAGCAGATTTGGGCTTGATTTCACTTCATTTCAACAGAAACACTATTTCAGCATTACTGGACTCAGAAAGCTGTAAACTGACAATCTTGATCATTGAAGTCCTAACATAAGTTTTTGTGCATATAACTTCTAACACATTAAAAACTGTCTTACAGCATTGCAGAAAACATTGTACTTCATAAGACATAAGCATGTTTCAGTTTGGCAAGATTTGCACTGAATACTGAATGAAACAGCTTTCTCTAATAGAGAGAAAAGCTTTTGAGCAGATTTGGGCTTGATTTCACTTCATTTGAACAGAAACACTATTTCAGCATTACTGGACTCAGAAAGCTGTAAACTGACAATCTTGATCATTGAAGTCCTAACATAAGTTTTTGTGTATATCACTTCTAACACATTAAAAACTGTCTTACAGCATTGCAGAAATCATTGTATTTCATATGGCATAAGCATCTATCAGTTTGGCAAGATTTGCACTGAATACTGAATGAAACCGCATTCTCTATTAGAGAGACAAGCTTTTGAGCAGATTTGGGCTTGATTTCACTTCATTTGAACAGAAACACTATTTCAACATTACTGGACTCAGAAAGCTGTAAACTGACAATCTTGATCATTGCAGTCCTAACATTAGTTTTTGTGTATATAACTTCTAACACATTAAAAACTGTCTTACAGCATTGCAGAAAACATTTTATTTCATAAGACATAAGCAAGTTTCAGTTTGGCAAGATTTGCACTGAATACTGAATGAAACAGCTTTCTCTAATAGAGAGAAAAGCTTTTGAGCAGATTTGGGCTTGATTTCACTTCATTTGAACAGAAACACTATTTCAGCATTACTGGACTCAGAAAGCTGTAAACTGACAATCTTGATCATTGAAGTCCTAACATAAGTTTTTGTGCATATAACTTCTAACACATTAAAAACTGTCTTACAGCATTGCAGAAAACATTGTACTTCATAAGGCATAAGCTTGTTTCAGTTTGGCAAGATTTGCACTGAATACTGAATGAAACAGCTTTCTCTAATAGAGAGAAAAGCTTTTGAGCAGATTTGGGCTTGATTTCACTTCATTTGAACAGAAACACTATTTCAGCATTACTGGACTCAGAAAGCTGTAAACTGACAATCTTGATCATTGAAGTCCTAACATAAGTTTTTGTGCATATAACTTCTAACACATTAAAAACTGTCTTACAGCATTGCAGAAAACATTGTACTTCATAAGGCATAAGCTTGTTTCAGTTTGGCAAGATTTGCACTGAATATTGAATGAAACAGCTTTCTCTAATAGAGAGAAAAGCTTTTGAGCAGATTTGGGCTTGATTTCACTTCATTTCAACAGAAACACTATTTCAGCATTACTGGACACAGAAAGCTGTAAACTGACAATCTTGATCATTGAAGTCCTAACATAAGTTTTTGTGCATATAACTTCTAA
Organism: Carassius gibelio; assembly: GCF_023724105.1. NCBI lineage: Eukaryota > Metazoa > Chordata > Actinopteri > Cypriniformes > Cyprinidae > Carassius > Carassius gibelio. Next base: position 1,742,395 of record NC_068372.1, read on the forward strand.
CACATTAAAAACTGTCTTACAGCATTGCAGAAAACATTGTACTTCATAAGACATAAGCATGTTTCAGTTTGGCAAGATTTCCACTGAATACTGAATGAAACAGCTTTCTCTAATAGAGAGAAAAGCTTTTGAGCAGATTTGGGCTTGATTTCACTTCATTTGAACAGAAACACTATTTCAGCATTACTGGACTCAGAAAGCTGTAAACTGACAATCTTGATCATTGAAGTCCTAACATAAGTTTTTGTGCATATAACTTCTAACACATTAAAAACTGTCTTACAGCATTGCAGAAAACATTGTACTTCATAAGGCATAAGCTTGTTTCAGTTTGGCAAGATTTGCACTGAATATTGAATGAAACAGCTTTCTCTAATAGAGAGAAAAGCTTTTGAGCAGATTTGGGCTTGATTTCACTTCATTTCAACAGAAACACTATTTCAGCATTACTGGACTCAGAAAGCTGTAAACTGACAATCTTGATCATTGAAGTCCTAACATAAGTTTTTGTGCATATAACTTCTAACACATTAAAAACTGTCTTACAGCATTGCAGAAAACATTGTACTTCATAAGACATAAGCATGTTTCAGTTTGGCAAGATTTGCACTGAATACTGAATGAAACAGCTTTCTCTAATAGAGAGAAAAGCTTTTGAGCAGATTTGGGCTTGATTTCACTTCATTTGAACAGAAACACTATTTCAGCATTACTGGACTCAGAAAGCTGTAAACTGACAATCTTGATCATTGAAGTCCTAACATAAGTTTTTGTGTATATAACTTCTAACACATTAAAAACTGTCTTACAGCATTGCAGAAATCATTGTATTTCATATGGCATAAGCATCTATCAGTTTGGCAAGATTTGCACTGAATACTGAATGAAACCGCATTCTCTATTAGAGAGACAAGCTTTTGAGCAGATTTGGGCTTGATTTCACTTCATTTGAACAGAAACACTATTTCAACATTACTGGACTCAGAAAGCTGTAAACTGACAATCTTGATCATTGCAGTCCTAACATTAGTTTTTGTGTATATAACTTCTAACACATTAAAAACTGTCTTACAGCATTGCAGAAATCATTGTATTTCATATGGCATAAGCATCTATCAGTTTGGCAAGATTTGCACTGAATACTGAATGAAACCGCATTCTCTATTAGAGAGACAAGCTTTTGAGCAGATTTGGGCTTGATTTCACTTCATTTGAACAGAAACACTATTTCAACATTACTGGACTCAGAAAGCTGTAAACTGACAATCTTGATCATTGCAGTCCTAACATTAGTTTTTGTGTATATAACTTCTAACACATTAAAAACTGTCTTACAGCATTGCAGAAAACATTTTATTTCATAAGACATAAGCAAGTTTCAGTTTGGCAAGATTTGCACTGAATACTGAATGAAACAGCTTTCTCTAATAGAGAGAAAAGCTTTTGAGCAGATTTGGGCTTGATTTCACTTCATTTGAACAGAAACACTATTTCAGCATTACTGGACTCAGAAAGCTGTAAACTGACAATCTTGATCATTGAAGTCCTAACATAAGTTTTTGTGCATATAACTTCTAACACATTAAAAACTGTCTTACAGCATTGCAGAAAACATTGTACTTCATAAGGCATAAGCTTGTTTCAGTTTGGCAAGATTTGCACTGAATATTGAATGAAACAGCTTTCTCTAATAGAGAGAAAAGCTTTTGAGCAGATTTGGGCTTGATTTCACTTCATTTGAACAGAAACACTATTTCAGCATTACTGGACTCAGAAAGCTGTAAACTGACAATCTTGATCATTGAAGTCCTAACATAAGTTTTTGTGCATATAACTTCTAACACATTAAAAACTGTCTTACAGCATTGCAGAAAACATTGTACTTCATAAGGCATAAGCTTGTTTCAGTTTGGCAAGATTTGCACTGAATACTGAATGAAACAGCTTTATCTAATAGAGAGAAAAGCTTTTGAGCAGATTTGGGCTTGATTTCACTTCATTTCAACAGAAACACTATTTCAGCATTACTGGACTCAGAAAGCTGTAAACTGACAATCTTGATCATTGAAGTCCTAACATAAGTTTTTGTGCATATAACTTCTAACACATTAAAAACTGTCTTACAGCATTGCAGAAAACATTGTACTTCATAAGGCATAAGCTTGTTTCAGTTTGTCAAGATTTGCACTGAATATTGAATAAAACAACTTTCTCTAATAGAGAGAAAAGCTTTTGAGCAGATTTGGGCTTGATTTCACTTCATTTGAACAGAAACACTATTTCAACATTACTGGACTCAGAAAGCTGTAAACTGACAATCTTGATCATTGCAGTCCTAACATATGTTTTTGTGCATATAACTTCTAACACATTAAAAACTGTCTTACAGCATTGCAGAAAACATTGTACTTCATAAGGCATAAGCTTGTTTCAGTTTGGCAAGATTTGCACTGAATACTGAATGAAACAGCTTTATCTAATAGAGAGAAAAGCTTTTGAGCAGATTTGGGCTTGATTTCACTTCATTTCAACAGAAACACTATTTCAGCATTACTGGACTCAGAAAGCTGTAAACTGACAATCTTGATCATTGAAGTCCTAAAATAAGTTTTTGTGCATATAACTTCTAACACATTAAAAACTGTCTTACAGCATTGCAGAAAACATTGTACTTCATAAGACATAAGCTTGTTTCAGTTTGGCAAGATTTGCACTGAATACTGAATGAAACAGCTTTATCTAATAGAGAGAAAAGCTTTTGAGCAGATTTGGGCTTGATTTCACTTCATTTCAACAGAAACACTATTTCAGCATTACTGGACTCAGAAAGCTGTAAACTGACAATCTTGATCATTGAAGTCCTAACATAAGTTTTTGTGCATATAACTTCTAACACATTAAAAACTGTCTTACAGCATTGCAGAAAACATTGTACTTCATAAGACATAAGCATGTTTCAGTTTGGCAAGATTTGCACTGAATACTGAATGAAACAGCTTTCTCTAATAGAGAGAAAAGCTTTTGAGCAGATTTGGGCTTGATTTCACTTCATTTGAACAGAAACACTATTTCAGCATTACTGGACTCAGAAAGCTGTAAACTGACAATCTTGATCATTGAAGTCCTAACATAAGTTTTTGTGTATATAACTTCTAACACATTAAAAACTGTCTTACAGCATTGCAGAAATCATTGTATTTCATATGGCATAAGCATCTATCAGTTTGGCAAGATTTGCACTGAATACTGAATGAAACCGCATTCTCTATTAGAGAGACAAGCTTTTGAGCAGATTTGGGCTTGATTTCACTTCATTTGAACAGAAACACTATTTCAACATTACTGGACTCAGAAAGCTGTAAACTGACAATCTTGATCATTGCAGTCCTAACATTAGTTTTTGTGTATATAACTTCTAACACATTAAAAACTGTCTTACAGCATTGCAGAAAACATTTTATTTCATAAGACATAAGCAAGTTTCAGTTTGGCAAGATTTGCACTGAATACTGAATGAAACAGCTTTCTCTAATAGAGAGAAAAGCTTTTGAGCAGATTTGGGCTTGATTTCACTTCATTTGAACAGAAACACTATTTCAGCATTACTGGACTCAGAAAGCTGTAAACTGACAATCTTGATCATTGAAGTCCTAACATAAGTTTTTGTGCATATAACTTCTAACACATTAAAAACTGTCTTACAGCATTGCAGAAAACATTGTACTTCATAGGCATAAGCTTGTTTCAGTTTGGCAAGATTTGCACTGAATACTGAATGAAACAGCTTTATCTAATAGAGAGAAAAGCTTTTGAGCAGATTTGGGCTTGATTTCACTTCATTTCAACAGAAACACTATTTCAGCATTACTGGACTCAGAAAGCTGTAAACTGACAATCTTGATCATTGAAGTCCTAACATAAGTTTTTGTGCATATAACTTCTAACACATTAAAAACTGTCTTACAGCATTGCAGAAAACATTGTACTTCATAAGGCATAAGCTTGTTTCAGTTTGGCAAGATTTGCACTGAATATTGAATGAAACAGCTTTCTCTAATAGAGAGAAAAGCTTTTGAGCAGATTTGGGCTTGATTTCACTTCATTTGAACAGAAACACTATTTCAACATTACTGGACTCAGAAAGCTGTAAACTGACAATCTTGATCATTGCAGTCCTAACATAAGTTTTTGTGCATATAACTTCTAACACATTAAAAACTGTCTTACAGCATTGCAGAAAACATTGTACTTCATAAGGCATAAGCTTGTTTCAGTTTGGCAAGATTTGCACTGAATACTGAATGAAACAGCTTTATCTAATAGAGAGAAAAGCTTTTGAGCAGATTTGGGCTTGATTTCACTTCATTTCAACAGAAACACTATTTCAGCATTACTGGACTCAGAAAGCTGTAAACTGACAATCTTGATCATTGAAGTCCTAACATAAGTTTTTGTGTATATAACTTCTAACACATTAAAAACTGTCTTACAGCATTGCAGAAATCATTGTATTTCATATGGCATAAGCATCTATCAGTTTGGCAAGATTTGCACTGAATACTGAATGAAACCGCATTCTCTATTAGAGAGACAAGCTTTTGAGCAGATTTGGGCTTGATTTCACTTCATTTGAACAGAAACACTATTTCAACATTACTGGACTCAGAAAGCTGTAAACTGACAATCTTGATCATTGCAGTCCTAACATTAGTTTTTGTGTATATAACTTCTAACACATTAAAAACTGTCTTACAGCATTGCAGAAAACATTTTATTTCATAAGACATAAGCAAGTTTCAGTTTGGCAAGATTTGCACTGAATACTGAATGAAACAGCTTTCTCTAATAGAGAGAAAAGCTTTTGAGCAGATTTGGGCTTGATTTCACTTCATTTGAACAGAAACACTATTTCAGCATTACTGGACTCAGAAAGCTGTAAACTGACAATCTTGATCATTGAAGTCCTAACATAAGTTTTTGTGCATATAACTTCTAACACATTAAAAACTGTCTTACAGCATTGCAGAAAACATTGTACTTCATAAGGCATAAGCTTGTTTCAGTTTGGCAAGATTTGCACTGAATACTGAATGAAACAGCTTTATCTAATAGAGAGAAAAGCTTTTGAGCAGATTTGGGCTTGATTTCACTTCATTTCAACAGAAACACTATTTCAGCATTACTGGACTCAGAAAGCTGTAAACTGACAATCTTGATCATTGAAGTCCTAACATAAGTTTTTGTGTATATAACTTCTAACACATTAAAAACTGTCTTACAGCATTGCAGAAATCATTGTATTTCATATGGCATAAGCATCTATCAGTTTGGCAAGATTTGCACTGAATACTGAATGAAACCGCATTCTCTATTAGAGAGACAAGCTTTTGAGCAGATTTGGGCTTGATTTCACTTCATTTGAACAGAAACACTATTTCAACATTACTGGACTCAGAAAGCTGTAAACTGACAATCTTGATCATTGCAGTCCTAACATTAGTTTTTGTGTATATAACTTCTAACACATTAAAAACTGTCTTACAGCATTGCAGAAAACATTTTATTTCATAAGACATAAGCAAGTTTCAGTTTGGCAAGATTTGCACTGAATACTGAATGAAACAGCTTTCTCTAATAGAGAGAAAAGCTTTTGAGCAGATTTGGGCTTGATTTCACTTCATTTGAACAGAAACACTATTTCAGCATTACTGGACTCAGAAAGCTGTAAACTGACAATCTTGATCATTGAAGTCCTAACATAAGTTTTTGTGCATATAACTTCTAACACATTAAAAACTGTCTTACAGCATTGCAGAAAACATTGTACTTCATAAGGCATAAGCTTGTTTCAGTTTGGCAAGATTTGCACTGAATATTGAATGAAACAGCTTTCTCTAATAGAGAGAAAAGCTTTTGAGCAGATTTGGGCTTGATTTCACTTCATTTGAACAGAAACACTATTTCAGCATTACTGGACTCAGAAAGCTGTAAACTGACAATCTTGATCATTGCAGTCCTAACATAAGTTTTTGTGCATATAACTTCTAACACATTAAAAACTGTCTTACAGCATTGCAGAAAACATTGTACTTCATAAGGCATAAGCTTGTTTCAGTTTGGCAAGATTTGCACTGAATACTGAATGAAACAGCTTTATCTAATAGAGAGAAAAGCTTTTGAGCAGATTTGGGCTTGATTTCACTTCATTTCAACAGAAACACTATTTCAGCATTACTGGACTCAGAAAGCTGTAAACTGACAATCTTGATCATTGAAGTCCTAACATTAGTTTTTGTGCATATAACTTCTAACACATTAAAAACTGTCTTACAGCATTGCAGAAAACATTGTACTTCATAAGACATAAGCTTGTTTCAGTTTGGCAAGATTTGCACTGAATACTGAATGAAACAGCTTTATCTAATAGAGAGAAAAGCTTTTGAGCAGATTTGGGCTTGATTTCACTTCATTTCAACAGAAACACTATTTCAGCATTACTGGACTCAGAAAGCTGTAAACTGACAATCTTGATAATTGAAGTCCTAACATAAGTTTTTGTGCATATAACTTCTAACACATTAAAAACTGTCTTACAGCATTGCAGAAAACACTGTACTTCATAAGACATAAGCATGTTTCAGTTTGGCAAGATTTGCACTGAATACTGAATGAAACAGCTTTCTCTAATAGAGAGAAAAGCTTTTGAGCAGATTTGGGCTTGATTTCACTTCATTTGAACAGAAACACTATTTCAGCATTACTGGACTCAGAAAGCTGTAAACTGACAATCTTGATCATTGCAGTCCTAACATTAGTTTTTGTGTATATAACTTCTAACACATTAAAAACTGTCTTACAGCATTGCAGAAAACATTTTATTTCATAAGACATAAGCAAGTTTCAGTTTGGCAAGATTTGCACTGAATACTGAATGAAACCGCATTCTCTATTAGAGAGACAAGCTTTTGAGCAGATTTGGGCTTGATTTCACTTCATTTGAACAGAAACACTATTTCAGCATTACTGGACTCAGAAAGCTGTAAACTGACAATCTTGATCATTGAAGTCCTAACATAAGTTTTTGTGCATATAACTTCTAACACATTAAAAACTGTCTTACAGCATTGCAGAAAACATTGTACTTCATAAGGCATAAGCTTGTTTCAGTTTGGCAAGATTTGCACTGAATATTGAATGAAACAGCTTTATCTAATAGAGAGAAAAGCTTTTGAGCAGATTTGGGCTTGATTTCACTTCATTTCAACAGAAACACTATATCAGCATTACTGGACTCAGAAAGCTGTAAACTGACAATCTTGATCATTGAAGTCCTAACATAAGTTTTTGTGCATATAACTTCTAACACATTAAAAACTGTCTTACAGCATTGCAGAAAACATTGTACTTCATAAGACAAAAGCTTGTTTCAGTTTGGCAAGATTTGCACTGAATACTGAATGAAACAGCTTTATCTAATAGAGAGAAAAGCTTTTGAGCAGATTTGGGCTTGATTTCACTTCATTTCAACAGAAACACTATTTCAGCATTACTGGACTCAGAAAGCTGTAAACTGACAATCTTGATCATTGAAGTCCTAACATAAGTTTTTGTGCATATAACTTCTAACACATTAAAAACTGTCTTACAGCATTGCAGAAAACATTGTACTTCATAAGGCATAAGCTTGTTTCAGTTTGGCAAGATTTGCACTGAATATTGAATGAAACAGCTTTCTCTAATAGAGAGACAAGCTTTTGAGCAGATTTGGGCTTGATTTCACTTCATTTGAACAGAAACACTATTTCAACATTACTGGACTCAGAAAGCTGTAAACTGACAATCTTGATCATTGCAGTCCTAACATAAGTTTTTGTGCATATAACTTCTAACACATTAAAAACTGTCTTAACAGCATTGCAGAAAACATTGTACTTCATAAGGCATAAGCTTGTTTCAGTTTGGCAAGATTTGCACTGAATACTGAATGAAACAGCTTTATCTAATAGAGAGAAAAGCTTTTGAGCAGATTTGGGCTTGATTTCACTTCATTTCAACAGAAACACTATTTCAGCATTACTGGACTCAGAAAGCTGTAAACTGACAATCTTGATCATTGAAGTCCTAACATAAGTTTTTGTGCATATAACTTCTAACACATTAAAAACTGTCTTACAGCATTGCAGAAAACATTGTACTTCATAAGACATAAGCATGTTTCAGTTTGGCAAGATTTCCACTGAATACTGAATGAAACAGCTTTCTCTAATAGAGAGAAAAGCTTTTGAGCAGATTTGGGCTTGATTTCACTTCATTTGAACAGAAACACTATTTCAGCATTACTGGACTCAGAAAGCTGTAAACTGACAATCTTGATCATTGAAGTCCTAACATAAGTTTTTGTGTATATAACTTCTAACACATTAAAAACTGTCTTACAGCATTGCAGAAATCATTGTATTTCATATGGCATAAGCATCTATCAGTTTGGCAAGATTTGCACTGAATACTGAATGAAACAGCTTTCTCTAATAGAGAGAAAAGCTTTTGAGCAGATTTGGGCTTGATTTCACTTCATTTGAACAGAAACACTATTTCAGCATTACTGGACTCAGAAAGCTGTAAACTGACAATCTTGATCATTGCAGTCCTAACATAAGTTTTTGTGCATATAACTTCTAACACATTAAAAACTGTCTTACAGCATTGCAGAAAACATTGTACTTCATAAGACATAAGCATGTTTCAGTTTGGCAAGATTTGCACTGAATACTGAATGAAACAGCTTTATCTAATAGAGAGAAAAGCTTTTGAGCAGATTTGGGCTTGATTTCACTTCATTTCAACAGAAACACTATTTCAGCATTACTGGACTCAGAAAGCTGTAAACTGACAATCTTGATCATTGAAGTCCTAACATTAGTTTTTGTGCATATAACTTCTAACACATTAAAAACTGTCTTACAGCATTGCAGAAAACATTGTACTTCATAAGACATAAGCTTGTTTCAGTTTGGCAAGATTTGCACTGAATACTGAATGAAACAGCTTTATCTAATAGAGAGAAAAGCTTTTGAGCAGATTTGGGCTTGATTTCACTTCATTTGAACAGAAACACTATTTCAGCATTACTGGACTCAGAAAGCTGTAAACTGACAATCTTGATAATTGAAGTCCTAACATAAGTTTTTGTGCATATAACTTCTAACACATTAAAAACTGTCTTACAGCATTGCAGAAAACACTGTACTTCATAAGACATAAGCATGTTTCAGTTTGGCAAGATTTGCACTGAATACTGAATGAAACAGCTTTCTCTAATAGAGAGAAAAGCTTTTGAGCAGATTTGGGCTTGATTTCACTTCATTTGAACAGAAACACTATTTCAGCATTACTGGACTCAGAAAGCTGTAAACTGACAATCTTGATCATTGCAGTCCTAACATTAGTTTTTGTGTATATAACTTCTAACACATTAAAAACTGTCTTACAGCATTGCAGAAAACATTTTATTTCATAAGACATAAGCAAGTTTCAGTTTGGCAAGATTTGCACTGAATACTGAATGAAACCGCATTCTCTATTAGAGAGACAAGCTTTTGAGCAGATTTGGGCTTGATTTCACTTCATTTCAACAGAAACACTATTTCAGCATTACTGGACTCAGAAAGCTGTAAACTGACAATCTTGATAATTGAAGTCCTAACATAAGTTTTTGTGCATATAACTTCTAACACATTAAAAACTGTCTTACAGCATTGCAGAAAACACTGTACTTCATAAGACATAAGCATGTTTCAGTTTGGCAAGATTTGCACTGAATACTGAATGAAACAGCTTTCTCTAATAGAGAGAAAAGCTTTTGAGCAGATTTGGGCTTGATTTCACTTCATTTGAACAGAAACACTATTTCAGCATTACTGGACTCAGAAAGCTGTAAACTGACAATCTTGATCATTGCAGTCCTAACATTAGTTTTTGTGTATATAACTTCTAACACATTAAAAACTGTCTTACAGCATTGCAGAAAACATTTTATTTCATAAGACATAAGCAAGTTTCAGTTTGGCAAGATTTGCACTGAATACTGAATGAAACCGCATTCTCTATTAGAGAGACAAGCTTTTGAGCAGATTTGGGCTTGATTTCACTTCATTTGAACAGAAACACTATTTCAGCATTACTGGACTCAGAAAGCTGTAAACTGACAATCTTGATCATTGAAGTCCTAACATAAGTTTTTGTGCATATAACTTCTAACACATTAAAAACTGTCTTACAGCATTGCAGAAAACATTGTACTTCATAAGGCATAAGCTTGTTTCAGTTTGGCAAGATTTGCACTGAATATTGAATGAAACAGCTTTATCTAATAGAGAGAAAAGCTTTTGAGCAGATTTGGGCTTGATTTCACTTCATTTCAACAGAAACACTATATCAGCATTACTGGACTCAGAAAGCTGTAAACTGACAATCTTGATCATTGAAGTCCTAACATAAGTTTTTGTGCATATAACTTCTAACACATTAAAAACTGTCTTACAGCATTGCAGAAAACATTGTACTTCATAAGACAAAAGCTTGTTTCAGTTTGGCAAGATTTGCACTGAATACTGAATGAAACAGCTTTATCTAATAGAGAGAAAAGCTTTTGAGCAGATTTGGGCTTGATTTCACTTCATTTCAACAGAAACACTATTTCAGCATTACTGGACTCAGAAAGCTGTAAACTGACAATCTTGATCATTGAAGTCCTAACATAAGTTTTTGTGCATATAACTTCTAACACATTAAAAACTGTCTTACAGCATTGCAGAAAACATTGTACTTCATAAGGCATAAGCTTGTTTCAGTTTGGCAAGATTTGCACTGAATATTGAATGAAACAGCTTTCTCTAATAGAGAGACAAGCTTTTGAGCAGATTTGGGCTTGATTTCACTTCATTTGAACAGAAACACTATTTCAACATTACTGGACTCAGAAAGCTGTAAACTGACAATCTTGATCATTGCAGTCCTAACATAAGTTTTTGTGCATATAACTTCTAACACATTAAAAACTGTCTTAACAGCATTGCAGAAAACATTGTACTTCATAAGGCATAAGCTTGTTTCAGTTTGGCAAGATTTGCACTGAATACTGAATGAAACAGCTTTATCTAATAGAGAGAAAAGCTTTTGAGCAGATTTGGGCTTGATTTCACTTCATTTCAACAGAAACACTATTTCAGCATTACTGGACTCAGAAAGCTGTAAACTGACAATCTTGATCATTGAAGTCCTAACATAAGTTTTTGTGCATATAACTTCTAACACATTAAAAACTGTCTTACAGCATTGCAGAAAACATTGTACTTCATAAGACATAAGCATGTTTCAGTTTGGCAAGATTTCCACTGAATACTGAATGAAACAGCTTTCTCTAATAGAGAGAAAAGCTTTTGAGCAGATTTGGGCTTGATTTCACTTCATTTGAACAGAAACACTATTTCAGCATTACTGGACTCAGAAAGCTGTAAACTGACAATCTTGATCATTGAAGTCCTAACATAAGTTTTTGTGTATATAACTTCTAACACATTAAAAACTGTCTTACAGCATTGCAGAAATCATTGTATTTCATATGGCATAAGCATCTATCAGTTTGGCAAGATTTGCACTGAATACTGAATGAAACAGCTTTCTCTAATAGAGAGAAAAGCTTTTGAGCAGATTTGGGCTTGATTTCACTTCATTTGAACAGAAACACTATTTCAGCATTACTGGACTCAGAAAGCTGTAAACTGACAATCTTGATCATTGCAGTCCTAACATAAGTTTTTGTGCATATAACTTCTAACACATTAAAAACTGTCTTACAGCATTGCAGAAAACATTGTACTTCATAAGACATAAGCATGTTTCAGTTTGGCAAGATTTGCACTGAATACTGAATGAAACAGCTTTATCTAATAGAGAGAAAAGCTTTTGAGCAGATTTGGGCTTGATTTCACTTCATTTCAACAGAAACACTATTTCAGCATTACTGGACTCAGAAAGCTGTAAACTGACAATCTTGATCATCTGACAATCTTGATCATTGAAGTCCTAACATTAGTTTTTGTGCATATAACTTCTAACACATTAAAAACTGTCTTACAGCATTGCAGAAAACATTGTACTTCATAAGACATAAGCTTGTTTCAGTTTGGCAAGATTTGCACTGAATACTGAATGAAACAGCTTTATCTAATAGAGAGAAAAGCTTTTGAGCAGATTTGGGCTTGATTTCACTTCATTTGAACAGAAACACTATTTCAGCATTACTGGACTCAGAAAGCTGTAAACTGACAATCTTGATAATTGAAGTCCTAACATAAGTTTTTGTGCATATAACTTCTAACACATTAAAAACTGTCTTACAGCATTGCAGAAAACACTGTACTTCATAAGACATAAGCATGTTTCAGTTTGGCAAGATTTGCACTGAATACTGAATGAAACAGCTTTCTCTAATAGAGAGAAAAGCTTTTGAGCAGATTTGGGCTTGATTTCACTTCATTTGAACAGAAACACTATTTCAGCATTACTGGACTCAGAAAGCTGTAAACTGACAATCTTGATCATTGCAGTCCTAACATTAGTTTTTGTGTATATAACTTCTAACACATTAAAAACTGTCTTACAGCATTGCAGAAAACATTTTATTTCATAAGACATAAGCAAGTTTCAGTTTGGCAAGATTTGCACTGAATACTGAATGAAACCGCATTCTCTATTAGAGAGACAAGCTTTTGAGCAGATTTGGGCTTGATTTCACTTCATTTGAACAGAAACACTATTTCAGCATTACTGGACTCAGAAAGCTGTAAACTGACAATCTTGATCAATGAAGTCCTAACATAAGTTTTTGTGCATATAACTTCTAACACATTAAAAACTGTCTTACAGCATTGCAGAAAACATTGTACTTCATAAGGCATAAGCTTGTTTCAGTTTGGCAAGATTTGCACTGAATACTGAATGAAACAGCTTTATCTAATAGAGAGAAAAGCTTTTGAGCAGATTTGGGCTTGATTTCACTTCATTTCAACAGAAACACTATTTCAGCATTACTGGACTCAGAAAGCTGTAAACTGACAATCTTGATCATTGAAGTCCTAACATAAGTTTTTGTGCATATAACTTCTAACACATTAAAAACTGTCTTACAGCATTGCAGAAAACATTGTACTTCATAAGACAAAAGCTTGTTTCAGTTTGGCAAGATTTGCACTGAATACTGAATGAAACAGCTTTATCTAATAGAGAGAAAAGCTTTTGAGCAGATTTGGGCTTGATTTCACTTCATTTCAACAGAAACACTATTTCAGCATTACTGGACTCAGAAAGCTGTAAACTGACAATCTTGATCATTGAAGTCCTAACATAAGTTTTTGTGCATATAACTTCTAACACATTAAAAACTGTCTTACAGCATTGCAGAAAACATTGTACTTCATAAGGCATAAGCTTGTTTCAGTTTGGCAAGATTTGCACTGAATATTGAATGAAACAGCTTTCTCTAATAGAGAGACAAGCTTTTGAGCAGATTTGGGCTTGATTTCACTTCATTTGAACAGAAACACTATTTCAACATTACTGGACTCAGAAAGCTGTAAACTGACAATCTTGATCATTGCAGTCCTAACATAAGTTTTTGTGCATATAACTTCTAACACATTAAAAACTGTCTTACAGCATTGCAGAAAACATTGTACTTCATAAGACATAAGCATGTTTCAGTTTGGCAAGATTTCCACTGAATACTGAATGAAACAGCTTTCTCTAATAGAGAGAAAAGCTTTTGAGCAGATTTGGGCTTGATTTCACTTCATTTGAACAGAAACACTATTTCAGCATTACTGGACTCAGAAAGCTGTAAACTGACAATCTTGATCATTGAAGTCCTAACATAAGTTTTTGTGTATATAACTTCTAACACATTAAAAACTGTCTTACAGCATTGCAGAAAACATTTTATTTCATAAGACATAAGCAAGTTTCAGTTTGGCAAGATTTGCACTGAATACTGAATGAAACAGCTTTCTCTAATAGAGAGAAAAGCTTTTGAGCAGATTTGGGCTTGATTTCACTTCATTTGAACAGAAACACTATTTCAGCATTACTGGACTCAGAAAGCTGTAAACTGACAATCTTGATCATTGCAGTCCTAACATTAGTTTTTGTGTATATAACTTCTAACACATTAAAAACTGTCTTACAGCATTGCAGAAAACATTTTATTTCATAAGACATAAGCAAGTTTCAGTTTGGCAAGATTTGCACTGAATACTGAATGAAACAGCTTTCTCTAATAGAGAGAAAAGCTTTTGAGCAGATTTGGGCTTGATTTCACTTCATTTGAACAGAAACACTATTTCAGCATTACTGGACTCAGAAAGCTGTAAACTGACAATCTTGATCATTGAAGTCCTAACATAAGTTTTTGTGCATATAACTTCTAACACATTAAAAACTGTCTTACAGCATTGCAGAAAACATTGTACTTCATAAGGCATAAGCTTGTTTCAGTTTGGCAAGATTTGCACTGAATATTGAATGAAACAGCTTTCTCTAATAGAGAGAAAAGCTTTTGAGCAGATTTGGGCTTGATTTCACTTAATTTGAACAGAAACACTATTTCAGCATTACTGGACTCAGAAAGCTGTAAACTGACAATCTTGATCATTGCAGTCCTAACATAAGTTTTTGTGCATATAACTTCTAACACATTAAAAACTGTCTTACAGCATTGCAGAAAACATTGTACTTCATAAGGCATAAGCTTGTTTCAGTTTGGCAAGATTTGCACTGAATATTGAATGAAACAGCTTTCTCTAATAGAGAGAAAAGCTTTTGAGCAGATTTGGGCTTGATTTCACTTCATTTCAACAGAAACACTATTTCAGCATTACTGGACTCAGAAAGCTGTAAACTGACAATCTTGATCATTGCAGTCCTAACATAAGTTTTTGTGCATATAACTTCTAACACATTAAAAACTGTCTTACAGCATTGCAGAAAACATTGTACTTCATAAGGCATAAGCTTGTTTCAGTTTGGCAAGATTTGCACTGAATACTGAATGAAACAGCTTTATCTAATAGAGAGAAAAGCTTTTGAGCAGATTTGGGCTTGATTTCACTTCATTTCAACAGAAACACTATTTCAGCATTACTGGACTCAGAAAGCTGTAAACTGACAATCTTGATCATTGAAGTCCTAACATAAGTTTTTGTGTATATAACTTCTAACACATTAAAAACTGTCTTACAGCATTGCAGAAATCATTGTATTTCATATGGCATAAGCATCTATCAGTTTGGCAAGATTTGCACTGAATACTGAATGAAACCGCATTCTCTATTAGAGAGACAAGCTTTTGAGCAGATTTGGGCTTGATTTCACTTCATTTGAACAGAAACACTATTTCAACATTTCTGGACTCAGAAAGCTGTAAACTGACAATCTTGATCATTGCAGTCCTAACATTAGTTTTTGTGTATATAACTTCTAACACATTAAAAACTGTCTTACAGCATTGCAGAAAACATTTTATTTCATAAGACATAAGCAAGTTTCAGTTTGGCAAGATTTGCACTGAATACTGAATGAAACAGCTTTCTCTAATAGAGAGAAAAGCTTTTGAGCAGATTTGGGCTTGATTTCACTTCATTTGAACAGAAACACTATTTCAGCATTACTGGACTCAGAAAGCTGTAAACTGACAATCTTGATCATTGAAGTCCTAACATAAGTTTTTGTGCATATAACTTCTAACACATTAAAAACTGTCTTACAGCATTGCAGAAAACATTGTACTTCATAAGGCATAAGCTTGTTTCAGTTTGGCAAGATTTGCACTGAATATTGAATGAAACAGCTTTCTCTAATAGAGAGAAAAGCTTTTGAGCAGATTTGGGCTTGATTTCACTTAATTTGAACAGAAACACTATTTCAGCATTACTGGACTCAGAAAGCTGTAAACTGACAATCTTGATCATTGCAGTCCTAACATAAGTTTTTGTGCATATAACTTCTAACACATTAAAAACTGTCTTACAGCATTGCAGAAAACATTGTACTTCATAAGGCATAAGCTTGTTTCAGTTTGGCAAGATTTGCACTGAATATTGAATGAAACAGCTTTCTCTAATAGAGAGAAAAGCTTTTGAGCAGATTTGGGCTTGATTTCACTTCATTTCAACAGAAACACTATTTCAGCATTACTGGACTCAGAAAGCTGTAAACTGACAATCTTGATCATTGCAGTCCTAACATAAGTTTTTGTGCATATAACTTCTAACACATTAAAAACTGTCTTACAGCATTGCAGAAAACATTGTACTTCATAAGGCATAAGCTTGTTTCAGTTTGGCAAGATTTGCACTGAATACTGAATGAAACAGCTTTATCTAATAGAGAGAAAAGCTTTTGAGCAGATTTGGGCTTGATTTCACTTCATTTCAACAGAAACACTATTTCAGCATTACTGGACTCAGAAAGCTGTAAACTGACAATCTTGATCATTGCAGTCCTAACATAAGTTTTTGTGCATATAACTTCTAACACATTAAAAACTGTCTTACAGCATTGCAGAAAACATTGTACTTCATATGGCATAAGCATCTATCAGTTTGGCAAGATTTGCACTGAATACTGAATGAAACCGCATTCTCTATTAGAGAGACAAGCTTTTGAGCAGATTTGGGCTTGATTTCACTTCATTTGAACAGAAACACTATTTCAACATTACTGGACTCAGAAAGCTGTAAACTGACAATCTTGATCATTGCAGTCCTAACATTAGTTTTTGTGTATATAACTTCTAACACATTAAAAACTGTCTTACAGCATTGCAGAAAACATTTTATTTCATAAGACATAAGCAAGTTTCAGTTTGGCAAGATTTGCACTGAATACTGAATGAAACAGCTTTCTCTAATAGAGAGAAAAGCTTTTGAGCAGATTTGGGCTTGATTTCACTTCATTTGAACAGAAACACTATTTCAGCATTACTGGACTCAGAAAGCTGTAAACTGACAATCTTGATCATTGAAGTCCTAACATAAGTTTTTGTGCATATAACTTCTAACACATTAAAAACTGTCTTACAGCATTGCAGAAAACATTGTACTTCATAAGGCATAAGCTTGTTTCAGTTTGGCAAGATTTGCACTGAATATTGAATGAAACAGCTTTCTCTAATAGAGAGAAAAGCTTTTGAGCAGATTTGGGCTTGATTTCACTTCATTTCAACAGAAACACTATTTCAGCATTACTGGACTCAGAAAGCTGTAAACTGACAATCTTGATCATTGCAGTCCTAACATAAGTTTTTGTGCATATAACTTCTAACACATTAAAAACTGTCTTACAGCATTGCAGAAAACATTGTACTTCATAAGGCATAAGCTTGTTTCAGTTTGGCAAGATTTATACTGAATACTGAATGAAACAGCTTTATCTAATAGAGAGAAAAGCTTTTGAGCAGATTTGGGCTTGATTTCACTTCATTTCAACAGAAACACTATTTCAGCATTACTGGACTCAGAAAGCTGTAAACTGACAATCTTGATCATTGAAGTCCTAACATTAGTTTTTGTGCATATAACTTCTAACACATTAAAAACTGTCTTACAGCATTGCAGAAAACATTGTACTTCATAAGACATAAGCTTGTTTCAGTTTGGCAAGATTTGCACTGAATACTGAATGAAACAGCTTTATCTAATAGAGAGAAAAGCTTTTGAGCAGATTTGGGCTTGATTTCACTTCATTTCAACAGAAACACTATTTCAGCATTACTGGACTCAGAAAGCTGTAAACTGACAATCTTGATCATTGCAGTCCTAACATAAGTTTTTGTGCATATAACTTCTAACACATTAAAAACTGTCTTACAGCATTGCAGAAAACATTGTACTTCATATGGCATAAGCATCTATCAGTTTGGCAAGATTTGCACTGAATACTGAATGAAACCGCATTCTCTATTAGAGAGACAAGCTTTTGAGCAGATTTGGGCTTGATTTCACTTCATTTGAACAGAAACACTATTTCAACATTACTGGACTCAGAAAGCTGTAAACTGACAATCTTGATCATTGCAGTCCTAACATTAGTTTTTGTGTATATAACTTCTAACACATTAAAAACTGTCTTACAGCATTGCAGAAAACATTTTATTTCATAAGACATAAGCAAGTTTCAGTTTGGCAAGATTTGCACTGAATACTGAATGAAACAGCTTTCTCTAATAGAGAGAAAAGCTTTTGAGCAGATTTGGGCTTGATTTCACTTCATTTGAACAGAAACACTATTTCAGCATTACTGGACTCAGAAAGCTGTAAACTGACAATCTTGATCATTGAAGTCCTAACATAAGTTTTTGTGCATATAACTTCTAACACATTAAAAACTGTCTTACAGCATTGCAGAAAACATTGTACTTCATAAGGCATAAGCTTGTTTCAGTTTGGCAAGATTTGCACTGAATATTGAATGAAACAGCTTTCTCTAATAGAGAGAAAAGCTTTTGAGCAGATTTGGGCTTGATTTCACTTCATTTCAACAGAAACACTATTTCAGCATTACTGGACTCAGAAAGCTGTAAACTGACAATCTTGATCATTGCAGTCCTAACATAAGTTTTTGTGCATATAACTTCTAACACATTAAAAACTGTCTTACAGCATTGCAGAAAACATTGTACTTCATAAGGCATAAGCTTGTTTCAGTTTGGCAAGATTTGCACTGAATACTGAATGAAACAGCTTTATCTAATAGAGAGAAAAGCTTTTGAGCAGATTTGGGCTTGATTTCACTTCATTTCAACAGAAACACTATTTCAGCATTACTGGACTCAGAAAGCTGTAAACTGACAATCTTGATCATTGAAGTCCTAACATTAGTTTTTGTGCATATAACTTCTAACACATTAAAAACTGTCTTACAGCATTGCAGAAAACATTGTACTTCATAAGACATAAGCTTGTTTCAGTTTGGCAAGATTTGCACTGAATACTGAATGAAACAGCTTTATCTAATAGAGAGAAAAGCTTTTGAGCAGATTTGGGCTTGATTTCACTTCATTTCAACAGAAACACTATTTCAGCATTACTGGACTCAGAAAGCTGTAAACTGACAATCTTGATAATTGAAGTCCTAACATAAGTTTTTGTGCATATAACTTCTAACACATTAAAAACTGTCTTACAGCATTGCAGAAAACACTGTACTTCATAAGACATAAGCATGTTTCAGTTTGGCAAGATTTGCACTGAATACTGAATGAAACAGCTTTCTCTAATAGAGAGAAAAGCTTTTGAGCAGATTTGGGCTTGATTTCACTTCATTTGAACAGAAACACTATTTCAGCATTACTGGACTCAGAAAGCTGTAAACTGACAATCTTGATCATTGCAGTCCTAACATTAGTTTTTGTGTATATAACTTCTAACACATTAAAAACTGTCTTACAGCATTGCAGAAAACATTTTATTTCATAAGACATAAGCAAGTTTCAGTTTGGCAAGATTTGCACTGAATACTGAATGAAACCGCATTCTCTATTAGAGAGACAAGCTTTTGAGCAGATTTGGGCTTGATTTCACTTCATTTGAACAGAAACACTATTTCAGCATTACTGGACTCAGAAAGCTGTAAACTGACAATCTTGATCATTGAAGTCCTAACATAAGTTTTTGTGCATATAACTTCTAACACATTAAAAACTGTCTTACAGCATTGCAGAAAACATTGTACTTCATAAGGCATAAGCTTGTTTCAGTTTGGCAAGATTTGCACTGAATATTGAATGAAACAGCTTTATCTAATAGAGAGAAAAGCTTTTGAGCAGATTTGGGCTTGATTTCACTTCATTTCAACAGAAACACTATATCAGCATTACTGGACTCAGAAAGCTGTAAACTGACAATCTTGATCATTGAAGTCCTAACATAAGTTTTTGTGCATATAACTTCTAACACATTAAAAACTGTCTTACAGCATTGCAGAAAACATTGTACTTCATAAGACAAAAGCTTGTTTCAGTTTGGCAAGATTTGCACTGAATACTGAATGAAACAGCTTTATCTAATAGAGAGAAAAGCTTTTGAGCAGATTTGGGCTTGATTTCACTTCATTTCAACAGAAACACTATTTCAGCATTACTGGACTCAGAAAGCTGTAAACTGACAATCTTGATCATTGAAGTCCTAACATAAGTTTTTGTGCATATAACTTCTAACACATTAAAAACTGTCTTACAGCATTGCAGAAAACATTGTACTTCATAAGGCATAAGCTTGTTTCAGTTTGGCAAGATTTGCACTGAATATTGAATGAAACAGCTTTCTCTAATAGAGAGACAAGCTTTTGAGCAGATTTGGGCTTGATTTCACTTCATTTGAACAGAAACACTATTTCAACATTACTGGACTCAGAAAGCTGTAAACTGACAATCTTGATCATTGCAGTCCTAACATAAGTTTTTGTGCATATAACTTCTAACACATTAAAAACTGTCTTAACAGCATTGCAGAAAACATTGTACTTCATAAGGCATAAGCTTGTTTCAGTTTGGCAAGATTTGCACTGAATACTGAATGAAACAGCTTTATCTAATAGAGAGAAAAGCTTTTGAGCAGATTTGGGCTTGATTTCACTTCATTTCAACAGAAACACTATTTCAGCATTACTGGACTCAGAAAGCTGTAAACTGACAATCTTGATCATTGAAGTCCTAACATAAGTTTTTGTGCATATAACTTCTAACACATTAAAAACTGTCTTACAGCATTGCAGAAAACATTGTACTTCATAAGACATAAGCATGTTTCAGTTTGGCAAGATTTCCACTGAATACTGAATGAAACAGCTTTCTCTAATAGAGAGAAAAGCTTTTGAGCAGATTTGGGCTTGATTTCACTTCATTTGAACAGAAACACTATTTCAGCATTACTGGACTCAGAAAGCTGTAAACTGACAATCTTGATCATTGAAGTCCTAACATAAGTTTTTGTGTATATAACTTCTAACACATTAAAAACTGTCTTACAGCATTGCAGAAATCATTGTATTTCATATGGCATAAGCATCTATCAGTTTGGCAAGATTTGCACTGAATACTGAATGAAACAGCTTTCTCTAATAGAGAGAAAAGCTTTTGAGCAGATTTGGGCTTGATTTCACTTCATTTGAACAGAAACACTATTTCAGCATTACTGGACTCAGAAAGCTGTAAACTGACAATCTTGATCATTGCAGTCCTAACATAAGTTTTTGTGCATATAACTTCTAACACATTAAAAACTGTCTTACAGCATTGCAGAAAACATTGTACTTCATAAGACATAAGCATGTTTCAGTTTGGCAAGATTTGCACTGAATACTGAATGAAACAGCTTTATCTAATAGAGAGAAAAGCTTTTGAGCAGATTTGGGCTTGATTTCACTTCATTTCAACAGAAACACTATTTCAGCATTACTGGACTCAGAAAGCTGTAAACTGACAATCTTGATCATTGAAGTCCTAACATTAGTTTTTGTGCATATAACTTCTAACACATTAAAAACTGTCTTACAGCATTGCAGAAAACATTGTACTTCATAAGACATAAGCTTGTTTCAGTTTGGCAAGATTTGCACTGAATACTGAATGAAACAGCTTTATCTAATAGAGAGAAAAGCTTTTGAGCAGATTTGGGCTTGATTTCACTTCATTTGAACAGAAACACTATTTCAGCATTACTGGACTCAGAAAGCTGTAAACTGACAATCTTGATAATTGAAGTCCTAACATAAGTTTTTGTGCATATAACTTCTAACACATTAAAAACTGTCTTACAGCATTGCAGAAAACACTGTACTTCATAAGACATAAGCATGTTTCAGTTTGGCAAGATTTGCACTGAATACTGAATGAAACAGCTTTCTCTAATAGAGAGAAAAGCTTTTGAGCAGATTTGGGCTTGATTTCACTTCATTTGAACAGAAACACTATTTCAGCATTACTGGACTCAGAAAGCTGTAAACTGACAATCTTGATCATTGCAGTCCTAACATTAGTTTTTGTGTATATAACTTCTAACACATTAAAAACTGTCTTACAGCATTGCAGAAAACATTTTATTTCATAAGACATAAGCAAGTTTCAGTTTGGCAAGATTTGCACTGAATACTGAATGAAACCGCATTCTCTATTAGAGAGACAAGCTTTTGAGCAGATTTGGGCTTGATTTCACTTCATTTGAACAGAAACACTATTTCAGCATTACTGGACTCAGAAAGCTGTAAACTGACAATCTTGATCAATGAAGTCCTAACATAAGTTTTTGTGCATATAACTTCTAACACATTAAAAACTGTCTTACAGCATTGCAGAAAACATTGTACTTCATAA
Organism: Carassius gibelio; assembly: GCF_023724105.1. NCBI lineage: Eukaryota > Metazoa > Chordata > Actinopteri > Cypriniformes > Cyprinidae > Carassius > Carassius gibelio. Next base: position 1,764,818 of record NC_068372.1, read on the forward strand.
GGCATAAGCTTGTTTCAGTTTGGCAAGATTTGCACTGAATACTGAATGAAACAGCTTTATCTAATAGAGAGAAAAGCTTTTGAGCAGATTTGGGCTTGATTTCACTTCATTTCAACAGAAACACTATTTCAGCATTACTGGACTCAGAAAGCTGTAAACTGACAATCTTGATCATTGAAGTCCTAACATAAGTTTTTGTGCATATAACTTCTAACACATTAAAAACTGTCTTACAGCATTGCAGAAAACATTGTACTTCATAAGACAAAAGCTTGTTTCAGTTTGGCAAGATTTGCACTGAATACTGAATGAAACAGCTTTATCTAATAGAGAGAAAAGCTTTTGAGCAGATTTGGGCTTGATTTCACTTCATTTCAACAGAAACACTATTTCAGCATTACTGGACTCAGAAAGCTGTAAACTGACAATCTTGATCATTGAAGTCCTAACATAAGTTTTTGTGCATATAACTTCTAACACATTAAAAACTGTCTTACAGCATTGCAGAAAACATTGTACTTCATAAGGCATAAGCTTGTTTCAGTTTGGCAAGATTTGCACTGAATATTGAATGAAACAGCTTTCTCTAATAGAGAGACAAGCTTTTGAGCAGATTTGGGCTTGATTTCACTTCATTTGAACAGAAACACTATTTCAACATTACTGGACTCAGAAAGCTGTAAACTGACAATCTTGATCATTGCAGTCCTAACATAAGTTTTTGTGCATATAACTTCTAACACATTAAAAACTGTCTTACAGCATTGCAGAAAACATTGTACTTCATAAGACATAAGCATGTTTCAGTTTGGCAAGATTTCCACTGAATACTGAATGAAACAGCTTTCTCTAATAGAGAGAAAAGCTTTTGAGCAGATTTGGGCTTGATTTCACTTCATTTGAACAGAAACACTATTTCAGCATTACTGGACTCAGAAAGCTGTAAACTGACAATCTTGATCATTGAAGTCCTAACATAAGTTTTTGTGTATATAACTTCTAACACATTAAAAACTGTCTTACAGCATTGCAGAAATCATTGTATTTCATATGGCATAAGCATCTATCAGTTTGGCAAGATTTGCACTGAATACTGAATGAAACAGCTTTATCTAATAGAGAGAAAAGCTTTTGAGCAGATTTGGGCTTGATTTCACTTCATTTCAACAGAAACACTATTTCAGCATTACTGGACTCAGAAAGCTGTAAACTGACAATCTTGATAATTGAAGTCCTAACATAAGTTTTTGTGCATATAACTTCTAACACATTAAAAACTGTCTTACAGCATTGCAGAAAACACTGTACTTCATAAGACATAAGCATGTTTCAGTTTGGCAAGATTTGCACTGAATACTGAATGAAACAGCTTTCTCTAATAGAGAGAAAAGCTTTTGAGCAGATTTGGGCTTGATTTCACTTCATTTGAACAGAAACACTATTTCAGCATTACTGGACTCAGAAAGCTGTAAACTGACAATCTTGATCATTGCAGTCCTAACATTAGTTTTTGTGTATATAACTTCTAACACATTAAAAACTGTCTTACAGCATTGCAGAAAACATTTTATTTCATAAGACATAAGCAAGTTTCAGTTTGGCAAGATTTGCACTGAATACTGAATGAAACCGCATTCTCTATTAGAGAGACAAGCTTTTGAGCAGATTTGGGCTTGATTTCACTTCATTTGAACAGAAACACTATTTCAGCATTACTGGACTCAGAAAGCTGTAAACTGACAATCTTGATCATTGAAGTCCTAACATAAGTTTTTGTGCATATAACTTCTAACACATTAAAAACTGTCTTACAGCATTGCAGAAAACATTGTACTTCATAAGGCATAAGCTTGTTTCAGTTTGGCAAGATTTGCACTGAATATTGAATGAAACAGCTTTATCTAATAGAGAGAAAAGCTTTTGAGCAGATTTGGGCTTGATTTCACTTCATTTCAACAGAAACACTATATCAGCATTACTGGACTCAGAAAGCTGTAAACTGACAATCTTGATCATTGAAGTCCTAACATAAGTTTTTGTGCATATAACTTCTAACACATTAAAAACTGTCTTACAGCATTGCAGAAAACATTGTACTTCATAAGACAAAAGCTTGTTTCAGTTTGGCAAGATTTGCACTGAATACTGAATGAAACAGCTTTATCTAATAGAGAGAAAAGCTTTTGAGCAGATTTGGGCTTGATTTCACTTCATTTCAACAGAAACACTATTTCAGCATTACTGGACTCAGAAAGCTGTAAACTGACAATCTTGATCATTGAAGTCCTAACATAAGTTTTTGTGCATATAACTTCTAACACATTAAAAACTGTCTTACAGCATTGCAGAAAACATTGTACTTCATAAGGCATAAGCTTGTTTCAGTTTGGCAAGATTTGCACTGAATATTGAATGAAACAGCTTTCTCTAATAGAGAGACAAGCTTTTGAGCAGATTTGGGCTTGATTTCACTTCATTTGAACAGAAACACTATTTCAACATTACTGGACTCAGAAAGCTGTAAACTGACAATCTTGATCATTGCAGTCCTAACATAAGTTTTTGTGCATATAACTTCTAACACATTAAAAACTGTCTTAACAGCATTGCAGAAAACATTGTACTTCATAAGGCATAAGCTTGTTTCAGTTTGGCAAGATTTGCACTGAATACTGAATGAAACAGCTTTATCTAATAGAGAGAAAAGCTTTTGAGCAGATTTGGGCTTGATTTCACTTCATTTCAACAGAAACACTATTTCAGCATTACTGGACTCAGAAAGCTGTAAACTGACAATCTTGATCATTGAAGTCCTAACATAAGTTTTTGTGCATATAACTTCTAACACATTAAAAACTGTCTTACAGCATTGCAGAAAACATTGTACTTCATAAGACATAAGCATGTTTCAGTTTGGCAAGATTTCCACTGAATACTGAATGAAACAGCTTTCTCTAATAGAGAGAAAAGCTTTTGAGCAGATTTGGGCTTGATTTCACTTCATTTCAACAGAAACACTATTTCAGCATTACTGGACTCAGAAAGCTGTAAACTGACAATCTTGATCATTGAAGTCCTAACATTAGTTTTTGTGCATATAACTTCTAACACATTAAAAACTGTCTTACAGCATTGCAGAAAACATTGTACTTCATAAGACATAAGCTTGTTTCAGTTTGGCAAGATTTGCACTGAATACTGAATGAAACAGCTTTATCTAATAGAGAGAAAAGCTTTTGAGCAGATTTGGGCTTGATTTCACTTCATTTGAACAGAAACACTATTTCAGCATTACTGGACTCAGAAAGCTGTAAACTGACAATCTTGATAATTGAAGTCCTAACATAAGTTTTTGTGCATATAACTTCTAACACATTAAAAACTGTCTTACAGCATTGCAGAAAACACTGTACTTCATAAGACATAAGCATGTTTCAGTTTGGCAAGATTTGCACTGAATACTGAATGAAACAGCTTTCTCTAATAGAGAGAAAAGCTTTTGAGCAGATTTGGGCTTGATTTCACTTCATTTGAACAGAAACACTATTTCAGCATTACTGGACTCAGAAAGCTGTAAACTGACAATCTTGATCATTGCAGTCCTAACATTAGTTTTTGTGTATATAACTTCTAACACATTAAAAACTGTCTTACAGCATTGCAGAAAACATTTTATTTCATAAGACATAAGCAAGTTTCAGTTTGGCAAGATTTGCACTGAATACTGAATGAAACCGCATTCTCTATTAGAGAGACAAGCTTTTGAGCAGATTTGGGCTTGATTTCACTTCATTTGAACAGAAACACTATTTCAGCATTACTGGACTCAGAAAGCTGTAAACTGACAATCTTGATCAATGAAGTCCTAACATAAGTTTTTGTGCATATAACTTCTAACACATTAAAAACTGTCTTACAGCATTGCAGAAAACATTGTACTTCATAAGGCATAAGCTTGTTTCAGTTTGGCAAGATTTGCACTGAATACTGAATGAAACAGCTTTATCTAATAGAGAGAAAAGCTTTTGAGCAGATTTGGGCTTGATTTCACTTCATTTCAACAGAAACACTATTTCAGCATTACTGGACTCAGAAAGCTGTAAACTGACAATCTTGATCATTGAAGTCCTAACATAAGTTTTTGTGCATATAACTTCTAACACATTAAAAACTGTCTTACAGCATTGCAGAAAACATTGTACTTCATAAGACAAAAGCTTGTTTCAGTTTGGCAAGATTTGCACTGAATACTGAATGAAACAGCTTTATCTAATAGAGAGAAAAGCTTTTGAGCAGATTTGGGCTTGATTTCACTTCATTTCAACAGAAACACTATTTCAGCATTACTGGACTCAGAAAGCTGTAAACTGACAATCTTGATCATTGAAGTCCTAACATAAGTTTTTGTGCATATAACTTCTAACACATTAAAAACTGTCTTACAGCATTGCAGAAAACATTGTACTTCATAAGGCATAAGCTTGTTTCAGTTTGGCAAGATTTGCACTGAATATTGAATGAAACAGCTTTCTCTAATAGAGAGACAAGCTTTTGAGCAGATTTGGGCTTGATTTCACTTCATTTGAACAGAAACACTATTTCAACATTACTGGACTCAGAAAGCTGTAAACTGACAATCTTGATCATTGCAGTCCTAACATAAGTTTTTGTGCATATAACTTCTAACACATTAAAAACTGTCTTACAGCATTGCAGAAAACATTGTACTTCATAAGACATAAGCATGTTTCAGTTTGGCAAGATTTCCACTGAATACTGAATGAAACAGCTTTCTCTAATAGAGAGAAAAGCTTTTGAGCAGATTTGGGCTTGATTTCACTTCATTTGAACAGAAACACTATTTCAGCATTACTGGACTCAGAAAGCTGTAAACTGACAATCTTGATCATTGAAGTCCTAACATAAGTTTTTGTGTATATAACTTCTAACACATTAAAAACTGTCTTACAGCATTGCAGAAATCATTGTATTTCATATGGCATAAGCATCTATCAGTTTGGCAAGATTTGCACTGAATACTGAATGAAACCGCATTCTCTATTAGAGAGACAAGCTTTTGAGCAGATTTGGGCTTGATTTCACTTCATTTGAACAGAAACACTATTTCAACATTTCTGGACTCAGAAAGCTGTAAACTGACAATCTTGATCATTGCAGTCCAAACATTAGTTTTTGTGTATATAACTTCTAACACATTAAAAACTGTCTTACAGCATTGCAGAAAACATTTTATTTCATAAGACATAAGCAAGTTTCAGTTTGGCAAGATTTGCACTGAATACTGAATGAAACAGCTTTCTCTAATAGAGAGAAAAGCTTTTGAGCAGATTTGGGCTTGATTTCACTTCATTTGAACAGAAACACTATTTCAGCATTACTGGACTCAGAAAGCTGTAAACTGACAATCTTGATCATTGAAGTCCTAACATAAGTTTTTGTGCATATAACTTCTAACACATTAAAAACTGTCTTACAGCATTGCAGAAAACATTGTACTTCATAAGGCATAAGCTTGTTTCAGTTTGGCAAGATTTGCACTGAATATTGAATGAAACAGCTTTCTCTAATAGAGAGAAAAGCTTTTGAGCAGATTTGGGCTTGATTTCACTTAATTTGAACAGAAACACTATTTCAGCATTACTGGACTCAGAAAGCTGTAAACTGACAATCTTGATCATTGCAGTCCTAACATAAGTTTTTGTGCATATAACTTCTAACACATTAAAAACTGTCTTACAGCATTGCAGAAAACATTGTACTTCATAAGGCATAAGCTTGTTTCAGTTTGGCAAGATTTGCACTGAATATTGAATGAAACAGCTTTCTCTAATAGAGAGAAAAGCTTTTGAGCAGATTTGGGCTTGATTTCACTTCATTTCAACAGAAACACTATTTCAGCATTACTGGACTCAGAAAGCTGTAAACTGACAATCTTGATCATTGCAGTCCTAACATAAGTTTTTGTGCATATAACTTCTAACACATTAAAAACTGTCTTACAGCATTGCAGAAAACATTGTACTTCATAAGGCATAAGCTTGTTTCAGTTTGGCAAGATTTGCACTGAATACTGAATGAAACAGCTTTATCTAATAGAGAGAAATGCTTTTGAGCAGATTTGGGCTTGATTTCACTTCATTTCAACAGAAACACTATTTCAGCATTACTGGACTCAGAAAGCTGTAAACTGACAATCTTGATCATTGCAGTCCTAACATAAGTTTTTGTGCATATAACTTCTAACACATTAAAAACTGTCTTAACAGCATTGCAGAAAACATTGTACTTCATAAGGCATAAGCTTGTTTCAGTTTGGCAAGATTTGCACTGAATACTGAATGAAACAGCTTTATCTAATAGAGAGAAAAGCTTTTGAGCAGATTTGGGCTTGATTTCACTTCATTTCAACAGAAACACTATTTCAGCATTACTGGACTCAGAAAGCTGTAAACTGACAATCTTGATCATTGCAGTCCTAACATAAGTTTTTGTGCATATAACTTCTAACACATTAAAAACTGTCTTAACAGCATTGCAGAAAACATTGTACTTCATAAGGCATAAGCTTGTTTCAGTTTGGCAAGATTTGCACTGAATACTGAATGAAACAGCTTTATCTAATAGAGAGAAAAGCTTTTGAGCAGATTTGGGCTTGATTTCACTTCATTTCAACAGAAACACTATTTCAGCATTACTGGACTCAGAAAGCTGTAAACTGACAATCTTGATCATTGAAGTCCTAACATAAGTTTTTGTGCATATAACTTCTAACACATTAAAAACTGTCTTACAGCATTGCAGAAAACATTGTACTTCATAAGACATAAGCATGTTTCAGTTTGGCAAGATTTCCACTGAATACTGAATGAAACAGCTTTCTCTAATAGAGAGAAAAGCTTTTGAGCAGATTTGGGCTTGATTTCACTTCATTTGAACAGAAACACTATTTCAGCATTACTGGACTCAGAAAGCTGTAAACTGACAATCTTGATCATTGAAGTCCTAACATAAGTTTTTGTGTATATAACTTCTAACACATTAAAAACTGTCTTACAGCATTGCAGAAATCATTGTATTTCATATGGCATAAGCATCTATCAGTTTGGCAAGATTTGCACTGAATACTGAATGAAACCGCATTCTCTATTAGAGAGACAAGCTTTTGAGCAGATTTGGGCTTGATTTCACTTCATTTGAACAGAAACACTATTTCAACATTTCTGGACTCAGAAAGCTGTAAACTGACAATCTTGATCATTGCAGTCCTAACATTAGTTTTTGTGTATATAACTTCTAACACATTAAAAACTGTCTTACAGCATTGCAGAAAACATTTTATTTCATAAGACATAAGCAAGTTTCAGTTTGGCAAGATTTGCACTGAATACTGAATGAAACAGCTTTCTCTAATAGAGAGAAAAGCTTTTGAGCAGATTTGGGCTTGATTTCACTTCATTTGAACAGAAACACTATTTCAGCATTACTGGACTCAGAAAGCTGTAAACTGACAATCTTGATCATTGAAGTCCTAACATAAGTTTTTGTGCATATAACTTCTAACACATTAAAAACTGTCTTACAGCATTGCAGAAAACATTGTACTTCATAAGGCATAAGCTTGTTTCAGTTTGGCAAGATTTGCACTGAATATTGAATGAAACAGCTTTCTCTAATAGAGAGAAAAGCTTTTGAGCAGATTTGGGCTTGATTTCACTTAATTTGAACAGAAACACTATTTCAGCATTACTGGACTCAGAAAGCTGTAAACTGACAATCTTGATCATTGCAGTCCTAACATAAGTTTTTGTGCATATAACTTCTAACACATTAAAAACTGTCTTACAGCATTGCAGAAAACATTGTACTTCATAAGGCATAAGCTTGTTTCAGTTTGGCAAGATTTGCACTGAATATTGAATGAAACAGCTTTCTCTAATAGAGAGAAAAGCTTTTGAGCAGATTTGGGCTTGATTTCACTTCATTTCAACAGAAACACTATTTCAGCATTACTGGACTCAGAAAGCTGTAAACTGACAATCTTGATCATTGCAGTCCTAACATAAGTTTTTGTGCATATAACTTCTAACACATTAAAAACTGTCTTACAGCATTGCAGAAAACATTGTACTTCATAAGGCATAAGCTTGTTTCAGTTTGGCAAGATTTGCACTGAATACTGAATGAAACAGCTTTATCTAATAGAGAGAAAAGCTTTTGAGCAGATTTGGGCTTGATTTCACTTCATTTCAACAGAAACACTATTTCAGCATTACTGGACTCAGAAAGCTGTAAACTGACAATCTTGATCATTGAAGTCCTAACATAAGTTTTTGTGCATATAACTTCTAACACATTAAAAACTGTCTTACAGCATTGCAGAAAACATTGTACTTCATAAGGCATAAGCTTGTTTCAGTTTGGCAAGATTTGCACTGAATACTGAATGAAACAGCTTTATCTAATAGAGAGAAAAGCTTTTGAGCAGATTTGGGCTTGATTTCACTTCATTTCAACAGAAACACTATTTCAGCATTACTGTACTCAGAAAGCTGTAAACTGACAATCTTGATCATTGAAGTCCTAACATAAGTTTTTGTGCATATAACTTCTAACACATTAAAAACTGTCTTACAGCATTGCAGAAAACATTGTACTTCATAAGACATAAGCTTGTTTCAGTTTGGCAAGATTTGCACTGAATACTGAATGAAACAGCTTTATCTAATAGAGAGAAAAGCTTTTGAGCAGATTTGGGCTTGATTTCACTTCATTTGAACAGAAACACTATTTCAGCATTACTGGACTCAGAAAGCTGTAAACTGACAATCTTGATCATTGAAGTCCTAACATGAGTTTTTGTGCATATAACTTCTAACACATTAAAAACTGTCTTACAGCATTGCAGAAAACATTGTACTTCATAAGGCATAAGCTTGTTTCAGTTTGGCAAGATTTGCACTGAATATTGAATGAAACAGCTTTATCTAATAGAGAGAAAAGCTTTTGAGCAGATTTGGGCTTGATTTCACTTCATTTCAACAGAAACACTATTTCAGCATTACTGGACTCAGAAAGCTGTAAACTGACAATCTTGATCATTGAAGTCCTAACATAAGTTTTTGTGCATATAACTTCTAACACATTAAAAACTGTCTTACAGCATTGCAGAAAACATTGTACTTCATAAGACATAAGCTTGTTTCAGTTTGGCAAGATTTGCACTGAATACTGAATGAAACAGCTTTATCTAATAGAGAGAAAAGCTTTTGAGCAGATTTGGGCTTGATTTCACTTCATTTCAACAGAAACACTATTTCAGCATTACTGGACTCAGAAAGCTGTAAACTGACAATCTTGATCATTGAAGTCCTAACATAAGTTTTTGTGCATATAACTTCTAACACATTAAAAACTGTCTTACAGCATTGCAGAAAACATTGTACTTCATAAGGCATAAGCTTGTTTCAGTTTGGCAAGATTTGCACTGAATATTGAATGAAACAGCTTTCTCTAATAGAGAGAAAAGCTTTTGAGCAGATTTGGGCTTGATTTCACTTCATTTGAACAGAAACACTATTTCAACATTACTGGACTCAGAAAGCTGTAAACTGACAATCTTGATCATTGCAGTCCTAACATTAGTTTTTGTGTATATAACTTCTAACACATTAAAAACTGTCTTACAGCATTGCAGAAAACATTTTATTTCATAAGACATAAGCATGTTTCAGTTTGGCAAGATTTGCACTGAATACTGAATGAAACATCTTTCTCTAATAGAGAGAAAAGCTTTTGAGCAGATTTGGGCTTGATTTCACTTCATTTGAACAGAAACACTATTTCAGCATTACTGGACTCAGAAAGCTGTAAACTGACAATCTTGATCATTGAAGTCCTAACATAAGTTTTTGTGCATATAACTTCTAACACATTAAAAACTGTCTTACAGCATTGCAGAAAACATTGTACTTCATAAGGCATAAGCTTGTTTCAGTTTGGCAAGATTTGCACTGAATACTGAATGAAACAGCTTTATCTAATAGAGAGAAAAGCTTTTGAGCAGATTTGGGCTTGATTTCACTTCATTTCAACAGAAACACTATTTCAGCATTACTGGACTCAGAAAGCTGTAAACTGACAATCTTGATCATTGAAGTCCTAACATAAGTTTTTGTGCATATAACTTCTAACACATTAAAAACTGTCTTACAGCATTGCAGAAAACATTGTACTTCATAAGGCATAAGCTTGTTTCAGTTTGGCAAGATTTGCACTGAATATTGAATGAAACAGCTTTCTCTAATAGAGAGAAAAGCTTTTGAGCAGATTTGGGCTTGATTTCACTTCATTTGAACAGAAACACTATTTCAACATTACTGGACTCAGAAAGCTGTAAACTGACAATCTTGATCATTGCAGTCCTAACATAAGTTTTTGTGCATATAACTTCTAACACATTAAAAACTGTCTTACAGCATTGCAGAAAACATTGTACTTCATAAGGCATAAGCTTGTTTCAGTTTGGCAAGATTTGCACTGAATACTGAATGAAACAGCTTTATCTAATAGAGAGAAAAGCTTTTGAGCAGATTTGGGCTTGATTTCACTTCATTTCAACAGAAACACTATTTCAGCATTACTGGACTCAGAAAGCTGTAAACTGACAATATTGATCATTGAAGTCCTAACATAAGTTTTTGTGCATATAACTTCTAACACATTAAAAACTGTCTTACAGCATTGCAGAAAACATTGTACTTCATAAGACATAAGCTTGTTTCAGTTTGGCAAGATTTGCACTGAATACTGAATGAAACAGCTTTATCTAATAGAGAGAAAAGCTTTTGAGCAGATTTGGGCTTGATTTCACTTCATTTCAACAGAAACACTATTTCAGCATTACTGGACTCAGAAAGCTGTAAACTGACAATCTTGATCATTGAAGTCCTAACATAAGTTTTTGTGCATATAACTTCTAACACATTAAAAACTGTCTTACAGCATTGCAGAAAACATTGTACTTCATAAGGCATAAGCTTGTTTCAGTTTGGCAAGATTTGCACTGAATATTGAATGAAACAGCTTTCTCTAATAGAGAGAAAAGCTTTTGAGCAGATTCGGGCTTGATTTCACTTCATTTGAACAGAAACACTATTTCAACATTACTGGACTCAGAAAGCTGTAAACTGACAATCTTGATCATTGCAGTCCTAACATTAGTTTTTGTGCATATAACTTCTAACACATTAAAAACTGTCTTACAGCATTGCAGAAAACATTGTACTTCATAAGGCATAAGCTTGTTTCAGTTTGGCAAGATTTGCACTGAATATTGAATGAAACAGCTTTCTCTAATAGAGAGAAAAGCTTTTGAGCAGATTTGGGCTTGATTTCACTTCATTTGAACAGAAACACTATTTCAACATTACTGGACTCAGAAAGCTGTAAACTGACAATCTTGATCATTGCAGTCCTAACATTAGTTTTTGTGCATATAACTTCTAACACATTAAAAACTGTCTTACAGCATTGCAGAAAACATTGTACTTCATAAGGCATAAGCTTGTTTCAGTTTGGCAAGATTTGCACTGAATATTGAATGAAACAGCTTTCTCTAATAGAGAGAAAAGCTTTTGAGCAGATTTGGGCTTGATTTCACTTCATTTGAACAGAAACACTATTTCAACATTACTGGACTCAGAAAGCTGCAAACTGACAATCTTGATCATTGCAGTCCTAACATTAGTTTTTGTGCATATAACTTCTAACACATTAAAAACTGTCTTACAGCATTGCAGAAAACATTGTACTTCATAAGGAATAAGCTTGTTTCAGTTTGGCAAGATTTGCACTGAATATTGAATGAAACAGCTTTCTCTAATAGAGAGAAAAGCTTTTGAGCAGATTTGGGCTTGATTTCACTTCATTTGAACAGAAACACTATTTCAGCATTACTGGACTCAGAAAGCTGTAAACTGACAATCTTGATCATTGAAGTCCTAACATAAGTTTTTGTGTATATAACTTCTAACACATTAAAAACTGTCTTACAGCATTGCAGAAATCATTGTATTTCATATGGCATAAGCATCTATCAGTTTGGCAAGATTTGCACTGAATACTGAATGAAACCGCATTCTCTATTAGAGAGACAAGCTTTTGAGCAGATTTGGGCTTGATTTCACTTCATTTGAACAGAAACACTATTTCAACATTACTGGACTCAGAAAGCTGTAAACTGACAATCTTGATCATTGCAGTCCTAACATTAGTTTTTGTGTATATAACTTCTAACACATTAAAATCTGTCTTACAGCATTGCAGAAAACATTTTATTTCATAAGGCATAAGCTTGTTTCAGTTTGGCAAGATTTGCACTGAATACTGAATGAAACAGCTTTATCTAATAGAGAGAAAAGCTTTTGAGCAGATTTGGGCTTGATTTCACTTCATTTCAACAGAAACACTATTTCAGCATTACTGGACTCAGAAAGCTGTAAACTGACAATCTTGATCATTGCAGTCCTAACATAAGTTTTTGTGCATATAACTTCTAACACATTAAAAACTGTCTTACAGCATTGCAGAAAACATTGTACTTCATAAGGCATAAGCTTGTTTCAGTTTGGCAAGATTTGCACTGAATACTGAATGAAACAGCTTTATCTAATAGAGAGAAAAGCATTTGAGCAGATTTGGGCTTGATTTCACTTCATTTCAACAGAAACACTATTTCAGCATTACTGGACTCAGAAAGCTGTAAACTGACAATCTTGATCATTGCAGTCCTAACATAAGTTTTTGTGCATATAACTTCTAACACATTAAAAACTGTCTTACAGCATTGCAGAAAACATTGTACTTCATAAGGCATAAGCTTGTTTCAGTTTGGCAAGATTTGCACTGAATACTGAATGAAACAGCTTTATCTAACAGAGAGAAAAGCTTTTGAGCAGATTTGGGCTTGATTTCACTTCATTTCAACAGAAACACTATTTCAGCATTACTGTACTCAGAAAGCTGTAAACTGACAATCTTGATCATTGAAGTCCTAACATAAGTTTTTGTGCATATAACTTCTAACACATTAAAAACTGTCTTACAGCATTGCAGAAAACATTGTACTTCATAAGGAATAAGCTTGTTTCAGTTTGGCAAGATTTGCACTGAATATTGAATGAAACAGCTTTCTCTAATAGAGAGAAAAGCTTTTGAGCAGATTTGGGCTTGATTTCACTTCATTTGAACAGAAACACTATTTCAGCATTACTGGACTCAGAAAGCTGTAAACTGACAATCTTGATCATTGAAGTCCTAACATAAGTTTTTGTGTATATAACTTCTAACACATTAAAAACTGTCTTACAGCATTGCAGAAATCATTGTATTTCATATGGCATAAGCATCTATCAGTTTGGCAAGATTTGCACTGAATACTGAATGAAACCGCATTCTCTATTAGAGAGACAAGCTTTTGAGAATATTTGGGCTTGATTTCACTTCATTTGAACAGAAACACTATTTCAACATTACTGGACTCAGAAAGCTGTAAACTGACAATCTTGATCATTGCAGTCCTAACATTAGTTTTTGTGTATATAACTTCTAACACATTAAAAACTGTCTTACAGCATTGCAGAAAACATTTTATTTCATAAGGCATAAGCTTGTTTCAGTTTGGCAAGATTTGCACTGAATACTGAATGAAACAGCTTTATCTAATAGAGAGAAAAGCTTTTGAGCAGATTTGGGCTTGATTTCACTTCATTTCAACAGAAACACTATTTCAGCATTACTGGACTCAGAAAGCTGTAAACTGACAATCTTGATCATTGCAGTCCTAACATAAGTTTTTGTGCATATAACTTCTAACACATTAAAAACTGTCTTACAGCATTGCAGAAAACATTGTACTTCATAAGGCATAAGCTTGTTTCAGTTTGGCAAGATTTGCACTGAATACTGAATGAAACAGCTTTATCTAATAGAGAGAAAAGCTTTTGAGCAGATTTGGGCTTGATTTCACTTCATTTCAACAGAAACACTATTTCAGCATTACTGTACTCAGAAAGCTGTAAACTGACAATCTTGATCATTGAAGTCCTAACATAAGTTTTTGTGCATATAACTTCTAACACATTAAAAACTGTCTTACAGCATTGCAGAAAACATTGTACTTCATAAGACATAAGCTTGTTTCAGTTTGGCAAGATTTGCACTGAATACTGAATGAAACAGCTTTATCTAATAGAGAGAAAAGCTTTTGAGCAGATTTGGGCTTGATTTCACTTCATTTCAACAGAAACACTATTTCAGCATTACTGGACTCAGAAAGCTGTAAACTGACAATCTTGATCATTGCAGTCCTAACATAAGTTTTTGTGCATATAACTTCTAACACATTAAAAACTGTCTTACAGCATTGCAGAAAACATTGTACTTCATAAGGCATAAGCTTGTTTCAGTTTGGCAAGATTTGCACTGAATACTGAATGAAACAGCTTTATCTAATAGAGAGAAAAGCATTTGAGCAGATTTGGGCTTGATTTCACTTCATTTCAACAGAAACACTATTTCAGCATTACTGGACTCAGAAAGCTGTAAACTGACAATCTTGATCATTGCAGTCCTAACATAAGTTTTTGTGCATATAACTTCTAACACATTAAAAACTGTCTTACAGCATTGCAGAAAACATTGTACTTCATAAGGCATAAGCTTGTTTCAGTTTGGCAAGATTTGCACTGAATACTGAATGAAACAGCTTTATCTAATAGAGAGAAAAGCTTTTGAGCAGATTTGGGCTTGATTTCACTTCATTTCAACAGAAACACTATTTCAGCATTACTGTACTCAGAAAGCTGTAAACTGACAATCTTGATCATTGAAGTCCTAACATAAGTTTTTGTGCATATAACTTCTAACACATTAAAAACTGTCTTACAGCATTGCAGAAAACATTGTACTTCATAAGACATAAGCTTGTTTCAGTTTGGCAAGATTTGCACTGAATACTGAATGAAACAGCTTTATCTAATAGAGAGAAAAGCTTTTGAGCAGATTTGGGCTTGATTTCACTTCATTTCAACAGAAACACTATTTCAGCATTACTGGACTCAGAAAGCTGTAAACTGACAATCTTGATCATTGAAGTCCTAACATAAGTTTTTGTGCATATAACTTCTAACACATTAAAAACTGTCTTACAGCATTGCAGAAAACATTGTACTTCATAAGGCATAAGCTTGTTTCAGTTTGGCAAGATTTGCACTGAATATTGAATGAAACAGCTTTATCTAATAGAGAGAAAAGCTTTTGAGCAGATTTGGGCTTGATTTCACTTCATTTGAACAGAAACACTATTTCAGCATTACTGAACTCAGAAAGCTGCAAACTGACAATCTTGATCATTGCAGTCCTAACATTAGTTATTGTGCATATAACTTCTAACACATTAAAAACTGTCTTACAGCATTGCAGAAAACATTGTACTTCATAAGGAATAAGCTTGTTTCAGTTTGGCAAGATTTGCACTGAATATTGAATGAAACAGCTTTCTCTAATAGAGAGAAAAGCTTTTGAGCAGATTTGGGCTTGATTTCACTTCATTTGAACAGAAACACTATTTCAGCATTACTGGACTCAGAAAGCTGTAAACTGACAATCTTGATCATTGAAGTCCTAACATAAGTTTTTGTGTATATAACTTCTAACACATTAAAAACTGTCTTACAGCATTGCAGAAATCATTGTATTTCATATGGCATAAGCATCTATCAGTTTGGCAAGATTTGCACTGAATACTGAATGAAACCGCATTCTCTATTAGAGAGACAAGCTTTTGAGCAGATTTGGGCTTGATTTCACTTCATTTGAACAGAAACACTATTTCAACATTACTGGACTCAGAAAGCTGTAAACTGACAATCTTGATCATTGCAGTCCTAACATTAGTTTTTGTGTATATAACTTTTAACACATTAAAAACTGTCTTACAGCATTGCAGAAAACATTTTATTTCATAAGGCATAAGCTTGTTTCAGTTTGGCAAGATTTGCACTGAATACTGAATGAAACAGCTTTATCTAATAGAGAGAAAAGCTTTTGAGCAGATTTGGGCTTGATTTCACTTCATTTCAACAGAAACACTATTTCAGCATTACTGGACTCAGAAAGCTGTAAACTGACAATCTTGATCATTGCAGTCCTAACATAAGTTTTTGTGCATATAACTTCTAACACATTAAAAACTGTCTTACAGCATTGCAGAAAACATTGTACTTCATAAGGCATAAGCTTGTTTCAGTTTGGCAAGATTTGCACTGAATACTGAATGAAACAGCTTTATCTAATAGAGAGAAAAGCTTTTGAGCAGATTTGGGCTTGATTTCACTTCATTTCAACAGAAACACTATTTCAGCATTACTGGACTCAGAAAGCTGTAAACTGACAATCTTGATCATTGCAGTCCTAAAACATTAAAAACTGTCTTACAGCATTGCAGAAAACATTGTACTTCATAAGGCATAAGCTTGTTTCAGTTTGGCAAGATTTGCACTGAATATTGAATGAAACAGCTTTCTCTAATAGAGAGAAAAGCTTTTGAGCAGATTTGGGCTTGATTTCACTTCATTTGAACAGAAACACTATTTCAACATTACTGCACTCAGAAAGCTGTAAACTGACAATCTTGATCATTGCAGTCCTAACATAAGTTTTTGTGCATATAACTTCTAACACATTAAAAACTGTCTTACAGCATTGCAGAAAACATTGTACTTCATAAGGCATAAGCTTGTTTCAGTTTGGCAAGATTTGCACTGAATACTGAATGAAACAGCTTTATCTAATAGAGAGAAAAGCTTTTGAGCAGATTTGGGCTTGATTTCACTTCATTTGAACAGAAACACTATTTCAGCATTACTGGACTCAGAAAGCTGTAAACTGACAATCCTGATCATTGCAGTACTAACATAGGTTTTTGTGCATATAACTTCTAACACATTAAAAACTGTCTTACAGCATTGCAGAAAACATTGTACTTCATAAGACATAAGCATGTTTCAGTTTGGCAAGATTTGCACTGAATACTGAATGAAACAGCTTTCTCTAATAGAGAGAAAAGCTTTTGAGCAGATTTGGGCTTGATTTCACTTCATTTGAACAGAAACACTATTTCAGCATTACTGGACTCAGAAAGCTGTAAACTGACAATCTTGATCATTGAAGTCCTAACATAAGTTTTTGTGCATATAACTTCTAACACATTAAAAACTGTCTTACAGCATTGCAGAAAACATTGTACTTCATAAGGCATAAGCTTGTTTCAGTTTGGCAAGATTTGCACTGAATACTGAATGAAACAGCTTTATCTAATAGAGAGAAAAGCTTTTGAGCAGATTTGGGCTTGATTTCACTTCATTTCAACAGAAACACTATTTCAGCATTACTGGACTCAGAAAGCTGTAAACTGACAATCTTGATCATTGCAGTCCTAAAACATTAAAAACTGTCTTACAGCATTGCAGAAAACATTGTACTTCATAAGGCATAAGCTTGTTTCAGTTTGGCAAGATTTGCACTGAATATTGAATGAAACAGCTTTCTCTAATAGAGAGAAAAGCTTTTGAGCAGATTTGGGCTTGATTTCACTTCATTTGAACAGAAACACTATTTCAACATTACTGCACTCAGAAAGCTGTAAACTGACAATCTTGATCATTGCAGTCCTAACATAAGTTTTTGTGCATATAACTTCTAACACATTAAAAACTGTCTTACAGCATTGCAGAAAACATTGTACTTCATAAGGCATAAGCTTGTTTCAGTTTGGCAAGATTTGCACTGAATACTGAATGAAACAGCTTTATCTAATAGAGAGAAAAGCTTTTGAGCAGATTTGGGCTTGATTTCACTTCATTTGAACAGAAACACTATTTCAGCATTACTGGACTCAGAAAGCTGTAAACTGACAATCCTGATCATTGCAGTCCTAACATAGGTTTTTGTGCATATAACTTCTAACACATTAAAAACTGTCTTACAGCATTGCAGAAAACATTGTACTTCATAAGACATAAGCATGTTTCAGTTTGGCAAGATTTGCACTGAATACTGAATGAAACAGCTTTCTCTAATAGAGAGAAAAGCTTTTGAGCAGATTTGGGCTTGATTTCACTTCATTTGAACAGAAACACTATTTCAGCATTACTGGACTCAGAAAGCTGTAAACTGACAATCTTGATCATTGAAGTCCTAACATAAGTTTTTGTGTATATAACTTCTAACACATTAAAAACAGTCTTACAGCATTGCAGAAATCATTGTATTTCATATGGCATAAGCATCTATCAGTTTGGCAAGATTTGCACTGAATACTGAATGAAACCGCATTCTCTATTAGAGAGACAAGCTTTTGAGCAGATTTGGGCTTGATTTCACTTCATTTGAACAGAAACACTATTTCAACATTACTGGACTCAGAAAGCTGTAAACTGACAATCTTGATCATTGCAGTCCTAACATTAGTTTTTGTGTATATAACTTCTAACACATTAAAAACTGTCTTACAGCATTGCCGAAAACATTTTATTTCATAAGACATAAGCAACTTTCAGTTTGGCAAGATTTGCACTGAATACTGAATGAAACAGCTTTCTCTAATAGAGAGAAAAGCTTTTGAGCAGATTTGGGCTTGATTTCACTTCATTTGAACAGAAACACTATTTCAGCATTACTGGACTCAGAAAGCTGTAAACTGACAATCTTGATCATTGAAGTCCTAACATAAGTTTTTGTGCATATAACTTCTAACACATTAAAAACTGTCTTACAGCATTGCAGAAAACATTGTACTTCATAAGGCATAAGCTTGTTTCAGTTTGGCAAGATTTGCACTGAATACTGAATGAAACAGCTTTATCTAATAGAGAGAAAAGCTTTTGAGCAGATTTGGGCTTGATTTCACTTCATTTCAACAGAAACACTATTTCAGCATTACTGGACTCAGAAAGCTGTAAACTGACAATCTTGATCATTGAAGTCCTAACATAAGTTTTTGTGCATATAACTTCTAACACATTAAAAACTGTCTTACAGCATTGCAGAAAACATTGTACTTCATAAGACAAAAGCTTGTTTCAGTTTGGCAAGATTTGCACTGAATACTGAATGAAACAGCTTTATCTAATAGAGAGAAAAGCTTTTGAGCAGATTTGGGCTTGATTTCACTTCATTTCAACAGAAACACTATTTCAGCATTACTGGACTCAGAAAGCTGTAAACTGACAATCTTGATCATTGAAGTCCTAACATAAGTTTTTGTGCATATAACTTCTAACACATTAAAAACTGTCTTACAGCATTGCAGAAAACATTGTACTTCATAAGGCATAAGCTTGTTTCAGTTTGGCAAGATTTGCACTGAATATTGAATGAAACAGCTTTCTCTAATAGAGAGAAAAGCTTTTGAGCAGATTTGGGCTTGATTTCACTTCATTTGAACAGAAACACTATTTCAACATTACTGGACTCAGAAAGCTGTAAACTGACAATCTTGATCATTGCAGTCCTAACATAAGTTTTTGTGCATATAACTTCTAACACATTAAAAACTGTCTTACAGCATTGCAGAAAACATTGTACTTCATAAGGCATAAGCTTGTTTCAGTTTGGCAAGATTTGCACTGAATACTGAATGAAACAGCTTTATCTAATAGAGAGAAAAGCTTTTGAGCAGATTTGGGCTTGATTTCACTTCATTTGAACAGAAACACTATTTCAGCATTACTGGACTCAGAAAGCTGTAAACTGACAATCTTGATCATTGCAGTCCTAACATAAGTTTTTGTGCATATAACTTCTAACACATTAAAAACTGTCTTACAGCATTGCAGAAAACATTGTACTTCATAAGGCATAAGCTTGTTTCAGTTTGGCAAGATTTGCACTGAATACTGAATGAAACAGCTTTATCTAATAGAGAGAAAAGCTTTTGAGCAGATTTGGGCTTGATTTCACTTCATTTCAACAGAAACACTATTTCAGCATTACTGGACTCAGAAAGCTGTAAACTGACAATCTTGATCATTGAAGTCCTAACATAAGTTTTTGTGCATATAACTTCTAACACATTAAAAACTGTCTTACAGCATTGCAGAAAACATTGTACTTCATAAGACATAAGCTTGTTTCAGTTTGGCAAGATTTGCACTGAATACTGAATGAAACAGCTTTATCTAATAGAGAGAAAAGCTTTTGAGCAGATTTGGGCTTGATTTCACTTCATTTCAACAGAAACACTATTTCAGCATTACTGGACTCAGAAAGCTGTAAACTGACAATCTTGATCATTGAAGTCCTAACATAAGTTTTTGTGCATATAACTTCTAACACATTAAAAACTGTCTTACAGCATTGCAGAAAACATTGTACTTCATAAGGCATAAGCTTGTTTCAGTTTGGCAAGATTTGCACTGAATATTGAATGAAACAGCTTTATCTAATAGAGAGAAAAGCTTTTGAGCAGATTTGGGCTTGATTTCACTTCATTTCAACAGAAACACTATTTCAGCATTACTGGACTCAGAAAGCTGTAAACTGACAATCTTGATCATTGAAGTCCTAACATAAGTTTTTGTGTATATAACTTCTAACACATTAAAAACTGTCTTACAGCATTGCAGAAAACATTGTACTTCATAAGACATAAGCTTGTTTCAGTTTGGCAAGATTTGCACTGAATACTGAATGAAACAGCTTTATCTAATAGAGAGAAAAGCTTTTGAGCAGATTTGGGCTTGATTTCACTTCATTTCAACAGAAACACTATATCAGCATTACTGGACTCAGAAAGCTGTAAACTGACAATCTTGATCATTGAAGTCCTAACATAAGTTTTTGTGCATATAACTTCTAACACATTAAAAACTGTCTTACAGCATTGCAGAAAACATTGTACTTCATAAGGCATAAGCTTGTTTCAGTTTGGCAAGATTTGCACTGAATATTGAATGAAACAGCTTTCTCTAATAGAGAGAAAAGCTTTTGAGCAGATTTGGGCTTGATTTCACTTCATTTGAACAAAAACACTATTTCAACATTACTGGACTCAGAAAGCTGTAAACTGACAATCTTGATCATTGCAGTCCTAACATTAGTTTTTGTGCATATTACTTCTAACACATTAAAAACTGTCTTACAGCATTGCAGAAAACATTGTACTTCATAAGGCATAAGCTTGTTTCAGTTTGGCAAGATTTGCACTGAATATTGAATGAAACACCTTTCTCTAATAGAGAAAAAAGCTTTTGAGCAGATTTGGGCTTGATTTCACTTCATTTGAACAGAAACACTATTTCAACATTACTGGACTCAGAAAGCTGTAAACTGACAATCTTGATCATTGCAGTCCTAACATTAGTTTTTGTGTATATAACTTCTAACACATTAAAAACTGTCTTACAGCATTGCAGAAAACATTGTACTTCATAAGGCATAAGCTTGTTTCAGTTTGGCAAGATTTGCACTGAATATTGAATGAAACAGCTTTATCTAATAGAGAGAAAAGCTTTTGAGCAGATTTGGGCTTGATTTCACTTCATTTGAACAGAAACACTATTTCAACATTACTGGACTCAGAAAGCTGTAAACTGACAATCTTGATCATTGCAGTCCTAACATAAGTTTTTGTGCATATAACTTCTAACACATTAAAAACTGTCTTACAGCATTGCAGAAAACATTGTACTTCATAAGGCATAAGCTTGTTTCAGTTTGGCAAGATTTGCACTGAATACTGATTGAAACAGCTTTATCTAATAGAGAGAAAAGCTTTTGAGCAGATTTGGGCTTGATTTCACTTCATTTCAACAGAAACACTATTTCAGCATTACTGGACTCAGAAAGCTGTAAACTGACAATCTTGATCATTGAAGTCCTAACATAAGTTTTTGTGCATATAACTTCTAACACATTAAAAACTGTCTTACAGCATTGCAGAAAACATTGTACTTCATAAGACAAAAGCTTGTTTCAGTTTGGCAAGATTTGCACTGAATACTGAATGAAACAGCTTTATCTAATAGAGAGAAAAGCTTTTGAGCAGATTTGGGCTTGATTTCACTTCATTTCAACAGAAACACTATTTCAGCATTACTGGACTTAGAAAGCTGTAAACTGACAATCTTGATCATTGAAGTCCTAACATAAGTTTTTGTGCATATAACTTCTAACACATTAAAAACTGTCTTACAGCATTGCAGAAAACATTGTACTTCATAAGGCATAAGCTTGTTTCAGTATGGCAAGATTTGCACTGAATATTGAATGAAACAGCTTTATCTAATAGAGAGAAAAGCTTTTGAGCAGATTTGGGCTTGATTTCACTTCATTTCAACAGAAACACTATTTCAGCATTACTGGACTCAGAAAGCTGTAAACTGACAATCTTGATCATTGAAGTCCTAACATAAGTTGTTGTGCATATAACTTCTAACACATTAAAAACTGTCTTACAGCATTGCAGAAAACATTGTACTTCATAAGACATAAGCTTGTTTCAGTTTGGCAAGATTTGCACTGAATACTGAATGAAACAGCTTTATCTAATAGAGAGAAAAGCTTTTGAGCAGATTTGGGCTTGATTTCACTTCATTTCAACAGAAACACTATTTCAGCATTACTGGACTCAGAAAGCTGTAAACTGACAATCTTGATCATTGAAGTCCTAACATAAGTTTTTGTGCATATAACTTCTAACACATTAAAAACTGTCTTACAGCATTGCAGAAAACATTGTACTTCATAAGGCATAAGCTTGTTTCAGTTTGGCAAGATTTGCACTGAATATTGAATGAAACAGCTTTCTCTAATAGAGAGAAAAGCTTTTGAGCAGATTTGGGCTTGATTTCACTTCATTTGAACAGAAACACTATTTCAACATTACTGGACTCAGAAAGCTGTAAACTGACAATCTTGATCATTGCAGTCCTAACATTAGTTTTTGTGCATATAACTTCTAACACATTAAAAACTGTCTTACAGCATTGCAGAAAACATTGTACTTCATAAGGCATAAGCTTGTTTCAGTTTGGCAAGATTTGCACTGAATATTGAATGAAACAGCTTTCTCTAATAGAGAGAAAAGCTTTTGAGCAGATTTGGGCTTGATTTCACTTCATTTGAACAGAAACACTATTTCAACATTACTGGACTCAGAAAGCTGTAAACTGACAATCTTGATCATTGCAGTCCTAACATTAGTTTTTGTGTATATAACTTCTAACACATTAAAAACTGTCTTACAGCATTGCAGAAAACATTTTATTTCATAAGACATAAGCATGTTTCAGTTTGGCAAGATTTGCACTGAATACTGAATGAAACAGCTTTCTCTAATAGAGAGAAAAGCTTTTGAGCAGATTTGGGCTTGATTTCACTTCATTTGAACAGAAACACTATTTCAGCATTACTGGACTCAGAAAGCTGTAAACTGACAATCTTGATCATTGAAGTCCTAACATTAGTTTTTGTGCATATAACTTCTAACACATTAAAAACTGTCTTACAGCATTGCAGAAAACATTGTACTTCATAAGGCATAAGCTTGTTTCAGTTTGGCAAGATTTGCACTGAATATTGAATGAAACACCTTTCTCTAATAGAGAAAAAAGCTTTTGAGCAGATTTGGGCTTGATTTCACTTCATTTGAACAGAAACACTATTTCAACATTACTGGACTCAGAAAGCTGTAAACTGACAATCTTGATCATTGCAGTCCTAACATTAGTTTTTGTGTATATAACTTCTAACACATTAAAAACTGTCTTACAGCATTGCAGAAAACATTGTACTTCATAAGGCATAAGCTTGTTTCAGTTTGGCAAGATTTGCACTGAATATTGAATGAAACAGCTTTATCTAATAGAGAGAAAAGCTTTTGAGCAGATTTGGGCTTGATTTCACTTCATTTGAACAGAAACACTATTTCAACATTACTGGACTCAGAAAGCTGTAAACTGACAATCTTGATCATTGCAGTCCTAACATAAGTTTTTGTGCATATAACTTCTAACACATTAAAAACTGTCTTACAGCATTGCAGAAAACATTGTACTTCATAAGGCATAAGCTTGTTTCAGTTTGGCAAGATTTGCACTGAATACTGATTGAAACAGCTTTATCTAATAGAGAGAAAAGCTTTTGAGCAGATTTGGGCTTGATTTCACTTCATTTCAACAGAAACACTATTTCAGCATTACTGGACTCAGAAAGCTGTAAACTGACAATCTTGATCATTGAAGTCCTAACATAAGTTTTTGTGCATATAACTTCTAACACATTAAAAACTGTCTTACAGCATTGCAGAAAACATTGTACTTCATAAGACAAAAGCTTGTTTCAGTTTGGCAAGATTTGCACTGAATACTGAATGAAACAGCTTTATCTAATAGAGAGAAAAGCTTTTGAGCAGATTTGGGCTTGATTTCACTTCATTTCAACAGAAACACTATTTCAGCATTACTGGACTCAGAAAGCTGTAAACTGACAATCTTGATCATTGAAGTCCTAACATAAGTTTTTGTGCATATAACTTCTAACACATTAAAAACTGTCTTACAGCATTGCAGAAAACATTGTACTTCATAAGGCATAAGCTTGTTTCAGTATGGCAAGATTTGCACTGAATATTGAATGAAACAGCTTTATCTAATAGAGAGAAAAGCTTTTGAGCAGATTTGGGCTTGATTTCACTTCATTTCAACAGAAACACTATTTCAGCATTACTGGACTCAGAAAGCTGTAAACTGACAATCTTGATCATTGAAGTCCTAACATAAGTTTTTGTGCATATAACTTCTAACACATTAAAAACTGTCTTACAGCATTGCAGAAAACATTGTACTTCATAAGACATAAGCTTGTTTCAGTTTGGCAAGATTTGCACTGAATACTGAATGAAACAGCTTTATCTAATAGAGAGAAAAGCTTTTGAGCAGATTTGGGCTTGATTTCACTTCATTTCAACAGAAACACTATTTCAGAATTACTGGACTCAGAAAGCTGTAAACTGACAATCTTGATCATTGAAGTCCTAACATAAGTTTTTGTGCATATAACTTCTAACACATTAAAAACTGTCTTACAGCATTGCAGAAAACATTGTACTTCATAAGGCATAAGCTTGTTTCAGTTTGGCAAGATTTGCACTGAATATTGAATGAAACAGCTTTCTCTAATAGAGAGAAAAGCTTTTGAGCAGATTTGGGCTTGATTTCACTTCATTTGAACAGAAACACTATTTCAACATTACTGGACTCAGAAAGCTGTAAACTGACAATCTTGATCATTGCAGTCCTAACATTAGTTTTTGTGCATATAACTTCTAACACATTAAAAACTGTCTTACAGCATTGCAGAAAACATTGTACTTCATAAGGCATAAGCTTGTTTCAGTTTGGCAAGATTTGCACTGAATATTGAATGAAACAGCTTTCTCTAATAGAGAGAAAAGCTTTTGAGCAGATTTGGGCTTGATTTCACTTCATTTGAACAGAAACACTATTTCAACATTACTGGACTCAGAAAGCTGTAAACTGACAATCTTGATCATTGCAGTCCTAACATTAGTTTTTGTGTATATAACTTCTAACACATTAAAAACTGTCTTACAGCATTGCAGAAAACATTTTATTTCATAAGACATAAGCATGTTTCAGTTTGGCAAGATTTGCACTGAATACTGAATGAAACAGCTTTCTCTAATAGAGAGAAAAGCTTTTGAGCAGATTTGGGCTTGATTTCACTTCATTTGAACAGAAACACTATTTCAGCATTACTGGACTCAGAAAGCTGTAAACTGACAATCTTGATCATTGAAGTCCTAACATAAGTTTTTGTGCATATAACTTCTAACACATTAAAAACTGTCTTACAGCATTGCAGAAAACATTGTACTTAATAAGACATAAGCTTGTTTCAGTTTGGCAAGATTTGCACTGAATACTGAATGAAACAGCTTTCTCTAATAGAGAGAAAAGCTTTTGAGCAGATTTGGGCTTGATTTCACTTCATTTGAACAGAAACACTATTTCAGCATTACTGGACTCAGAAAGCTGTAAACTGACAATCTTGATCATTGCAGTCCTAACATAAGTTTTTGTGCATATAACTTCTAACACATTAAAAACTGTCTTACAGCATTGCAGAAAACATTGTACTTCATAAGGCATAAGCTTGTTTCAGTTTGGCAAGATTTGCACTGAATACTGAATGAAACAGCTTTATCTAATAGAGAGAAAAGCTTTTGAGCAGATTTGGGCTTGATTTCACTTCATTTGGACAGAAACACTATTTCAGCATTACTGGACTCAGAAAGCTGTAAACTGACAATCTTGATCATTGAAGTCCTAACATAAGTTTTTGTGCATATAACTTCTAACACATTAAAAACTGTCTTACAGCATTGCAGAAAACATTGTACTTCATAAGACATAAGCTTGTTTCAGTTTGGCAAGATTTGCACTGAATACTGAATGAAACAGCTTTATCTAATAGAGAGAAAAGCTTTTGAGCAGATTTGGGCTTGATTTCACTTCATTTCAACAGAAACACTATTTCAGCATTACTGGACTCAGAAAGCTGTAAACTGACAATCTTGATCATTGAAGTCCTAACATAAGTTTTTGTGCATATAACTTCTAACACATTAAAAACTGTCTTACAGCATTGCAGAAAACATTGTACTTCATAAGGCATAAGCTTGTTTCAGTTTGGCAAGATTTGCACTGAATATTGAATGAAACAGCTTTCTCTAATAGAGAGAAAAGCTTTTGAGCAGATTTGGGCTTGATTTCACTTCATTTGAACAGAAACACTATTTCAACATTACTGGACTCAGAAAGCTGTAAACTGACAATCTTGATCATTGCAGTCCTAACATTAGTTTTTGTGTATATAACTTCTAACACATTAAAAACTGTCTTACAGCATTGCAGAAAACATTTTATTTCATAAGACATAAGCATGTTTCAGTTTGGCAAGATTTGCACTGAATACTGAATGAAACATCTTTCTCTAATAGAGAGAAAAGCTTTTGAGCAGATTTGGGCTTGATTTCACTTCATTTGAACAGAAACACTATTTCAGCATTACTGGACTCAGAAAGCTGTAAACTGACAATCTTGATCATTGAAGTCCTAACATAAGTTTTTGTGCATATAACTTCTAACACATTAAAAACTGTCTTACAGCATTGCAGAAAACATTGTACTTCATAAGGCATAAGCTTGTTTCAGTTTGGCAAGATTTGCACTGAATACTGAATGAAACAGCTTTATCTAATAGAGAGAAAAGCTTTTGAGCAGATTTGGGCTTGATTTCACTTCATTTCAACAGAAACACTATTTCAGCATTACTGGACTCAGAAAGCTGTAAACTGACAATCTTGATCATTGAAGTCCTAACATAAGTTTTTGTGCATATAACTTCTAACACATTAAAA
Source organism: Carassius gibelio (assembly GCF_023724105.1). NCBI lineage: Eukaryota > Metazoa > Chordata > Actinopteri > Cypriniformes > Cyprinidae > Carassius > Carassius gibelio. The sequence goes on from NC_068372.1 coordinate 1,792,341, forward strand.
ACTGTCTTACAGCATTGCAGAAAACATTGTACTTCATAAGGCATAAGCTTGTTTCAGTTTGGCAAGATTTGCACTGAATATTGAATGAAACAGCTTTCTCTAATAGAGAGAAAAGCTTTTGAGCAGATTTGGGCTTGATTTCACTTCATTTGAACAGAAACACTATTTCAACATTACTGGACTCAGAAAGCTGTAAACTGACAATCTTGATCATTGCAGTCCTAACATAAGTTTTTGTGCATATAACTTCTAACACATTAAAAACTGTCTTACAGCATTGCAGAAAACATTGTACTTCATAAGGCATAAGCTTGTTTCAGTTTGGCAAGATTTGCACTGAATACTGAATGAAACAGCTTTATCTAATAGAGAGAAAAGCTTTTGAGCAGATTTGGGCTTGATTTCACTTCATTTCAACAGAAACACTATTTCAGCATTACTGGACTCAGAAAGCTGTAAACTGACAATATTGATCATTGAAGTCCTAACATAAGTTTTTGTGCATATAACTTCTAACACATTAAAAACTGTCTTACAGCATTGCAGAAAACATTGTACTTCATAAGACATAAGCTTGTTTCAGTTTGGCAAGATTTGCACTGAATACTGAATGAAACAGCTTTATCTAATAGAGAGAAAAGCTTTTGAGCAGATTTGGGCTTGATTTCACTTCATTTCAACAGAAACACTATTTCAGCATTACTGGACTCAGAAAGCTGTAAACTGACAATCTTGATCATTGAAGTCCTAACATAAGTTTTTGTGCATATAACTTCTAACACATTAAAAACTGTCTTACAGCATTGCAGAAAACATTGTACTTCATAAGGCATAAGCTTGTTTCAGTTTGGCAAGATTTGCACTGAATATTGAATGAAACAGCTTTCTCTAATAGAGAGAAAAGCTTTTGAGCAGATTCGGGCTTGATTTCACTTCATTTGAACAGAAACACTATTTCAACATTACTGGACTCAGAAAGCTGTAAACTGACAATCTTGATCATTGCAGTCCTAACATTAGTTTTTGTGCATATAACTTCTAACACATTAAAAACTGTCTTACAGCATTGCAGAAAACATTGTACTTCATAAGGCATAAGCTTGTTTCAGTTTGGCAAGATTTGCACTGAATATTGAATGAAACAGCTTTCTCTAATAGAGAGAAAAGCTTTTGAGCAGATTTGGGCTTGATTTCACTTCATTTGAACAGAAACACTATTTCAACATTACTGGACTCAGAAAGCTGTAAACTGACAATCTTGATCATTGCAGTCCTAACATTAGTTTTTGTGCATATAACTTCTAACACATTAAAAACTCTCTTACAGCATTGCAGAAAACATTGTACTTCATAAGGCATAAGCTTGTTTCAGTTTGGCAAGATTTGCACTGAATATTGAATGAAACAGCTTTCTCTAATAGAGAGAAAAGCTTTTGAGCAGATTTGGGCTTGATTTCACTTCATTTGAACAGAAACACTATTTCAACATTACTGGACTCAGAAAGCTGCAAACTGACAATCTTGATCATTGCAGTCCTAACATTAGTTTTTGTGCATATAACTTCTAACACATTAAAAACTGTCTTACAGCATTGCAGAAAACATTGTACTTCATAAGGAATAAGCTTGTTTCAGTTTGGCAAGATTTGCACTGAATATTGAATGAAACAGCTTTCTCTAATAGAGAGAAAAGCTTTTGAGCAGATTTGGGCTTGATTTCACTTCATTTGAACAGAAACACTATTTCAGCATTACTGGACTCAGAAAGCTGTAAACTGACAATCTTGATCATTGAAGTCCTAACATAAGTTTTTGTGTATATAACTTCTAACACATTAAAAACTGTCTTACAGCATTGCAGAAATCATTGTATTTCATATGGCATAAGCATCTATCAGTTTGGCAAGATTTGCACTGAATACTGAATGAAACCGCATTCTCTATTAGAGAGACAAGCTTTTGAGCAGATTTGGGCTTGATTTCACTTCATTTGAACAGAAACACTATTTCAACATTACTGGACTCAGAAAGCTGTAAACTGACAATCTTGATCATTGCAGTCCTAACATTAGTTTTTGTGTATATAACTTCTAACACATTAAAATCTGTCTTACAGCATTGCAGAAAACATTTTATTTCATAAGGCATAAGCTTGTTTCAGTTTGGCAAGATTTGCACTGAATACTGAATGAAACAGCTTTATCTAATAGAGAGAAAAGCTTTTGAGCAGATTTGGGCTTGATTTCACTTCATTTCAACAGAAACACTATTTCAGCATTACTGGACTCAGAAAGCTGTAAACTGACAATCTTGATCATTGCAGTCCTAACATAAGTTTTTGTGCATATAACTTCTAACACATTAAAAACTGTCTTACAGCATTGCAGAAAACATTGTACTTCATAAGGCATAAGCTTGTTTCAGTTTGGCAAGATTTGCACTGAATACTGAATGAAACAGCTTTATCTAATAGAGAGAAAAGCATTTGAGCAGATTTGGGCTTGATTTCACTTCATTTCAACAGAAACACTATTTCAGCATTACTGGACTCAGAAAGCTGTAAACTGACAATCTTGATCATTGCAGTCCTAACATAAGTTTTTGTGCATATAACTTCTAACACATTAAAAACTGTCTTACAGCATTGCAGAAAACATTGTACTTCATAAGGCATAAGCTTGTTTCAGTTTGGCAAGATTTGCACTGAATACTGAATGAAACAGCTTTATCTAACAGAGAGAAAAGCTTTTGAGCAGATTTGGGCTTGATTTCACTTCATTTCAACAGAAACACTATTTCAGCATTACTGTACTCAGAAAGCTGTAAACTGACAATCTTGATCATTGAAGTCCTAACATAAGTTTTTGTGCATATAACTTCTAACACATTAAAAACTGTCTTACAGCATTGCAGAAAACATTGTACTTCATAAGGAATAAGCTTGTTTCAGTTTGGCAAGATTTGCACTGAATATTGAATGAAACAGCTTTCTCTAATAGAGAGAAAAGCTTTTGAGCAGATTTGGGCTTGATTTCACTTCATTTGAACAGAAACACTATTTCAGCATTACTGGACTCAGAAAGCTGTAAACTGACAATCTTGATCATTGAAGTCCTAACATAAGTTTTTGTGTATATAACTTCTAACACATTAAAAACTGTCTTACAGCATTGCAGAAATCATTGTATTTCATATGGCATAAGCATCTATCAGTTTGGCAAGATTTGCACTGAATACTGAATGAAACCGCATTCTCTATTAGAGAGACAAGCTTTTGAGAATATTTGGGCTTGATTTCACTTCATTTGAACAGAAACACTATTTCAACATTACTGGACTCAGAAAGCTGTAAACTGACAATCTTGATCATTGCAGTCCTAACATTAGTTTTTGTGTATATAACTTCTAACACATTAAAAACTGTCTTACAGCATTGCAGAAAACATTTTATTTCATAAGGCATAAGCTTGTTTCAGTTTGGCAAGATTTGCACTGAATACTGAATGAAACAGCTTTATCTAATAGAGAGAAAAGCTTTTGAGCAGATTTGGGCTTGATTTCACTTCATTTCAACAGAAACACTATTTCAGCATTACTGGACTCAGAAAGCTGTAAACTGACAATCTTGATCATTGCAGTCCTAACATAAGTTTTTGTGCATATAACTTCTAACACATTAAAAACTGTCTTACAGCATTGCAGAAAACATTGTACTTCATAAGGCATAAGCTTGTTTCAGTTTGGCAAGATTTGCACTGAATACTGAATGAAACAGCTTTATCTAATAGAGAGAAAAGCTTTTGAGCAGATTTGGGCTTGATTTCACTTCATTTCAACAGAAACACTATTTCAGCATTACTGTACTCAGAAAGCTGTAAACTGACAATCTTGATCATTGAAGTCCTAACATAAGTTTTTGTGCATATAACTTCTAACACATTAAAAACTGTCTTACAGCATTGCAGAAAACATTGTACTTCATAAGACATAAGCTTGTTTCAGTTTGGCAAGATTTGCACTGAATACTGAATGAAACAGCTTTATCTAATAGAGAGAAAAGCTTTTGAGCAGATTTGGGCTTGATTTCACTTCATTTCAACAGAAACACTATTTCAGCATTACTGGACTCAGAAAGCTGTAAACTGACAATCTTGATCATTGCAGTCCTAACATAAGTTTTTGTGCATATAACTTCTAACACATTAAAAACTGTCTTACAGCATTGCAGAAAACATTGTACTTCATAAGGCATAAGCTTGTTTCAGTTTGGCAAGATTTGCACTGAATACTGAATGAAACAGCTTTATCTAATAGAGAGAAAAGCATTTGAGCAGATTTGGGCTTGATTTCACTTCATTTCAACAGAAACACTATTTCAGCATTACTGGACTCAGAAAGCTGTAAACTGACAATCTTGATCATTGCAGTCCTAACATAAGTTTTTGTGCATATAACTTCTAACACATTAAAAACTGTCTTACAGCATTGCAGAAAACATTGTACTTCATAAGGCATAAGCTTGTTTCAGTTTGGCAAGATTTGCACTGAATACTGAATGAAACAGCTTTATCTAATAGAGAGAAAAGCTTTTGAGCAGATTTGGGCTTGATTTCACTTCATTTCAACAGAAACACTATTTCAGCATTACTGTACTCAGAAAGCTGTAAACTGACAATCTTGATCATTGAAGTCCTAACATAAGTTTTTGTGCATATAACTTCTAACACATTAAAAACTGTCTTACAGCATTGCAGAAAACATTGTACTTCATAAGACATAAGCTTGTTTCAGTTTGGCAAGATTTGCACTGAATACTGAATGAAACAGCTTTATCTAATAGAGAGAAAAGCTTTTGAGCAGATTTGGGCTTGATTTCACTTCATTTCAACAGAAACACTATTTCAGCATTACTGGACTCAGAAAGCTGTAAACTGACAATCTTGATCATTGAAGTCCTAACATAAGTTTTTGTGCATATAACTTCTAACACATTAAAAACTGTCTTACAGCATTGCAGAAAACATTGTACTTCATAAGGCATAAGCTTGTTTCAGTTTGGCAAGATTTGCACTGAATATTGAATGAAACAGCTTTATCTAATAGAGAGAAAAGCTTTTGAGCAGATTTGGGCTTGATTTCACTTCATTTGAACAGAAACACTATTTCAGCATTACTGAACTCAGAAAGCTGCAAACTGACAATCTTGATCATTGCAGTCCTAACATTAGTTATTGTGCATATAACTTCTAACACATTAAAAACTGTCTTACAGCATTGCAGAAAACATTGTACTTCATAAGGAATAAGCTTGTTTCAGTTTGGCAAGATTTGCACTGAATATTGAATGAAACAGCTTTCTCTAATAGAGAGAAAAGCTTTTGAGCAGATTTGGGCTTGATTTCACTTCATTTGAACAGAAACACTATTTCAGCATTACTGGACTCAGAAAGCTGTAAACTGACAATCTTGATCATTGAAGTCCTAACATAAGTTTTTGTGTATATAACTTCTAACACATTAAAAACTGTCTTACAGCATTGCAGAAATCATTGTATTTCATATGGCATAAGCATCTATCAGTTTGGCAAGATTTGCACTGAATACTGAATGAAACCGCATTCTCTATTAGAGAGACAAGCTTTTGAGCAGATTTGGGCTTGATTTCACTTCATTTGAACAGAAACACTATTTCAACATTACTGGACTCAGAAAGCTGTAAACTGACAATCTTGATCATTGCAGTCCTAACATTAGTTTTTGTGTATATAACTTTTAACACATTAAAAACTGTCTTACAGCATTGCAGAAAACATTTTATTTCATAAGGCATAAGCTTGTTTCAGTTTGGCAAGATTTGCACTGAATACTGAATGAAACAGCTTTATCTAATAGAGAGAAAAGCTTTTGAGCAGATTTGGGCTTGATTTCACTTCATTTCAACAGAAACACTATTTCAGCATTACTGGACTCAGAAAGCTGTAAACTGACAATCTTGATCATTGCAGTCCTAACATAAGTTTTTGTGCATATAACTTCTAACACATTAAAAACTGTCTTACAGCATTGCAGAAAACATTGTACTTCATAAGGCATAAGCTTGTTTCAGTTTGGCAAGATTTGCACTGAATACTGAATGAAACAGCTTTATCTAATAGAGAGAAAAGCTTTTGAGCAGATTTGGGCTTGATTTCACTTCATTTCAACAGAAACACTATTTCAGCATTACTGGACTCAGAAAGCTGTAAACTGACAATCTTGATCATTGCAGTCCTAAAACATTAAAAACTGTCTTACAGCATTGCAGAAAACATTGTACTTCATAAGGCATAAGCTTGTTTCAGTTTGGCAAGATTTGCACTGAATATTGAATGAAACAGCTTTCTCTAATAGAGAGAAAAGCTTTTGAGCAGATTTGGGCTTGATTTCACTTCATTTGAACAGAAACACTATTTCAACATTACTGCACTCAGAAAGCTGTAAACTGACAATCTTGATCATTGCAGTCCTAACATAAGTTTTTGTGCATATAACTTCTAACACATTAAAAACTGTCTTACAGCATTGCAGAAAACATTGTACTTCATAAGGCATAAGCTTGTTTCAGTTTGGCAAGATTTGCACTGAATACTGAATGAAACAGCTTTATCTAATAGAGAGAAAAGCTTTTGAGCAGATTTGGGCTTGATTTCACTTCATTTGAACAGAAACACTATTTCAGCATTACTGGACTCAGAAAGCTGTAAACTGACAATCCTGATCATTGCAGTCCTAACATAGGTTTTTGTGCATATAACTTCTAACACATTAAAAACTGTCTTACAGCATTGCAGAAAACATTGTACTTCATAAGACATAAGCATGTTTCAGTTTGGCAAGATTTGCACTGAATACTGAATGAAACAGCTTTCTCTAATAGAGAGAAAAGCTTTTGAGCAGATTTGGGCTTGATTTCACTTCATTTGAACAGAAACACTATTTCAGCATTACTGGACTCAGAAAGCTGTAAACTGACAATCTTGATCATTGAAGTCCTAACATAAGTTTTTGTGCATATAACTTCTAACACATTAAAAACTGTCTTACAGCATTGCAGAAAACATTGTACTTCATAAGGCATAAGCTTGTTTCAGTTTGGCAAGATTTGCACTGAATACTGAATGAAACAGCTTTATCTAATAGAGAGAAAAGCTTTTGAGCAGATTTGGGCTTGATTTCACTTCATTTCAACAGAAACACTATTTCAGCATTACTGGACTCAGAAAGCTGTAAACTGACAATCTTGATCATTGCAGTCCTAAAACATTAAAAACTGTCTTACAGCATTGCAGAAAACATTGTACTTCATAAGGCATAAGCTTGTTTCAGTTTGGCAAGATTTGCACTGAATATTGAATGAAACAGCTTTCTCTAATAGAGAGAAAAGCTTTTGAGCAGATTTGGGCTTGATTTCACTTCATTTGAACAGAAACACTATTTCAACATTACTGCACTCAGAAAGCTGTAAACTGACAATCTTGATCATTGCAGTCCTAACATAAGTTTTTGTGCATATAACTTCTAACACATTAAAAACTGTCTTACAGCATTGCAGAAAACATTGTACTTCATAAGGCATAAGCTTGTTTCAGTTTGGCAAGATTTGCACTGAATACTGAATGAAACAGCTTTATCTAATAGAGAGAAAAGCTTTTGAGCAGATTTGGGCTTGATTTCACTTCATTTCAACAGAAACACTATTTCAGCATTACTGGACTCAGAAAGCTGTAAACTGACAATCTTGATCATTGAAGTCCTAACATAAGTTTTTGTGCATATAACTTCTAACACATTAAAAACTGTCTTACAGCATTGCAGAAAACATTGTACTTCATAAGACATAAGCTTGTTTCAGTTTGGCAAGATTTGCACTGAATACTGAATGAAACAGCTTTATCTAATAGAGAGAAAAGCTTTTGAGCAGATTTGGGCTTGATTTCACTTCATTTCAACAGAAACACTATTTCAGCATTACTGGACTCAGAAAGCTGTAAACTGACAATCTTGATCATTGAAGTCCTAACATAAGTTTTTGTGCATATAACTTCTAACACATTAAAAACTGTCTTACAGCATTGCAGAAAACATTGTACTTCATAAGGCATAAGCTTGTTTCAGTTTGGCAAGATTTGCACTGAATACTGAATGAAACAGCTTTATCTAATAGAGAGAAAAGCTTTTGAGCAGATTTGGGCTTGATTTCACTTCATTTCAACAGAAACACTATATCAGCATTACTGGACTCAGAAAGCTGTAAACTGACAATCTTGATCATTGAAGTCCTAACATAAGTTTTTGTGCATATAACTTCTAACACATTAAAAACTGTCTTACAGCATTGCAGAAAACATTGTACTTCATAAGGCATAAGCTTGTTTCAGTTTGGCAAGATTTGCACTGAATATTGAATGAAACAGCTTTCTCTAATAGAGAGAAAAGCTTTTGAGCAGATTTGGGCTTGATTTCACTTCATTTGAACAAAAACACTATTTCAACATTACTGGACTCAGAAAGCTGTAAACTGACAATCTTGATCATTGCAGTCCTAACATTAGTTTTTGTGCATATTACTTCTAACACATTAAAAACTGTCTTACAGCATTGCAGAAAACATTGTACTTCATAAGGCATAAGCTTGTTTCAGTTTGGCAAGATTTGCACTGAATATTGAATGAAACACCTTTCTCTAATAGAGAAAAAAGCTTTTGAGCAGATTTGGGCTTGATTTCACTTCATTTGAACAGAAACACTATTTCAACATTACTGGACTCAGAAAGCTGTAAACTGACAATCTTGATCATTGCAGTCCTAACATTAGTTTTTGTGTATATAACTTCTAACACATTAAAAACTGTCTTACAGCATTGCAGAAAACATTGTACTTCATAAGGCATAAGCTTGTTTCAGTTTGGCAAGATTTGCACTGAATATTGAATGAAACAGCTTTATCTAATAGAGAGAAAAGCTTTTGAGCAGATTTGGGCTTGATTTCACTTCATTTGAACAGAAACACTATTTCAACATTACTGGACTCAGAAAGCTGTAAACTGACAATCTTGATCATTGCAGTCCTAACATAAGTTTTTGTGCATATAACTTCTAACACATTAAAAACTGTCTTACAGCATTGCAGAAAACATTGTACTTCATAAGGCATAAGCTTGTTTCAGTTTGGCAAGATTTGCACTGAATACTGATTGAAACAGCTTTATCTAATAGAGAGAAAAGCTTTTGAGCAGATTTGGGCTTGATTTCACTTCATTTCAACAGAAACACTATTTCAGCATTACTGGACTCAGAAAGCTGTAAACTGACAATCTTGATCATTGAAGTCCTAACATAAGTTTTTGTGCATATAACTTCTAACACATTAAAAACTGTCTTACAGCATTGCAGAAAACATTGTACTTCATAAGACAAAAGCTTGTTTCAGTTTGGCAAGATTTGCACTGAATACTGAATGAAACAGCTTTATCTAATAGAGAGAAAAGCTTTTGAGCAGATTTGGGCTTGATTTCACTTCATTTCAACAGAAACACTATTTCAGCATTACTGGACTCAGAAAGCTGTAAACTGACAATCTTGATCATTGAAGTCCTAACATAAGTTTTTGTGCATATAACTTCTAACACATTAAAAACTGTCTTACAGCATTGCAGAAAACATTGTACTTCATAAGGCATAAGCTTGTTTCAGTATGGCAAGATTTGCACTGAATATTGAATGAAACAGCTTTATCTAATAGAGAGAAAAGCTTTTGAGCAGATTTGGGCTTGATTTCACTTCATTTCAACAGAAACACTATTTCAGCATTACTGGACTCAGAAAGCTGTAAACTGACAATCTTGATCATTGAAGTCCTAACATAAGTTTTTGTGCATATAACTTCTAACACATTAAAAACTGTCTTACAGCATTGCAGAAAACATTGTACTTCATAAGACATAAGCTTGTTTCAGTTTGGCAAGATTTGCACTGAATACTGAATGAAACAGCTTTATCTAATAGAGAGAAAAGCTTTTGAGCAGATTTGGGCTTGATTTCACTTCATTTCAACAGAAACACTATTTCAGCATTACTGGACTCAGAAAGCTGTAAACTGACAATCTTGATCATTGAAGTCCTAACATAAGTTTTTGTGCATATAACTTCTAACACATTAAAAACTGTCTTACAGCATTGCAGAAAACATTGTACTTCATAAGGCATAAGCTTGTTTCAGTTTGGCAAGATTTGCACTGAATATTGAATGAAACAGCTTTCTCTAATAGAGAGAAAAGCTTTTGAGCAGATTTGGGCTTGATTTCACTTCATTTGAACAGAAACACTATTTCAACATTACTGGACTCAGAAAGCTGTAAACTGACAATCTTGATCATTGCAGTCCTAACATTAGTTTTTGTGCATATAACTTCTAACACATTAAAAACTGTCTTACAGCATTGCAGAAAACATTGTACTTCATAAGGCATAAGCTTGTTTCAGTTTGGCAAGATTTGCACTGAATATTGAATGAAACAGCTTTCTCTAATAGAGAGAAAAGCTTTTGAGCAGATTTGGGCTTGATTTCACTTCATTTGAACAGAAACACTATTTCAACATTACTGGACTCAGAAAGCTGTAAACTGACAATCTTGATCATTGCAGTCCTAACATTAGTTTTTGTGTATATAACTTCTAACACATTAAAAACTGTCTTACAGCATTGCAGAAAACATTTTATTTCATAAGACATAAGCATGTTTCAGTTTGGCAAGATTTGCACTGAATACTGAATGAAACAGCTTTCTCTAATAGAGAGAAAAGCTTTTGAGCAGATTTGGGCTTGATTTCACTTCATTTGAACAGAAACACTATTTCAGCATTACTGGACTCAGAAAGCTGTAAACTGACAATCTTGATCATTGAAGTCCTAACATTAGTTTTTGTGCATATAACTTCTAACACATTAAAAACTGTCTTACAGCATTGCAGAAAACATTGTACTTCATAAGGCATAAGCTTGTTTCAGTTTGGCAAGATTTGCACTGAATATTGAATGAAACACCTTTCTCTAATAGAGAAAAAAGCTTTTGAGCAGATTTGGGCTTGATTTCACTTCATTTGAACAGAAACACTATTTCAACATTACTGGACTCAGAAAGCTGTAAACTGACAATCTTGATCATTGCAGTCCTAACATTAGTTTTTGTGTATATAACTTCTAACACATTAAAAACTGTCTTACAGCATTGCAGAAAACATTGTACTTCATAAGGCATAAGCTTGTTTCAGTTTGGCAAGATTTGCACTGAATATTGAATGAAACAGCTTTATCTAATAGAGAGAAAAGCTTTTGAGCAGATTTGGGCTTGATTTCACTTCATTTGAACAGAAACACTATTTCAACATTACTGGACTCAGAAAGCTGTAAACTGACAATCTTGATCATTGCAGTCCTAACATAAGTTTTTGTGCATATAACTTCTAACACATTAAAAACTGTCTTACAGCATTGCAGAAAACATTGTACTTCATAAGGCATAAGCTTGTTTCAGTTTGGCAAGATTTGCACTGAATACTGATTGAAACAGCTTTATCTAATAGAGAGAAAAGCTTTTGAGCAGATTTGGGCTTGATTTCACTTCATTTCAACAGAAACACTATTTCAGCATTACTGGACTCAGAAAGCTGTAAACTGACAATCTTGATCATTGAAGTCCTAACATAAGTTTTTGTGCATATAACTTCTAACACATTAAAAACTGTCTTACAGCATTGCAGAAAACATTGTACTTCATAAGACAAAAGCTTGTTTCAGTTTGGCAAGATTTGCACTGAATACTGAATGAAACAGCTTTATCTAATAGAGAGAAAAGCTTTTGAGCAGATTTGGGCTTGATTTCACTTCATTTCAACAGAAACACTATTTCAGCATTACTGGACTCAGAAAGCTGTAAACTGACAATCTTGATCATTGAAGTCCTAACATAAGTTTTTGTGCATATAACTTCTAACACATTAAAAACTGTCTTACAGCATTGCAGAAAACATTGTACTTCATAAGGCATAAGCTTGTTTCAGTATGGCAAGATTTGCACTGAATATTGAATGAAACAGCTTTATCTAATAGAGAGAAAAGCTTTTGAGCAGATTTGGGCTTGATTTCACTTCATTTCAACAGAAACACTATTTCAGCATTACTGGACTCAGAAAGCTGTAAACTGACAATCTTGATCATTGAAGTCCTAACATAAGTTTTTGTGCATATAACTTCTAACACATTAAAAACTGTCTTACAGCATTGCAGAAAACATTGTACTTCATAAGACATAAGCTTGTTTCAGTTTGGCAAGATTTGCACTGAATACTGAATGAAACAGCTTTATCTAATAGAGAGAAAAGCTTTTGAGCAGATTTGGGCTTGATTTCACTTCATTTCAACAGAAACACTATTTCAGAATTACTGGACTCAGAAAGCTGTAAACTGACAATCTTGATCATTGAAGTCCTAACATAAGTTTTTGTGCATATAACTTCTAACACATTAAAAACTGTCTTACAGCATTGCAGAAAACATTGTACTTCATAAGGCATAAGCTTGTTTCAGTTTGGCAAGATTTGCACTGAATATTGAATGAAACAGCTTTCTCTAATAGAGAGAAAAGCTTTTGAGCAGATTTGGGCTTGATTTCACTTCATTTGAACAGAAACACTATTTCAACATTACTGGACTCAGAAAGCTGTAAACTGACAATCTTGATCATTGCAGTCCTAACATTAGTTTTTGTGCATATAACTTCTAACACATTAAAAACTGTCTTACAGCATTGCAGAAAACATTGTACTTCATAAGGCATAAGCTTGTTTCAGTTTGGCAAGATTTGCACTGAATATTGAATGAAACAGCTTTCTCTAATAGAGAGAAAAGCTTTTGAGCAGATTTGGGCTTGATTTCACTTCATTTGAACAGAAACACTATTTCAACATTACTGGACTCAGAAAGCTGTAAACTGACAATCTTGATCATTGCAGTCCTAACATTAGTTTTTGTGTATATAACTTCTAACACATTAAAAACTGTCTTACAGCATTGCAGAAAACATTTTATTTCATAAGACATAAGCATGTTTCAGTTTGGCAAGATTTGCACTGAATACTGAATGAAACAGCTTTCTCTAATAGAGAGAAAAGCTTTTGAGCAGATTTGGGCTTGATTTCACTTCATTTGAACAGAAACACTATTTCAGCATTACTGGACTCAGAAAGCTGTAAACTGACAATCTTGATCATTGAAGTCCTAACATAAGTTTTTGTGCATATAACTTCTAACACATTAAAAACTGTCTTACAGCATTGCAGAAAACATTGTACTTAATAAGACATAAGCTTGTTTCAGTTTGGCAAGATTTGCACTGAATACTGAATGAAACAGCTTTCTCTAATAGAGAGAAAAGCTTTTGAGCAGATTTGGGCTTGATTTCACTTCATTTGAACAGAAACACTATTTCAGCATTACTGGACTCAGAAAGCTGTAAACTGACAATCTTGATCATTGCAGTCCTAACATAAGTTTTTGTGCATATAACTTCTAACACATTAAAAACTGTCTTACAGCATTGCAGAAAACATTGTACTTCATAAGGCATAAGCTTGTTTCAGTTTGGCAAGATTTGCACTGAATACTGAATGAAACAGCTTTATCTAATAGAGAGAAAAGCTTTTGAGCAGATTTGGGCTTGATTTCACTTCATTTGGACAGAAACACTATTTCAGCATTACTGGACTCAGAAAGCTGTAAACTGACAATCTTGATCATTGCAGTCCTAACATAAGTTTTTGTGCATATAACTTCTAACACATTAAAAACTGTCTTACAGCATTGCAGAAAACATTGTACTTCATAAGGCATGAGCTTGTTTCAGTTTGGCAAGATTTGCACTGAATACTGAATGAAACAGCTTTATCTAATAGAGAGAAAAGCTTTTGAGCAGATTTGGGCTTGATTTCACTTCATTTCAACAGAAACACTATTTCAGCATTACTGGACTCAGAAAGCTGTAAACTGACAATCTTGATCATTGAAGTCCTAACATAAGTTTTTGTGCATATAACTTCTAACACATTAAAAACTGTCTTACAGCATTGCAGAAAACATTGTACTTCATAAGACATAAGCTTGTTTCAGTTTGGCAAGATTTGCACTGAATACTGAATGAAACAGCTTTATCTAATAGAGAGAAAAGCTTTTGAGCAGATTTGGGCTTGATTTCACTTCATTTCAACAGAAACACTATTTCAGCATTACTGGACTCAGAAAGCTGTAAACTGACAATCTTGATCATTGAAGTCCTAACATAAGTTTTTGTGCATATAACTTCTAACACATTAAAAACTGTCTTACAGCATTGCAGAAAACATTGTACTTCATAAGGCATAAGCTTGTTTCAGTTTGGCAAGATTTGCACTGAATATTGAATGAAACAGCTTTCTCTAATAGAGAGAAAAGCTTTTGAGCAGATTTGGGCTTGATTTCACTTCATTTGAACAGAAACACTATTTCAACATTACTGGACTCAGAAAGCTGTAAACTGACAATCTTGATCATTGCAGTCCTAACATTAGTTTTTGTGTATATAACTTCTAACACATTAAAAACTGTCTTACAGCATTGCAGAAAACATTTTATTTCATAAGACATAAGCATGTTTCAGTTTGGCAAGATTTGCACTGAATACTGAATGAAACATCTTTCTCTAATAGAGAGAAAAGCTTTTGAGCAGATTTGGGCTTGATTTCACTTCATTTGAACAGAAACACTATTTCAGCATTACTGGACTCAGAAAGCTGTAAACTGACAATCTTGATCATTGAAGTCCTAACATAAGTTTTTGTGCATATAACTTCTAACACATTAAAAACTGTCTTACAGCATTGCAGAAAACATTGTACTTCATAAGGCATAAGCTTGTTTCAGTTTGGCAAGATTTGCACTGAATACTGAATGAAACAGCTTTATCTAATAGAGAGAAAAGCTTTTGAGCAGATTTGGGCTTGATTTCACTTCATTTCAACAGAAACACTATTTCAGCATTACTGGACTCAGAAAGATGTAAACTGACAATCTTGATCATTGAAGTCCTAACATAAGTTTTTGTGCATATAACTTCTAACACATTAAAAACTGTCTTACAGCATTGCAGAAAACATTGTACTTCATAAGGCATAAGCTTGTTTCAGTTTGGCAAGATTTGCACTGAATATTGAATGAAACAGCTTTCTCTAATAGAGAGAAAAGCTTTTGAGCAGATTTGGGCTTGATTTCACTTCATTTGAACAGAAACACTATTTCAACATTACTGGACTCAGAAAGCTGTAAACTGACAATCTTGATCATTGCAGTCCTAACATAAGTTTTTGTGCATATAACTTCTAACACATTAAAAACTGTCTTACAGCATTGCAGAAAACATTGTACTTCATAAGGCATAAGCTTGTTTCAGTTTGGCAAGATTTGCACTGAATACTGAATGAAACAGCTTTATCTAATAGAGAGAAAAGCTTTTGAGCAGATTTGGGCTTGATTTCACTTCATTTCAACAGAAACACTATTTCAGCATTACTGGACTCAGAAAGCTGTAAACTGACAATATTGATCATTGAAGTCCTAACATAAGTTTTTGTGCATATAACTTCTAACACATTAAAAACTGTCTTACAGCATTGCAGAAAACATTGTACTTCATAAGACATAAGCTTGTTTCAGTTTGGCAAGATTTGCACTGAATACTGAATGAAACAGCTTTATCTAATAGAGAGAAAAGCTTTTGAGCAGATTTGGGCTTGATTTCACTTCATTTCAACAGAAACACTATTTCAGCATTACTGGACTCAGAAAGCTGTAAACTGACAATCTTGATCATTGAAGTCCTAACATAAGTTTTTGTGCATATAACTTCTAACACATTAAAAACTGTCTTACAGCATTGCAGAAAACATTGTACTTCATAAGGCATAAGCTTGTTTCAGTTTGGCAAGATTTGCACTGAATATTGAATGAAACAGCTTTCTCTAATAGAGAGAAAAGCTTTTGAGCAGATTCGGGCTTGATTTCACTTCATTTGAACAGAAACACTATTTCAACATTACTGGACTCAGAAAGCTGTAAACTGACAATCTTGATCATTGCAGTCCTAACATTAGTTTTTGTGCATATAACTTCTAACACATTAAAAACTGTCTTACAGCATTGCAGAAAACATTGTACTTCATAAGGCATAAGCTTGTTTCAGTTTGGCAAGATTTGCACTGAATATTGAATGAAACAGCTTTCTCTAATAGAGAGAAAAGCTTTTGAGCAGATTTGGGCTTGATTTCACTTCATTTGAACAGAAACACTATTTCAACATTACTGGACTCAGAAAGCTGTAAACTGACAATCTTGATCATTGCAGTCCTAACATTAGTTTTTGTGCATATAACTTCTAACACATTAAAAACTCTCTTACAGCATTGCAGAAAACATTGTACTTCATAAGGCATAAGCTTGTTTCAGTTTGGCAAGATTTGCACTGAATATTGAATGAAACAGCTTTCTCTAATAGAGAGAAAAGCTTTTGAGCAGATTTGGGCTTGATTTCACTTCATTTGAACAGAAACACTATTTCAACATTACTGGACTCAGAAAGCTGCAAACTGACAATCTTGATCATTGCAGTCCTAACATTAGTTTTTGTGCATATAACTTCTAACACATTAAAAACTGTCTTACAGCATTGCAGAAAACATTGTACTTCATAAGGAATAAGCTTGTTTCAGTTTGGCAAGATTTGCACTGAATATTGAATGAAACAGCTTTCTCTAATAGAGAGAAAAGCTTTTGAGCAGATTTGGGCTTGATTTCACTTCATTTGAACAGAAACACTATTTCAGCATTACTGGACTCAGAAAGCTGTAAACTGACAATCTTGATCATTGAAGTCCTAACATAAGTTTTTGTGTATATAACTTCTAACACATTAAAAACTGTCTTACAGCATTGCAGAAATCATTGTATTTCATATGGCATAAGCATCTATCAGTTTGGCAAGATTTGCACTGAATACTGAATGAAACCGCATTCTCTATTAGAGAGACAAGCTTTTGAGCAGATTTGGGCTTGATTTCACTTCATTTGAACAGAAACACTATTTCAACATTACTGGACTCAGAAAGCTGTAAACTGACAATCTTGATCATTGCAGTCCTAACATTAGTTTTTGTGTATATAACTTCTAACACATTAAAATCTGTCTTACAGCATTGCAGAAAACATTTTATTTCATAAGGCATAAGCTTGTTTCAGTTTGGCAAGATTTGCACTGAATACTGAATGAAACAGCTTTATCTAATAGAGAGAAAAGCTTTTGAGCAGATTTGGGCTTGATTTCACTTCATTTCAACAGAAACACTATTTCAGCATTACTGGACTCAGAAAGCTGTAAACTGACAATCTTGATCATTGCAGTCCTAACATAAGTTTTTGTGCATATAACTTCTAACACATTAAAAACTGTCTTACAGCATTGCAGAAAACATTGTACTTCATAAGGCATAAGCTTGTTTCAGTTTGGCAAGATTTGCACTGAATACTGAATGAAACAGCTTTATCTAATAGAGAGAAAAGCATTTGAGCAGATTTGGGCTTGATTTCACTTCATTTCAACAGAAACACTATTTCAGCATTACTGGACTCAGAAAGCTGTAAACTGACAATCTTGATCATTGCAGTCCTAACATAAGTTTTTGTGCATATAACTTCTAACACATTAAAAACTGTCTTACAGCATTGCAGAAAACATTGTACTTCATAAGGCATAAGCTTGTTTCAGTTTGGCAAGATTTGCACTGAATACTGAATGAAACAGCTTTATCTAACAGAGAGAAAAGCTTTTGAGCAGATTTGGGCTTGATTTCACTTCATTTCAACAGAAACACTATTTCAGCATTACTGTACTCAGAAAGCTGTAAACTGACAATCTTGATCATTGAAGTCCTAACATAAGTTTTTGTGCATATAACTTCTAACACATTAAAAACTGTCTTACAGCATTGCAGAAAACATTGTACTTCATAAGGAATAAGCTTGTTTCAGTTTGGCAAGATTTGCACTGAATATTGAATGAAACAGCTTTCTCTAATAGAGAGAAAAGCTTTTGAGCAGATTTGGGCTTGATTTCACTTCATTTGAACAGAAACACTATTTCAGCATTACTGGACTCAGAAAGCTGTAAACTGACAATCTTGATCATTGAAGTCCTAACATAAGTTTTTGTGTATATAACTTCTAACACATTAAAAACTGTCTTACAGCATTGCAGAAATCATTGTATTTCATATGGCATAAGCATCTATCAGTTTGGCAAGATTTGCACTGAATACTGAATGAAACCGCATTCTCTATTAGAGAGACAAGCTTTTGAGAATATTTGGGCTTGATTTCACTTCATTTGAACAGAAACACTATTTCAACATTACTGGACTCAGAAAGCTGTAAACTGACAATCTTGATCATTGCAGTCCTAACATTAGTTTTTGTGTATATAACTTCTAACACATTAAAAACTGTCTTACAGCATTGCAGAAAACATTTTATTTCATAAGGCATAAGCTTGTTTCAGTTTGGCAAGATTTGCACTGAATACTGAATGAAACAGCTTTATCTAATAGAGAGAAAAGCTTTTGAGCAGATTTGGGCTTGATTTCACTTCATTTCAACAGAAACACTATTTCAGCATTACTGGACTCAGAAAGCTGTAAACTGACAATCTTGATCATTGCAGTCCTAACATAAGTTTTTGTGCATATAACTTCTAACACATTAAAAACTGTCTTACAGCATTGCAGAAAACATTGTACTTCATAAGGCATAAGCTTGTTTCAGTTTGGCAAGATTTGCACTGAATACTGAATGAAACAGCTTTATCTAATAGAGAGAAAAGCTTTTGAGCAGATTTGGGCTTGATTTCACTTCATTTCAACAGAAACACTATTTCAGCATTACTGTACTCAGAAAGCTGTAAACTGACAATCTTGATCATTGAAGTCCTAACATAAGTTTTTGTGCATATAACTTCTAACACATTAAAAACTGTCTTACAGCATTGCAGAAAACATTGTACTTCATAAGACATAAGCTTGTTTCAGTTTGGCAAGATTTGCACTGAATACTGAATGAAACAGCTTTATCTAATAGAGAGAAAAGCTTTTGAGCAGATTTGGGCTTGATTTCACTTCATTTCAACAGAAACACTATTTCAGCATTACTGGACTCAGAAAGCTGTAAACTGACAATCTTGATCATTGCAGTCCTAACATAAGTTTTTGTGCATATAACTTCTAACACATTAAAAACTGTCTTACAGCATTGCAGAAAACATTGTACTTCATAAGGCATAAGCTTGTTTCAGTTTGGCAAGATTTGCACTGAATACTGAATGAAACAGCTTTATCTAATAGAGAGAAAAGCATTTGAGCAGATTTGGGCTTGATTTCACTTCATTTCAACAGAAACACTATTTCAGCATTACTGGACTCAGAAAGCTGTAAACTGACAATCTTGATCATTGCAGTCCTAACATAAGTTTTTGTGCATATAACTTCTAACACATTAAAAACTGTCTTACAGCATTGCAGAAAACATTGTACTTCATAAGGCATAAGCTTGTTTCAGTTTGGCAAGATTTGCACTGAATACTGAATGAAACAGCTTTATCTAATAGAGAGAAAAGCTTTTGAGCAGATTTGGGCTTGATTTCACTTCATTTCAACAGAAACACTATTTCAGCATTACTGTACTCAGAAAGCTGTAAACTGACAATCTTGATCATTGAAGTCCTAACATAAGTTTTTGTGCATATAACTTCTAACACATTAAAAACTGTCTTACAGCATTGCAGAAAACATTGTACTTCATAAGACATAAGCTTGTTTCAGTTTGGCAAGATTTGCACTGAATACTGAATGAAACAGCTTTATCTAATAGAGAGAAAAGCTTTTGAGCAGATTTGGGCTTGATTTCACTTCATTTCAACAGAAACACTATTTCAGCATTACTGGACTCAGAAAGCTGTAAACTGACAATCTTGATCATTGAAGTCCTAACATAAGTTTTTGTGCATATAACTTCTAACACATTAAAAACTGTCTTACAGCATTGCAGAAAACATTGTACTTCATAAGGCATAAGCTTGTTTCAGTTTGGCAAGATTTGCACTGAATATTGAATGAAACAGCTTTATCTAATAGAGAGAAAAGCTTTTGAGCAGATTTGGGCTTGATTTCACTTCATTTGAACAGAAACACTATTTCAGCATTACTGAACTCAGAAAGCTGCAAACTGACAATCTTGATCATTGCAGTCCTAACATTAGTTATTGTGCATATAACTTCTAACACATTAAAAACTGTCTTACAGCATTGCAGAAAACATTGTACTTCATAAGGAATAAGCTTGTTTCAGTTTGGCAAGATTTGCACTGAATATTGAATGAAACAGCTTTCTCTAATAGAGAGAAAAGCTTTTGAGCAGATTTGGGCTTGATTTCACTTCATTTGAACAGAAACACTATTTCAGCATTACTGGACTCAGAAAGCTGTAAACTGACAATCTTGATCATTGAAGTCCTAACATAAGTTTTTGTGTATATAACTTCTAACACATTAAAAACTGTCTTACAGCATTGCAGAAATCATTGTATTTCATATGGCATAAGCATCTATCAGTTTGGCAAGATTTGCACTGAATACTGAATGAAACCGCATTCTCTATTAGAGAGACAAGCTTTTGAGCAGATTTGGGCTTGATTTCACTTCATTTGAACAGAAACACTATTTCAACATTACTGGACTCAGAAAGCTGTAAACTGACAATCTTGATCATTGCAGTCCTAACATTAGTTTTTGTGTATATAACTTTTAACACATTAAAAACTGTCTTACAGCATTGCAGAAAACATTTTATTTCATAAGGCATAAGCTTGTTTCAGTTTGGCAAGATTTGCACTGAATACTGAATGAAACAGCTTTATCTAATAGAGAGAAAAGCTTTTGAGCAGATTTGGGCTTGATTTCACTTCATTTCAACAGAAACACTATTTCAGCATTACTGGACTCAGAAAGCTGTAAACTGACAATCTTGATCATTGCAGTCCTAACATAAGTTTTTGTGCATATAACTTCTAACACATTAAAAACTGTCTTACAGCATTGCAGAAAACATTGTACTTCATAAGGCATAAGCTTGTTTCAGTTTGGCAAGATTTGCACTGAATACTGAATGAAACAGCTTTATCTAATAGAGAGAAAAGCTTTTGAGCAGATTTGGGCTTGATTTCACTTCATTTCAACAGAAACACTATTTCAGCATTACTGGACTCAGAAAGCTGTAAACTGACAATCTTGATCATTGCAGTCCTAAAACATTAAAAACTGTCTTACAGCATTGCAGAAAACATTGTACTTCATAAGGCATAAGCTTGTTTCAGTTTGGCAAGATTTGCACTGAATATTGAATGAAACAGCTTTCTCTAATAGAGAGAAAAGCTTTTGAGCAGATTTGGGCTTGATTTCACTTCATTTGAACAGAAACACTATTTCAACATTACTGCACTCAGAAAGCTGTAAACTGACAATCTTGATCATTGCAGTCCTAACATAAGTTTTTGTGCATATAACTTCTAACACATTAAAAACTGTCTTACAGCATTGCAGAAAACATTGTACTTCATAAGGCATAAGCTTGTTTCAGTTTGGCAAGATTTGCACTGAATACTGAATGAAACAGCTTTATCTAATAGAGAGAAAAGCTTTTGAGCAGATTTGGGCTTGATTTCACTTCATTTGAACAGAAACACTATTTCAGCATTACTGGACTCAGAAAGCTGTAAACTGACAATCCTGATCATTGCAGTCCTAACATAGGTTTTTGTGCATATAACTTCTAACACATTAAAAACTGTCTTACAGCATTGCAGAAAACATTGTACTTCATAAGACATAAGCATGTTTCAGTTTGGCAAGATTTGCACTGAATACTGAATGAAACAGCTTTCTCTAATAGAGAGAAAAGCTTTTGAGCAGATTTGGGCTTGATTTCACTTCATTTGAACAGAAACACTATTTCAGCATTACTGGACTCAGAAAGCTGTAAACTGACAATCTTGATCATTGAAGTCCTAACATAAGTTTTTGTGCATATAACTTCTAACACATTAAAAACTGTCTTACAGCATTGCAGAAAACATTGTACTTCATAAGGCATAAGCTTGTTTCAGTTTGGCAAGATTTGCACTGAATACTGAATGAAACAGCTTTATCTAATAGAGAGAAAAGCTTTTGAGCAGATTTGGGCTTGATTTCACTTCATTTCAACAGAAACACTATTTCAGCATTACTGGACTCAGAAAGCTGTAAACTGACAATCTTGATCATTGCAGTCCTAAAACATTAAAAACTGTCTTACAGCATTGCAGAAAACATTGTACTTCATAAGGCATAAGCTTGTTTCAGTTTGGCAAGATTTGCACTGAATATTGAATGAAACAGCTTTCTCTAATAGAGAGAAAAGCTTTTGAGCAGATTTGGGCTTGATTTCACTTCATTTGAACAGAAACACTATTTCAACATTACTGCACTCAGAAAGCTGTAAACTGACAATCTTGATCATTGCAGTCCTAACATAAGTTTTTGTGCATATAACTTCTAACACATTAAAAACTGTCTTACAGCATTGCAGAAAACATTGTACTTCATAAGGCATAAGCTTGTTTCAGTTTGGCAAGATTTGCACTGAATACTGAATGAAACAGCTTTATCTAATAGAGAGAAAAGCTTTTGAGCAGATTTGGGCTTGATTTCACTTCATGTGAACAGAAACACTATTTCAGCATTACTGGACTCAGAAAGCTGTAAACTGACAATCCTGATCATTGCAGTCCTAACATAGGTTTTTGTGCATATAACTTCTAACACATTAAAAACTGTCTTACAGCATTGCAGAAAACATTGTACTTCATAAGACATAAGCATGTTTCAGTTTGGCAAGATTTGCACTGAATACTGAATGAAACAGCTTTCTCTAATAGAGAGAAAAGCTTTTGAGCAGATTTGGGCTTGATTTCACTTCATTTGAACAGAAACACTATTTCAGCATTACTGGACTCAGAAAGCTGTAAACTGACAATCTTGATCATTGAAGTCCTAACATAAGTTTTTGTGTATATAACTTCTAACACATTAAAAACAGTCTTACAGCATTGCAGAAATCATTGTATTTCATATGGCATAAGCATCTATCAGTTTGGCAAGATTTGCACTGAATACTGAATGAAACCGCATTCTCTATTAGAGAGACAAGCTTTTGAGCAGATTTGGGCTTGATTTCACTTCATTTGAACAGAAACACTATTTCAACATTACTGGACTCAGAAAGCTGTAAACTGACAATCTTGATCATTGCAGTCCTAACATTAGTTTTTGTGTATATAACTTCTAACACATTAAAAACTGTCTTACAGCATTGCCGAAAACATTTTATTTCATAAGACATAAGCTTGTTTCAGTTTGGCAAGATTTGCACTGAATACTGAATGAAACAGCTTTCTCTAATAGAGAGAAAAGCTTTTGAGCAGATTTGGGCTTGATTTCACTTCATTTGAACAGAAACACTATTTCAGCATTACTGGACTCAGAAAGCTGTAAACTGACAATCTTGATCATTGAAGTCCTAACATAAGTTTTTGTGCATATAACTTCTAACACATTAAAAACTGTCTTACAGCATTGCAGAAAACATTGTACTTCATAAGGCATAAGCTTGTTTCAGTTTGGCAAGATTTGCACTGAATACTGAATGAAACAGCTTTATCTAATAGAGAGAAAAGCTTTTGAGCAGATTTGGGCTTGATTTCACTTCATTTCAACAGAAACACTATTTCAGCATTACTGGACTCAGAAAGCTGTAAACTGACAATCTTGATCATTGAAGTCCTAACATAAGTTTTTGTGCATATAACTTCTAACACATTAAAAACTGTCTTACAGCATTGCAGAAAACATTGTACTTCATAAGACAAAAGCTTGTTTCAGTTTGGCAAGATTTGCACTGAATACTGAATGAAACAGCTTTATCTAATAGAGAGAAAAGCTTTTGAGCAGATTTGGGCTTGATTTCACTTCATTTCAACAGAAACACTATTTCAGCATTACTGGACTCAGAAAGCTGTAAACTGACAATCTTGATCATTGAAGTCCTAACATAAGTTTTTGTGCATATAACTTCTAACACATTAAAAACTGTCTTACAGCATTGCAGAAAACATTGTACTTCATAAGGCATAAGCTTGTTTCAGTTTGGCAAGATTTGCACTGAATATTGAATGAAACAGCTTTCTCTAATAGAGAGAAAAGCTTTTGAGCAGATTTGGGCTTGATTTCACTTCATTTGAACAGAAACACTATTTCAACATTACTGGACTCAGAAAGCTGTAAACTGACAATCTTGATCATTGCAGTCCTAACATAAGTTTTTGTGCATATAACTTCTAACACATTAAAAACTGTCTTACAGCATTGCAGAAAACATTGTACTTCATAAGGCATAAGCTTGTTTCAGTTTGGCAAGATTTGCACTGAATACTGAATGAAACAGCTTTATCTAATAGAGAGAAAAGCTTTTGAGCAGATTTGGGCTTGATTTCACTTCATTTGAACAGAAACACTATTTCAGCATTACTGGACTCAGAAAGCTGTAAACTGACAATCTTGATCATTGCAGTCCTAACATAAGTTTTTGTGCATATAACTTCTAACACATTAAAAACTGTCTTACAGCATTGCAGAAAACATTGTACTTCATAAGGCATAAGCTTGTTTCAGTTTGGCAAGATTTGCACTGAATACTGAATGAAACAGCTTTATCTAATAGAGAGAAAAGCTTTTGAGCAGATTTGGGCTTGATTTCACTTCATTTCAACAGAAACACTATTTCAGCATTACTGGACTCAGAAAGCTGTAAACTGACAATCTTGATCATTGAAGTCCTAACATAAGTTTTTGTGCATATAACTTCTAACACATTAAAAACTGTCTTACAGCATTGCAGAAAACATTGTACTTCATAAGACATAAGCTTGTTTCAGTTTGGCAAGATTTGCACTGAATACTGAATGAAACAGCTTTATCTAATAGAGAGAAAAGCTTTTGAGCAGATTTGGGCTTGATTTCACTTCATTTCAACAGAAACACTATTTCAGCATTACTGGACTCAGAAAGCTGTAAACTGACAATCTTGATCATTGAAGTCCTAACATAAGTTTTTGTGCATATAACTTCTAACACATTAAAAACTGTCTTACAGCATTGCAGAAAACATTGTACTTCATAAGGCATAAGCTTGTTTCAGTTTGGCAAGATTTGCACTGAATATTGAATGAAACAGCTTTATCTAATAGAGAGAAAAGCTTTTGAGCAGATTTGGGCTTGATTTCACTTCATTTCAACAGAAACACTATTTCAGCATTACTGGACTCAGAAAGCTGTAAACTGACAATCTTGATCATTGAAGTCCTAACATAAGTTTTTGTGCATATAACTTCTAACACATTAAAAACTGTCTTACAGCATTGCAGAAAACATTGTACTTCATAAGACATAAGCTTGTTTCAGTTTGGCAAGATTTGCACTGAATACTGAATGAAACAGCTTTATCTAATAGAGAGAAAAGCTTTTGAGCAGATTTGGGCTTGATTTCACTTCATTTCAACAGAAACACTATATCAGCATTACTGGACTCAGAAAGCTGTAAACTGACAATCTTGATCATTGAAGTCCTAACATAAGTTTTTGTGCATATAACTTCTAACACATTAAAAACTGTCTTACAGCATTGCAGAAAACATTGTACTTCATAAGGCATAAGCTTGTTTCAGTTTGGCAAGATTTGCACTGAATATTGAATGAAACAGCTTTCTCTAATAGAGAGAAAAGCTTTTGAGCAGATTTGGGCTTGATTTCACTTCATTTGAACAAAAACACTATTTCAACATTACTGGACTCAGAAAGCTGTAAACTGACAATCTTGATCATTGCAGTCCTAACATTAGTTTTTGTGCATATAACTTCTAACACATTAAAAACTGTCTTACAGCATTGCAGAAAACATTGTACTTCATAAGGCATAAGCTTGTTTCAGTTTGGCAAGATTTGCACTGAATATTGAATGAAACACCTTTCTCTAATAGAGAAAAAAGCTTTTGAGCAGATTTGGGCTTGATTTCACTTCATTTGAACAGAAACACTATTTCAACATTACTGGACTCAGAAAGCTGTAAACTGACAATCTTGATCATTGCAGTCCTAACATTAGTTTTTGTGTATATAACTTCTAACACATTAAAAACTGTCTTACAGCATTGCAGAAAACATTGTACTTCATAAGGCATAAGCTTGTTTCAGTTTGGCAAGATTTGCACTGAATATTGAATGAAACAGCTTTATCTAATAGAGAGAAAAGCTTTTGAGCAGATTTGGGCTTGATTTCACTTCATTTGAACAGAAACACTATTTCAACATTACTGGACTCAGAAAGCTGTAAACTGACAATCTTGATCATTGCAGTCCTAACATAAGTTTTTGTGCATATAACTTCTAACACATTAAAAACTGTCTTACAGCATTGCAGAAAACATTGTACTTCATAAGGCATAAGCTTGTTTCAGTTTGGCAAGATTTGCACTGAATACTGATTGAAACAGCTTTATCTAATAGAGAGAAAAGCTTTTGAGCAGATTTGGGCTTGATTTCACTTCATTTCAACAGAAACACTATTTCAGCATTACTGGACTCAGAAAGCTGTAAACTGACAATCTTGATCATTGAAGTCCTAACATAAGTTTTTGTGCATATAACTTCTAACACATTAAAAACTGTCTTACAGCATTGCAGAAAACATTGTACTTCATAAGACAAAAGCTTGTTTCAGTTTGGCAAGATTTGCACTGAATACTGAATGAAACAGCTTTATCTAATAGAGAGAAAAGCTTTTGAGCAGATTTGGGCTTGATTTCACTTCATTTCAACAGAAACACTATTTCAGCATTACTGGACTCAGAAAGCTGTAAACTGACAATCTTGATCATTGAAGTCCTAACATAAGTTTTTGTGCATATAACTTCTAACACATTAAAAACTGTCTTACAGCATTGCAGAAAACATTGTACTTCATAAGGCATAAGCTTGTTTCAGTATGGCAAGATTTGCACTGAATATTGAATGAAACAGCTTTATCTAATAGAGAGAAAAGCTTTTGAGCAGATTTGGGCTTGATTTCACTTCATTTCAACAGAAACACTATTTCAGCATTACTGGACTCAGAAAGCTGTAAACTGACAATCTTGATCATTGAAGTCCTAACATAAGTTTTTGTGCATATAACTTCTAACACATTAAAAACTGTCTTACAGCATTGCAGAAAACATTGTACTTCATAAGACATAAGCTTGTTTCAGTTTGGCAAGATTTGCACTGAATACTGAATGAAACAGCTTTATCTAATAGAGAGAAAAGCTTTTGAGCAGATTTGGGCTTGATTTCACTTCATTTCAACAGAAACACTATATCAGCATTACTGGACTCAGAAAGCTGTAAACTGACAATCTTGATCATTGAAGTCCTAACATAAGTTTTTGTGCATATAACTTCTAACACATTAAAAACTGTCTTACAGCATTGCAGAAAACATTGTACTTCATAAGGCATAAGCTTGTTTCAGTTTGGCAAGATTTGCACTGAATATTGAATGAAACAGCTTTCTCTAATAGAGAGAAAAGCTTTTGAGCAGATTTGGGCTTGATTTCACTTCATTTGAACAAAAACACTATTTCAACATTACTGGACTCAGAAAGCTGTAAACTGACAATCTTGATCATTGCAGTCCTAACATTAGTTTTTGTGCATATAACTTCTAACACATTAAAAACTGTCTTACAGCATTGCAGAAAACATTGTACTTCATAAGGCATAAGCTTGTTTCAGTTTGGCAAGATTTGCACTGAATATTGAATGAAACACCTTTCTCTAATAGAGAAAAAAGCTTTTGAGCAGATTTGGGCTTGATTTCACTTCATTTGAACAGAAACACTATTTCAACATTACTGGACTCAGAAAGCTGTAAACTGACAATCTTGATCATTGCAGTCCTAACATTAGTTTTTGTGTATATAACTTCTAACACATTAAAAACTGTCTTACAGCATTGCAGAAAACATTGTACTTCATAAGGCATAAGCTTGTTTCAGTTTGGCAAGATTTGCACTGAATATTGAATGAAACAGCTTTATCTAATAGAGAGAAAAGCTTTTGAGCAGATTTGGGCTTGATTTCACTTCATTTGAACAGAAACACTATTTCAACATTACTGGACTCAGAAAGCTGTAAACTGACAATCTTGATCATTGCAGTCCTAACATAAGTTTTTGTGCATATAACTTCTAACACATTAAAAACTGTCTTACAGCATTGCAGAAAACATTGTACTTCATAAGGCATAAGCTTGTTTCAGTTTGGCAAGATTTGCACTGAATACTGATTGAAACAGCTTTATCTAATAGAGAGAAAAGCTTTTGAGCAGATTTGGGCTTGATTTCACTTCATTTCAACAGAAACACTATTTCAGCATTACTGGACTCAGAAAGCTGTAAACTGACAATCTTGATCATTGAAGTCCTAACATAAGTTTTTGTGCATATAACTTCTAACACATTAAAAACTGTCTTACAGCATTGCAGAAAACATTGTACTTCATAAGACAAAAGCTTGTTTCAGTTTGGCAAGATTTGCACTGAATACTGAATGAAACAGCTTTATCTAATAGAGAGAAAAGCTTTTGAGCAGATTTGGGCTTGATTTCACTTCATTTCAACAGAAACACTATTTCAGCATTACTGGACTCAGAAAGCTGTAAACTGACAATCTTGATCATTGAAGTCCTAACATAAGTTTTTGTGCATATAACTTCTAACACATTAAAAACTGTCTTACAGCATTGCAGAAAACATTGTACTTCATAAGGCATAAGCTTGTTTCAGTATGGCAAGATTTGCACTGAATATTGAATGAAACAGCTTTATCTAATAGAGAGAAAAGCTTTTGAGCAGATTTGGGCTTGATTTCACTTCATTTCAACAGAAACACTATTTCAGCATTACTGGACTCAGAAAGCTGTAAACTGACAATCTTGATCATTGAAGTCCTAACATAAGTTTTTGTGCATATAACTTCTAACACATTAAAAACTGTCTTACAGCATTGCAGAAAACATTGTACTTCATAAGACATAAGCTTGTTTCAGTTTGGCAAGATTTGCACTGAATACTGAATGAAACAGCTTTATCTAATAGAGAGAAAAGCTTTTGAGCAGATTTGGGCTTGATTTCACTTCATTTCAACAGAAACACTATTTCAGCATTACTGGACTCAGAAAGCTGTAAACTGACAATCTTGATCATTGAAGTCCTAACATAAGTTTTTGTGCATATAACTTCTAACACATTAAAAACTGTCTTACAGCATTGCAGAAAACATTGTACTTCATAAGGCATAAGCTTGTTTCAGTTTGGCAAGATTTGCACTGAATATTGAATGAAACAGCTTTCTCTAATAGAGAGAAAAGCTTTTGAGCAGATTTGGGCTTGATTTCACTTCATTTGAACAGAAACACTATTTCAACATTACTGGACTCAGAAAGCTGTAAACTGACAATCTTGATCATTGCAGTCCTAACATTAGTTTTTGTGCATATAACTTCTAACACATTAAAAACTGTCTTACAGCATTGCAGAAAACATTGTACTTCATAAGGCATAAGCTTGTTTCAGTTTGGCAAGATTTGCACTGAATATTGAATGAAACAGCTTTCTCTAATAGAGAGAAAAGCTTTTGAGCAGATTTGGGCTTGATTTCACTTCATTTGAACAGAAACACTATTTCAACATTACTGGACTCAGAAAGCTGTAAACTGACAATCTTGATCATTGCAGTCCTAACATTAGTTTTTGTGTATATAACTTCTAACACATTAAAAACTGTCTTACAGCATTGCAGAAAACATTTTATTTCATAAGACATAAGCATGTTTCAGTTTGGCAAGATTTGCACTGAATACTGAATGAAACAGCTTTCTCTAATAGAGAGAAAAGCTTTTGAGCAGATTTGGGCTTGATTTCACTTCATTTGAACAGAAACACTATTTCAGCATTACTGGACTCAGAAAGCTGTAAACTGACAATCTTGATCATTGAAGTCCTAACATTAGTTTTTGTGCATATAACTTCTAACACATTAAAAACTGTCTTACAGCATTGCAGAAAACATTGTACTTCATAAGGCATAAGCTTGTTTCAGTTTGGCAAGATTTGCACTGAATATTGAATGAAACACCTTTCTCTAATAGAGAAAAAAGCTTTTGAGCAGATTTGGGCTTGATTTCACTTCATTTGAACAGAAACACTATTTCAACATTACTGGACTCAGAAAGCTGTAAACTGACAATCTTGATCATTGCAGTCCTAACATTAGTTTTTGTGTATATAACTTCTAACACATTAAAAACTGTCTTACAGCATTGCAGAAAACATTGTACTTCATAAGGCATAAGCTTGTTTCAGTTTGGCAAGATTTGCACTGAATATTGAATGAAACAGCTTTATCTAATAGAGAGAAAAGCTTTTGAGCAGATTTGGGCTTGATTTCACTTCATTTGAACAGAAACACTATTTCAACATTACTGGACTCAGAAAGCTGTAAACTGACAATCTTGATCATTGCAGTCCTAACATAAGTTTTTGTGCATATAACTTCTAACACATTAAAAACTGTCTTACAGCATTGCAGAAAACATTGTACTTCATAAGGCATAAGCTTGTTTCAGTTTGGCAAGATTTGCACTGAATACTGATTGAAACAGCTTTATCTAATAGAGAGAAAAGCTTTTGAGCAGATTTGGGCTTGATTTCACTTCATTTCAACAGAAACACTATTTCAGCATTACTGGACTCAGAAAGCTGTAAACTGACAATCTTGATCATTGAAGTCCTAACATAAGTTTTTGTGCATATAACTTCTAACACATTAAAAACTGTCTTACAGCATTGCAGAAAACATTGTACTTCATAAGACAAAAGCTTGTTTCAGTTTGGCAAGATTTGCACTGAATACTGAATGAAACAGCTTTATCTAATAGAGAGAAAAGCTTTTGAGCAGATTTGGGCTTGATTTCACTTCATTTCAACAGAAACACTATTTCAGCATTACTGGACTCAGAAAGCTGTAAACTGACAATCTTGATCATTGAAGTCCTAACATAAGTTTTTGTGCATATAACTTCTAACACATTAAAAACTGTCTTACAGCATTGCAGAAAACATTGTACTTCATAAGGCATAAGCTTGTTTCAGTATGGCAAGATTTGCACTGAATATTGAATGAAACAGCTTTATCTAATAGAGAGAAAAGCTTTTGAGCAGATTTGGGCTTGATTTCACTTCATTTCAACAGAAACACTATTTCAGCATTACTGGACTCAGAAAGCTGTAAACTGACAATCTTGATCATTGAAGTCCTAACATAAGTTTTTGTGCATATAACTTCTAACACATTAAAAACTGTCTTACAGCATTGCAGAAAACATTGTACTTCATAAGACATAAGCTTGTTTCAGTTTGGCAAGATTTGCACTGAATACTGAATGAAACAGCTTTATCTAATAGAGAGAAAAGCTTTTGAGCAGATTTGGGCTTGATTTCACTTCATTTCAACAGAAACACTATTTCAGCATTACTGGACTCAGAAAGCTGTAAACTGACAATCTTGATCATTGAAGTCCTAACATAAGTTTTTGTGCATATAACTTCTAACACATTAAAAACTGTCTTACAGCATTGCAGAAAACATTGTACTTCATAAGGCATAAGCTTGTTTCAGTTTGGCAAGATTTGCACTGAATATTGAATGAAACAGCTTTCTCTAATAGAGAGAAAAGCTTTTGAGCAGATTTGGGCTTGATTTCACTTCATTTGAACAGAAACACTATTTCAACATTACTGGACTCAGAAAGCTGTAAACTGACAATCTTGATCATTGCAGTCCTAACATTAGTTTTTGTGCATATAACTTCTAACACATTAAAAACTGTCTTACAGCATTGCAGAAAACATTGTACTTCATAAGGCATAAGCTTGTTTCAGTTTGGCAAGATTTGCACTGAATATTGAATGAAACAGCTTTCTCTAATAGAGAGAAAAGCTTTTGAGCAGATTTGGGCTTGATTTCACTTCATTTGAACAGAAACACTATTTCAACATTACTGGACTCAGAAAGCTGTAAACTGACAATCTTGATCATTGCAGTCCTAACATTAGTTTTTGTGTATATAACTTCTAACACATTAAAAACTGTCTTACAGCATTGCAGAAAACATTTTATTTCATAAGACATAAGCATGTTTCAGTTTGGCAAGATTTGCACTGAATACTGAATGAAACAGCTTTCTCTAATAGAGAGAAAAGCTTTTGAGCAGATTTGGGCTTGATTTCACTTCATTTGAACAGAAACACTATTTCAGCATTACTGGACTCAGAAAGCTGTAAACTGACAATCTTGATCATTGAAGTCCTAACATTAGTTTTTGTGCATATAACTTCTAACACATTAAAAACTGTCTTACAGCATTGCAGAAAACATTGTACTTCATAAGGCATAAGCTTGTTTCAGTTTGGCAAGATTTGCACTGAATATTGAATGAAACACCTTTCTCTAATAGAGAAAAAAGCTTTTGAGCAGATTTGGGCTTGATTTCACTTCATTTGAACAGAAACACTATTTCAACATTACTGGACTCAGAAAGCTGTAAACTGACAATCTTGATCATTGCAGTCCTAACATTAGTTTTTGTGTATATAACTTCTAACACATTAAAAACTGTCTTACAGCATTGCAGAAAACATTGTACTTCATAAGGCATAAGCTTGTTTCAGTTTGGCAAGATTTGCACTGAATATTGAATGAAACAGCTTTATCTAATAGAGAGAAAAGCTTTTGAGCAGATTTGGGCTTGATTTCACTTCATTTGAACAGAAACACTATTTCAACATTACTGGACTCAGAAAGCTGTAAACTGACAATCTTGATCATTGCAGTCCTAACATAAGTTTTTGTGCATATAACTTCTAACACATTAAAAACTGTCTTACAGCATTGCAGAAAACATTGTACTTCATAAGGCATAAGCTTGTTTCAGTTTGGCAAGATTTGCACTGAATACTGATTGAAACAGCTTTATCTAATAGAGAGAAAAGCTTTTGAGCAGATTTGGGCTTGATTTCACTTCATTTCAACAGAAACACTATTTCAGCATTACTGGACTCAGAAAGCTGTAAACTGACAATCTTGATCATTGAAGTCCTAACATAAGTTTTTGTGCATATAACTTCTAACACATTAAAAACTGTCTTACAGCATTGCAGAAAACATTGTACTTCATAAGACAAAAGCTTGTTTCAGTTTGGCAAGATTTGCACTGAATACTGAATGAAACAGCTTTATCTAATAGAGAGAAAAGCTTTTGAGCAGATTTGGGCTTGATTTCACTTCATTTCAACAGAAACACTATTTCAGCATTACTGGACTCAGAAAGCTGTAAACTGACAATCTTGATCATTGAAGTCCTAACATAAGTTTTTGTGCATATAACTTCTAACACATTAAAAACTGTCTTACAGCATTGCAGAAAACATTGTACTTCATAAGGCATAAGCTTGTTTCAGTATGGCAAGATTTGCACTGAATATTGAATGAAACAGCTTTATCTAATAGAGAGAAAAGCTTTTGAGCAGATTTGGGCTTGATTTCACTTCATTTCAACAGAAACACTATTTCAGCATTACTGGACTCAGAAAGCTGTAAACTGACAATCTTGATCATTGAAGTCCTAACATAAGTTTTTGTGCATATAACTTCTAACACATTAAAAACTGTCTTACAGCATTGCAGAAAACATTGTACTTCATAAGACATAAGCTTGTTTCAGTTTGGCAAGATTTGCACTGAATACTGAATGAAACAGCTTTATCTAATAGAGAGAAAAGCTTTTGAGCAGATTTGGGCTTGATTTCACTTCATTTCAACAGAAACACTATTTCAGAATTACTGGACTCAGAAAGCTGTAAACTGACAATCTTGATCATTGAAGTCCTAACATAAGTTTTTGTGCATATAACTTCTAACACATTAAAAACTGTCTTACAGCATTGCAGAAAACATTGTACTTCATAAGGCATAAGCTTGTTTCAGTTTGGCAAGATTTGCACTGAATATTGAATGAAACAGCTTTCTCTAATAGAGAGAAAAGCTTTTGAGCAGATTTGGGCTTGATTTCACTTCATTTGAACAGAAACACTATTTCAACATTACTGGACTCAGAAAGCTGTAAACTGACAATCTTGATCATTGCAGTCCTAACATTAGTTTTTGTGCATATAACTTCTAACACATTAAAAACTGTCTTACAGCATTGCAGAAAACATTGTACTTCATAAGGCATAAGCTTGTTTCAGTTTGGCAAGATTTGCACTGAATATTGAATGAAACAGCTTTCTCTAATAGAGAGAAAAGCTTTTGAGCAGATTTGGGCTTGATTTCACTTCATTTGAACAGAAACACTATTTCAACATTACTGGACTCAGAAAGCTGTAAACTGACAATCTTGATCATTGCAGTCCTAACATTAGTTTTTGTGTATATAACTTCTAACACATTAAAAACTGTCTTACAGCATTGCAGAAAACATTTTATTTCATAAGACATAAGCATGTTTCAGTTTGGCAAGATTTGCACTGAATACTGAATGAAACAGCTTTCTCTAATAGAGAGAAAAGCTTTTGAGCAGATTTGGGCTTGATTTCACTTCATTTGAACAGAAACACTATTTCAGCATTACTGGACTCAGAAAGCTGTAAACTGACAATCTTGATCATTGAAGTCCTAACATAAGTTTTTGTGCATATAACTTCTAACACATTAAAAACTGTCTTACAGCATTGCAGAAAACATTGTACTTAATAAGACATAAGCTTGTTTCAGTTTGGCAAGATTTGCACTGAATACTGAATGAAACAGCTTTCTCTAATAGAGAGAAAAGCTTTTGAGCAGATTTGGGCTTGATTTCACTTCATTTGAACAGAAACACTATTTCAGCATTACTGGACTCAGAAAGCTGTAAACTGACAATCTTGATCATTGCAGTCCTAACATAAGTTTTTGTGCATATAACTTCTAACACATTAAAAACTGTCTTACAGCATTGCAGAAAACATTGTACTTCATAAGGCATAAGCTTGTTTCAGTTTGGCAAGATTTGCACTGAATACTGAATGAAACAGCTTTATCTAATAGAGAGAAAAGCTTTTGAGCAGATTTGGGCTTGATTTCACTTCATTTGAACAGAAACACTATTTCAGCATTACTGGACTCAGAAAGCTGTAAACTGACAATCTTGATCATTGCAGTCCTAACATAAGTTTTTGTGCATATAACTTCTAACACATTAAAAACTGTCTTACAGCATTGCAGAAAACATTGTACTTCATAAGGCATGAGCTTGTTTCAGTTTGGCAAGATTTGCACTGAATACTGAATGAAACAGCTTTATCTAATAGAGAGAAAAGCTTTTGAGCAGATTTGGGCTTGATTTCACTTCATTTCAACAGAAACACTATTTCAGCATTACTGGACTCAGAAAGCTGTAAACTGACAATCTTGATCATTGAAGTCCTAACATAAGTTTTTGTGCATATAACTTCTAACACATTAAAAACTGTCTTACAGCATTGCAGAAAACATTGTACTTCATAAGACATAAGCTTGTTTCAGTTTGGCAAGATTTGCACTGAATACTGAATGAAACAGCTTTATCTAATAGAGAGAAAAGCTTTTGAGCAGATTTGGGCTTGATTTCACTTCATTTCAACAGAAACACTATTTCAGCATTACTGGACTCAGAAAGCTGTAAACTGACAATCTTGATCATTGAAGTCCTAACATAAGTTTTTGTGCATATAACTTCTAACACATTAAAAACTGTCTTACAGCATTGCAGAAAACATTGTACTTCATAAGGCATAAGCTTGTTTCAGTTTGGCAAGATTTGCACTGAATATTGAATGAAACAGCTTTATCTAATAGAGAGAAAAGCTTTTGAGCAGATTTGGGCTTGATTTCACTTCATTTCAACAGAAACACTATTTCAGCATTACTGGACTCAGAAAGCTGTAAACTGACAATCTTGATCATTGAAGTCCTAACATAAGTTTTTGTGCATATAACTTCTAACACATTAAAAACTGTCTTACAGCATTGCAGAAAACATTGTACTTCATAAGACATAAGCTTGTTTCAGTTTGGCAAGATTTGCACTGAATACTGAATGAAACAGCTTTATCTAATAGAGAGAAAAGCTTTTGAGCAGATTTGGGCTTGATTTCACTTCATTTCAACAGAAACACTATATCAGCATTACTGGACTCAGAAAGCTGTAAACTGACAATCTTGATCATTGAAGTCCTAACATAAGTTTTTGTGCATATAACTTCTAACACATTAAAAACTGTCTTACAGCATTGCAGAAAACATTGTACTT
The DNA here is from genome assembly GCF_023724105.1 of Carassius gibelio. Classification (NCBI taxonomy): domain Eukaryota; kingdom Metazoa; phylum Chordata; class Actinopteri; order Cypriniformes; family Cyprinidae; genus Carassius; species Carassius gibelio. The sequence continues at coordinate 1,829,083 of NC_068372.1, forward strand.
CATAAGGCATAAGCTTGTTTCAGTTTGGCAAGATTTGCACTGAATATTGAATGAAACAGCTTTCTCTAATAGAGAGAAAAGCTTTTGAGCAGATTTGGGCTTGATTTCACTTCATTTGAACAAAAACACTATTTCAACATTACTGGACTCAGAAAGCTGTAAACTGACAATCTTGATCATTGCAGTCCTAACATTAGTTTTTGTGCATATAACTTCTAACACATTAAAAACTGTCTTACAGCATTGCAGAAAACATTGTACTTCATAAGGCATAAGCTTGTTTCAGTTTGGCAAGATTTGCACTGAATATTGAATGAAACACCTTTCTCTAATAGAGAAAAAAGCTTTTGAGCAGATTTGGGCTTGATTTCACTTCATTTGAACAGAAACACTATTTCAACATTACTGGACTCAGAAAGCTGTAAACTGACAATCTTGATCATTGCAGTCCTAACATTAGTTTTTGTGTATATAACTTCTAACACATTAAAAACTGTCTTACAGCATTGCAGCAAACATTGTACTTCATAAGGCATAAGCTTGTTTCAGTTTGGCAAGATTTGCACTGAATATTGAATGAAACAGCTTTATCTAATAGAGAGAAAAGCTTTTGAGCAGATTTGGGCTTGATTTCACTTCATTTGAACAGAAACACTATTTCAACATTACTGGACTCAGAAAGCTGTAAACTGACAATCTTGATCATTGCAGTCCTAACATAAGTTTTTGTGCATATAACTTCTAACACATTAAAAACTGTCTTACAGCATTGCAGAAAACATTGTACTTCATAAGGCATAAGCTTGTTTCAGTTTGGCAAGATTTGCACTGAATACTGATTGAAACAGCTTTATCTAATAGAGAGAAAAGCTTTTGAGCAGATTTGGGCTTGATTTCACTTCATTTCAACAGAAACACTATTTCAGCATTACTGGACTCAGAAAGCTGTAAACTGACAATCTTGATCATTGAAGTCCTAACATAAGTTTTTGTGCATATAACTTCTAACACATTAAAAACTGTCTTACAGCATTGCAGAAAACATTGTACTTCATAAGACAAAAGCTTGTTTCAGTTTGGCAAGATTTGCACTGAATACTGAATGAAACAGCTTTATCTAATAGAGAGAAAAGCTTTTGAGCAGATTTGAGCTTGATTTCACTTCATTTCAACAGAAACACTATTTCAGCATTACTGGACTCAGAAAGCTGTAAACTGACAATCTTGATCATTGAAGTCCTAACATAAGTTTTTGTGCATATAACTTCTAAAACATTAAAAACTGTCTTACAGCATTGCAGAAAACATTGTACTTCATAAGGCATAAGCTTGTTTCAGTATGGCAAGATTTGCACTGAATATTGAATGAAACAGCTTTATCTAATAGAGAGAAAAGCTTTTGAGCAGATTTGGGCTTGATTTCACTTCATTTCAACAGAAACACTATTTCAGCATTACTGGACTCAGAAAGCTGTAAACTGACAATCTTGATCATTGAAGTCCTAACATAAGTTTTTGTGCATATAACTTCTAACACATTAAAAACTGTCTTACAGCATTGCAGAAAACATTGTACTTCATAAGACATAAGCTTGTTTCAGTTTGGCAAGATTTGCACTGAATACTGAATGAAACAGCTTTATCTAATAGAGAGAAAAGCTTTTGAGCAGATTTGGGCTTGATTTCACTTCATTTCAACAGAAACACTATTTCAGCATTACTGGACTCAGAAAGCTGTAAACTGACAATCTTGATCATTGAAGTCCTAACATAAGTTTTTGTGCATATAACTTCTAACACATTAAAAACTGTCTTACAGCATTGCAGAAAACATTGTACTTCATAAGGCATAAGCTTGTTTCAGTTTGGCAAGATTTGCACTGAATATTGAATGAAACAGCTTTCTCTAATAGAGAGAAAAGCTTTTGAGCAGATTTGGGCTTGATTTCACTTCATTTGAACAGAAACACTATTTCAACATTACTGGACTCAGAAAGCTGTAAACTGACAATCTTGATCATTGCAGTCCTAACATTAGTTTTTGTGCATATAACTTCTAACACATTAAAAACTGTCTTACAGCATTGCAGAAAACATTGTACTTCATAAGGCATAAGCTTGTTTCAGTTTGGCAAGATTTGCACTGAATATTGAATGAAACAGCTTTCTCTAATAGAGAGAAAAGCTTTTGAGCAGATTTGGGCTTGATTTCACTTCATTTGAACAGAAACACTATTTCAACATTACTGGACTCAGAAAGCTGTAAACTGACAATCTTGATCATTGCAGTCCTAACATTAGTTTTTGTGTATATAACTTCTAACACATTAAAAACTGTCTTACAGCATTGCAGAAAACATTTTATTTCATAAGACATAAGCATGTTTCAGTTTGGCAAGATTTGCACTGAATACTGAATGAAACAGCTTTCTCTAATAGAGAGAAAAGCTTTTGAGCAGATTTGGGCTTGATTTCACTTCATTTGAACAGAAACACTATTTCAGCATTACTGGACTCAGAAAGCTGTAAACTGACAATCTTGATCATTGAAGTCCTAACATTAGTTTTTGTGCATATAACTTCTAACACATTAAAAACTGTCTTACAGCATTGCAGAAAACATTGTACTTCATAAGGCATAAGCTTGTTTCAGTTTGGCAAGATTTGCACTGAATATTGAATGAAACACCTTTCTCTAATAGAGAAAAAAGCTTTTGAGCAGATTTGGGCTTGATTTCACTTCATTTGAACAGAAACACTATTTCAACATTACTGGACTCAGAAAGCTGTAAACTGACAATCTTGATCATTGCAGTCCTAACATTAGTTTTTGTGTATATAACTTCTAACACATTAAAAACTGTCTTACAGCATTGCAGAAAACATTTTATTTCATAAGACATAAGCATGTTTCAGTTTGGCAAGATTTGCACTGAATACTGAATGAAACAGCTTTCTCTAATAGAGAGAAAAGCTTTTGAGCAGATTTGGGCTTGATTTCACTTCATTTGAACAGAAACACTATTTCAGCATTACTGGACTCAGAAAGCTGTAAACTGACAATCTTGATCATTGAAGTCCTAACATTAGTTTTTGTGCATATAACTTCTAACACATTAAAAACTGTCTTACAGCATTGCAGAAAACATTGTACTTCATAAGGCATAAGCTTGTTTCAGTTTGGCAAGATTTGCACTGAATATTGAATGAAACACCTTTCTCTAATAGAGAAAAAAGCTTTTGAGCAGATTTGGGCTTGATTTCACTTCATTTGAACAGAAACACTATTTCAACATTACTGGACTCAGAAAGCTGTAAACTGACAATCTTGATCATTGCAGTCCTAACATTAGTTTTTGTGTATATAACTTCTAACACATTAAAAACTGTCTTACAGCATTGCAGAAAACATTGTACTTCATAAGGCATAAGCTTGTTTCAGTTTGGCAAGATTTGCACTGAATATTGAATGAAACAGCTTTATCTAATAGAGAGAAAAGCTTTTGAGCAGATTTGGGCTTGATTTCACTTCATTTGAACAGAAACACTATTTCAACATTACTGGACTCAGAAAGCTGTAAACTGACAATCTTGATCATTGCAGTCCTAACATAAGTTTTTGTGCATATAACTTCTAACACATTAAAAACTGTCTTACAGCATTGCAGAAAACATTGTACTTCATAAGGCATAAGCTTGTTTCAGTTTGGCAAGATTTGCACTGAATACTGATTGAAACAGCTTTATCTAATAGAGAGAAAAGCTTTTGAGCATATTTGGGCTTGATTTCACTTCATTTCAACAGAAACACTATTTCAGCATTACTGGACTCAGAAAGCTGTAAACTGACAATCTTGATCATTGAAGTCCTAACATAAGTTTTTGTGCATATAACTTCTAACACATTAAAAACTGTCTTACAGCATTGCAGAAAACATTGTACTTCATAAGACAAAAGCTTGTTTCAGTTTGGCAAGATTTGCACTGAATACTGAATGAAACAGCTTTATCTAATAGAGAGAAAAGCTTTTGAGCAGATTTGGGCTTGATTTCACTTCATTTCAACAGAAACACTATTTCAGCATTACTGGACTCAGAAAGCTGTAAACTGACAATCTTGATCATTGAAGTCCTAACATAAGTTTTTGTGCATATAACTTCTAACACATTAAAAACTGTCTTACAGCATTGCAGAAAACATTGTACTTCATAAGGCATAAGCTTGTTTCAGTATGGCAAGATTTGCACTGAATATTGAATGAAACATCTTTATCTAATAGAGAGAAAAGCTTTTGAGCAGATTTGGGCTTGATTTCACTTCATTTCAACAGAAACACTATTTCAGCATTACTGGACTCAGAAAGCTGTAAACTGACAATCTTGATCATTGAAGTCCTAACATAAGTTTTTGTGCATATAACTTCTAACACATTAAAAACTGTCTTACAGCATTGCAGAAAACATTGTACTTCATAAGACATAAGCTTGTTTCAGTTTGGCAAGATTTGCACTGAATACTGAATGAAACAGCTTTATCTAATAGAGAGAAAAGCTTTTGAGCAGATTTGGGCTTGATTTCACTTCATTTCAACAGAAACACTATTTCAGCATTACTGGACTCAGAAAGCTGTAAACTGACAATCTTGATCATTGAAGTCCTAACATAAGTTTTTGTGCATATAACTTCTAACACATTAAAAACTGTCTTACAGCATTGCAGAAAACATTGTACTTCATAAGGCATAAGCTTGTTTCAGTTTGGCAAGATTTGCACTGAATATTGAATGAAACAGCTTTCTCTAATAGAGAGAAAAGCTTTTGAGCAGATTTGGGCTTGATTTCACTTCATTTGAACAGAAACACTATTTCAACATTACTGGACTCAGAAAGCTGTAAACTGACAATCTTGATCATTGCAGTCCTAACATTAGTTTTTGTGCATATAACTTCTAACACATTAAAAACTGTCTTACAGCATTGCAGAAAACATTGTACTTCATAAGGCATAAGCTTGTTTCAGTTTGGCAAGATTTGCACTGAATATTGAATGAAACAGCTTTCTCTAATAGAGAGAAAAGCTTTTGAGCAGATTTGGGCTTGATTTCACTTCATTTGAACAGAAACACTATTTCAACATTACTGGACTCAGAAAGCTGTAAACTGACAATCTTGATCATTGCAGTCCTAACATTAGTTTTTGTGTATATAACTTCTAACACATTAAAAACTGTCTTACAGCATTGCAGAAAACATTTTATTTCATAAGACATAAGCATGTTTCAGTTTGGCAAGATTTGCACTGAATACTGAATGAAACAGCTTTCTCTAATAGAGAGAAAAGCTTTTGAGCAGATTTGGGCTTGATTTCACTTCATTTGAACAGAAACACTATTTCAGCATTACTGGACTCAGAAAGCTGTAAACTGACAATCTTGATCATTGAAGTCCTAACATAAGTTTTTGTGCATATAACTTCTAACACATTAAAAACTGTCTTACAGCATTGCAGAAAACATTGTACTTCATAAGGCATAAGCTTGTTTCAGTTTGGCAAGATTTGCACTGAATACTGAATGAAACAGCTTTATCTAATAGAGAGAAAAGCTTTTGAGCAGATTTGGGCTTGATTTCACTTCATTTCAACAGAAACACTATTTCAGCATTACTGGACTCAGAAAGCTGTAAACTGACAATCTTGATCATTGAAGTCCTAACATAAGTTTTTGTGCATATAACTTCTAACACATTAAAAACTGTCTTACAGCATTGCAGAAAACATTGTACTTAATAAGACATAAGCTTGTTTCAGTTTGGCAAGATTTGCACTGAATACTGAATGAAACAGCTTTATCTAATAGAGAGAAAAGCTTTTGAGCAGATTTGGGCTTGATTTCACTTCATTTGAACAGAAACACTATTTCAGCATTACTGGACTCAGAAAGCTGTAAACTGACAATCTTGATCATTGAAGTCCTAACATAAGTTTTTGTGTATATAACTTCTAACACATTAAAAACTGTCTTACAGCATTGCAGAAAACATTGTACTTCATAAGGCATAAGCTTGTTTCAGTTTGGCAAGATTTGCACTGAATATTGAATGAAACAGCTTTCTCTAATAGAGAGAAAAGCTTTTGAGCAGATTTGGGCTTGATTTCACTTAATTTGAACAGAAACACTATTTCAGCATTACTGGACTCAGAAAGCTGTAAACTGACAATCTTGATCATTGCAGTCCTAACATAAGTTTTTGTGCATATAACTTCTAACACATTAAAAACTGTCTTACAGCATTGCAGAAAACATTGTACTTCATAAGGCATGAGCTTGTTTCAGTTTGGCAAGATTTGCACTGAATATTGAATGAAACAGCTTTCTCTAATAGAGAGAAAAGCTTTTGAGCAGATTTGGGCTTGATTTCACTTCATTTGAACAGAAACACTATTTCAACATTACTGGACTCAGAAAGCTGTAAACTGACAATCTTGATAATTGCAGTCCTAACATAAGTTTTTGTGCATATAACTTCTAACACATTAAAAACTGTCTTACAGCATTGCAGAAAACATTGTACTTCATAAGGCATAAGCTTGTTTCAGTTTGGCAAGATTTGCACTGAATATTGAATGAAACAGCTTTCTCTAATAGAGAGAAAAGCTTTTGAGCAGATTTGGGCTTGATTTCACTTCATTTGAACAGAAACACTATTTCAACATTACTGGACTCAGAAAGCTGTAAACTGACAATCTTGATCATTGCAGTCCTAACATTAGTTTTTGTGCATATAACTTCTAACACATTAAAAACTGTCTTACAGCATTGCAGAAAACATTGTACTTCATAAGGCATAAGCTTGTTTCAGTTTGGCAAGATTTGCACTGAATATTGAATGAAACAGCTTTCTCTAATAGAGAGAAAAGCTTTTGAGCAGATTTGGGCTTGATTTCACTTCATTTGAACAGAAACACTATTTCAACATTACTGGACTCAGAAAGCTGTAAACTGACAATCTTGATCATTGCAGTCCTAACATTAGTTTTTGTGTATATAACTTCTAACACATTAAAAACTGTCTTACAGCATTGCAGAAAACATTTTATTTCATAAGACATAAGCATGTTTCAGTTTGGCAAGATTTGCACTGAATACTGAATGAAACAGCTTTCTCTAATAGAGAGAAAAGCTTTTGAGCAGATTTGGGCTTGATTTCACTTCATTTGAACAGAAACACTATTTCAGCATTACTGGACTCAGAAAGCTGTAAACTGACAATCTTGATCATTGAAGTCCTAACATAAGTTTTTGTGCATATAACTTCTAACACATTAAAAACTGTCTTACAGCATTGCAGAAAACATTGTACTTCATAAGGCATAAGCTTGTTTCAGTTTGGCAAGATTTGCACTGAATACTGAATGAAACAGCTTTATCTAATAGAGAGAAAAGCTTTTGAGCAGATTTGGGCTTGATTTCACTTCATTTCAACAGAAACACTATTTCAGCATTACTGGACTCAGAAAGCTGTAAACTGACAATCTTGATCATTGAAGTCCTAACATAAGTTTTTGTGCATATAACTTCTAACACATTAAAAACTGTCTTACAGCATTGCAGAAAACATTGTACTTAATAAGACATAAGCTTGTTTCAGTTTGGCAAGATTTGCACTGAATACTGAATGAAACAGCTTTATCTAATAGAGAGAAAAGCTTTTGAGCAGATTTGGGCTTGATTTCACTTCATTTGAACAGAAACACTATTTCAGCATTACTGGACTCAGAAAGCTGTAAACTGACAATCTTGATCATTGAAGTCCTAACATAAGTTTTTGTGTATATAACTTCTAACACATTAAAAACTGTCTTACAGCATTGCAGAAAACATTGTACTTCATAAGGCATAAGCTTGTTTCAGTTTGGCAAGATTTGCACTGAATATTGAATGAAACAGCTTTCTCTAATAGAGAGAAAAGCTTTTGAGCAGATTTGGGCTTGATTTCACTTCATTTGAACAGAAACACTATTTCAACATTACTGGACTCAGAAAGCTGTAAACTGACAATCTTGATCATTGCAGTCCTAACATTAGTTTTTGTGTATATAACTTCTAACACATTAAAAACTGTCTTACAGCATTGCAGAAAACATTTTATTTCATAAGACATAAGCATGTTTCAGTTTGGCAAGATTTGCACTGAATACTGAATGAAACAGCTTTCTCTAATAGAGAGAAAAGCTTTTGAGCAGATTTGGGCTTGATTTCACTTCATTTGAACAGAAACACTATTTCAGCATTACTGGACTCAGAAAGCTGTAAACTGACAATCTTGATCATTGAAGTCCTAACATAAGTTTTTGTGCATATAACTTCTAACACATTAAAAACTGTCTTACAGCATTGCAGAAAACATTGTACTTCATAAGGCATAAGCTTGTTTCAGTTTGGCAAGATTTGCACTGAATACTGAATGAAACAGCTTTATCTAATAGAGAGAAAAGCTTTTGAGCAGATTTGGGCTTGATTTCACTTCATTTCAACAGAAACACTATTTCAGCATTACTGGACTCAGAAAGCTGTAAACTGACAATCTTGATCATTGAAGTCCTAACATAAGTTTTTGTGCATATAACTTCTAACACATTAAAAACTGTCTTACAGCATTGCAGAAAACATTGTACTTAATAAGACATAAGCTTGTTTCAGTTTGGCAAGATTTGCACTGAATACTGAATGAAACAGCTTTATCTAATAGAGAGAAAAGCTTTTGAGCAGATTTGGGCTTGATTTCACTTCATTTGAACAGAAACACTATTTCAGCATTACTGGACTCAGAAAGCTGTAAACTGACAATCTTGATCATTGAAGTCCTAACATAAGTTTTTGTGTATATAACTTCTAACACATTAAAAACTGTCTTACAGCATTGCAGAAAACATTGTACTTCATAAGGCATAAGCTTGTTTCAGTTTGGCAAGATTTGCACTGAATATTGAATGAAACAGCTTTCTCTAATAGAGAGAAAAGCTTTTGAGCAGATTTGGGCTTGATTTCACTTCATTTGAACAGAAACACTATTTCAACATTACTGGACTCAGAAAGCTGTAAACTGACAATCTTGATCATTGCAGTCCTAACATTAGTTTTTGTGTATATAACTTCTAACACATTAAAAACTGTCTTACAGCATTGCAGAAAACATTTTATTTCATAAGACATAAGCATGTTTCAGTTTGGCAAGATTTGCACTGAATACTGAATGAAACAGCTTTCTCTAATAGAGAGAAAAGCTTTTGAGCAGATTTGGGCTTGATTTCACTTCATTTGAACAGAAACACTATTTCAGCATTACTGGACTCAGAAAGCTGTAAACTGACAATCTTGATCATTGAAGTCCTAACATAAGTTTTTGTGCATATAACTTCTAACACATTAAAAACTGTCTTACAGCATTGCAGAAAACATTGTACTTCATAAGGCATAAGCTTGTTTCAGTTTGGCAAGATTTGCACTGAATACTGAATGAAACAGCTTTATCTAATAGAGAGAAAAGCTTTTGAGCAGATTTGGGCTTGATTTCACTTCATTTCAACAGAAACACTATTTCAGCATTACTGGACTCAGAAAGCTGTAAACTGACAATCTTGATCATTGAAGTCCTAACATAAGTTTTTGTGCATATAACTTCTAACACATTAAAAACTGTCTTACAGCATTGCAGAAAACATTGTACTTAATAAGACATAAGCTTGTTTTCAGTTTGGCAAGATTTGCACTGAATACTGAATGAAACAGCTTTATCTAATAGAGAGAAAAGCTTTTGAGCAGATTTGGGCTTGATTTCACTTCATTTGAACAGAAACACTATTTCAGCATTACTGGACTCAGAAAGCTGTAAACTGACAATCTTGATCATTGAAGTCCTAACATAAGTTTTTGTGTATATAACTTCTAACACATTAAAAACTGTCTTACAGCATTGCAGAAAACATTGTACTTCATAAGGCATAAGCTTGTTTCAGTTTGGCAAGATTTGCACTGAATATTGAATGAAACAGCTTTCTCTAATAGAGAGAAAAGCTTTTGAGCAGATTTGGGCTTGATTTCACTTAATTTGAACAGAAACACTATTTCAGCATTACTGGACTCAGAAAGCTGTAAACTGACAATCTTGATCATTGCAGTCCTAACATAAGTTTTTGTGCATATAACTTCTAACACATTAAAAACTGTCTTACAGCATTGCAGAAAACATTGTACTTCATAAGGCATAAGCTTGTTTCAGTTTGGCAAGATTTGCACTGAATACTGAATGAAACAGCTTTATCTAATAGAGAGAAAAGCTTTTGAGCAGATTTGGGCTTGATTTCACTTCATTTCAACAGAAACACTATTTCAGCATTACTGGACTCAGAAAGCTGTAAACTGACAATCTTGATCATTGAAGTCCTAACATAAGTTTTTGTGCATATAACTTCTAACACATTAAAAACTGTCTTACAGCATTGCAGAAAACATTGTACTTCATAAGGCATAAGCTTGTTTCAGTTTGGCAAGATTTGCACTGAATATTGAATGAAACAGCTTTCTCTAATAGAGAGAAAAGCTTTTGAGCAGATTTGGGCTTGATTTCACTTCATTTGAACAGAAACACTATTTCAGCATTACTGGACTCAGAAAGCTGTAAACTGACAATCTTGATCATTGAAGTCCTAACATAAGTTTTTGTGCATATAACTTCTAACACATTAAAAACTGTCTTACAGCATTGCAGAAAACATTGTACTTCATAAGGCATGAGCTTGTTTCAGTTTGGCAAGATTTGCACTGAATATTGAATGAAACAGCTTTCTCTAATAGAGAGAAAAGCTTTTGAGCAGATTTGGGCTTGATTTCACTTCATTTGAACAGAAACACTATTTCAACATTACTGGACTCAGAAAGCTGTAAACTGACAATCTTGATAATTGCAGTCCTAACATAAGTTTTTGTGCATATAACTTCTAACACATTAAAAACTGTCTTACAGCATTGCAGAAAACATTGTACTTCATAAGGCATAAGCTTGTTTCAGTATGGCAAGATTTGCACTGAATATTGAATGAAACAGCTTTATCTAATAGAGAGAAAAGCTTTTGAGCAGATTTGGGCTTGATTTCACTTCATTTCAACAGAAACACTATTTCAGCATTACTGGACTCAGAAAGCTGTAAACTGACAATCTTGATCATTGAAGTCCTAACATAAGTTTTTGTGCATATAACTTCTAACACATTAAAAACTGTCTTACAGCATTGCAGAAAACATTGTACTTCATAAGACATAAGCTTGTTTCAGTTTGGCAAGATTTGCACTGAATACTGAATGAAACAGCTTTATCTAATAGAGAGAAAAGCTTTTGAGCAGATTTGGGCTTGATTTCACTTCATTTCAACAGAAACACTATTTCAGCATTACTGGACTCAGAAAGCTGTAAACTGACAATCTTGATCATTGAAGTCCTAACATAAGTTTTTGTGCATATAACTTCTAACACATTAAAAACTGTCTTACAGCATTGCAGAAAACATTGTACTTCATAAGGCATAAGCTTGTTTCAGTTTGGCAAGATTTGCACTGAATATTGAATGAAACACCTTTCTCTAATAGAGAAAAAAGCTTTTGAGCAGATTTGGGCTTGATTTCACTTCATTTGAACAGAAACACTATTTCAACATTACTGGACTCAGAAAGCTGTAAACTGACAATCTTGATCATTGCAGTCCTAACATTAGTTTTTGTGTATATAACTTCTAACACATTAAAAACTGTCTTACAGCATTGCAGAAAACATTGTACTTCATAAGGCATAAGCTTGTTTCAGTTTGGCAAGATTTGCACTGAATATTGAATGAAACAGCTTTATCTAATAGAGAGAAAAGCTTTTGAGCAGATTTGGGCTTGATTTCACTTCATTTGAACAGAAACACTATTTCAACATTACTGGACTCAGAAAGCTGTAAACTGACAATCTTGATCATTGCAGTCCTAACATAAGTTTTTGTGCATATAACTTCTAACACATTAAAAACTGTCTTACAGCATTGCAGAAAACATTGTACTTCATAAGACAAAAGCTTGTTTCAGTTTGGCAAGATTTGCACTGAATACTGAATGAAACAGCTTTATCTAATAGAGAGAAAAGCTTTTGAGCAGATTTGGGCTTGATTTCACTTCATTTGAACAGAAACACTATTTCAACATTACTGGACTCAGAAAGCTGTAAACTGACAATCTTGATAATTGCAGTCCTAACATAAGTTTTTGTGCATATAACTTCTAACACATTAAAAACTGTCTTACAGCATTGCAGAAAACATTGTACTTCATAAGGCATAAGCTTGTTTCAGTTTGGCAAGATTTGCACTGAATATTGAATGAAACAGCTTTCTCTAATAGAGAGAAAAGCTTTTGAGCAGATTTGGGCTTGATTTCACTTCATTTGAACAGAAACACTATTTCAACATTACTGGACTCAGAAAGCTGTAAACTGACAATCTTGATCATTGCAGTCCTAACATTAGTTTTTGTGCATATAACTTCTAACACATTAAAAACTGTCTTACAGCATTGCAGGAAACATTGTACTTCATAAGGCATAAGCTTGTTTCAGTTTGGCAAGATTTGCACTGAATATTGAATGAAACAGCTTTCTCTAATAGAGAGAAAAGCTTTTGAGCAGATTTGGGCTTGATTTCACTTCATTTGAACAGAAACACTATTTCAACATTACTGGACTCAGAAAGCTGTAAACTGACAATCTTGATCATTGCAGTCCTAACATTAGTTTTTGTGCATATAACTTCTAACACATTAAAAACTGTCTTACAGCATTGCAGAAAACATTGTACTTCATAAGGCATAAGCTTGTTTCAGTTTGGCAAGATTTGCACTGAATATTGAATGAAACAGCTTTCTCTAATAGAGAGAAAAGCTTTTGAGCAGATTTGGGCTTGATTTCACTTCATTTGAACAGAAACACTATTTCAACATTACTGGACTCAGAAAGCTGTAAACTGACAATCTTGATCATTGCAGTCCTAACATTAGTTTTTGTGTATATAACTTCTAACACATTAAAAACTGTCTTACAGCATTGCAGAAAACATTTTATTTCATAAGACATAAGCATGTTTCAGTTTGGCAAGATTTGCACTGAATACTGAATGAAACAGCTTTCTCTAATAGAGAGAAAAGCTTTTGAGCAGATTTGGGCTTGATTTCACTTCATTTGAACAGAAACACTATTTCAGCATTACTGGACTCAGAAAGCTGTAAACTGACAATCTTGATCATTGAAGTCCTAACATAAGTTTTTGTGCATATAACTTCTAACACATTAAAAACTGTCTTACAGCATTGCAGAAAACATTGTACTTCATAAGGCATAAGCTTGTTTCAGTTTGGCAAGATTTGCACTGAATACTGAATGAAACAGCTTTATCTAATAGAGAGAAAAGCTTTTGAGCAGATTTGGGCTTGATTTCACTTCATTTCAACAGAAACACTATTTCAGCATTACTGGACTCAGAAAGCTGTAAACTGACAATCTTGATCATTGAAGTCCTAACATAAGTTTTTGTGCATATAACTTCTAACACATTAAAAACTGTCTTACAGCATTGCAGAAAACATTGTACTTAATAAGACATAAGCTTGTTTCAGTTTGGCAAGATTTGCACTGAATACTGAATGAAACAGCTTTATCTAATAGAGAGAAAAGCTTTTGAGCAGATTTGGGCTTGATTTCACTTCATTTGAACAGAAACACTATTTCAGCATTACTGGACTCAGAAAGCTGTAAACTGACAATCTTGATCATTGAAGTCCTAACATAAGTTTTTGTGTATATAACTTCTAACACATTAAAAACTGTCTTACAGCATTGCAGAAAACATTGTACTTCATAAGGCATAAGCTTGTTTCAGTTTGGCAAGATTTGCACTGAATATTGAATGAAACAGCTTTCTCTAATAGAGAGAAAAGCTTTTGAGCAGATTTGGGCTTGATTTCACTTAATTTGAACAGAAACACTATTTCAGCATTACTGGACTCAGAAAGCTGTAAACTGACAATCTTGATCATTGCAGTCCTAACATAAGTTTTTGTGCATATAACTTCTAACACATTAAAAACTGTCTTACAGCATTGCAGAAAACATTGTACTTCATAAGGCATAAGCTTGTTTCAGTTTGGCAAGATTTGCACTGAATACTGAATGAAACAGCTTTATCTAATAGAGAGAAAAGCTTTTGAGCAGATTTGGGCTTGATTTCACTTCATTTCAACAGAAACACTATTTCAGCATTACTGGACTCAGAAAGCTGTAAACTGACAATCTTGATCATTGAAGTCCTAACATAAGTTTTTGTGCATATAACTTCTAACACATTAAAAACTGTCTTACAGCATTGCAGAAAACATTGTACTTCATAAGGCATAAGCTTGTTTCAGTTTGGCAAGATTTGCACTGAATATTGAATGAAACAGCTTTCTCTAATAGAGAGAAAAGCTTTTGAGCAGATTTGGGCTTGATTTCACTTCATTTGAACAGAAACACTATTTCAGCATTACTGGACTCAGAAAGCTGTAAACTGACAATCTTGATAATTGCAGTCCTAACATAAGTTTTTGTGCATATAACTTCTAACACATTAAAAACTGTCTTACAGCATTGCAGAAAACATTGTACTTCATAAGGCATAAGCTTGTTTCAGTATGGCAAGATTTGCACTGAATATTGAATGAAACAGCTTTATCTAATAGAGAGAAAAGCTTTTGAGCAGATTTGGGCTTGATTTCACTTCATTTCAACAGAAACACTATTTCAGCATTACTGGACTCAGAAAGCTGTAAACTGACAATCTTGATCATTGAAGTCCTAACATAAGTTTTTGTGCATATAACTTCTAACACATTAAAAACTGTCTTACAGCATTGCAGAAAACATTGTACTTCATAAGACATAAGCTTGTTTCAGTTTGGCAAGATTTGCACTGAATACTGAATGAAACAGCTTTATCTAATAGAGAGAAAAGCTTTTGAGCAGATTTGGGCTTGATTTCACTTCATTTCAACAGAAACACTATTTCAGCATTACTGGACTCAGAAAGCTGTAAACTGACAATCTTGATCATTGAAGTCCTAACATAAGTTTTTGTGCATATAACTTCTAACACATTAAAAACTGTCTTACAGCATTGCAGAAAACATTGTACTTCATAAGGCATAAGCTTGTTTCAGTTTGGCAAGATTTGCACTGAATATTGAATGAAACACCTTTCTCTAATAGAGAAAAAAGCTTTTGAGCAGATTTGGGCTTGATTTCACTTCATTTGAACAGAAACACTATTTCAACATTACTGGACTCAGAAAGCTGTAAACTGACAATCTTGATCATTGCAGTCCTAACATTAGTTTTTGTGTATATAACTTCTAACACATTAAAAACTGTCTTACAGCATTGCAGAAAACATTGTACTTCATAAGGCATAAGCTTGTTTCAGTTTGGCAAGATTTGCACTGAATATTGAATGAAACAGCTTTATCTAATAGAGAGAAAAGCTTTTGAGCAGATTTGGGCTTGATTTCACTTCATTTGAACAGAAACACTATTTCAACATTACTGGACTCAGAAAGCTGTAAACTGACAATCTTGATCATTGCAGTCCTAACATAAGTTTTTGTACATATAACTTCTAACACATTAAAAACTGTCTTACAGCATTGCAGAAAACATTGTACTTCATAAGGCATAAGCTTGTTTCAGTTTGGCAAGATTTGCACTGAATACTGATTGAAACAGCTTTATCTAATAGAGAGAAAAGCTTTTGAGCAGATTTGGGCTTGATTTCACTTCATTTCAACAGAAACACTATTTCAGCATTACTGGACTCAGAAAGCTGTAAACTGACAATCTTGATCATTGAAGTCCTAACATAAGTTTTTGTGCATATAACTTCTAACACATTAAAAACTGTCTTACAGCATTGCAGAAAACATTGTACTTCATAAGACAAAAGCTTGTTTCAGTTTGGCAAGATTTGCACTGAATACTGAATGAAACAGCTTTATCTAATAGAGAGAAAAGCTTTTGAGCAGATTTGGGCTTGATTTCACTTCATTTCAACAGAAACACTATTTCAGCATTACTGGACTCAGAAAGCTGTAAACTGACAATCTTGATCATTGAAGTCCTAACATAAGTTTTTGTGCATATAACTTCTAACACATTAAAAACTGTCTTACAGCATTGCAGAAAACATTGTACTTCATAAGGCATAAGCTTGTTTCAGTATGGCAAGATTTGCACTGAATATTGAATGAAACAGCTTTATCTAATAGAGAGAAAAGCTTTTGAGCAGATTTGGGCTTGATTTCACTTCATTTCAACAGAAACACTATTTCAGCATTACTGGACTCAGAAAGCTGTAAACTGACAATCTTGATCATTGAAGTCCTAACATAAGTTTTTGTGCATATAACTTCTAACACATTAAAAACTGTCTTACAGCATTGCAGAAAACATTGTACTTCATAAGACATAAGCTTGTTTCAGTTTGGCAAGATTTGCACTGAATACTGAATGAAACAGCTTTATCTAATAGAGAGAAAAGCTTTTGAGCAGATTTGGGCTTGATTTCACTTCATTTCAACAGAAACACTATTTCAGCATTACTGGACTCAGAAAGCTGTAAACTGACAATCTTGATCATTGAAGTCCTAACATAAGTTTTTGTGCACATAACTTCTAACACATTAAAAACTGTCTTACAGCATTGCAGAAAACATTGTACTTCATAAGGCATAAGCTTGTTTCAGTTTGGCAAGATTTGCACTGAATATTGAATGAAACAGCTTTCTCTAATAGAGAGAAAAGCTTTTGAGCAGATTTGGGCTTGATTTCACTTCATTTGAACAGAAACACTATTTCAACATTACTGGACTCAGAAAGCTGTAAACTGACAATCTTGATCATTGCAGTCCTAACATT
Organism: Carassius gibelio; assembly: GCF_023724105.1. Classification (NCBI taxonomy): domain Eukaryota; kingdom Metazoa; phylum Chordata; class Actinopteri; order Cypriniformes; family Cyprinidae; genus Carassius; species Carassius gibelio. The sequence goes on from NC_068372.1 coordinate 1,846,111, forward strand.
AGTTTTTGTGCATATAACTTCTAACACATTAAAAACTGTCTTACAGCATTGCAGAAAACATTGTACTTCATAAGGCATAAGCTTGTTTCAGTTTGGCAAGATTTGCACTGAATACTGAATGAAACAGCTTTCTCTAATAGAGAGAAAAGCTTTTGAGCAGATTTGGGCTTGATTTCACTTCATTTGAACAGAAACACTATTTCAACATTACTGGACTCAGAAAGCTGTAAACTGACAATCTTGATCATTGCAGTCCTAACATTAGTTTTTGTGTATATAACTTCTAACACATTAAAAACTGTCTTACAGCATTGCAGAAAACATTTTATTTCATAAGACATAAGCATGTTTCAGTTTGGCAAGATTTGCACTGAATACTGAATGAAACAGCTTTCTCTAATAGAGAGAAAAGCTTTTGAGCAGATTTGGGCTTGATTTCACTTCATTTGAACAGAAACACTATTTCAGCATTACTGGACTCAGAAAGCTGTAAACTGACAATCTTGATCATTGAAGTCCTAACATTAGTTTTTGTGCATATAACTTCTAACACATTAAAAACTGTCTTACAGCATTGCAGAAAACATTGTACTTCATAAGGCATAAGCTTGTTTCAGTTTGGCAAGATTTGCACTGAATATTGAATGAAACACCTTTCTCTAATAGAGAAAAAAGCTTTTGAGCAGATTTGGGCTTGATTTCACTTCATTTGAACAGAAACACTATTTCAACATTACTGGACTCAGAAAGCTGTAAACTGACAATCTTGATCATTGCAGTCCTAACATTAGTTTTTGTGTATATAACTTCTAACACATTAAAAACTGTCTTACAGCATTGCAGAAAACATTGTACTTCATAAGGCATAAGCTTGTTTCAGTTTGGCAAGATTTGCACTGAATATTGAATGAAACAGCTTTATCTAATAGAGAGAAAAGCTTTTGAGCAGATTTGGGCTTGATTTCACTTCATTTGAACAGAAACACTATTTCAACATTACTGGACTCAGAAAGCTGTAAACTGACAATCTTGATCATTGCAGTCCTAACATAAGTTTTTGTGCATATAACTTCTAACACATTAAAAACTGTCTTACAGCATTGCAGAAAACATTGTACTTCATAAGGCATAAGCTTGTTTCAGTTTGGCAAGATTTGCACTGAATACTGATTGAAACAGCTTTATCTAATAGAGAGAAAAGCTTTTGAGCAGATTTGGGCTTGATTTCACTTCATTTCAACAGAAACACAATTTCAGCATTACTGGACTCAGAAAGCTGTAAACTGACAATCTTGATCATTGAAGTCCTAACATAAGTTTTTGTGCATATAACTTCTAACACATTAAAAACTGTCTTACAGCATTGCAGAAAACATTGTACTTCATAAGACAAAAGCTTGTTTCAGTTTGGCAAGATTTGCACTGAATACTGAATGAAACAGCTTTATCTAATAGAGAGAAAAGCTTTTGAGCAGATTTGGGCTTGATTTCACTTCATTTCAACAGAAACACTATTTCAGCATTACTGGACTCAGAAAGCTGTAAACTGACAATCTTGATCATTGAAGTCCTAACATAAGTTTTTGTGCATATAACTTCTAACACATTAAAAACTGTCTTACAGCATTGCAGAAAACATTGTACTTCATAAGGCATAAGCTTGTTTCAGTATGGCAAGATTTGCACTGAATATTGAATGAAACAGCTTTATCTAATAGAGAGAAAAGCTTTTGAGCAGATTTGGGCTTGATTTCACTTCATTTCAACAGAAACACTATTTCAGCATTACTGGACTCAGAAAGCTGTAAACTGACAATCTTGATCATTGAAGTCCTAACATAAGTTTTTGTGCATATAACTTCTAACACATTAAAAACTGTCTTACAGCATTGCAGAAAACATTGTACTTCATAAGACATAAGCTTGTTTCAGTTTGGCAAGATTTGCACTGAATACTGAATGAAACAGCTTTATCTAATAGAGAGAAAAGCTTTTGAGCAGATTTGGGCTTGATTTCACTTCATTTCAACAGAAACACTATTTCAGCATTACTGGACTCAGAAAGCTGTAAACTGACAATCTTGATCATTGAAGTCCTAACATAAGTTTTTGTGCATATAACTTCTAACACATTAAAAACTGTCTTACAGCATTGCAGAAAACATTGTACTTCATAAGGCATAAGCTTGTTTCAGTTTGGCAAGATTTGCACTGAATATTGAATGAAACAGCTTTCTCTAATAGAGAGAAAAGCTTTTGAGCAGATTTGGGCTTGATTTCACTTCATTTGAACAGAAACACTATTTCAACATTACTGGACTCAGAAAGCTGTAAACTGACAATCTTGATCATTGCAGTCCTAACATTAGTTTTTGTGCATATAACTTCTAACACATTAAAAACTGTCTTACAGCATTGCAGAAAACATTGTACTTCATAAGGCATAAGCTTGTTTCAGTTTGGCAAGATTTGCACTGAATATTGAATGAAACAGCTTTCTCTAATAGAGAGAAAAGCTTTTGAGCAGATTTGGGCTTGATTTCACTTCATTTGAACAGAAACACTATTTCAACATTACTGGACTCAGAAAGCTGTAAACTGACAATCTTGATCATTGCAGTCCTAACATTAGTTTTTGTGTATATAACTTCTAACACATTAAAAACTGTCTTACAGCATTGCAGAAAACATTTTATTTCATAAGACATAAGCATGTTTCAGTTTGGCAAGATTTGCACTGAATACTGAATGAAACAGCTTTCTCTAATAGAGAGAAAAGCTTTTGAGCAGATTTGGGCTTGATTTCACTTCATTTGAACAGAAACACTATTTCAGCATTACTGGACTCAGAAAGCTGTAAACTGACAATCTTGATCATTGAAGTCCTAACATAAGTTTTTGTGCATATAACTTCTAACACATTAAAAACTGTCTTACAGCATTGCAGAAAACATTGTACTTCATAAGGCATAAGCTTGTTTCAGTTTGGCAAGATTTGCACTGAATACTGAATGAAACAGCTTTATCTAATAGAGAGAAAAGCTTTTGAGCAGATTTGGGCTTGATTTCACTTCATTTCGACAGAAACACTATTTCAGCATTACTGGACTCAGAAAGCTGTAAACTGACAATCTTGATCATTGAAGTCCTAACATAAGTTTTTGTGCATATAACTTCTAACACATTAAAAACTGTCTTACAGCATTGCAGAAAACATTGTACTTAATAAGACATAAGCTTGTTTCAGTTTGGCAAGATTTGCACTGAATACTGAAAAAAAAAACAGCTTTATCTAATAGAGAGAAAAGCTTTTGAGCAGATTTGGGCTTGATTTCACTTCATTTGAACAGAAACACTATTTCAGCATTACTGGACTCAGAAAGCTGTAAACTGACAATCTTGATCATTGAAGTCCTAACATAAGTTTTTGTGTATATAACTTCTAACACATTAAAAACTGTCTTACAGCATTGCAGAAAACATTGTACTTCATAAGGCATAAGCTTGTTTCAGTTTGGCAAGATTTGCACTGAATATTGAATGAAACAGCTTTCTCTAATAGAGAGAAAAGCTTTTGAGCAGATTTGGGCTTGATTTCACTTAATTTGAACAGAAACACTATTTCAGCATTACTGGACTCAGAAAGCTGTAAACTGACAATCTTGATCATTGCAGTCCTAACATAAGTTTTTGTGCATATAACTTCTAACACATTAAAAACTGTCTTACAGCATTGCAGAAAACATTGTACTTCATAAGGCATGAGCTTGTTTCAGTTTGGCAAGATTTGCACTGAATATTGAATGAAACAGCTTTCTCTAATAGAGAGAAAAGCTTTTGAGCAGATTTGGGCTTGATTTCACTTCATTTGAACAGAAACACTATTTCAACATTACTGGACTCAGAAAGCTGTAAACTGACAATCTTGATAATTGCAGTCCTAACATAAGTTTTTGTGCATATAACTTCTAACACATTAAAAACTGTCTTACAGCATTGCAGAAAACATTGTACTTCATAAGGCATAAGCTTGTTTCAGTTTGGCAAGATTTGCACTGAATATTGAATGAAACAGCTTTCTCTAATAGAGAGAAAAGCTTTTGAGCAGATTTGGGCTTGATTTCACTTCATTTGAACAGAAACACTATTTCAACATTACTGGACTCAGAAAGCTGTAAACTGACAATCTTGATCATTGCAGTCCTAACATTAGTTTTTGTGCATATAACTTCTAACACATTAAAAACTGTCTTACACCATTGCAGAAAACATTGTACTTCATAAGGCATAAGCTTGTTTCAGTTTGGCAAGATTTGCACTGAATATTGAATGAAACAGCTTTCTCTAATAGAGAGAAAAGCTTTTGAGCAGATTTGGGCTTGATTTCACTTCATTTGAACAGAAACACTATTTCAACATTACTGGACTCAGAAAGCTGTAAACTGACAATCTTGATCATTGCAGTCCTAACATTAGTTTTTGTGTATATAACTTCTAACACATTAAAAACTGTCTTACAGCATTGCAGAAAACATTTTATTTCATAAGACATAAGCAAGTTTCAGTTTGGCAAGATTTGCACTGAATACTGAATGAAACAGCTTTCTCTAATAGAGAGAAAAGCTTTTGAGCAGATTTGGGCTTGATTTCACTTCATTTGAACAGAAACACTATTTCAGCATTACTGGACTCAGAAAGCTGTAAACTGACAATCTTGATCATTGAAGTCCTAACATAAGTTTTTGTGCATATAACTTCTAACACATTAAAAACTGTCTTACAGCATTGCAGAAAACATTGTACTTCATAAGGCATAAGCTTGTTTCAGTTTGGCAAGATTTGCACTGAATACTGAATGAAACAGCTTTATCTAATAGAGAGAAAAGCTTTTGAGCAGATTTGGGCTTGATTTCACTTAATTTCAACAGAAACACTATTTCAGCATTACTGGACTCAGAAAGCTGTAAACTGACAATCTTGATCATTGAAGTCCTAACATAAGTTTTTGTGCATATAACTTCTAACACATTAAAAACTGTCTTACAGCATTGCAGAAAACATTGTACTTCATAAGGCATAAGCTTGTTTCAGTTTGGCAAGATTTGCACTGAATATTGAATGAAACAGCTTTCTCTAATAGAGAGAAAAGCTTTTGAGCAGATTTGGGCTTGATTTCACTTCATTTCAACAGAAACACTATTTCAGCATTACTGGACTCAGAAAGCTGTAAACTGACAATCTTGATCATTGAAGTCCTAACATAAGTTTTTGTGCATATAACTTCTAACACATTAAAAACTGTCTTACAGCATTGCAGAAAACATTGTACTTCATAAGACATAAGCATGTTTCAGTTTGGCAAGATTTCCACTGAATACTGAATGAAACAGCTTTCTCTAATAGAGAGAAAAGCTTTTGAGCAGATTTGGGCTTGATTTCACTTCATTTGAACAGAAACACTATTTCAGCATTACTGGACTCAGAAAGCTGTAAACTGACAATCTTGATCATTGAAGTCCTAACATAAGTTTTTGTGTATATAACTTCTAACACATTAAAAACTGTCTTACAGCATTGCAGAAATCATTGTATTTCATATGGCATAAGCATCTATCAGTTTGGCAAGATTTGCACTGAATACTGAATGAAACCGCATTCTCTATTAGAGAGACAAGCTTTTGAGCAGATTTGGGCTTGATTTCACTTCATTTGAACAGAAACACTATTTCAACATTACTGGACTCAGAAAGCTGTAAACTGACAATCTTGATCATTGCAGTCCTAACATTAGTTTTTGTATATATAACTTCTAACACATTAAAAACTGTCTTACAGCATTGCAGAAAACATTTTATTTCATAAGACATAAGCAAGTTTCAGTTTGGCAAGATTTGCACTGAATACTGAATGAAACAGCTTTCTCTAATAGAGAGAAAAGCTTTTGAGCAGATTTGGGCTTGATTTCACTTCATTTGAACAGAAACACTATTTCAGCATTACTGGACTCAGAAAGCTGTAAACTGACAATCTTGATCATTGAAGTCCTAACATAAGTTTTTGTGCATATAACTTCTAACACATTAAAAACTGTCTTACAGCATTGCAGAGAACATTGTACTTCATAAGGCATAAGCTTGTTTCAGTTTGGCAAGATTTGCACTGAATACTGAATGAAACAGCTTTATCTAATAGAGAGAAAAGCTTTTGAGCAGATTTGGGCTTGATTTCACTTCATTTCAACAGAAACACTATTTCAGCATTACTGGACTCAGAAAGCTGTAAACTGACAATCTTGATCATTGAAGTCCTAACATAAGTTTTTGTGCATATAACTTCTAACACATTAAAAACTGTCTTACAGCATTGCAGAAAACATTGTACTTCATAAGGCATAAGCTTGTTTCAGTTTGGCAAGATTTGCACTGAATATTGAATGAAACAGCTTTCTCTAATAGAGAGAAAAGCTTTTGAGCAGATTTGGGCTTGATTTCACTTCATTTGAACAGAAACACTATTTCAGCATTACTGGACTCAGAAAGCTGTAAACTGACAATCTTGATCATTGCAGTCCTAACATAAGTTTTTGTGCATATAACTTCTAACACATTAAAAACTGTCTTACAGCATTGCAGAAAACATTGTACTTCATAAGGCATAAGCTTGTTTCAGTTTGGCAAGATTTGCACTGAATACTGAATGAAACAGCTTTATCTAATAGAGAGAAAAGCTTTTGAGCAGATTTGGGCTTGATTTCACTTCATTTCAACAGAAACACTATTTCAGCATTACTGGACTCAGAAAGCTGTAAACTGACAATCTTGATCATTGAAGTCCTAAAATAAGTTTTTGTGCATATAACTTCTAACACATTAAAAACTGTCTTACAGCATTGCAGAAAACATTGTACTTCATAAGACATAAGCTTGTTTCAGTTTGGCAAGATTTGCACTGAATACTGAATGAAACAGCTTTATCTAATAGAGAGAAAAGCTTTTGAGCAGATTTGGGCTTGATTTCACTTCATTTCAACAGAAACACTATTTCAGCATTACTGGACTCAGAAAGCTGTAAACTGACAATCTTGATCATTGAAGTCCTAACATAAGTTTTTGTGCATATAACTTCTAACACATTAAAAACTGTCTTACAGCATTGCAGAAAACATTGTACTTCATAAGACATAAGCATGTTTCAGTTTGGCAAGATTTGCACTGAATACTGAATGAAACAGCTTTCTCTAACAGAGAGAAAAGCTTTTGAGCAGATTTGGGCTTGATTTCACTTCATTTGAACAGAAACACTATTTCAGCATTACTGGACTCAGAAAGCTGTAAACTGACAATCTTGATCATTGAAGTCCTAACATAAGTTTTTGTGTATATAACTTCTAACACATTAAAAACTGTCTTACAGCATTGCAGAAATCATTGTATTTCATATGGCATAAGCATCTATCAGTTTGGCAAGATTTGCACTGAATACTGAATGAAACCGCATTCTCTATTAGAGAGAAAAGCTTTTGAGCAGATTTGGGCTTGATTTCACTTCATTTGAACAGAAACACTATTTCAGCATTACTGGACTCAGAAAGCTGTAAACTGACAATCTTGATCATTGAAGTCCTAACATAAGTTTTTGTGCATATAACTTCTAACACATTAAAAACTGTCTTACAGCATTGCAGAAAACATTTTATTTCATAAGACATAAGCAAGTTTCAGTTTGGCAAGATTTGCACTGAATACTGAATGAAACAGCTTTCTCTAATAGAGAGAAAAGCTTTTGAGCAGATTTGGGCTTGATTTCACTTCATTTGAACAGAAACACTATTTCAGCATTACTGGACTCAGAAAGCTGTAAACTGACAATCTTGATCATTGAAGTCCTAACATAAGTTTTTGTGCATATAACTTCTAACACAATAAAAACTGTCTTACAGCATTGCAGAAAACATTGTACTTCATAAGGCATAAGCTTGTTTCAGTTTGGCAAGATTTGCACTGAATATTGAATGAAACAGCTTTCTCTAATAGAGAGAAAAGCTTTTGAGCAGATTTGGGCTTGATTTCACTTCATTTCAACAGAAACACTATTTCAGCATTACTGGACTCAGAAAGCTGTAAACTGACAATCTTGATCATTGAAGTCCTAACATAAGTTTTTGTGCATATAACTTCTAACACATTAAAAACTGTCTTACAGCATTGCAGAAAACATTGTACTTCATAAGGCATAAGCTTGTTTCAGTTTGGCAAGATTTGCACTGAATACTGAATGAAACAGCTTTATCTAATAGAGAGAAAAGCTTTTGAGCAGATTTGGGCTTGATTTCACTTCATTTCAACAGAAACACTATTTCAGCATTACTGGACTCAGAAAGCTGTAAACTGACAATCTTGATCATTGAAGTCCTAACATAAGTTTTTGTGCATATAACTTCTAACACATTAAAAACTGTCTTACAGCATTGCAGAAAACATTGTACTTCATAAGACATAAGCATGTTTCAGTTTGGCAAGATTTGCACTGAATACTGAATGAAACAGCTTTCTCTAATAGAGAGAAAAGCTTTTGAGCAGATTTGGGCTTGATTTCACTTCATTTGAACAGAAACACTATTTCAGCATTACTGGACTCAGAAAGCTGTAAACTGACAATCTTGATCATTGAAGTCCTAACATAAGTTTTTGTGTATATAACTTCTAACACATTAAAAACTGTCTTACAGCATTGCAGAAATCATTGTATTTCATATGGCATAAGCATCTATCAGTTTGGCAAGATTTGCACTGAATACTGAATGAAACCGCATTCTCTATTAGAGAGAAAAGCTTTTGAGCAGATTTGGGCTTGATTTCACTTCATTTGAACAGAAACACTATTTCAGCATTACTGGACTCAGAAAGCTGTAAACTGACAATCTTGATCATTGAAGTCCTAACATAAGTTTTTGTGCATATAACTTCTAACACATTAAAAACTGTCTTACAGCATTGCAGAAAACATTTTATTTCATAAGACATAAGCAAGTTTCAGTTTGGCAAGATTTGCACTGAATACTGAATGAAACAGCTTTCTCTAATAGAGAGAAAAGCTTTTGAGCAGATTTGGGCTTGATTTCACTTCATTTGAACAGAAACACTATTTCAGCATTACTGGACTCAGAAAGCTGTAAACTGACAATCTTGATCATTGAAGTCCTAACATAAGTTTTTGTGCATATAACTTCTAACACAATAAAAACTGTCTTACAGCATTGCAGAAAACATTGTACTTCATAAGGCATAAGCTTGTTTCAGTTTGGCAAGATTTGCACTGAATATTGAATGAAACAGCTTTCTCTAATAGAGAGAAAAGCTTTTGAGCAGATTTGGGCTTGATTTCACTTCATTTCAACAGAAACACTATTTCAGCATTACTGGACTCAGAAAGCTGTAAACTGACAATCTTGATCATTGAAGTCCTAACATAAGTTTTTGTGCATATAACTTCTAACACATTAAAAACTGTCTTACAGCATTGCAGAAAACATTGTACTTCATAAGACATAAGCATGTTTCAGTTTGGCAAGATTTGCACTGAATACTGAATGAAACAGCTTTCTCTAATAGAGAGAAAAGCTTTTGAGCAGATTTGGGCTTGATTTCACTTCATTTGAACAGAAACACTATTTCAGCATTACTGGACTCAGAAAGCTGTAAACTGACAATCTTGATCATTGAAGTCCTAACATAAGTTTTTGTGTATATAACTTCTAACACATTAAAAACTGTCTTACAGCATTGCAGAAATCATTGTATTTCATATGGCATAAGCATCTATCAGTTTGGCAAGATTTGCACTGAATACTGAATGAAACCGCATTCTCTATTAGAGAGACAAGCTTTTGAGCAGATTTGGGCTTGATTTCACTTCATTTGAACAGAAACACTATTTCAACATTACTGGACTCAGAAAGCTGTAAACTGACAATCTTGATCATTGCAGTCCTAACATTAGTTTTTGTGTATATAACTTCTAACACATTAAAAACTGTCTTACAGCATTGCAGAAAACATTTTATTTCATAAGACATAAGCAAGTTTCAGTTTGGCAAGATTTGCACTGAATACTGAATGAAACAGCTTTCTCTAATAGAGAGAAAAGCTTTTGAGCAGATTTGGGCTTGATTTCACTTCATTTGAACAGAAACACTATTTCAACATTACTGGACTCAGAAAGCTGTAAACTGACAATCTTGATCATTGCAGTCCTAACATATGTTTTTGTGCATATAACTTCTAACACATTAAAAACTGTCTTACAGCATTGCAGAAAACATTGTACTTCATAAGGCATAAGCTTGTTTCAGTTTGGCAAGATTTGCACTGAATACTGAATGAAACAGCTTTATCTAATAGAGAGAAAAGCTTTTGAGCAGATTTGGGCTTGATTTCACTTCATTTCAACAGAAACACTATTTCAGCATTACTGGACTCAGAAAGCTGTAAACTGACAATCTTGATCATTGAAGTCCTAACATAAGTTTTTGTGCATATAACTTCTAACACATTAAAAACTGTCTTACAGCATTGCAGAAAACATTGTACTTCATAAGACATAAGCATGTTTCAGTTTGGCAAGATTTGCACTGAATACTGAATGAAACAGCTTTCTCTAATAGAGAGAAAAGCTTTTGAGCAGATTTGGGCTTGATTTCACTTCATTTGAACAGAAACACTATTTCAGCATTACTGGACTCAGAAAGCTGTAAACTGACAATCTTGATCATTGAAGTCCTAACATAAGTTTTTGTGTATATAACTTCTAACACATTAAAAACTGTCTTACAGCATTGCAGAAATCATTGTATTTCATATGGCATAAGCATCTATCAGTTTGGCAAGATTTGCACTGAATACTGAATGAAACCGCATTCTCTATTAGAGAGACAAGCTTTTGAGCAGATTTGGGCTTGATTTCACTTCATTTGAACAGAAACACTATTTCAACATTACTGGACTCAGAAAGCTGTAAACTGACAATCTTGATCATTGCAGTCCTAACATTAGTTTTTGTGTATATAACTTCTAACACATTAAAAACTGTCTTACAGCATTGCAGAAAACATTTTATTTCATAAGACATAAGCAAGTTTCAGTTTGGCAAGATTTGCACTGAATACTGAATGAAACAGCTTTCTCTAATAGAGAGAAAAGCTTTTGAGCAGATTTGGGCTTGATTTCACTTCATTTGAACAGAAACACTATTTCAGCATTACTGGACTCAGAAAGCTGTAAACTGACAATCTTGATCATTGAAGTCCTAACATAAGTTTTTGTGCATATAACTTCTAACACATTAAAAACTGTCTTACAGCATTGCAGAAAACATTGTACTTCATAAGGCATAAGCTTGTTTCAGTTTGGCAAGATTTGCACTGAATACTGAATGAAACAGCTTTATCTAATAGAGAGAAAAGCTTTTGAGCAGATTTGGGCTTGATTTCACTTCATTTCAACAGAAACACTATTTCAGCATTACTGGACTCAGAAAGCTGTAAACTGACAATCTTGATCATTGCAGTCCTAACATAAGTTTTTGTGCATATAACTTCTAACACATTAAAAACTGTCTTACAGCATTGCAGAAAACATTGTACTTCATAAGGCATAAGCTTGTTTCAGTTTGGCAAGATTTGCACTGAATACTGAATGAAACAGCTTTATCTAATAGAGAGAAAAGCTTTTGAGCAGATTTGGGCTTGATTTCACTTCATTTCAACAGAAACACTATTTCAGCATTACTGGACTCAGAAAGCTGTAAACTGACAATCTTGATCATTGAAGTCCTAAAATAAGTTTTTGTGCATATAACTTCTAACACATTAAAAACTGTCTTACAGCATTGCAGAAAACATTGTACTTCATAAGACATAAGCTTGTTTCAGTTTGGCAAGATTTGCACTGAATACTGAATGAAACAGCTTTATCTAATAGAGAGAAAAGCTTTTGAGCAGATTTGGGCTTGATTTCACTTCATTTCAACAGAAACACTATTTCAGCATTACTGGACTCAGAAAGCTGTAAACTGACAATCTTGATCATTGAAGTCCTAACATAAGTTTTTGTGCATATAACTTCTAACACATTAAAAACTGTCTTACAGCATTGCAGAAAACATTGTACTTCATAAGACATAAGCATGTTTCAGTTTGGCAAGATTTGCACTGAATACTGAATGAAACAGCTTTCTCTAATAGAGAGAAAAGCTTTTGAGCAGATTTGGGCTTGATTTCACTTCATTTGAACAGAAACACTATTTCAGCATTACTGGACTCAGAAAGCTGTAAACTGACAATCTTGATCATTGAAGTCCTAACATAAGTTTTTGTGTATATAACTTCTAACACATTAAAAACTGTCTTACAGCATTGCAGAAATCATTGTATTTCATATGGCATAAGCATCTATCAGTTTGGCAAGATTTGCACTGAATACTGAATGAAACCGCATTCTCTATTAGAGAGAAAAGCTTTTGAGCAGATTTGGGCTTGATTTCACTTCATTTGAACAGAAACACTATTTCAGCATTACTGGACTCAGAAAGCTGTAAACTGACAATCTTGATCATTGAAGTCCTAACATAAGTTTTTGTGCATATAACTTCTAACACATTAAAAACTGTCTTACAGCATTGCAGAAAACATTTTATTTCATAAGACATAAGCAAGTTTCAGTTTGGCAAGATTTGCACTGAATACTGAATGAAACAGCTTTCTCTAATAGAGAGAAAAGCTTTTGAGCAGATTTGGGCTTGATTTCACTTCATTTGAACAGAAACACTATTTCAGCATTACTGGACTCAGAAAGCTGTAAACTGACAATCTTGATCATTGAAGTCCTAACATAAGTTTTTGTGCATATAACTTCTAACACAATAAAAACTGTCTTACAGCATTGCAGAAAACATTGTACTTCATAAGGCATAAGCTTGTTTCAGTTTGGCAAGATTTGCACTGAATATTGAATGAAACAGCTTTCTCTAATAGAGAGAAAAGCTTTTGAGCAGATTTGGGCTTGATTTCACTTCATTTCAACAGAAACACTATTTCAGCATTACTGGACTCAGAAAGCTGTAAACTGACAATCTTGATCATTGAAGTCCTAACATAAGTTTTTGTGCATATAACTTCTAACACATTAAAAACTGTCTTACAGCATTGCAGAAAACATTGTACTTCATAAGACATAAGCATGTTTCAGTTTGGCAAGATTTGCACTGAATACTGAATGAAACAGCTTTCTCTAATAGAGAGAAAAGCTTTTGAGCAGATTTGGGCTTGATTTCACTTCATTTCAACAGAAACACTATTTCAGCATTACTGGACTCAGAAAGCTGTAAACTGACAATCTTGATCATTGAAGTCCTAACATAAGTTTTTGTGTATATAACTTCTAACACATTAAAAACTGTCTTACAGCATTGCAGAAATCATTGTATTTCATATGGCATAAGCATCTATCAGTTTGGCAAGATTTGCACTGAATACTGAATGAAACCGCATTCTCTATTAGAGAGACAAGCTTTTGAGCAGATTTGGGCTTGATTTCACTTCATTTGAACAGAAACACTATTTCAACATTACTGGACTCAGAAAGCTGTAAACTGACAATCTTGATCATTGCAGTCCTAACATTAGTTTTTGTGTATATAACTTCTAACACATTAAAAACTGTCTTACAGCATTGCAGAAAACATTTTATTTCATAAGACATAAGCAAGTTTCAGTTTGGCAAGATTTGCACTGAATACTGAATGAAACAGCTTTCTCTAATAGAGAGAAAAGCTTTTGAGCAGATTTGGGCTTGATTTCACTTCATTTGAACAGAAACACTATTTCAGCATTACTGGACTCAGAAAGCTGTAAACTGACAATCTTGATCATTGAAGTCCTAACATAAGTTTTTGTGCATATAACTTCTAACACATTAAAAACTGTCTTACAGCATTGCAGAAAACATTGTACTTCATAAGGCATAAGCTTGTTTCAGTTTGGCAAGATTTGCACTGAATACTGAATGAAACAGCTTTATCTAATAGAGAGAAAAGCTTTTGAGCAGATTTGGGCTTGATTTCACTTCATTTCAACAGAAACACTATTTCAGCATTACTGGACTCAGAAAGCTGTAAACTGACAATCTTGATCATTGAAGTCCTAACATAAGTTTTTGTGCATATAACTTCTAACACATTAAAAACTGTCTTACAGCATTGCAGAAAACATTGTACTTCATAAGGCATAAGCTTGTTTCAGTTTGGCAAGATTTGCACTGAATATTGAATGAAACAGCTTTCTCTAATAGAGAGAAAAGCTTTTGAGCAGATTTGGGCTTGATTTCACTTCATTTGAACAGAAACACTATTTCAACATTACTGGACTCAGAAAGCTGTAAACTGACAATCTTGATCATTGCAGTCCTAACATAAGTTTTTGTGCATATAACTTCTAACACATTAAAAACTGTCTTACAGCATTGCAGAAAACATTGTACTTCATAAGGCATAAGCTTGTTTCAGTTTGGCAAGATTTGCACTGAATACTGAATGAAACAGCTTTATCTAATAGAGAGAAAAGCTTTTGAGCAGATTTGGGCTTGATTTCACTTCATTTGAACAGAAACACTATTTCAGCATTACTGGACTCAGAAAGCTGTAAACTGACAATCTTGATCATTGAAGTCCTAACATAAGTTTTTGTGCATATAACTTCTAACACATTAAAAACTGTCTTACAGCATTGCAGAAAACATTGTACTTCATAAGACATAAGCATGTTTCAGTTTGGCAAGATTTGCACTGAATACTGAATGAAACAGCTTTCTCTAATAGAGAGAAAAGCTTTTGAGCAGATTTGGGCTTGATTTCACTTCATTTGAACAGAAACACTATTTCAGCATTACTGGACTCAGAAAGCTGTAAACTGACAATCTTGATCATTGAAGTCCTAACATAAGTTTTTGTGTATATAACTTCTAACACATTAAAAACTGTCTTACAGCATTGCAGAAATCATTGTATTTCATATGGCATAAGCATCTATCAGTTTGGCAAGATTTGCACTGAATACTGAATGAAACCGCATTCTCTATTAGAGAGACAAGCTTTTGAGCAGATTTGGGCTTGATTTCACTTCATTTGAACAGAAACACTATTTCAACATTACTGGACTCAGAAAGCTGTAAACTGACAATCTTGATCATTGCAGTCCTAACATTAGTTTTTGTGTATATAACTTCTAACACATTAAAAACTGTCTTACAGCATTGCAGAAAACATTTTATTTCATAAGACATAAGCAAGTTTCAGTTTGGCAAGATTTGCACTGAATACTGAATGAAACAGCTTTCTCTAATAGAGAGAAAAGCTTTTGAGCAGATTTGGGCTTGATTTCACTTCATTTGAACAGAAACACTATTTCAGCATTACTGGACTCAGAAAGCTGTAAACTGACAATCTTGATCATTGAAGTCCTAACATAAGTTTTTGTGCATATAACTTCTAACACATTAAAAACTGTCTTACAGCATTGCAGAAAACATTGTACTTCATAAGGCATAAGCTTGTTTCAGTTTGGCAAGATTTGCACTGAATATTGAATGAAACAGCTTTCTCTAATAGAGAGAAAAGCTTTTGAGCAGATTTGGGCTTGATTTCACTTCATTTGAACAGAAACACTATTTCAACATTACTGGACTCAGAAAGCTGTAAACTGACAATCTTGATCATTGCAGTCCTAACATTAGTTTTTGTGCATATAACTTCTAACACATTAAAAACTGTCTTACAGCATTGCAGAAAACATTGTACTTCATAAGGCATAAGCTTGTTTCAGTTTGGCAAGATTTGCACTGAATATTGAATGAAACAGCTTTCTCTAATAGAGAGAAAAGCTTTTGAGCAGATTTGGGCTTGATTTCACTTCATTTGAACAGAAACACTATTTCAACATTACTGGACTCAGAAAGCTGTAAACTGACAATCTTGATCATTGCAGTCCTAACATTAGTTTTTGTGTATATAACTTCTAACACATTAAAAACTGTCTTACAGCATTGCAGAAAACATTTTATTTCATAAGACATAAGCATGTTTCAGTTTGGCAAGATTTGCACTGAATACTGAATGAAACAGCTTTCTCTAATAGAGAGAAAAGCTTTTGAGCAGATTTGGGCTTGATTTCACTTCATTTGAACAGAAACACTATTTCAGCATTACTGGACTCAGAAAGCTGTAAACTGACAATCTTGATCATTGAAGTCCTAACATTAGTTTTTGTGCATATAACTTCTAACACATTAAAAACTGTCTTACAGCATTGCAGAAAACATTGTACTTCATAAGGCATAAGCTTGTTTCAGTTTGGCAAGATTTGCACTGAATATTGAATGAAACACCTTTCTCTAATAGAGAAAAAAGCTTTTGAGCAGATTTGGGCTTGATTTCACTTCATTTGAACAGAAACACTATTTCAACATTACTGGACTCAGAAAGCTGTAAACTGACAATCTTGATCATTGCAGTCCTAACATTAGTTTTTGTGTATATAACTTCTAACACATTAAAAACTGTCTTACAGCATTGCAGAAAACATTGTACTTCATAAGGCATAAGCTTGTTTCAGTTTGGCAAGATTTGCACTGAATATTGGATGAAACAGCTTTATCTAATAGAGAGAAAAGCTTTTGAGCAGATTTGGGCTTGATTTCACTTCATTTGAACAGAAACACTATTTCAACATTACTGGACTCAGAAAGCTGTAAACTGACAATCTTGATCATTGCAGTCCTAACATAAGTTTTTGTGCATATAACTTCTAACACATTAAAAACTGTCTTACAGCATTGCAGAAAACATTGTACTTCATAAGGCATAAGCTTGTTTCAGTTTGGCAAGATTTGCACTGAATACTGATTGAAACAGCTTTATCTAATAGAGAGAAAAGCTTTTGAGCAGATTTGGGCTTGATTTCACTTCATTTCAACAGAAACACTATTTCAGCATTACTGGACTCAGAAAGCTGTAAACTGACAATCTTGATCATTGAAGTCCTAACATAAGTTTTTGTGCATATAACTTCTAACACATTAAAAACTGTCTTACAGCATTGCAGAAAACATTGTACTTCATAAGACAAAAGCTTGTTTCAGTTTGGCAAGATTTGCACTGAATACTGAATGAAACAGCTTTATACAATAGAGAGAAAAGCTTTTGAGCAGATTTGGGCTTGATTTCACTTCATTTCAACAGAAACACTATTTCAGCATTACTGGACTCAGAAAGCTGTAAACTGACAATCTTGATCATTGAAGTCCTAACATAAGTTTTTGTGCATATAACTTCTAACACATTAAAAACTGTCTTACAGCATTGCAGAAAACATTGTACTTCATAAGGCATAAGCTTGTTTCAGTATGGCAAGATTTGCACTGAATATTGAATGAAACAGCTTTATCTAATAGAGAGAAAAGCTTTTGAGCAGATTTGGGCTTGATTTCACTTCATTTCAACAGAAACACTATTTCAGCATTACTGGACTCAGAAAGCTGTAAACTGACAATCTTGATCATTGAAGTCCTAACATTAGTTTTTGTGCATATAACTTCTAACACATTAAAAACTGTCTTACAGCATTGCAGAAAACATTGTACTTCATAAGGCATAAGCTTGTTTCAGTTTGGCAAGATTTGCACTGAATATTGAATGAAACACCTTTCTCTAATAGAGAAAAAAGCTTTTGAGCAGATTTGGGCTTGATTTCACTTCATTTGAACAGAAACACTATTTCAACATTACTGGACTCAGAAAGCTGTAAACTGACAATCTTGATCATTGCAGTCCTAACATTAGTTTTTGTGTATATAACTTCTAACACATTAAAAACTGTCTTACAGCATTGCAGAAAACATTGTACTTCATAAGGCATAAGCTTGTTTCAGTTTGGCAAGATTTGCACTGAATATTGGATGAAACAGCTTTATCTAATAGAGAGAAAAGCTTTTGAGCAGATTTGGGCTTGATTTCACTTCATTTGAACAGAAACACTATTTCAACATTACTGGACTCAGAAAGCTGTAAACTGACAATCTTGATCATTGCAGTCCTAACATAAGTTTTTGTGCATATAACTTCTAACACATTAAAAACTGTCTTACAGCATTGCAGAAAACATTGTACTTCATAAGGCATAAGCTTGTTTCAGTTTGGCAAGATTTGCACTGAATACTGATTGAAACAGCTTTATCTAATAGAGAGAAAAGCTTTTGAGCAGATTTGGGCTTGATTTCACTTCATTTCAACAGAAACACTATTTCAGCATTACTGGACTCAGAAAGCTGTAAACTGACAATCTTGATCATTGAAGTCCTAACATAAGTTTTTGTGCATATAACTTCTAACACATTAAAAACTGTCTTACAGCATTGCAGAAAACATTGTACTTCATAAGACAAAAGCTTGTTTCAGTTTGGCAAGATTTGCACTGAATACTGAATGAAACAGCTTTATCTAATAGAGAGAAAAGCTTTTGAGCAGATTTGGGCTTGATTTCACTTCATTTCAACAGAAACACTATTTCAGCATTACTGGACTCAGAAAGCTGTAAACTGACAATCTTGATCATTGAAGTCCTAACATAAGTTTTTGTGCATATAACTTCTAACACATTAAAAACTGTCTTACAGCATTGCAGAAAACATTGTACTTCATAAGGCATAAGCTTGTTTCAGTATGGCAAGATTTGCACTGAATATTGAATGAAACAGCTTTATCTAATAGAGAGAAAAGCTTTTGAGCAGATTTGGGCTTGATTTCACTTCATTTCAACAGAAACACTATTTCAGCATTACTGGACTCAGAAAGCTGTAAACTGACAATCTTGATCATTGAAGTCCTAACATAAGTTTTTGTGCATATAACTTCTAACACATTAAAAACTGTCTTACAGCATTGCAGAAAACATTGTACTTCATAAGACATAAGCTTGTTTCAGTTTGGCAAGATTTGCACTGAATACTGAATGAAACAGCTTTATCTAATAGAGAGAAAAGCTTTTGAGCAGATTTGGGCTTGATTTCACTTCATTTCAACAGAAACACTATTTCAGAATTACTGGACTCAGAAAGCTGTAAACTGACAATCTTGATCATTGAAGTCCTAACATAAGTTTTTGTGCATATAACTTCTAACACATTAAAAACTGTCTTACAGCATTGCAGAAAACATTGTACTTCATAAGGCATAAGCTTGTTTCAGTTTGGCAAGATTTGCACTGAATATTGAATGAAACAGCTTTCTCTAATAGAGAGAAAAGCTTTTGAGCAGATTTGGGCTTGATTTCACTTCATTTGAACAGAAACACTATTTCAACATTACTGGACTCAGAAAGCTGTAAACTGACAATCTTGATCATTGCAGTCCTAACATTAGTTTTTGTGCATATAACTTCTAACACATTAAAAACTGTCTTACAGCATTGCAGAAAACATTGTACTTCATAAGGCATAAGCTTGTTTCAGTTTGGCAAGATTTGCACTGAATATTGAATGAAACAGCTTTCTCTAATAGAGAGAAAAGCTTTTGAGCAGATTTGGGCTTGATTTCACTTCATTTGAACAGAAACACTATTTCAACATTACTGGACTCAGAAAGCTGTAAACTGACAATCTTGATCATTGCAGTCCTAACATTAGTTTTTGTGTATATAACTTCTAACACATTAAAAACTGTCTTACAGCATTGCAGAAAACATTTTATTTCATAAGACATAAGCATGTTTCAGTTTGGCAAGATTTGCACTGAATACTGAATGAAACAGCTTTCTCTAATAGAGAGAAAAGCTTTTGAGCAGATTTGGGCTTGATTTCACTTCATTTGAACAGAAACACTATTTCAGCATTACTGGACTCAGAAAGCTGTAAACTGACAATCTTGATCATTGAAGTCCTAACATTAGTTTTTGTGCATATAACTTCTAACACATTAAAAACTGTCTTACAGCATTGCAGAAAACATTGTACTTCATAAGGCATAAGCTTGTTTCAGTTTGGCAAGATTTGCACTGAATATTGAATGAAACACCTTTCTCTAATAGAGAAAAAAGCTTTTGAGCAGATTTGGGCTTGATTTCACTTCATTTGAACAGAAACACTATTTCAACATTACTGGACTCAGAAAGCTGTAAACTGACAATCTTGATCATTGCAGTCCTAACATTAGTTTTTGTGTATATAACTTCTAACACATTAAAAACTGTCTTACAGCATTGCAGAAAACATTGTACTTCATAAGGCATAAGCTTGTTTCAGTTTGGCAAGATTTGCACTGAATATTGGATGAAACAGCTTTATCTAATAGAGAGAAAAGCTTTTGAGCAGATTTGGGCTTGATTTCACTTCATTTGAACAGAAACACTATTTCAACATTACTGGACTCAGAAAGCTGTAAACTGACAATCTTGATCATTGCAGTCCTAACATAAGTTTTTGTGCATATAACTTCTAACACATTAAAAACTGTCTTACAGCATTGCAGAAAACATTGTACTTCATAAGGCATAAGCTTGTTTCAGTTTGGCAAGATTTGCACTGAATGCTGATTGAAACAGCTTTATCTAATAGAGAGAAAAGCTTTTGAGCAGATTTGGGCTTGATTTCACTTCATTTCAACAGAAACACTATTTCAGCATTACTGGACTCAGAAAGCTGTAAACTGACAATCTTGATCATTGAAGTCCTAACATAAGTTTTTGTGCATATAACTTCTAACACATTAAAAACTGTCTTACAGCATTGCAGAAAACATTGTACTTCATAAGACAAAAGCTTGTTTCAGTTTGGCAAGATTTGCACTGAATACTGAATGAAACAGCTTTATCTAATAGAGAGAAAAGCTTTTGAGCAGATTTGGGCTTGATTTCACTTCATTTCAACAGAAACACTATTTCAGCATTACTGGACTCAGAAAGCTGTAAACTGACAATCTTGATCATTGAAGTCCTAACATAAGTTTTTGTGCATATAACTTCTAACACATTAAAAACTGTCTTACAGCATTGCAGAAAACATTGTACTTCATAAGGCATAAGCTTGTTTCAGTATGGCAAGATTTGCACTGAATATTGAATGAAACAGCTTTATCTAATAGAGAGAAAAGCTTTTGAGCAGATTTGGGCTTGATTTCACTTCATTTCAACAGAAACACTATTTCAGCATTACTGGACTCAGAAAGCTGTAAACTGACAATCTTGATCATTGAAGTCCTAACATAAGTTTTTGTGCATATAACTTCTAACACATTAAAAACTGTCTTACAGCATTGCAGAAAACATTGTACTTCATAAGACATAAGCTTGTTTCAGTTTGGCAAGATTTGCACTGAATACTGAATGAAACAGCTTTATCTAATAGAGAGAAAAGCTTTTGAGCAGATTTGGGCTTGATTTCACTTCATTTCAACAGAAACACTATTTCAGAATTACTGGACTCAGAAAGCTGTAAACTGACAATCTTGATCATTGAAGTCCTAACATAAGTTTTTGTGCATATAACTTCTAACACATTAAAAACTGTCTTACAGCATTGCAGAAAACATTGTACTTCATAAGGCATAAGCTTGTTTCAGTTTGGCAAGATTTGCACTGAATATTGAATGAAACAGCTTTCTCTAATAGAGAGAAAAGCTTTTGAGCAGATTTGGGCTTGATTTCACTTCATTTGAACAGAAACACTATTTCAACATTACTGGACTCAGAAAGCTGTAAACTGACAATCTTGATCATTGCAGTCCTAACATTAGTTTTTGTGCATATAACTTCTAACACATTAAAAACTGTCTTACAGCATTGCAGAAAACATTGTACTTCATAAGGCATAAGCTTGTTTCAGTTTGGCAAGATTTGCACTGAATATTGAATGAAACAGCTTTCTCTAATAGAGAGAAAAGCTTTTGAGCAGATTTGGGCTTGATTTCACTTCATTTGAACAGAAACACTATTTCAACATTACTGGACTCAGAAAGCTGTAAACTGACAATCTTGATCATTGCAGTCCTAACATTAGTTTTTGTGTATATAACTTCTAACACATTAAAAACTGTCTTACAGCATTGCAGAAAACATTTTATTTCATAAGACATAAGCATGTTTCAGTTTGGCAAGATTTGCACTGAATACTGAATGAAACAGCTTTCTCTAATAGAGAGAAAAGCTTTTGAGCAGATTTGGGCTTGATTTCACTTCATTTGAACAGAAACACTATTTCAGCATTACTGGACTCAGAAAGCTGTAAACTGACAATCTTGATCATTGAAGTCCTAACATAAGTTTTTGTGCATATAACTTCTAACACATTAAAAACTGTCTTACAGCATTGCAGAAAACATTGTACTTAATAAGACATAAGCTTGTTTCAGTTTGGCAAGATTTGCACTGAATACTGAATGAAACAGCTTTCTCTAATAGAGAGAAAAGCTTTTGAGCAGATTTGGGCTTGATTTCACTTCATTTGAACAGAAACACTATTTCAGCATTACTGGACTCAGAAAGCTGTAAACTGACAATCTTGATCATTGCAGTCCTAACATAAGTTTTTGTGCATATAACTTCTAACACATTAAAAACTGTCTTACAGCATTGCAGAAAACATTGTACTTCATAAGGCATAAGCTTGTTTCAGTTTGGCAAGATTTGCACTGAATACTGAATGAAACAGCTTTATCTAATAGAGAGAAAAGCTTTTGAGCAGATTTGGGCTTGATTTCACTTCATTTGAACAGAAACACTATTTCAGCATTACTGGACTCAGAAAGCTGTAAACTGACAATCTTGATCATTGCAGTCCTAACATAAGTTTTTGTGCATATAACTTCTAACACATTAAAAACTGTCTTACAGCATTGCAGAAAACATTGTACTTCATAAGGCATGAGCTTGTTTCAGTTTGGCAAGATTTGCACTGAATACTGAATGAAACAGCTTTATCTAATAGAGAGAAAAGCTTTTGAGCAGATTTGGGCTTGATTTCACTTCATTTCAACAGAAACACTATTTCAGCATTACTGGACTCAGAAAGCTGTAAACTGACAATCTTGATCATTGAAGTCCTAACATAAGTTTTTGTGCATATAACTTCTAACACATTAAAAACTGTCTTACAGCATTGCAGAAAACATTGTACTTCATAAGACATAAGCTTGTTTCAGTTTGGCAAGATTTGCACTGAATACTGAATGAAACAGCTTTATCTAATAGAGAGAAAAGCTTTTGAGCAGATTTGGGCTTGATTTCACTTCATTTGAACAGAAACACTATTTCAGCATTACTGGACTCAGAAAGCTGTAAACTGACAATCTTGATCATTGAAGTCCTAACATAAGTTTTTGTGCATATAACTTCTAACACATTAAAAACTGTCTTACAGCATTGCAGAAAACATTGTACTTCATAAGGCATAAGCTTGTTTCAGTTTGGCAAGATTTGCACTGAATATTGAATGAAACAGCTTTCTCTAATAGAGAGAAAAGCTTTTGAGCAGATTTGGGCTTGATTTCACTTCATTTGAACAGAAACACTATTTCAACATTACTGGACTCAGAAAGCTGTAAACTGACAATCTTGATCATTGCAGTCCTAACATTAGTTTTTGTGCATATAACTTCTAACACATTAAAAACTGTCTTACAGCATTGCAGAAAACATTGTACTTCATAAGGCATAAGCTTGTTTCAGTTTGGCAAGATTTGCACTGAATATTGAATGAAACAGCTTTCTCTAATAGAGAGAAAAGCTTTTGAGCAGATTTGGGCTTGATTTCACTTCATTTGAACAGAAACACTATTTCAACATTACTGGACTCAGAAAGCTGTAAACTGACAATCTTGATCATTGCAGTCCTAACATTAGTTTTTGTGTATATAACTTCTAACACATTAAAAACTGTCTTACAGCATTGCAGAAAACATTTTATTTCATAAGACATAAGCATGTTTCAGTTTGGCAAGATTTGCACTGAATACTGAATGAAACAGCTTTCTCTAATAGAGAGAAAAGCTTTTGAGCAGATTTGGGCTTGATTTCACTTCATTTGAACAGAAACACTATTTCAGCATTACTGGACTCAGAAAGCTGTAAACTGACAATCTTGATCATTGAAGTCCTAACATTAGTTTTTGTGCATATAACTTCTAACACATTAAAAACTGTCTTACAGCATTGCAGAAAACATTGTACTTCATAAGGCATAAGCTTGTTTCAGTTTGGCAAGATTTGCACTGAATATTGAATGAAACACCTTTCTCTAATAGAGAAAAAAGCTTTTGAGCAGATTTGGGCTTGATTTCACTTCATTTGAACAGAAACACTATTTCAACATTACTGGACTCAGAAAGCTGTAAACTGACAATCTTGATCATTGCAGTCCTAACATTAGTTTTTGTGTATATAACTTCTAACACATTAAAAACTGTCTTACAGCATTGCAGAAAACATTGTACTTCATAAGGCATAAGCTTGTTTCAGTTTGGCAAGATTTGCACTGAATATTGAATGAAACAGCTTTATCTAATAGAGAGAAAAGCTTTTGAGCAGATTTGGGCTTGATTTCACTTCATTTGAACAGAAACACTATTTCAACATTACTGGACTCAGAAAGCTGTAAACTGACAATCTTGATCATTGCAGTCCTAACATAAGTTTTTGTGCATATAACTTCTAACACATTAAAAACTGTCTTACAGCATTGCAGAAAACATTGTACTTCATAAGGCATAAGCTTGTTTCAGTTTGGCAAGATTTGCACTGAATACTGATTGAAACAGCTTTATCTAATAGAGAGAAAAGCTTTTGAGCAGATTTGGGCTTGATTTCACTTCATTTCAACAGAAACACTATTTCAGCATTACTGGACTCAGAAAGCTGTAAACTGACAATCTTGATCATTGAAGTCCTAACATAAGTTTTTGTGCATATAACTTCTAACACATTAAAAACTGTCTTACAGCATTGCAGAAAACATTGTACTTCATAAGACAAAAGCTTGTTTCAGTTTGGCAAGATTTGCACTGAATACTGAATGAAACAGCTTTATCTAATAGAGAGAAAAGCTTTTGAGCAGATTTGGGCTTGATTTCACTTCATTTCAACAGAAACACTATTTCAGCATTACTGGACTCAGAAAGCTGTAAACTGACAATCTTGATCATTGAAGTCCTAACATAAGTTTTTGTGCATATAACTTCTAACACATTAAAAACTGTCTTACAGCATTGCAGAAAACATTGTACTTCATAAGGCATAAGCTTGTTTCAGTATGGCAAGATTTGCACTGAATATTGAATGAAACAGCTTTATCTAATAGAGAGAAAAGCTTTTGAGCAGATTTGGGCTTGATTTCACTTCATTTCAACAGAAACACTATTTCAGCATTACTGGACTCAGAAAGCTGTAAACTGACAATCTTGATCATTGAAGTCCTAACATAAGTTTTTGTGCATATAACTTCTAACACATTAAAAACTGTCTTACAGCATTGCAGAAAACATTGTACTTCATAAGACATAAGCTTGTTTCAGTTTGGCAAGATTTGCACTGAATACTGAATGAAACAGCTTTATCTAATAGAGAGAAAAGCTTTTGAGCAGATTTGGGCTTGATTTCACTTCATTTCAACAGAAACACTATTTCAGAATTACTGGACTCAGAAAGCTGTAAACTGACAATCTTGATCATTGAAGTCCTAACATAAGTTTTTGTGCATATAACTTCTAACACATTAAAAACTGTCTTACAGCATTGCAGAAAACATTGTACTTCATAAGGCATAAGCTTGTTTCAGTTTGGCAAGATTTGCACTGAATATTGAATGAAACAGCTTTCTCTAATAGAGAGAAAAGCTTTTGAGCAGATTTGGGCTTGATTTCACTTCATTTGAACAGAAACACTATTTCAGCATTACTGGACTCAGAAAGCTGTAAACTGACAATCTTGATCATTGAAGTCCTAACATAAGTTTTTGTGTATATAACTTCTAACACATTAAAAACTGTCTTACAGCATTGCAGAAATCATTGTATTTCATATGGCATAAGCATCTATCAGTTTGGCAAGATTTGCACTGAATACTGAATGAAACCGCATTCTCTATTAGAGAGAAAAGCTTTTGAGCAGATTTGGGCTTGATTTCACTTCATTTGAACAGAAACACTATTTCAGCATTACTGGACTCAGAAAGCTGTAAACTGACAATCTTGATCATTGAAGTCCTAACATAAGTTTTTGTGCATATAACTTCTAACACATTAAAAACTGTCTTACAGCATTGCAGAAAACATTTTATTTCATAAGACATAAGCAAGTTTCAGTTTGGCAAGATTTGCACTGAATACTGAATGAAACAGCTTTCTCTAATAGAGAGAAAAGCTTTTGAGCAGATTTGGGCTTGATTTCACTTCATTTGAACAGAAACACTATTTCAGCATTACTGGACTCAGAAAGCTGTAAACTGACAATCTTGATCATTGAAGTCCTAACATAAGTTTTTGTGCATATAACTTCTAACACAATAAAAACTGTCTTACAGCATTGCAGAAAACATTGTACTTCATAAGGCATAAGCTTGTTTCAGTTTGGCAAGATTTGCACTGAATATTGAATGAAACAGCTTTCTCTAATAGAGAGAAAAGCTTTTGAGCAGATTTGGGCTTGATTTCACTTCATTTCAACAGAAACACTATTTCAGCATTACTGGACTCAGAAAGCTGTAAACTGACAATCTTGATCATTGAAGTCCTAACATAAGTTTTTGTGCATATAACTTCTAACACATTAAAAACTGTCTTACAGCATTGCAGAAAACATTGTACTTCATAAGGCATAAGCTTGTTTCAGTTTGGCAAGATTTGCACTGAATACTGAATGAAACAGCTTTATCTAATAGAGAGAAAAGCTTTTGAGCAGATTTGGGCTTGATTTCACTTCATTTCAACAGAAACACTATTTCAGCATTACTGGACTCAGAAAGCTGTAAACTGACAATCTTGATCATTGAAGTCCTAAAATAAGTTTTTGTGCATATAACTTCTAACACATTAAAAACTGTCTTACAGCATTGCAGAAAACATTGTACTTCATAAGACATAAGCTTGTTTCAGTTTGGCAAGATTTGCACTGAATACTGAATGAAACAGCTTTATCTAATAGAGAGAAAAGCTTTTGAGCAGATTTGGGCTTGATTTCACTTCATTTCAACAGAAACACTATTTCAGCATTACTGGACTCAGAAAGCTGTAAACTGACAATCTTGATCATTGAAGTCCTAACATAAGTTTTTGTGCATATAACTTCTAACACATTAAAAACTGTCTTACAGCATTGCAGAAAACATTGTACTTCATAAGACATAAGCATGTTTCAGTTTGGCAAGATTTGCACTGAATACTGAATGAAACAGCTTTCTCTAATAGAGAGAAAAGCTTTTGAGCAGATTTGGGCTTGATTTCACTTCATTTGAACAGAAACACTATTTCAGCATTACTGGACTCAGAAAGCTGTAAACTGACAATCTTGATCATTGAAGTCCTAACATAAGTTTTTGTGTATATAACTTCTAACACATTAAAAACTGTCTTACAGCATTGCAGAAATCATTGTATTTCATATGGCATAAGCATCTATCAGTTTGGCAAGATTTGCACTGAATACTGAATGAAACCGCATTCTCTATTAGAGAGAAAAGCTTTTGAGCAGATTTGGGCTTGATTTCACTTCATTTGAACAGAAACACTATTTCAGCATTACTGGACTCAGAAAGCTGTAAACTGACAATCTTGATCATTGAAGTCCTAACATAAGTTTTTGTGCATATAACTTCTAACACATTAAAAACTGTCTTACAGCATTGCAGAAAACATTTTATTTCATAAGACATAAGCAAGTTTCAGTTTGGCAAGATTTGCACTGAATACTGAATGAAACAGCTTTCTCTAATAGAGAGAAAAGCTTTTGAGCAGATTTGGGCTTGATTTCACTTCATTTGAACAGAAACACTATTTCAGCATTACTGGACTCAGAAAGCTGTAAACTGACAATCTTGATCATTGAAGTCCTAACATAAGTTTTTGTGCATATAACTTCTAACACAATAAAAACTGTCTTACAGCATTGCAGAAAACATTGTACTTCATAAGGCATAAGCTTGTTTCAGTTTGGCAAGATTTGCACTGAATATTGAATGAAACAGCTTTCTCTAATAGAGAGAAAAGCTTTTGAGCAGATTTGGGCTTGATTTCACTTCATTTCAACAGAAACACTATTTCAGCATTACTGGACTCAGAAAGCTGTAAACTGACAATCTTGATCATTGAAGTCCTAACATAAGTTTTTGTGCATATAACTTCTAACACATTAAAAACTGTCTTACAGCATTGCAGAAAACATTGTACTTCATAAGACATAAGCATGTTTCAGTTTGGCAAGATTTGCACTGAATACTGAATGAAACAGCTTTCTCTAATAGAGAGAAAAGCTTTTGAGCAGATTTGGGCTTGATTTCACTTCATTTGAACAGAAACACTATTTCAGCATTACTGGACTCAGAAAGCTGTAAACTGACAATCTTGATCATTGAAGTCCTAACATAAGTTTTTGTGTATATAACTTCTAACACATTAAAAACTGTCTTACAGCATTGCAGAAATCATTGTATTTCATATGGCATAAGCATCTATCAGTTTGGCAAGATTTGCACTGAATACTGAATGAAACCGCATTCTCTATTAGAGAGACAAGCTTTTGAGCAGATTTGGGCTTGATTTCACTTCATTTGAACAGAAACACTATTTCAACATTACTGGACTCAGAAAGCTGTAAACTGACAATCTTGATCATTGCAGTCCTAACATTAGTTTTTGTGTATATAACTTCTAACACATTAAAAACTGTCTTACAGCATTGCAGAAAACATTTTATTTCATAAGACATAAGCAAGTTTCAGTTTGGCAAGATTTGCACTGAATACTGAATGAAACAGCTTTCTCTAATAGAGAGAAAAGCTTTTGAGCAGATTTGGGCTTGATTTCACTTCATTTGAACAGAAACACTATTTCAACATTACTGGACTCAGAAAGCTGTAAACTGACAATCTTGATCATTGCAGTCCTAACATATGTTTTTGTGCATATAACTTCTAACACATTAAAAACTGTCTTACAGCATTGCAGAAAACATTGTACTTCATAAGGCATAAGCTTGTTTCAGTTTGGCAAGATTTGCACTGAATACTGAATGAAACAGCTTTATCTAATAGAGAGAAAAGCTTTTGAGCAGATTTGGGCTTGATTTCACTTCATTTCAACAGAAACACTATTTCAGCATTACTGGACTCAGAAAGCTGTAAACTGACAATCTTGATCATTGAAGTCCTAACATAAGTTTTTGTGCATATAACTTCTAACACATTAAAAACTGTCTTACAGCATTGCAGAAAACATTGTACTTCATAAGACATAAGCATGTTTCAGTTTGGCAAGATTTGCACTGAATACTGAATGAAACAGCTTTCTCTAATAGAGAGAAAAGCTTTTGAGCAGATTTGGGCTTGATTTCACTTCATTTGAACAGAAACACTATTTCAGCATTACTGGACTCAGAAAGCTGTAAACTGACAATCTTGATCATTGAAGTCCTAACATAAGTTTTTGTGTATATAACTTCTAACACATTAAAAACTGTCTTACAGCATTGCAGAAATCATTGTATTTCATATGGCATAAGCATCTATCAGTTTGGCAAGATTTGCACTGAATACTGAATGAAACCGCATTCTCTATTAGAGAGACAAGCTTTTGAGCAGATTTGGGCTTGATTTCACTTCATTTGAACAGAAACACTATTTCAACATTACTGGACTCAGAAAGCTGTAAACTGACAATCTTGATCATTGCAGTCCTAACATTAGTTTTTGTGTATATAACTTCTAACACATTAAAAACTGTCTTACAGCATTGCAGAAAACATTTTATTTCATAAGACATAAGCAAGTTTCAGTTTGGCAAGATTTGCACTGAATACTGAATGAAACAGCTTTCTCTAATAGAGAGAAAAGCTTTTGAGCAGATTTGGGCTTGATTTCACTTCATTTGAACAGAAACACTATTTCAGCATTACTGGACTCAGAAAGCTGTAAACTGACAATCTTGATCATTGAAGTCCTAACATAAGTTTTTGTGCATATAACTTCTAACACATTAAAAACTGTCTTACAGCATTGCAGAAAACATTGTACTTCATAAGGCATAAGCTTGTTTCAGTTTGGCAAGATTTGCACTGAATACTGAATGAAACAGCTTTATCTAATAGAGAGAAAAGCTTTTGAGCAGATTTGGGCTTGATTTCACTTCATTTCAACAGAAACACTATTTCAGCATTACTGGACTCAGAAAGCTGTAAACTGACAATCTTGATCATTGCAGTCCTAACATAAGTTTTTGTGCATATAACTTCTAACACATTAAAAACTGTCTTACAGCATTGCAGAAAACATTGTACTTCATAAGGCATAAGCTTGTTTCAGTTTGGCAAGATTTGCACTGAATACTGAATGAAACAGCTTTATCTAATAGAGAGAAAAGCTTTTGAGCAGATTTGGGCTTGATTTCACTTCATTTCAACAGAAACACTATTTCAGCATTACTGGACTCAGAAAGCTGTAAACTGACAATCTTGATCATTGAAGTCCTAAAATAAGTTTTTGTGCATATAACTTCTAACACATTAAAAACTGTCTTACAGCATTGCAGAAAACATTGTACTTCATAAGACATAAGCTTGTTTCAGTTTGGCAAGATTTGCACTGAATACTGAATGAAACAGCTTTATCTAATAGAGAGAAAAGCTTTTGAGCAGATTTGGGCTTGATTTCACTTCATTTCAACAGAAACACTATTTCAGCATTACTGGACTCAGAAAGCTGTAAACTGACAATCTTGATCATTGAAGTCCTAACATAAGTTTTTGTGCATATAACTTCTAACACATTAAAAACTGTCTTACAGCATTGCAGAAAACATTGTACTTCATAAGACATAAGCATGTTTCAGTTTGGCAAGATTTGCACTGAATACTGAATGAAACAGCTTTCTCTAATAGAGAGAAAAGCTTTTGAGCAGATTTGGGCTTGATTTCACTTCATTTGAACAGAAACACTATTTCAGCATTACTGGACTCAGAAAGCTGTAAACTGACAATCTTGATCATTGAAGTCCTAACATAAGTTTTTGTGTATATAACTTCTAACACATTAAAAACTGTCTTACAGCATTGCAGAAATCATTGTATTTCATATGGCATAAGCATCTATCAGTTTGGCAAGATTTGCACTGAATACTGAATGAAACCGCATTCTCTATTAGAGAGAAAAGCTTTTGAGCAGATTTGGGCTTGATTTCACTTCATTTGAACAGAAACACTATTTCAGCATTACTGGACTCAGAAAGCTGTAAACTGACAATCTTGATCATTGAAGTCCTAACATAAGTTTTTGTGCATATAACTTCTAACACATTAAAAACTGTCTTACAGCATTGCAGAAAACATTTTATTTCATAAGACATAAGCAAGTTTCAGTTTGGCAAGATTTGCACTGAATACTGAATGAAACAGCTTTCTCTAATAGAGAGAAAAGCTTTTGAGCAGATTTGGGCTTGATTTCACTTCATTTGAACAGAAACACTATTTCAGCATTACTGGACTCAGAAAGCTGTAAACTGACAATCTTGATCATTGAAGTCCTAACATAAGTTTTTGTGCATATAACTTCTAACACAATAAAAACTGTCTTACAGCATTGCAGAAAACATTGTACTTCATAAGGCATAAGCTTGTTTCAGTTTGGCAAGATTTGCACTGAATATTGAATGAAACAGCTTTCTCTAATAGAGAGAAAAGCTTTTGAGCAGATTTGGGCTTGATTTCACTTCATTTCAACAGAAACACTATTTCAGCATTACTGGACTCAGAAAGCTGTAAACTGACAATCTTGATCATTGAAGTCCTAACATAAGTTTTTGTGCATATAACTTCTAACACATTAAAAACTGTCTTACAGCATTGCAGAAAACATTGTACTTCATAAGACATAAGCATGTTTCAGTTTGGCAAGATTTGCACTGAATACTGAATGAAACAGCTTTCTCTAATAGAGAGAAAAGCTTTTGAGCAGATTTGGGCTTGATTTCACTTCATTTCAACAGAAACACTATTTCAGCATTACTGGACTCAGAAAGCTGTAAACTGACAATCTTGATCATTGAAGTCCTAACATAAGTTTTTGTGTATATAACTTCTAACACATTAAAAACTGTCTTACAGCATTGCAGAAATCATTGTATTTCATATGGCATAAGCATCTATCAGTTTGGCAAGATTTGCACTGAATACTGAATGAAACCGCATTCTCTATTAGAGAGACAAGCTTTTGAGCAGATTTGGGCTTGATTTCACTTCATTTGAACAGAAACACTATTTCAACATTACTGGACTCAGAAAGCTGTAAACTGACAATCTTGATCATTGCAGTCCTAACATTAGTTTTTGTGTATATAACTTCTAACACATTAAATACTGTCTTACAGCATTGCAGAAAACATTTTATTTCATAAGACATAAGCAAGTTTCAGTTTGGCAAGATTTGCACTGAATACTGAATGAAACAGCTTTCTCTAATAGAGAGAAAAGCTTTTGAGCAGATTTGGGCTTGATTTCACTTCATTTGAACAGAAACACTATTTCAGCATTACTGGACTCAGAAAGCTGTAAACTGACAATCTTGATCATTGAAGTCCTAACATAAGTTTTTGTGCATATAACTTCTAACACATTAAAAACTGTCTTACAGCATTGCAGAAAACATTGTACTTCATAAGGCATAAGCTTGTTTCAGTTTGGCAAGATTTGCACTGAATACTGAATGAAACAGCTTTATCTAATAGAGAGAAAAGCTTTTGAGCAGATTTGGGCTTGATTTCACTTCATTTCAACAGAAACACTATTTCAGCATTACTGGACTCAGAAAGCTGTAAACTGACAATCTTGATCATTGAAGTCCTAACATAAGTTTTTGTGCATATAACTTCTAACACATTAAAAACTGTCTTACAGCATTGCAGAAAACATTGTACTTCATAAGGCATAAGCTTGTTTCAGTTTGGCAAGATTTGCACTGAATATTGAATGAAACAGCTTTCTCTAATAGAGAGAAAAGCTTTTGAGCAGATTTGGGCTTGATTTCACTTCATTTGAACAGAAACACTATTTCAACATTACTGGACTCAGAAAGCTGTAAACTGACAATCTTGATCATTGCAGTCCTAACATAAGTTTTTGTGCATATAACTTCTAACACATTAAAAACTGTCTTACAGCATTGCAGAAAACATTGTACTTCATAAGGCATAAGCTTGTTTCAGTTTGGCAAGATTTGCACTGAATACTGAATGAAACAGCTTTATCTAATAGAGAGAAAAGCTTTTGAGCAGATTTGGGCTTGATTTCACTTCATTTGAACAGAAACACTATTTCAGCATTACTGGACTCAGAAAGCTGTAAACTGACAATCTTGATCATTGAAGTCCTAACATAAGTTTTTGTGCATATAACTTCTAACACATTAAAAACTGTCTTACAGCATTGCAGAAAACATTGTACTTCATAAGACATAAGCATGTTTCAGTTTGGCAAGATTTGCACTGAATACTGAATGAAACAGCTTTCTCTAATAGAGAGAAAAGCTTTTGAGCAGATTTGGGCTTGATTTCACTTCATTTGAACAGAAACACTATTTCAGCATTACTGGACTCAGAAAGCTGTAAACTGACAATCTTGATCATTGAAGTCCTAACATAAGTTTTTGTGTATATAACTTCTAACACATTAAAAACTGTCTTACAGCATTGCAGAAATCATTGTATTTCATATGGCATAAGCATCTATCAGTTTGGCAAGATTTGCACTGAATACTGAATGAAACCGCATTCTCTATTAGAGAGACAAGCTTTTGAGCAGATTTGGGCTTGATTTCACTTCATTTGAACAGAAACACTATTTCAACATTACTGGACTCAGAAAGCTGTAAACTGACAATCTTGATCATTGCAGTCCTAACATTAGTTTTTGTGTATATAACTTCTAACACATTAAAAACTGTCTTACAGCATTGCAGAAAACATTTTATTTCATAAGACATAAGCAAGTTTCAGTTTGGCAAGATTTGCACTGAATACTGAATGAAACAGCTTTCTCTAATAGAGAGAAAAGCTTTTGAGCAGATTTGGGCTTGATTTCACTTCATTTGAACAGAAACACTATTTCAGCATTACTGGACTCAGAAAGCTGTAAACTGACAATCTTGATCATTGAAGTCCTAACATAAGTTTTTGTGCATATAACTTCTAACACATTAAAAACTGTCTTACAGCATTGCAGAAAACATTGTACTTCATAAGGCATAAGCTTGTTTCAGTTTGGCAAGATTTGCACTGAATATTGAATGAAACAGCTTTCTCTAATAGAGAGAAAAGCTTTTGAGCAGATTTGGGCTTGATTTCACTTCATTTGAACAGAAACACTATTTCAACATTACTGGACTCAGAAAGCTGTAAACTGACAATCTTGATCATTGCAGTCCTAACATTAGTTTTTGTGCATATAACTTCTAACACATTAAAAACTGTCTTACAGCATTGCAGAAAACATTGTACTTCATAAGGCATAAGCTTGTTTCAGTTTGGCAAGATTTGCACTGAATATTGAATGAAACAGCTTTCTCTAATAGAGAGAAAAGCTTTTGAGCAGATTTGGGCTTGATTTCACTTCATTTGAACAGAAACACTATTTCAACATTACTGGACTCAGAAAGCTGTAAACTGACAATCTTGATCATTGCAGTCCTAACATTAGTTTTTGTGTATATAACTTCTAACACATTAAAAACTGTCTTACAGCATTGCAGAAAACATTTTATTTCATAAGACATAAGCATGTTTCAGTTTGGCAAGATTTGCACTGAATACTGAATGAAACAGCTTTCTCTAATAGAGAGAAAAGCTTTTGAGCAGATTTGGGCTTGATTTCACTTCATTTGAACAGAAACACTATTTCAGCATTACTGGACTCAGAAAGCTGTAAACTGACAATCTTGATCATTGAAGTCCTAACATTAGTTTTTGTGCATATAACTTCTAACACATTAAAAACTGTCTTACAGCATTGCAGAAAACATTGTACTTCATAAGGCATAAGCTTGTTTCAGTTTGGCAAGATTTGCACTGAATATTGAATGAAACACCTTTCTCTAATAGAGAAAAAAGCTTTTGAGCAGATTTGGGCTTGATTTCACTTCATTTGAACAGAAACACTATTTCAACATTACTGGACTCAGAAAGCTGTAAACTGACAATCTTGATCATTGCAGTCCTAACATTAGTTTTTGTGTATATAACTTCTAACACATTAAAAACTGTCTTACAGCATTGCAGAAAACATTGTACTTCATAAGGCATAAGCTTGTTTCAGTTTGGCAAGATTTGCACTGAATATTGGATGAAACAGCTTTATCTAATAGAGAGAAAAGCTTTTGAGCAGATTTGGGCTTGATTTCACTTCATTTGAACAGAAACACTATTTCAACATTACTGGACTCAGAAAGCTGTAAACTGACAATCTTGATCATTGCAGTCCTAACATAAGTTTTTGTGCATATAACTTCTAACACATTAAAAACTGTCTTACAGCATTGCAGAAAACATTGTACTTCATAAGGCATAAGCTTGTTTCAGTTTGGCAAGATTTGCACTGAATACTGATTGAAACAGCTTTATCTAATAGAGAGAAAAGCTTTTGAGCAGATTTGGGCTTGATTTCACTTCATTTCAACAGAAACACTATTTCAGCATTACTGGACTCAGAAAGCTGTAAACTGACAATCTTGATCATTGAAGTCCTAACATAAGTTTTTGTGCATATAACTTCTAACACATTAAAAACTGTCTTACAGCATTGCAGAAAACATTGTACTTCATAAGACAAAAGCTTGTTTCAGTTTGGCAAGATTTGCACTGAATACTGAATGAAACAGCTTTATCTAATAGAGAGAAAAGCTTTTGAGCAGATTTGGGCTTGATTTCACTTCATTTCAACAGAAACACTATTTCAGCATTACTGGACTCAGAAAGCTGTAAACTGACAATCTTGATCATTGAAGTCCTAACATAAGTTTTTGTGCATATAACTTCTAACACATTAAAAACTGTCTTACAGCATTGCAGAAAACATTGTACTTCATAAGGCATAAGCTTGTTTCAGTATGGCAAGATTTGCACTGAATATTGAATGAAACAGCTTTATCTAATAGAGAGAAAAGCTTTTGAGCAGATTTGGGCTTGATTTCACTTCATTTCAACAGAAACACTATTTCAGCATTACTGGACTCAGAAAGCTGTAAACTGACAATCTTGATCATTGAAGTCCTAACATTAGTTTTTGTGCATATAACTTCTAACACATTAAAAACTGTCTTACAGCATTGCAGAAAACATTGTACTTCATAAGGCATAAGCTTGTTTCAGTTTGGCAAGATTTGCACTGAATATTGAATGAAACACCTTTCTCTAATAGAGAAAAAAGCTTTTGAGCAGATTTGGGCTTGATTTCACTTCATTTGAACAGAAACACTATTTCAACATTACTGGACTCAGAAAGCTGTAAACTGACAATCTTGATCATTGCAGTCCTAACATTAGTTTTTGTGTATATAACTTCTAACACATTAAAAACTGTCTTACAGCATTGCAGAAAACATTGTACTTCATAAGGCATAAGCTTGTTTCAGTTTGGCAAGATTTGCACTGAATATTGGATGAAACAGCTTTATCTAATAGAGAGAAAAGCTTTTGAGCAGATTTGGGCTTGATTTCACTTCATTTGAACAGAAACACTATTTCAACATTACTGGACTCAGAAAGCTGTAAACTGACAATCTTGATCATTGCAGTCCTAACATAAGTTTTTGTGCATATAACTTCTAACACATTAAAAACTGTCTTACAGCATTGCAGAAAACATTGTACTTCATAAGGCATAAGCTTGTTTCAGTTTGGCAAGATTTGCACTGAATACTGATTGAAACAGCTTTATCTAATAGAGAGAAAAGCTTTTGAGCAGATTTGGGCTTGATTTCACTTCATTTCAACAGAAACACTATTTCAGCATTACTGGACTCAGAAAGCTGTAAACTGACAATCTTGATCATTGAAGTCCTAACATAAGTTTTTGTGCATATAACTTCTAACACATTAAAAACTGTCTTACAGCATTGCAGAAAACATTGTACTTCATAAGACAAAAGCTTGTTTCAGTTTGGCAAGATTTGCACTGAATACTGAATGAAACAGCTTTATCTAATAGAGAGAAAAGCTTTTGAGCAGATTTGGGCTTGATTTCACTTCATTTCAACAGAAACACTATTTCAGCATTACTGGACTCAGAAAGCTGTAAACTGACAATCTTGATCATTGAAGTCCTAACATAAGTTTTTGTGCATATAACTTCTAACACATTAAAAACTGTCTTACAGCATTGCAGAAAACATTGTACTTCATAAGGCATAAGCTTGTTTCAGTATGGCAAGATTTGCACTGAATATTGAATGAAACAGCTTTATCTAATAGAGAGAAAAGCTTTTGAGCAGATTTGGGCTTGATTTCACTTCATTTCAACAGAAACACTATTTCAGCATTACTGGACTCAGAAAGCTGTAAACTGACAATCTTGATCATTGAAGTCCTAACATAAGTTTTTGTGCATATAACTTCTAACACATTAAAAACTGTCTTACAGCATTGCAGAAAACATTGTACTTCATAAGACATAAGCTTGTTTCAGTTTGGCAAGATTTGCACTGAATACTGAATGAAACAGCTTTATCTAATAGAGAGAAAAGCTTTTGAGCAGATTTGGGCTTGATTTCACTTCATTTCAACAGAAACACTATTTCAGAATTACTGGACTCAGAAAGCTGTAAACTGACAATCTTGATCATTGAAGTCCTAACATAAGTTTTTGTGCATATAACTTCTAACACATTAAAAACTGTCTTACAGCATTGCAGAAAACATTGTACTTCATAAGGCATAAGCTTGTTTCAGTTTGGCAAGATTTGCACTGAATATTGAATGAAACAGCTTTCTCTAATAGAGAGAAAAGCTTTTGAGCAGATTTGGGCTTGATTTCACTTCATTTGAACAGAAACACTATTTCAACATTACTGGACTCAGAAAGCTGTAAACTGACAATCTTGATCATTGCAGTCCTAACATTAGTTTTTGTGCATATAACTTCTAACACATTAAAAACTGTCTTACAGCATTGCAGAAAACATTGTACTTCATAAGGCATAAGCTTGTTTCAGTTTGGCAAGATTTGCACTGAATATTGAATGAAACAGCTTTCTCTAATAGAGAGAAAAGCTTTTGAGCAGATTTGGGCTTGATTTCACTTCATTTGAACAGAAACACTATTTCAACATTACTGGACTCAGAAAGCTGTAAACTGACAATCTTGATCATTGCAGTCCTAACATTAGTTTTTGTGTATATAACTTCTAACACATTAAAAACTGTCTTACAGCATTGCAGAAAACATTTTATTTCATAAGACATAAGCATGTTTCAGTTTGGCAAGATTTGCACTGAATACTGAATGAAACAGCTTTCTCTAATAGAGAGAAAAGCTTTTGAGCAGATTTGGGCTTGATTTCACTTCATTTGAACAGAAACACTATTTCAGCATTACTGGACTCAGAAAGCTGTAAACTGACAATCTTGATCATTGAAGTCCTAACATTAGTTTTTGTGCATATAACTTCTAACACATTAAAAACTGTCTTACAGCATTGCAGAAAACATTGTACTTCATAAGGCATAAGCTTGTTTCAGTTTGGCAAGATTTGCACTGAATATTGAATGAAACACCTTTCTCTAATAGAGAAAAAAGCTTTTGAGCAGATTTGGGCTTGATTTCACTTCATTTGAACAGAAACACTATTTCAACATTACTGGACTCAGAAAGCTGTAAACTGACAATCTTGATCATTGCAGTCCTAACATTAGTTTTTGTG
Organism: Carassius gibelio; assembly: GCF_023724105.1. Lineage (NCBI taxonomy): Eukaryota > Metazoa > Chordata > Actinopteri > Cypriniformes > Cyprinidae > Carassius > Carassius gibelio. The sequence continues at coordinate 1,885,311 of NC_068372.1, forward strand.
TATATAACTTCTAACACATTAAAAACTGTCTTACAGCATTGCAGAAAACATTGTACTTCATAAGGCATAAGCTTGTTTCAGTTTGGCAAGATTTGCACTGAATATTGGATGAAACAGCTTTATCTAATAGAGAGAAAAGCTTTTGAGCAGATTTGGGCTTGATTTCACTTCATTTGAACAGAAACACTATTTCAACATTACTGGACTCAGAAAGCTGTAAACTGACAATCTTGATCATTGCAGTCCTAACATAAGTTTTTGTGCATATAACTTCTAACACATTAAAAACTGTCTTACAGCATTGCAGAAAACATTGTACTTCATAAGGCATAAGCTTGTTTCAGTTTGGCAAGATTTGCACTGAATGCTGATTGAAACAGCTTTATCTAATAGAGAGAAAAGCTTTTGAGCAGATTTGGGCTTGATTTCACTTCATTTCAACAGAAACACTATTTCAGCATTACTGGACTCAGAAAGCTGTAAACTGACAATCTTGATCATTGAAGTCCTAACATAAGTTTTTGTGCATATAACTTCTAACACATTAAAAACTGTCTTACAGCATTGCAGAAAACATTGTACTTCATAAGACAAAAGCTTGTTTCAGTTTGGCAAGATTTGCACTGAATACTGAATGAAACAGCTTTATCTAATAGAGAGAAAAGCTTTTGAGCAGATTTGGGCTTGATTTCACTTCATTTCAACAGAAACACTATTTCAGCATTACTGGACTCAGAAAGCTGTAAACTGACAATCTTGATCATTGAAGTCCTAACATAAGTTTTTGTGCATATAACTTCTAACACATTAAAAACTGTCTTACAGCATTGCAGAAAACATTGTACTTCATAAGGCATAAGCTTGTTTCAGTATGGCAAGATTTGCACTGAATATTGAATGAAACAGCTTTATCTAATAGAGAGAAAAGCTTTTGAGCAGATTTGGGCTTGATTTCACTTCATTTCAACAGAAACACTATTTCAGCATTACTGGACTCAGAAAGCTGTAAACTGACAATCTTGATCATTGAAGTCCTAACATAAGTTTTTGTGCATATAACTTCTAACACATTAAAAACTGTCTTACAGCATTGCAGAAAACATTGTACTTCATAAGACATAAGCTTGTTTCAGTTTGGCAAGATTTGCACTGAATACTGAATGAAACAGCTTTATCTAATAGAGAGAAAAGCTTTTGAGCAGATTTGGGCTTGATTTCACTTCATTTCAACAGAAACACTATTTCAGAATTACTGGACTCAGAAAGCTGTAAACTGACAATCTTGATCATTGAAGTCCTAACATAAGTTTTTGTGCATATAACTTCTAACACATTAAAAACTGTCTTACAGCATTGCAGAAAACATTGTACTTCATAAGGCATAAGCTTGTTTCAGTTTGGCAAGATTTGCACTGAATATTGAATGAAACAGCTTTCTCTAATAGAGAGAAAAGCTTTTGAGCAGATTTGGGCTTGATTTCACTTCATTTGAACAGAAACACTATTTCAACATTACTGGACTCAGAAAGCTGTAAACTGACAATCTTGATCATTGCAGTCCTAACATTAGTTTTTGTGCATATAACTTCTAACACATTAAAAACTGTCTTACAGCATTGCAGAAAACATTGTACTTCATAAGGCATAAGCTTGTTTCAGTTTGGCAAGATTTGCACTGAATATTGAATGAAACAGCTTTCTCTAATAGAGAGAAAAGCTTTTGAGCAGATTTGGGCTTGATTTCACTTCATTTGAACAGAAACACTATTTCAACATTACTGGACTCAGAAAGCTGTAAACTGACAATCTTGATCATTGCAGTCCTAACATTAGTTTTTGTGTATATAACTTCTAACACATTAAAAACTGTCTTACAGCATTGCAGAAAACATTTTATTTCATAAGACATAAGCATGTTTCAGTTTGGCAAGATTTGCACTGAATACTGAATGAAACAGCTTTCTCTAATAGAGAGAAAAGCTTTTGAGCAGATTTGGGCTTGATTTCACTTCATTTGAACAGAAACACTATTTCAGCATTACTGGACTCAGAAAGCTGTAAACTGACAATCTTGATCATTGAAGTCCTAACATAAGTTTTTGTGCATATAACTTCTAACACATTAAAAACTGTCTTACAGCATTGCAGAAAACATTGTACTTAATAAGACATAAGCTTGTTTCAGTTTGGCAAGATTTGCACTGAATACTGAATGAAACAGCTTTCTCTAATAGAGAGAAAAGCTTTTGAGCAGATTTGGGCTTGATTTCACTTCATTTGAACAGAAACACTATTTCAGCATTACTGGACTCAGAAAGCTGTAAACTGACAATCTTGATCATTGCAGTCCTAACATAAGTTTTTGTGCATATAACTTCTAACACATTAAAAACTGTCTTACAGCATTGCAGAAAACATTGTACTTCATAAGGCATAAGCTTGTTTCAGTTTGGCAAGATTTGCACTGAATACTGAATGAAACAGCTTTATCTAATAGAGAGAAAAGCTTTTGAGCAGATTTGGGCTTGATTTCACTTCATTTGAACAGAAACACTATTTCAGCATTACTGGACTCAGAAAGCTGTAAACTGACAATCTTGATCATTGCAGTCCTAACATAAGTTTTTGTGCATATAACTTCTAACACATTAAAAACTGTCTTACAGCATTGCAGAAAACATTGTACTTCATAAGGCATGAGCTTGTTTCAGTTTGGCAAGATTTGCACTGAATACTGAATGAAACAGCTTTATCTAATAGAGAGAAAAGCTTTTGAGCAGATTTGGGCTTGATTTCACTTCATTTCAACAGAAACACTATTTCAGCATTACTGGACTCAGAAAGCTGTAAACTGACAATCTTGATCATTGAAGTCCTAACATAAGTTTTTGTGCATATAACTTCTAACACATTAAAAACTGTCTTACAGCATTGCAGAAAACATTGTACTTCATAAGACATAAGCTTGTTTCAGTTTGGCAAGATTTGCACTGAATACTGAATGAAACAGCTTTATCTAATAGAGAGAAAAGCTTTTGAGCAGATTTGGGCTTGATTTCACTTCATTTGAACAGAAACACTATTTCAGCATTACTGGACTCAGAAAGCTGTAAACTGACAATCTTGATCATTGAAGTCCTAACATAAGTTTTTGTGCATATAACTTCTAACACATTAAAAACTGTCTTACAGCATTGCAGAAAACATTGTACTTCATAAGGCATAAGCTTGTTTCAGTTTGGCAAGATTTGCACTGAATATTGAATGAAACAGCTTTCTCTAATAGAGAGAAAAGCTTTTGAGCAGATTTGGGCTTGATTTCACTTCATTTGAACAGAAACACTATTTCAACATTACTGGACTCAGAAAGCTGTAAACTGACAATCTTGATCATTGCAGTCCTAACATTAGTTTTTGTGCATATAACTTCTAACACATTAAAAACTGTCTTACAGCATTGCAGAAAACATTGTACTTCATAAGGCATAAGCTTGTTTCAGTTTGGCAAGATTTGCACTGAATATTGAATGAAACAGCTTTCTCTAATAGAGAGAAAAGCTTTTGAGCAGATTTGGGCTTGATTTCACTTCATTTGAACAGAAACACTATTTCAACATTACTGGACTCAGAAAGCTGTAAACTGACAATCTTGATCATTGCAGTCCTAACATTAGTTTTTGTGTATATAACTTCTAACACATTAAAAACTGTCTTACAGCATTGCAGAAAACATTTTATTTCATAAGACATAAGCATGTTTCAGTTTGGCAAGATTTGCACTGAATACTGAATGAAACAGCTTTCTCTAATAGAGAGAAAAGCTTTTGAGCAGATTTGGGCTTGATTTCACTTCATTTGAACAGAAACACTATTTCAGCATTACTGGACTCAGAAAGCTGTAAACTGACAATCTTGATCATTGAAGTCCTAACATTAGTTTTTGTGCATATAACTTCTAACACATTAAAAACTGTCTTACAGCATTGCAGAAAACATTGTACTTCATAAGGCATAAGCTTGTTTCAGTTTGGCAAGATTTGCACTGAATATTGAATGAAACACCTTTCTCTAATAGAGAAAAAAGCTTTTGAGCAGATTTGGGCTTGATTTCACTTCATTTGAACAGAAACACTATTTCAACATTACTGGACTCAGAAAGCTGTAAACTGACAATCTTGATCATTGCAGTCCTAACATTAGTTTTTGTGTATATAACTTCTAACACATTAAAAACTGTCTTACAGCATTGCAGAAAACATTGTACTTCATAAGGCATAAGCTTGTTTCAGTTTGGCAAGATTTGCACTGAATATTGAATGAAACAGCTTTATCTAATAGAGAGAAAAGCTTTTGAGCAGATTTGGGCTTGATTTCACTTCATTTGAACAGAAACACTATTTCAACATTACTGGACTCAGAAAGCTGTAAACTGACAATCTTGATCATTGCAGTCCTAACATAAGTTTTTGTGCATATAACTTCTAACACATTAAAAACTGTCTTACAGCATTGCAGAAAACATTGTACTTCATAAGGCATAAGCTTGTTTCAGTTTGGCAAGATTTGCACTGAATACTGATTGAAACAGCTTTATCTAATAGAGAGAAAAGCTTTTGAGCAGATTTGGGCTTGATTTCACTTCATTTCAACAGAAACACTATTTCAGCATTACTGGACTCAGAAAGCTGTAAACTGACAATCTTGATCATTGAAGTCCTAACATAAGTTTTTGTGCATATAACTTCTAACACATTAAAAACTGTCTTACAGCATTGCAGAAAACATTGTACTTCATAAGACAAAAGCTTGTTTCAGTTTGGCAAGATTTGCACTGAATACTGAATGAAACAGCTTTATCTAATAGAGAGAAAAGCTTTTGAGCAGATTTGGGCTTGATTTCACTTCATTTCAACAGAAACACTATTTCAGCATTACTGGACTCAGAAAGCTGTAAACTGACAATCTTGATCATTGAAGTCCTAACATAAGTTTTTGTGCATATAACTTCTAACACATTAAAAACTGTCTTACAGCATTGCAGAAAACATTGTACTTCATAAGGCATAAGCTTGTTTCAGTATGGCAAGATTTGCACTGAATATTGAATGAAACAGCTTTATCTAATAGAGAGAAAAGCTTTTGAGCAGATTTGGGCTTGATTTCACTTCATTTCAACAGAAACACTATTTCAGCATTACTGGACTCAGAAAGCTGTAAACTGACAATCTTGATCATTGAAGTCCTAACATAAGTTTTTGTGCATATAACTTCTAACACATTAAAAACTGTCTTACAGCATTGCAGAAAACATTGTACTTCATAAGACATAAGCTTGTTTCAGTTTGGCAAGATTTGCACTGAATACTGAATGAAACAGCTTTATCTAATAGAGAGAAAAGCTTTTGAGCAGATTTGGGCTTGATTTCACTTCATTTCAACAGAAACACTATTTCAGAATTACTGGACTCAGAAAGCTGTAAACTGACAATCTTGATCATTGAAGTCCTAACATAAGTTTTTGTGCATATAACTTCTAACACATTAAAAACTGTCTTACAGCATTGCAGAAAACATTGTACTTCATAAGGCATAAGCTTGTTTCAGTTTGGCAAGATTTGCACTGAATATTGAATGAAACAGCTTTCTCTAATAGAGAGAAAAGCTTTTGAGCAGATTTGGGCTTGATTTCACTTCATTTGAACAGAAACACTATTTCAACATTACTGGACTCAGAAAGCTGTAAACTGACAATCTTGATCATTGCAGTCCTAACATTAGTTTTTGTGCATATAACTTCTAACACATTAAAAACTGTCTTACAGCATTGCAGAAAACATTGTACTTCATAAGGCATAAGCTTGTTTCAGTTTGGCAAGATTTGCACTGAATATTGAATGAAACAGCTTTCTCTAATAGAGAGAAAAGCTTTTGAGCAGATTTGGGCTTGATTTCACTTCATTTGAACAGAAACACTATTTCAACATTACTGGACTCAGAAAGCTGTAAACTGACAATCTTGATCATTGCAGTCCTAACATTAGTTTTTGTGTATATAACTTCTAACACATTAAAAACTGTCTTACAGCATTGCAGAAAACATTTTATTTCATAAGACATAAGCATGTTTCAGTTTGGCAAGATTTGCACTGAATACTGAATGAAACAGCTTTCTCTAATAGAGAGAAAAGCTTTTGAGCAGATTTGGGCTTGATTTCACTTCATTTGAACAGAAACACTATTTCAGCATTACTGGACTCAGAAAGCTGTAAACTGACAATCTTGATCATTGAAGTCCTAACATAAGTTTTTGTGCATATAACTTCTAACACATTAAAAACTGTCTTACAGCATTGCAGAAAACATTGTACTTAATAAGACATAAGCTTGTTTCAGTTTGGCAAGATTTGCACTGAATACTGAATGAAACAGCTTTCTCTAATAGAGAGAAAAGCTTTTGAGCAGATTTGGGCTTGATTTCACTTCATTTGAACAGAAACACTATTTCAGCATTACTGGACTCAGAAAGCTGTAAACTGACAATCTTGATCATTGCAGTCCTAACATAAGTTTTTGTGCATATAACTTCTAACACATTAAAAACTGTCTTACAGCATTGCAGAAAACATTGTACTTCATAAGGCATAAGCTTGTTTCAGTTTAGCAAGATTTGCACTGAATACTGAATGAAACAGCTTTATCTAATAGAGAGAAAAGCTTTTGAGCAGATTTGGGCTTGATTTCACTTCATTTGAACAGAAACACTATTTCAGCATTACTGGACTCAGAAAGCTGTAAACTGACAATCTTGATCATTGAAGTCCTAACATAAGTTTTTGTGCATATAACTTCTAACACATTAAAAACTGTCTTACAGCATTGCAGAAAACATTGTACTTCATAAGACATAAGCATGTTTCAGTTTGGCAAGATTTGCACTGAATACTGAATGAAACAGCTTTCTCTAATAGAGAGAAAAGCTTTTGAGCAGATTTGGGCTTGATTTCACTTCATTTGAACAGAAACACTATTTCAGCATTACTGGACTCAGAAAGCTGTAAACTGACAATCTTGATCATTGAAGTCCTAACATAAGTTTTTGTGTATATAACTTCTAACACATTAAAAACTGTCTTACAGCATTGCAGAAATCATTGTATTTCATATGGCATAAGCATCTATCAGTTTGGCAAGATTTGCACTGAATACTGAATGAAACCGCATTCTCTATTAGAGAGACAAGCTTTTGAGCAGATTTGGGCTTGATTTCACTTCATTTGAACAGAAACACTATTTCAACATTACTGGACTCAGAAAGCTGTAAACTGACAATCTTGATCATTGCAGTCCTAACATTAGTTTTTGTGTATATAACTTCTAACACATTAAAAACTGTCTTACAGCATTGCAGAAAACATTTTATTTCATAAGACATAAGCAAGTTTCAGTTTGGCAAGATTTGCACTGAATACTGAATGAAACAGCTTTCTCTAATAGAGAGAAAAGCTTTTGAGCAGATTTGGGCTTGATTTCACTTCATTTGAACAGAAACACTATTTCAGCATTACTGGACTCAGAAAGCTGTAAACTGACAATCTTGATCATTGAAGTCCTAACATAAGTTTTTGTGCATATAACTTCTAACACATTAAAAACTGTCTTACAGCATTGCAGAAAACATTGTACTTCATAAGGCATAAGCTTGTTTCAGTTTGGCAAGATTTGCACTGAATATTGAATGAAACAGCTTTCTCTAATAGAGAGAAAAGCTTTTGAGCAGATTTGGGCTTGATTTCACTTCATTTGAACAGAAACACTATTTCAACATTACTGGACTCAGAAAGCTGTAAACTGACAATCTTGATCATTGCAGTCCTAACATTAGTTTTTGTGCATATAACTTCTAACACATTAAAAACTGTCTTACAGCATTGCAGAAAACATTGTACTTCATAAGGCATAAGCTTGTTTCAGTTTGGCAAGATTTGCACTGAATATTGAATGAAACAGCTTTCTCTAATAGAGAGAAAAGCTTTTGAGCAGATTTGGGCTTGATTTCACTTCATTTGAACAGAAACACTATTTCAACATTACTGGACTCAGAAAGCTGTAAACTGACAATCTTGATCATTGCAGTCCTAACATTAGTTTTTGTGTATATAACTTCTAACACATTAAAAACTGTCTTACAGCATTGCAGAAAACATTTTATTTCATAAGACATAAGCATGTTTCAGTTTGGCAAGATTTGCACTGAATACTGAATGAAACAGCTTTCTCTAATAGAGAGAAAAGCTTTTGAGCAGATTTGGGCTTGATTTCACTTCATTTGAACAGAAACACTATTTCAGCATTACTGGACTCAGAAAGCTGTAAACTGACAATCTTGATCATTGAAGTCCTAACATTAGTTTTTGTGCATATAACTTCTAACACATTAAAAACTGTCTTACAGCATTGCAGAAAACATTGTACTTCATAAGGCATAAGCTTGTTTCAGTTTGGCAAGATTTGCACTGAATATTGAATGAAACACCTTTCTCTAATAGAGAAAAAAGCTTTTGAGCAGATTTGGGCTTGATTTCACTTCATTTGAACAGAAACACTATTTCAACATTACTGGACTCAGAAAGCTGTAAACTGACAATCTTGATCATTGCAGTCCTAACATTAGTTTTTGTGTATATAACTTCTAACACATTAAAAACTGTCTTACAGCATTGCAGAAAACATTGTACTTCATAAGGCATAAGCTTGTTTCAGTTTGGCAAGATTTGCACTGAATACTGATTGAAACAGCTTTATCTAATAGAGAGAAAAGCTTTTGAGCAGATTTGGGCTTGATTTCACTTCATTTCAACAGAAACACTATTTCAGCATTACTGGACTCAGAAAGCTGTAAACTGACAATCTTGATCATTGAAGTCCTAACATAAGTTTTTGTGCATATAACTTCTAACACATTAAAAACTGTCTTACAGCATTGCAGAAAACATTGTACTTCATAAGACAAAAGCTTGTTTCAGTTTGGCAAGATTTGCACTGAATACTGAATGAAACAGCTTTATCTAATAGAGAGAAAAGCTTTTGAGCAGATTTGGGCTTGATTTCACTTCATTTCAACAGAAACACTATTTCAGCATTACTGGACTCAGAAAGCTGTAAACTGACAATCTTGATCATTGAAGTCCTAACATAAGTTTTTGTGCATATAACTTCTAACACATTAAAAACTGTCTTACAGCATTGCAGAAAACATTGTACTTCATAAGGCATAAGCTTGTTTCAGTATGGCAAGATTTGCACTGAATATTGAATGAAACAGCTTTATCTAATAGAGAGAAAAGCTTTTGAGCAGATTTGGGCTTGATTTCACTTCATTTCAACAGAAACACTATTTCAGCATTACTGGACTCAGAAAGCTGTAAACTGACAATCTTGATCATTGAAGTCCTAACATAAGTTTTTGTGCATATAACTTCTAACACATTAAAAACTGTCTTACAGCATTGCAGAAAACATTGTACTTCATAAGACATAAGCTTGTTTCAGTTTGGCAAGATTTGCACTGAATACTGAATGAAACAGCTTTATCTAATAGAGAGAAAAGCTTTTGAGCAGATTAGGGCTTGATTTCACTTCATTTCAACAGAAACACTATTTCAGAATTACTGGACTCAGAAAGCTGTAAACTGACAATCTTGATCATTGAAGTCCTAACATAAGTTTTTGTGCATATAACTTCTAACACATTAAAAACTGTCTTACAGCATTGCAGAAAACATTGTACTTCATAAGGCATAAGCTTGTTTCAGTTTGGCAAGATTTGCACTGAATATTGAATGAAACAGCTTTCTCTAATAGAGAGAAAAGCTTTTGAGCAGATTTGGGCTTGATTTCACTTCATTTGAACAGAAACACTATTTCAACATTACTGGACTCAGAAAGCTGTAAACTGACAATCTTGATCATTGCAGTCCTAACATTAGTTTTTGTGCATATAACTTCTAACACATTAAAAACTGTCTTACAGCATTGCAGAAAACATTGTACTTCATAAGGCATAAGCTTGTTTCAGTTTGGCAAGATTTGCACTGAATATTGAATGAAACAGCTTTCTCTAATAGAGAGAAAAGCTTTTGAGCAGATTTGGGCTTGATTTCACTTCATTTGAACAGAAACACTATTTCAACATTACTGGACTCAGAAAGCTGTAAACTGACAATCTTGATCATTGCAGTCCTAACATTAGTTTTTGTGTATATAACTTCTAACACATTAAAAACTGTCTTACAGCATTGCAGAAAACATTTTATTTCATAAGACATAAGCATGTTTCAGTTTGGCAAGATTTGCACTGAATACTGAATGAAACAGCTTTCTCTAATAGAGAGAAAAGCTTTTGAGCAGATTTGGGCTTGATTTCACTTCATTTGAACAGAAACACTATTTCAGCATTACTGGACTCAGAAAGCTGTAAACTGACAATCTTGATCATTGAAGTCCTAACATTAGTTTTTGTGCATATAACTTCTAACACATTAAAAACTGTCTTACAGCATTGCAGAAAACATTGTACTTCATAAGGCATAAGCTTGTTTCAGTTTGGCAAGATTTGCACTGAATATTGAATGAAACACCTTTCTCTAATAGAGAAAAAAGCTTTTGAGCAGATTTGGGCTTGATTTCACTTCATTTGAACAGAAACACTATTTCAACATTACTGGACTCAGAAAGCTGTAAACTGACAATCTTGATCATTGCAGTCCTAACATTAGTTTTTGTGTATATAACTTCTAACACATTAAAAACTGTCTTACAGCATTGCAGAAAACATTGTACTTCATAAGGCATAAGCTTGTTTCAGTTTGGCAAGATTTGCACTGAATATTGGATGAAACAGCTTTATCTAATAGAGAGAAAAGCTTTTGAGCAGATTTGGGCTTGATTTCACTTCATTTGAACAGAAACACTATTTCAACATTACTGGACTCAGAAAGCTGTAAACTGACAATCTTGATCATTGCAGTCCTAACATAAGTTTTTGTGCATATAACTTCTAACACATTAAAAACTGTCTTACAGCATTGCAGAAAACATTGTACTTCATAAGGCATAAGCTTGTTTCAGTTTGGCAAGATTTGCACTGAATGCTGATTGAAACAGCTTTATCTAATAGAGAGAAAAGCTTTTGAGCAGATTTGGGCTTGATTTCACTTCATTTCAACAGAAACACTATTTCAGCATTACTGGACTCAGAAAGCTGTAAACTGACAATCTTGATCATTGAAGTCCTAACATAAGTTTTTGTGCATATAACTTCTAACACATTAAAAACTGTCTTACAGCATTGCAGAAAACATTGTACTTCATAAGACAAAAGCTTGTTTCAGTTTGGCAAGATTTGCACTGAATACTGAATGAAACAGCTTTATCTAATAGAGAGAAAAGCTTTTGAGCAGATTTGGGCTTGATTTCACTTCATTTCAACAGAAACACTATTTCAGCATTACTGGACTCAGAAAGCTGTAAACTGACAATCTTGATCATTGAAGTCCTAACATAAGTTTTTGTGCATATAACTTCTAACACATTAAAAACTGTCTTACAGCATTGCAGAAAACATTGTACTTCATAAGGCATAAGCTTGTTTCAGTATGGCAAGATTTGCACTGAATATTGAATGAAACAGCTTTATCTAATAGAGAGAAAAGCTTTTGAGCAGATTTGGGCTTGATTTCACTTCATTTCAACAGAAACACTATTTCAGCATTACTGGACTCAGAAAGCTGTAAACTGACAATCTTGATCATTGAAGTCCTAACATAAGTTTTTGTGCATATAACTTCTAACACATTAAAAACTGTCTTACAGCATTGCAGAAAACATTGTACTTCATAAGACATAAGCTTGTTTCAGTTTGGCAAGATTTGCACTGAATACTGAATGAAACAGCTTTATCTAATAGAGAGAAAAGCTTTTGAGCAGATTTGGGCTTGATTTCACTTCATTTCAACAGAAACACTATTTCAGAATTACTGGACTCAGAAAGCTGTAAACTGACAATCTTGATCATTGAAGTCCTAACATAAGTTTTTGTGCATATAACTTCTAACACATTAAAAACTGTCTTACAGCATTGCAGAAAACATTGTACTTCATAAGGCATAAGCTTGTTTCAGTTTGGCAAGATTTGCACTGAATATTGAATGAAACAGCTTTCTCTAATAGAGAGAAAAGCTTTTGAGCAGATTTGGGCTTGATTTCACTTCATTTGAACAGAAACACTATTTCAACATTACTGGACTCAGAAAGCTGTAAACTGACAATCTTGATCATTGCAGTCCTAACATTAGTTTTTGTGCATATAACTTCTAACACATTAAAAACTGTCTTACAGCATTGCAGAAAACATTGTACTTCATAAGGCATAAGCTTGTTTCAGTTTGGCAAGATTTGCACTGAATATTGAATGAAACAGCTTTCTCTAATAGAGAGAAAAGCTTTTGAGCAGATTTGGGCTTGATTTCACTTCATTTGAACAGAAACACTATTTCAACATTACTGGACTCAGAAAGCTGTAAACTGACAATCTTGATCATTGCAGTCCTAACATTAGTTTTTGTGTATATAACTTCTAACACATTAAAAACTGTCTTACAGCATTGCAGAAAACATTTTATTTCATAAGACATAAGCATGTTTCAGTTTGGCAAGATTTGCACTGAATACTGAATGAAACAGCTTTCTCTAATAGAGAGAAAAGCTTTTGAGCAGATTTGGGCTTGATTTCACTTCATTTGAACAGAAACACTATTTCAGCATTACTGGACTCAGAAAGCTGTAAACTGACAATCTTGATCATTGAAGTCCTAACATAAGTTTTTGTGCATATAACTTCTAACACATTAAAAACTGTCTTACAGCATTGCAGAAAACATTGTACTTAATAAGACATAAGCTTGTTTCAGTTTGGCAAGATTTGCACTGAATACTGAATGAAACAGCTTTCTCTAATAGAGAGAAAAGCTTTTGAGCAGATTTGGGCTTGATTTCACTTCATTTGAACAGAAACACTATTTCAGCATTACTGGACTCAGAAAGCTGTAAACTGACAATCTTGATCATTGCAGTCCTAACATAAGTTTTTGTGCATATAACTTCTAACACATTAAAAACTGTCTTACAGCATTGCAGAAAACATTGTACTTCATAAGGCATAAGCTTGTTTCAGTTTGGCAAGATTTGCACTGAATACTGAATGAAACAGCTTTATCTAATAGAGAGAAAAGCTTTTGAGCAGATTTGGGCTTGATTTCACTTCATTTGAACAGAAACACTATTTCAGCATTACTGGACTCAGAAAGCTGTAAACTGACAATCTTGATCATTGCAGTCCTAACATAAGTTTTTGTGCATATAACTTCTAACACATTAAAAACTGTCTTACAGCATTGCAGAAAACATTGTACTTCATAAGGCATGAGCTTGTTTCAGTTTGGCAAGATTTGCACTGAATACTGAATGAAACAGCTTTATCTAATAGAGAGAAAAGCTTTTGAGCAGATTTGGGCTTGATTTCACTTCATTTCAACAGAAACACTATTTCAGCATTACTGGACTCAGAAAGCTGTAAACTGACAATCTTGATCATTGAAGTCCTAACATAAGTTTTTGTGCATATAACTTCTAACACATTAAAAACTGTCTTACAGCATTGCAGAAAACATTGTACTTCATAAGACATAAGCTTGTTTCAGTTTGGCAAGATTTGCACTGAATACTGAATGAAACAGCTTTATCTAATAGAGAGAAAAGCTTTTGAGCAGATTTGGGCTTGATTTCACTTCATTTGAACAGAAACACTATTTCAGCATTACTGGACTCAGAAAGCTGTAAACTGACAATCTTGATCATTGAAGTCCTAACATAAGTTTTTGTGCATATAACTTCTAACACATTAAAAACTGTCTTACAGCATTGCAGAAAACATTGTACTTCATAAGGCATAAGCTTGTTTCAGTTTGGCAAGATTTGCACTGAATATTGAATGAAACAGCTTTCTCTAATAGAGAGAAAAGCTTTTGAGCAGATTTGGGCTTGATTTCACTTCATTTGAACAGAAACACTATTTCAACATTACTGGACTCAGAAAGCTGTAAACTGACAATCTTGATCATTGCAGTCCTAACATTAGTTTTTGTGCATATAACTTCTAACACATTAAAAACTGTCTTACAGCATTGCAGAAAACATTGTACTTCATAAGGCATAAGCTTGTTTCAGTTTGGCAAGATTTGCACTGAATATTGAATGAAACAGCTTTCTCTAATAGAGAGAAAAGCTTTTGAGCAGATTTGGGCTTGATTTCACTTCATTTGAACAGAAACACTATTTCAACATTACTGGACTCAGAAAGCTGTAAACTGACAATCTTGATCATTGCAGTCCTAACATTAGTTTTTGTGTATATAACTTCTAACACATTAAAAACTGTCTTACAGCATTGCAGAAAACATTTTATTTCATAAGACATAAGCATGTTTCAGTTTGGCAAGATTTGCACTGAATACTGAATGAAACAGCTTTCTCTAATAGAGAGAAAAGCTTTTGAGCAGATTTGGGCTTGATTTCACTTCATTTGAACAGAAACACTATTTCAGCATTACTGGACTCAGAAAGCTGTAAACTGACAATCTTGATCATTGAAGTCCTAACATTAGTTTTTGTGCATATAACTTCTAACACATTAAAAACTGTCTTACAGCATTGCAGAAAACATTGTACTTCATAAGGCATAAGCTTGTTTCAGTTTGGCAAGATTTGCACTGAATATTGAATGAAACACCTTTCTCTAATAGAGAAAAAAGCTTTTGAGCAGATTTGGGCTTGATTTCACTTCATTTGAACAGAAACACTATTTCAACATTACTGGACTCAGAAAGCTGTAAACTGACAATCTTGATCATTGCAGTCCTAACATTAGTTTTTGTGTATATAACTTCTAACACATTAAAAACTGTCTTACAGCATTGCAGAAAACATTGTACTTCATAAGGCATAAGCTTGTTTCAGTTTGGCAAGATTTGCACTGAATATTGAATGAAACAGCTTTATCTAATAGAGAGAAAAGCTTTTGAGCAGATTTGGGCTTGATTTCACTTCATTTGAACAGAAACACTATTTCAACATTACTGGACTCAGAAAGCTGTAAACTGACAATCTTGATCATTGCAGTCCTAACATAAGTTTTTGTGCATATAACTTCTAACACATTAAAAACTGTCTTACAGCATTGCAGAAAACATTGTACTTCATAAGGCATAAGCTTGTTTCAGTTTGGCAAGATTTGCACTGAATACTGATTGAAACAGCTTTATCTAATAGAGAGAAAAGCTTTTGAGCAGATTTGGGCTTGATTTCACTTCATTTCAACAGAAACACTATTTCAGCATTACTGGACTCAGAAAGCTGTAAACTGACAATCTTGATCATTGAAGTCCTAACATAAGTTTTTGTGCATATAACTTCTAACACATTAAAAACTGTCTTACAGCATTGCAGAAAACATTGTACTTCATAAGACAAAAGCTTGTTTCAGTTTGGCAAGATTTGCACTGAATACTGAATGAAACAGCTTTATCTAATAGAGAGAAAAGCTTTTGAGCAGATTTGGGCTTGATTTCACTTCATTTCAACAGAAACACTATTTCAGCATTACTGGACTCAGAAAGCTGTAAACTGACAATCTTGATCATTGAAGTCCTAACATAAGTTTTTGTGCATATAACTTCTAACACATTAAAAACTGTCTTACAGCATTGCAGAAAACATTGTACTTCATAAGGCATAAGCTTGTTTCAGTATGGCAAGATTTGCACTGAATATTGAATGAAACAGCTTTATCTAATAGAGAGAAAAGCTTTTGAGCAGATTTGGGCTTGATTTCACTTCATTTCAACAGAAACACTATTTCAGCATTACTGGACTCAGAAAGCTGTAAACTGACAATCTTGATCATTGAAGTCCTAACATAAGTTTTTGTGCATATAACTTCTAACACATTAAAAACTGTCTTACAGCATTGCAGAAAACATTGTACTTCATAAGACATAAGCTTGTTTCAGTTTGGCAAGATTTGCACTGAATACTGAATGAAACAGCTTTATCTAATAGAGAGAAAAGCTTTTGAGCAGATTTGGGCTTGATTTCACTTCATTTGAACAGAAACACTATTTCAGCATTACTGGACTCAGAAAGCTGTAAACTGACAATCTTGATCATTGAAGTCCTAACATAAGTTTTTGTGCATATAACTTCTAACACATTAAAAACTGTCTTACAGCATTGCAGAAAACATTGTACTTCATAAGGCATAAGCTTGTTTCAGTTTGGCAAGATTTGCACTGAATATTGAATGAAACAGCTTTCTCTAATAGAGAGAAAAGCTTTTGAGCAGATTTGGGCTTGATTTCACTTCATTTGAACAGAAACACTATTTCAACATTACTGGACTCAGAAAGCTGTAAACTGACAATCTTGATCATTGCAGTCCTAACATTAGTTTTTGTGCATATAACTTCTAACACATTAAAAACTGTCTTACAGCATTGCAGAAAACATTGTACTTCATAAGGCATAAGCTTGTTTCAGTTTGGCAAGATTTGCACTGAATATTGAATGAAACAGCTTTCTCTAATAGAGAGAAAAGCTTTTGAGCAGATTTGGGCTTGATTTCACTTCATTTGAACAGAAACACTATTTCAACATTACTGGACTCAGAAAGCTGTAAACTGACAATCTTGATCATTGCAGTCCTAACATTAGTTTTTGTGTATATAACTTCTAACACATTAAAAACTGTCTTACAGCATTGCAGAAAACATTTTATTTCATAAGACATAAGCATGTTTCAGTTTGGCAAGATTTGCACTGAATACTGAATGAAACAGCTTTCTCTAATAGAGAGAAAAGCTTTTGAGCAGATTTGGGCTTGATTTCACTTCATTTGAACAGAAACACTATTTCAGCATTACTGGACTCAGAAAGCTGTAAACTGACAATCTTGATCATTGAAGTCCTAACATAAGTTTTTGTGCATATAACTTCTAACACATTAAAAACTGTCTTACAGCATTGCAGAAAACATTGTACTTAATAAGACATAAGCTTGTTTCAGTTTGGCAAGATTTGCACTGAATACTGAATGAAACAGCTTTCTCTAATAGAGAGAAAAGCTTTTGAGCAGATTTGGGCTTGATTTCACTTCATTTGAACAGAAACACTATTTCAGCATTACTGGACTCAGAAAGCTGTAAACTGACAATCTTGATCATTGCAGTCCTAACATAAGTTTTTGTGCATATAACTTCTAACACATTAAAAACTGTCTTACAGCATTGCAGAAAACATTGTACTTCATAAGGCATAAGCTTGTTTCAGTTTGGCAAGATTTGCACTGAATACTGAATGAAACAGCTTTATCTAATAGAGAGAAAAGCTTTTGAGCAGATTTGGGCTTGATTTCACTTCATTTGAACAGAAACACTATTTCAGCATTACTGGACTCAGAAAGCTGTAAACTGACAATCTTGATCATTGCAGTCCTAACATAAGTTTTTGTGCATATAACTTCTAACACATTAAAAACTGTCTTACAGCATTGCAGAAAACATTGTACTTCATAAGGCATGAGCTTGTTTCAGTTTGGCAAGATTTGCACTGAATACTGAATGAAACAGCTTTATCTAATAGAGAGAAAAGCTTTTGAGCAGATTTGGGCTTGATTTCACTTCATTTCAACAGAAACACTATTTCAGCATTACTGGACTCAGAAAGCTGTAAACTGACAATCTTGATCATTGAAGTCCTAACATAAGTTTTTGTGCATATAACTTCTAACACATTAAAAACTGTCTTACAGCATTGCAGAAAACATTGTACTTCATAAGACATAAGCTTGTTTCAGTTTGGCAAGATTTGCACTGAATACTGAATGAAACAGCTTTATCTAATAGAGAGAAAAGCTTTTGAGCAGATTTGGGCTTGATTTCACTTCATTTCAACAGAAACACTATTTCAGCATTACTGGACTCAGAAAGCTGTAAACTGACAATCTTGATCATTGAAGTCCTAACATAAGTTTTTGTGCATATAACTTCTAACACATTAAAAACTGTCTTACAGCATTGCAGAAAACATTGTACTTCATAAGGCATAAGCTTGTTTCAGTTTGGCAAGATTTGCACTGAATATTGAATGAAACAGCTTTATCTAATAGAGAGAAAAGCTTTTGAGCAGATTTGGGCTTGATTTCACTTCATTTCAACAGAAACACTATTTCAGCATTACTGGACTCAGAAAGCTGTAAACTGACAATCTTGATCATTGAAGTCCTAACATAAGTTTTTGTGCATATAACTTCTAACACATTAAAAACTGTCTTACAGCATTGCAGAAAACATTGTACTTCATAAGACATAAGCTTGTTTCAGTTTGGCAAGATTTGCACTGAATACTGAATGAAACAGCTTTATCTAATAGAGAGAAAAGCTTTTGAGCAGATTTGGGCTTGATTTCACTTCATTTCAACAGAAACACTATATCAGCATTACTGGACTCAGAAAGCTGTAAACTGACAATCTTGATCATTGAAGTCCTAACATAAGTTTTTGTGCATATAACTTCTAACACATTAAAAACTGTCTTACAGCATTGCAGAAAACATTGTACTTCATAAGGCATAAGCTTGTTTCAGTTTGGCAAGATTTGCACTGAATATTGAATGAAACAGCTTTCTCTAATAGAGAGAAAAGCTTTTGAGCAGATTTGGGCTTGATTTCACTTCATTTGAACAAAAACACTATTTCAACATTACTGGACTCAGAAAGCTGTAAACTGACAATCTTGATCATTGCAGTCCTAACATTAGTTTTTGTGCATATAACTTCTAACACATTAAAAACTGTCTTACAGCATTGCAGAAAACATTGTACTTCATAAGGCATAAGCTTGTTTCAGTTTGGCAAGATTTGCACTGAATATTGAATGAAACACCTTTCTCTAATAGAGAAAAAAGCTTTTGAGCAGATTTGGGCTTGATTTCACTTCATTTGAACAGAAACACTATTTCAACATTACTGGACTCAGAAAGCTGTAAACTGACAATCTTGATCATTGCAGTCCTAACATTAGTTTTTGTGTATATAACTTCTAACACATTAAAAACTGTCTTACAGCATTGCAGAAAACATTGTACTTCATAAGGCATAAGCTTGTTTCAGTTTGGCAAGATTTGCACTGAATACTGAATGAAACAGCTTTCTCTAATAGAGAGAAAAGCTTTTGAGCAGATTTGGGCTTGATTTCACTTCATTTGAACAGAAACACTATTTCAGCATTACTGGACTCAGAAAGCTGTAAACTGACAATCTTGATCATTGAAGTCCTAACATAAGTTTTTGTGCATATAACTTCTAACACATTAAAAACTGTCTTACAGCATTGCAGAAAACATTGTACTTAATAAGACATAAGCTTGTTTCAGTTTGGCAAGATTTGCACTGAATACTGAATGAAACAGCTTTCTCTAATAGAGAGAAAAGCTTTTGAGCAGATTTGGGCTTGATTTCACTTCATTTGAACAGAAACACTATTTCAGCATTACTGGACTCAGAAAGCTGTAAACTGACAATCTTGATCATTGCAGTCCTAACATAAGTTTTTGTGCATATAACTTCTAACACATTAAAAACTGTCTTACAGCATTGCAGAAAACATTGTACTTCATAAGGCATAAGCTTGTTTCAGTTTGGCAAGATTTGCACTGAATACTGAATGAAACAGCTTTATCTAATAGAGAGAAAAGCTTTTGAGCAGATTTGGGCTTGATTTCACTTCATTTGAACAGAAACACTATTTCAGCATTACTGGACTCAGAAAGCTGTAAACTGACAATCTTGATCATTGCAGTCCTAACATAAGTTTTTGTGCATATAACTTCTAACACATTAAAAACTGTCTTACAGCATTGCAGAAAACATTGTACTTCATAAGGCATGAGCTTGTTTCAGTTTGGCAAGATTTGCACTGAATACTGAATGAAACAGCTTTATCTAATAGAGAGAAAAGCTTTTGAGCAGATTTGGGCTTGATTTCACTTCATTTCAACAGAAACACTATTTCAGCATTACTGGACTCAGAAAGCTGTAAACTGACAATCTTGATCATTGAAGTCCTAACATAAGTTTTTGTGCATATAACTTCTAACACATTAAAAACTGTCTTACAGCATTGCAGAAAACATTGTACTTCATAAGACATAAGCTTGTTTCAGTTTGGCAAGATTTGCACTGAATACTGAATGAAACAGCTTTATCTAATAGAGAGAAAAGCTTTTGAGCAGATTTGGGCTTGATTTCACTTCATTTCAACAGAAACACTATTTCAACATTACTGGACTCAGAAAGCTGTAAACTGACAATCTTGATCATTGCAGTCCTAACATTAGTTTTTGTGTATATAACTTCTAACACATTAAAAACTGTCTTACAGCATTGCAGAAAACATTTTATTTCATAAGACATAAGCATGTTTCAGTTTGGCAAGATTTGCACTGAATACTGAATGAAACAGCTTTCTCTAATAGAGAGAAAAGCTTTTGAGCAGATTTGGGCTTGATTTCACTTCATTTGAACAGAAACACTATTTCAGCATTACTGGACTCAGAAAGCTGTAAACTGACAATCTTGATCATTGAAGTCCTAACATAAGTTTTTGTGCATATAACTTCTAACACATTAAAAACTGTCTTACAGCATTGCAGAAAACATTGTACTTAATAAGACATAAGCTTGTTTCAGTTTGGCAAGATTTGCACTGAATACTGAATGAAACAGCTTTCTCTAATAGAGAGAAAAGCTTTTGAGCAGATTTGGGCTTGATTTCACTTCATTTGAACAGAAACACTATTTCAGCATTACTGGACTCAGAAAGCTGTAAACTGACAATCTTGATCATTGCAGTCCTAACATAAGTTTTTGTGCATATAACTTCTAACACATTAAAAACTGTCTTACAGCATTGCAGAAAACATTGTACTTCATAAGGCATAAGCTTGTTTCAGTTTGGCAAGATTTGCACTGAATACTGAATGAAACAGCTTTATCTAATAGAGAGAAAAGCTTTTGAGCAGATTTGGGCTTGATTTCACTTCATTTGAACAGAAACACTATTTCAGCATTACTGGACTCAGAAAGCTGTAAACTGACAATCTTGATCATTGCAGTCCTAACATAAGTTTTTGTGCATATAACTTCTAACACATTAAAAACTGTCTTACAGCATTGCAGAAAACATTGTACTTCATAAGGCATGAGCTTGTTTCAGTTTGGCAAGATTTGCACTGAATACTGAATGAAACAGCTTTATCTAATAGAGAGAAAAGCTTTTGAGCAGATTTGGGCTTGATTTCACTTCATTTGAACAGAAACACTATTTCAGCATTACTGGACTCAGAAAGCTGTAAACTGACAATCTTGATCATTGAAGTCCTAACATAAGTTTTTGTGCATATAACTTCTAACACATTAAAAACTGTCTTACAGCATTGCAGAAAACATTGTACTTCATAAGACATAAGCTTGTTTCAGTTTGGCAAGATTTGCACTGAATACTGAATGAAACAGCTTTATCTAATAGAGAGAAAAGCTTTTGAGCAGATTTGGGCTTGATTTCACTTCATTTCAACAGAAACACTATTTCAGCATTACTGGACTCAGAAAGCTGTAAACTGACAATCTTGATCATTGAAGTCCTAACATAAGTTTTTGTGCATATAACTTCTAACACATTAAAAACTGTCTTACAGCATTGCAGAAAACATTGTACTTCATAAGGCATAAGCTTGTTTCAGTTTGGCAAGATTTGCACTGAATATTGAATGAAACAGCTTTATCTAATAGAGAGAAAAGCTTTTGAGCAGATTTGGGCTTGATTTCACTTCATTTCAACAGAAACACTATTTCAGCATTACTGGACTCAGAAAGCTGTAAACTGACAATCTTGATCATTGAAGTCCTAACATAAGTTTTTGTGCATATAACTTCTAACACATTAAAAACTGTCTTACAGCATTGCAGAAAACATTGTACTTCATAAGACATAAGCTTGTTTCAGTTTGGCAAGATTTGCACTGAATACTGAATGAAACAGCTTTATCTAATAGAGAGAAAAGCTTTTGAGCAGATTTGGGCTTGATTTCACTTCATTTCAACAGAAACACTATATCAGCATTACTGGACTCAGAAAGCTGTAAACTGACAATCTTGATCATTGAAGTCCTAACATAAGTTTTTGTGCATATAACTTCTAACACATTAAAAACTGTCTTACAGCATTGCAGAAAACATTGTACTTCATAAGGCATAAGCTTGTTTCAGTTTGGCAAGATTTGCACTGAATATTGAATGAAACAGCTTTCTCTAATAGAGAGAAAAGCTTTTGAGCAGATTTGGGCTTGATTTCACTTCATTTGAACAAAAACACTATTTCAACATTACTGGACTCAGAAAGCTGTAAACTGACAATCTTGATCATTGCAGTCCTAACATTAGTTTTTGTGCATATAACTTCTAACACATTAAAAACTGTCTTACAGCATTGCAGAAAACATTGTACTTCATAAGGCATAAGCTTGTTTCAGTTTGGCAAGATTTGCACTGAATATTGAATGAAACACCTTTCTCTAATAGAGAAAAAAGCTTTTGAGCAGATTTGGGCTTGATTTCACTTCATTTGAACAGAAACACTATTTCAACATTACTGGACTCAGAAAGCTGTAAACTGACAATCTTGATCATTGCAGTCCTAACATTAGTTTTTGTGTATATAACTTCTAACACATTAAAAACTGTCTTACAGCATTGCAGAAAACATTGTACTTCATAAGGCATAAGCTTGTTTCAGTTTGGCAAGATTTGCACTGAATACTGAATGAAACAGCTTTCTCTAATAGAGAGAAAAGCTTTTGAGCAGATTTGGGCTTGATTTCACTTCATTTGAACAGAAACACTATTTCAGCATTACTGGACTCAGAAAGCTGTAAACTGACAATCTTGATCATTGAAGTCCTAACATAAGTTTTTGTGCATATAACTTCTAACACATTAAAAACTGTCTTACAGCATTGCAGAAAACATTGTACTTAATAAGACATAAGCTTGTTTCAGTTTGGCAAGATTTGCACTGAATACTGAATGAAACAGCTTTCTCTAATAGAGAGAAAAGCTTTTGAGCAGATTTGGGCTTGATTTCACTTCATTTGAACAGAAACACTATTTCAGCATTACTGGACTCAGAAAGCTGTAAACTGACAATCTTGATCATTGCAGTCCTAACATAAGTTTTTGTGCATATAACTTCTAACACATTAAAAACTGTCTTACAGCATTGCAGAAAACATTGTACTTCATAAGGCATAAGCTTGTTTCAGTTTGGCAAGATTTGCACTGAATACTGAATGAAACAGCTTTATCTAATAGAGAGAAAAGCTTTTGAGCAGATTTGGGCTTGATTTCACTTCATTTGAACAGAAACACTATTTCAGCATTACTGGACTCAGAAAGCTGTAAACTGACAATCTTGATCATTGCAGTCCTAACATAAGTTTTTGTGCATATAACTTCTAACACATTAAAAACTGTCTTACAGCATTGCAGAAAACATTGTACTTCATAAGGCATGAGCTTGTTTCAGTTTGGCAAGATTTGCACTGAATACTGAATGAAACAGCTTTATCTAATAGAGAGAAAAGCTTTTGAGCAGATTTGGGCTTGATTTCACTTCATTTCAACAGAAACACTATTTCAGCATTACTGGACTCAGAAAGCTGTAAACTGACAATCTTGATCATTGAAGTCCTAACATAAGTTTTTGTGCATATAACTTCTAACACATTAAAAACTGTCTTACAGCATTGCAGAAAACATTGTACTTCATAAGGCATAAGCTTGTTTCAGTTTGGCAAGATTTGCACTGAATATTGAATGAAACAGCTTTCTCTAATAGAGAGAAAAGCTTTTGAGCAGATTTGGGCTTGATTTCACTTCATTTGAACAGAAACACTATTTCAACATTACTGGACTCAGAAAGCTGTAAACTGACAATCTTGATCATTGCAGTCCTAACATTAGTTTTTGTGTATATAACTTCTAACACATTAAAAACTGTCTTACAGCATTGCAGAAAACATTTTATTTCATAAGACATAAGCATGTTTCAGTTTGGCAAGATTTGCACTGAATACTGAATGAAACAGCTTTCTCTAATAGAGAGAAAAGCTTTTGAGCAGATTTGGGCTTGATTTCACTTCATTTGAACAGAAACACTATTTCAGCATTACTGGACTCAGAAAGCTGTAAACTGACAATCTTGATCATTGAAGTCCTAACATAAGTTTTTGTGCATATAACTTCTAACACATTAAAAACTGTCTTACAGCATTGCAGAAAACATTGTACTTAATAAGACATAAGCTTGTTTCAGTTTGGCAAGATTTGCACTGAATACTGAATGAAACAGCTTTCTCTAATAGAGAGAAAAGCTTTTGAGCAGATTTGGGCTTGATTTCACTTCATTTGAACAGAAACACTATTTCAGCATTACTGGACTCAGAAAGCTGTAAACTGACAATCTTGATCATTGCAGTCCTAACATAAGTTTTTGTGTATATAACTTCTAACACATTAAAAACTGTCTTACAGCATTGCAGAAATCATTGTATTTCATATGGCATAAGCATCTATCAGTTTGGCAAGATTTGCACTGAATACTGAATGAAACAGCTTTCTCTAATAGAGAGAAAAGCTTTTGAGCAGATTTGGGCTTGATTTCACTTCATTTGAACAGAAACACTATTTCAGCATTACTGGACTCAGAAAGCTGTAAACTGACAATCTTGATCATTGCAGTCCTAACATAAGTTTTTGTGCATATAACTTCTAACACATTAAAAACTGTCTTACAGCATTGCAGAAAACATTGTACTTCATAAGGCATAAGCTTGTTTCAGTTTGGCAAGATTTGCACTGAATACTGAATGAAACAGCTTTATCTAATAGAGAGAAAAGCTTTTGAGCAGATTTGGGCTTGATTTCACTTCATTTGAACAGAAACACTATTTCAGCATTACTGGACTCAGAAAGCTGTAAACTGACAATCTTGATCATTGCAGTCCTAACATAAGTTTTTGTGCATATAACTTCTAACACATTAAAAACTGTCTTACAGCATTGCAGAAAACATTGTACTTCATAAGGCATGAGCTTGTTTCAGTTTGGCAAGATTTGCACTGAATACTGAATGAAACAGCTTTATCTAATAGAGAGAAAAGCTTTTGAGCAGATTTGGGCTTGATTTCACTTCATTTCAACAGAAACACTATTTCAGCATTACTGGACTCAGAAAGCTGTAAACTGACAATCTTGATCATTGAAGTCCTAACATAAGTTTTTGTGCATATAACTTCTAACACATTAAAAACTGTCTTACAGCATTGCAGAAAACATTGTACTTCATAAGACATAAGCTTGTTTCAGTTTGGCAAGATTTGCACTGAATACTGAATGAAACAGCTTTATCTAATAGAGAGAAAAGCTTTTGAGCAGATTTGGGCTTGATTTCACTTCATTTCAACAGAAACACTATTTCAACATTACTGGACTCAGAAAGCTGTAAACTGACAATCTTGATCATTGCAGTCCTAACATTAGTTTTTGTGTATATAACTTCTAACACATTAAAAACTGTCTTACAGCATTGCAGAAAACATTTTATTTCATAAGACATAAGCATGTTTCAGTTTGGCAAGATTTGCACTGAATACTGAATGAAACAGCTTTCTCTAATAGAGAGAAAAGCTTTTGAGCAGATTTGGGCTTGATTTCACTTCATTTGAACAGAAACACTATTTCAGCATTACTGGACTCAGAAAGCTGTAAACTGACAATCTTGATCATTGAAGTCCTAACATAAGTTTTTGTGCATATAACTTCTAACACATTAAAAACTGTCTTACAGCATTGCAGAAAACATTGTACTTAATAAGACATAAGCTTGTTTCAGTTTGGCAAGATTTGCACTGAATACTGAATGAAACAGCTTTCTCTAATAGAGAGAAAAGCTTTTGAGCAGATTTGGGCTTGATTTCACTTCATTTGAACAGAAACACTATTTCAGCATTACTGGACTCAGAAAGCTGTAAACTGACAATCTTGATCATTGCAGTCCTAACATAAGTTTTTGTGCATATAACTTCTAACACATTAAAAACTGTCTTACAGCATTGCAGAAAACATTGTACTTCATAAGGCATAAGCTTGTTTCAGTTTGGCAAGATTTGCACTGAATACTGAATGAAACAGCTTTATCTAATAGAGAGAAAAGCTTTTGAGCAGATTTGGGCTTGATTTCACTTCATTTGAACAGAAACACTATTTCAGCATTACTGGACTCAGAAAGCTGTAAACTGACAATCTTGATCATTGCAGTCCTAACATAAGTTTTTGTGCATATAACTTCTAACACATTAAAAACTGTCTTACAGCATTGCAGAAAACATTGTACTTCATAAGGCATGAGCTTGTTTCAGTTTGGCAAGATTTGCACTGAATACTGAATGAAACAGCTTTATCTAATAGAGAGAAAAGCTTTTGAGCAGATTTGGGCTTGATTTCACTTCATTTGAACAGAAACACTATTTCAGCATTACTGGACTCAGAAAGCTGTAAACTGACAATCTTGATCATTGAAGTCCTAACATAAGTTTTTGTGCATATAACTTCTAACACATTAAAAACTGTCTTACAGCATTGCAGAAAACATTGTACTTCATAAGACATAAGCTTGTTTCAGTTTGGCAAGATTTGCACTGAATACTGAATGAAACAGCTTTATCTAATAGAGAGAAAAGCTTTTGAGCAGATTTGGGCTTGATTTCACTTCATTTCAACAGAAACACTATTTCAGCATTACTGGACTCAGAAAGCTGTAAACTGACAATCTTGATCATTGAAGTCCTAACATAAGTTTTTGTGCATATAACTTCTAACACATTAAAAACTGTCTTACAGCATTGCAGAAAACATTGTACTTCATAAGACATAAGCTTGTTTCAGTTTGGCAAGATTTGCACTGAATACTGAATGAAACAGCTTTATCTAATAGAGAGAAAAGCTTTTGAGCAGATTTGGGCTTGATTTCACTTCATTTCAACAGAAACACTATTTCAACATTACTGGACTCAGAAAGCTGTAAACTGACAATCTTGATCATTGCAGTCCTAACATTAGTTTTTGTGTATATAACTTCTAACACATTAAAAACTGTCTTACAGCATTGCAGAAAACATTTTATTTCATAAGACATAAGCATGTTTCAGTTTGGCAAGATTTGCACTGAATACTGAATGAAACAGCTTTCTCTAATAGAGAGAAAAGCTTTTGAGCAGATTTGGGCTTGATTTCACTTCATTTGAACAGAAACACTATTTCAGCATTACTGGACTCAGAAAGCTGTAAACTGACAATCTTGATCATTGAAGTCCTAACATAAGTTTTTGTGCATATAACTTCTAACACATTAAAAACTGTCTTACAGCATTGCAGAAAACATTGTACTTAATAAGACATAAGCTTGTTTCAGTTTGGCAAGATTTGCACTGAATACTGAATGAAACAGCTTTCTCTAATAGAGAGAAAAGCTTTTGAGCAGATTTGGGCTTGATTTCACTTCATTTGAACAGAAACACTATTTCAGCATTACTGGACTCAGAAAGCTGTAAACTGACAATCTTGATCATTGCAGTCCTAACATAAGTTTTTGTGCATATAACTTCTAACACATTAAAAACTGTCTTACAGCATTGCAGAAAACATTGTACTTCATAAGGCATAAGCTTGTTTCAGTTTGGCAAGATTTGCACTGAATACTGAATGAAACAGCTTTATCTAATAGAGAGAAAAGCTTTTGAGCAGATTTGGGCTTGATTTCACTTCATTTGAACAGAAACACTATTTCAGCATTACTGGACTCAGAAAGCTGTAAACTGACAATCTTGATCATTGCAGTCCTAACATAAGTTTTTGTGCATATAACTTCTAACACATTAAAAACTGTCTTACAGCATTGCAGAAAACATTGTACTTCATAAGGCATGAGCTTGTTTCAGTTTGGCAAGATTTGCACTGAATACTGAATGAAACAGCTTTATCTAATAGAGAGAAAAGCTTTTGAGCAGATTTGGGCTTGATTTCACTTCATTTGAACAGAAACACTATTTCAGCATTACTGGACTCAGAAAGCTGTAAACTGACAATCTTGATCATTGAAGTCCTAACATAAGTTTTTGTGCATATAACTTCTAACACATTAAAAACTGTCTTACAGCATTGCAGAAAACATTGTACTTCATAAGACATAAGCTTGTTTCAGTTTGGCAAGATTTGCACTGAATACTGAATGAAACAGCTTTATCTAATAGAGAGAAAAGCTTTTGAGCAGATTTGGGCTTGATTTCACTTCATTTCAACAGAAACACTATTTCAGCATTACTGGACTCAGAAAGCTGTAAACTGACAATCTTGATCATTGAAGTCCTAACATAAGTTTTTGTGCATATAACTTCTAACACATTAAAAACTGTCTTACAGCATTGCAGAAAACATTGTACTTCATAAGGCATAAGCTTGTTTCAGTTTGGCAAGATTTGCACTGAATATTGAATGAAACAGCTTTATCTAATAGAGAGAAAAGCTTTTGAGCAGATTTGGGCTTGATTTCACTTCATTTCAACAGAAACACTATTTCAGCATTACTGGACTCAGAAAGCTGTAAACTGACAATCTTGATCATTGAAGTCCTAACATAAGTTTTTGTGCATATAACTTCTAACACATTAAAAACTGTCTTACAGCATTGCAGAAAACATTGTACTTCATAAGACATAAGCTTGTTTCAGTTTGGCAAGATTTGCACTGAATACTGAATGAAACAGCTTTATCTAATAGAGAGAAAAGCTTTTGAGCAGATTTGGGCTTGATTTCACTTCATTTCAACAGAAACACTATATCAGCATTACTGGACTCAGAAAGCTGTAAACTGACAATCTTGATCATTGAAGTCCTAACATAAGTTTTTGTGCATATAACTTCTAACACATTAAAAACTGTCTTACAGCATTGCAGAAAACATTGTACTTCATAAGGCATAAGCTTGTTTCAGTTTGGCAAGATTTGCACTGAATATTGAATGAAACAGCTTTCTCTAATAGAGAGAAAAGCTTTTGAGCAGATTTGGGCTTGATTTCACTTCATTTGAACAAAAACACTATTTCAACATTACTGGACTCAGAAAGCTGTAAACTGACAATCTTGATCATTGCAGTCCTAACATTAGTTTTTGTGCATATAACTTCTAACACATTAAAAACTGTCTTACAGCATTGCAGAAAACATTGTACTTCATAAGGCATAAGCTTGTTTCAGTTTGGCAAGATTTGCACTGAATATTGAATGAAACACCTTTCTCTAATAGAGAAAAAAGCTTTTGAGCAGATTTGGGCTTGATTTCACTTCATTTGAACAGAAACACTATTTCAACATTACTGGACTCAGAAAGCTGTAAACTGACAATCTTGATCATTGCAGTCCTAACATTAGTTTTTGTGTATATAACTTCTAACACATTAAAAACTGTCTTACAGCATTGCAGAAAACATTGTACTTCATAAGGCATAAGCTTGTTTCAGTTTGGCAAGATTTGCACTGAATACTGAATGAAACAGCTTTCTCTAATAGAGAGAAAAGCTTTTGAGCAGATTTGGGCTTGATTTCACTTCATTTGAACAGAAACACTATTTCAGCATTACTGGACTCAGAAAGCTGTAAACTGACAATCTTGATCATTGAAGTCCTAACATAAGTTTTTGTGCATATAACTTCTAACACATTAAAAACTGTCTTACAGCATTGCAGAAAACATTGTACTTAATAAGACATAAGCTTGTTTCAGTTTGGCAAGATTTGCACTGAATACTGAATGAAACAGCTTTCTCTAATAGAGAGAAAAGCTTTTGAGCAGATTTGGGCTTGATTTCACTTCATTTGAACAGAAACACTATTTCAGCATTACTGGACTCAGAAAGCTGTAAACTGACAATCTTGATCATTGCAGTCCTAACATAAGTTTTTGTGCATATAACTTCTAACACATTAAAAACTGTCTTACAGCATTGCAGAAAACATTGTACTTCATAAGGCATAAGCTTGTTTCAGTTTGGCAAGATTTGCACTGAATACTGAATGAAACAGCTTTATCTAATAGAGAGAAAAGCTTTTGAGCAGATTTGGGCTTGATTTCACTTCATTTGAACAGAAACACTATTTCAGCATTACTGGACTCAGAAAGCTGTAAACTGACAATCTTGATCATTGCAGTCCTAACATAAGTTTTTGTGCATATAACTTCTAACACATTAAAAACTGTCTTACAGCATTGCAGAAAACATTGTACTTCATAAGGCATGAGCTTGTTTCAGTTTGGCAAGATTTGCACTGAATACTGAATGAAACAGCTTTATCTAATAGAGAGAAAAGCTTTTGAGCAGATTTGGGCTTGATTTCACTTCATTTCAACAGAAACACTATTTCAGCATTACTGGACTCAGAAAGCTGTAAACTGACAATCTTGATCATTGAAGTCCTAACATAAGTTTTTGTGCATATAACTTCTAACACATTAAAAACTGTCTTACAGCATTGCAGAAAACATTGTACTTCATAAGGCATAAGCTTGTTTCAGTTTGGCAAGATTTGCACTGAATATTGAATGAAACAGCTTTCTCTAATAGAGAGAAAAGCTTTTGAGCAGATTTGGGCTTGATTTCACTTCATTTGAACAGAAACACTATTTCAACATTACTGGACTCAGAAAGCTGTAAACTGACAATCTTGATCATTGCAGTCCTAACATTAGTTTTTGTGTATATAACTTCTAACACATTAAAAACTGTCTTACAGCATTGCAGAAAACATTTTATTTCATAAGACATAAGCATGTTTCAGTTTGGCAAGATTTGCACTGAATACTGAATGAAACAGCTTTCTCTAATAGAGAGAAAAGCTTTTGAGCAGATTTGGGCTTGATTTCACTTCATTTGAACAGAAACACTATTTCAGCATTACTGGACTCAGAAAGCTGTAAACTGACAATCTTGATCATTGAAGTCCTAACATTAGTTTTTGTGCATATAACTTCTAACACATTAAAAACTGTCTTACAGCATTGCAGAAAACATTGTACTTCATAAGGCATAAGCTTGTTTCAGTTTGGCAAGATTTGCACTGAATATTGAATGAAACACCTTTCTCTAATAGAGAAAAAAGCTTTTGAGCAGATTTGGGCTTGATTTCACTTCATTTGAACAGAAACACTATTTCAACATTACTGGACTCAGAAAGCTGTAAACTGACAATCTTGATCATTGCAGTCCTAACATTAGTTTTTGTGTATATAACTTCTAACACATTAAAAACTGTCTTACAGCATTGCAGAAAACATTGTACTTCATAAGGCATAAGCTTGTTTCAGTTTGGCAAGATTTGCACTGAATACTGAATGAAACAGCTTTATCTAATAGAGAGAAAAGCTTTTGAGCAGATTTGGGCTTGATTTCACTTCATTTGAACAGAAACACTATTTCAACATTACTGGACTCAGAAAGCTGTAAACTGACAATCTTGATCATTGCAGTCCTAACATAAGTTTTTGTGCATATAACTTCTAACACATTAAAAACTGTCTTACAGCATTGCAGAAAACATTGTACTTCATAAGGCATAAGCTTGTTTCAGTTTGGCAAGATTTGCACTGAATACTGATTGAAACAGCTTTATCTAATAGAGAGAAAAGCTTTTGAGCAGATTTGGGCTTGATTTCACTTCATTTCAACAGAAACACTATTTCAGCATTACTGGACTCAGAAAGCTGTAAACTGACAATCTTGATCATTGAAGTCCTAACATAAGTTTTTGTGCATATAACTTCTAACACATTAAAAACTGTCTTACAGCATTGCAGAAAACATTGTACTTCATAAGACAAAAGCTTGTTTCAGTTTGGCAAGATTTGCACTGAATACTGAATGAAACAGCTTTATCTAATAGAGAGAAAAGCTTTTGAGCAGATTTGGGCTTGATTTCACTTCATTTCAACAGAAACACTATTTCAGCATTACTGGACTCAGAAAGCTGTAAACTGACAATCTTGATCATTGAAGTCCTAACATAAGTTTTTGTGCATATAACTTCTAACACATTAAAAACTGTCTTACAGCATTGCAGAAAACATTGTACTTCATAAGGCATAAGCTTGTTTCAGTATGGCAAGATTTGCACTGAATATTGAATGAAACAGCTTTATCTAATAGAGAGAAAAGCTTTTGAGCAGATTTGGGCTTGATTTCACTTCATTTCAACAGAAACACTATTTCAGCATTACTGGACTCAGAAAGCTGTAAACTGACAATCTTGATCATTGAAGTCCTAACATAAGTTTTTGTGCATATAACTTCTAACACATTAAAAACTGTCTTACAGCATTGCAGAAAACATTGTACTTCATAAGACATAAGCTTGTTTCAGTTTGGCAAGATTTGCACTGAATACTGAATGAAACAGCTTTATCTAATAGAGAGAAAAGCTTTTGAGCAGATTTGGGCTTGATTTCACTTCATTTCAACAGAAACACTATTTCAGAATTACTGGACTCAGAAAGCTGTAAACTGACAATCTTGATCATTGAAGTCCTAACATAAGTTTTTGTGCATATAACTTCTAACACATTAAAAACTGTCTTACAGCATTGCAGAAAACATTGTACTTCATAAGGCATAAGCTTGTTTCAGTTTGGCAAGATTTGCACTGAATATTGAATGAAACAGCTTTCTCTAATAGAGAGAAAAGCTTTTGAGCAGATTTGGGCTTGATTTCACTTCATTTGAACAGAAACACTATTTCAACATTACTGGACTCAGAAAGCTGTAAACTGACAATCTTGATCATTGCAGTCCTAACATTAGTTTTTGTGCATATAACTTCTAACACATTAAAAACTGTCTTACAGCATTGCAGAAAACATTGTACTTCATAAGGCATAAGCTTGTTTCAGTTTGGCAAGATTTGCACTGAATATTGAATGAAACAGCTTTCTCTAATAGAGAGAAAAGCTTTTGAGCAGATTTGGGCTTGATTTCACTTCATTTGAACAGAAACACTATTTCAACATTACTGGACTCAGAAAGCTGTAAACTGACAATCTTGATCATTGCAGTCCTAACATTAGTTTTTGTGTATATAACTTCTAACACATTAAAAACTGTCTTACAGCATTGCAGAAAACATTTTATTTCATAAGACATAAGCATGTTTCAGTTTGGCAAGATTTGCACTGAATACTGAATGAAACAGCTTTCTCTAATAGAGAGAAAAGCTTTTGAGCAGATTTGGGCTTGATTTCACTTCATTTGAACAGAAACACTATTTCAGCATTACTGGACTCAGAAAGCTGTAAACTGACAATCTTGATCATTGAAGTCCTAACATAAGTTTTTGTGCATATAACTTCTAACACATTAAAAACTGTCTTACAGCATTGCAGAAAACATTGTACTTAATAAGACATAAGCTTGTTTCAGTTTGGCAAGATTTGCACTGAATACTGAATGAAACAGCTTTCTCTAATAGAGAGAAAAGCTTTTGAGCAGATTTGGGCTTGATTTCACTTCATTTGAACAGAAACACTATTTCAGCATTACTGGACTCAGAAAGCTGTAAACTGACAATCTTGATCATTGCAGTCCTAACATAAGTTTTTGTGCATATAACTTCTAACACATTAAAAACTGTCTTACAGCATTGCAGAAAACATTGTACTTCATAAAGCATAAGCTTGTTTCAGTTTGGCAAGATTTGCACTGAATACTGAATGAAACAGCTTTATCTAATAGAGAGAAAAGCTTTTGAGCAGATTTGGGCTTGATTTCACTTCATTTGAACAGAAACACTATTTCAGCATTACTGGACTCAGAAAGCTGTAAACTGACAATCTTGATCATTGCAGTCCTAACATAAGTTTTTGTGCATATAACTTCTAACACATTAAAAACTGTCTTACAGCATTGCAGAAAACATTGTACTTCATAAGGCATGAGCTTGTTTCAGTTTGGCAAGATTTGCACTGAATACTGAATGAAACAGCTTTATCTAATAGAGAGAAAAGCTTTTGAGCAGATTTGGGCTTGATTTCACTTCATTTCAACAGAAACACTATTTCAGCATTACTGGACTCAGAAAGCTGTAAACTGACAATCTTGATCATTGAAGTCCTAACATAAGTTTTTGTGCATATAACTTCTAACACATTAAAAACTGTCTTACAGCATTGCAGAAAACATTGTACTTCATAAGACATAAGCTTGTTTCAGTTTGGCAAGATTTGCACTGAATACTGAATGAAACAGCTTTATCTAATAGAGAGAAAAGCTTTTGAGCAGATTTGGGCTTGATTTCACTTCATTTCAACAGAAACACTATTTCAGCATTACTGGACTCAGAAAGCTGTAAACTGACAATCTTGATCATTGAAGTCCTAACATAAGTTTTTGTGCATATAACTTCTAACACATTAAAAACTGTCTTACAGCATTGCAGAAAACATTGTACTTCATAAGGCATAAGCTTGTTTCAGTTTGGCAAGATTTGCACTGAATATTGAATGAAACAGCTTTATCTAATAGAGAGAAAAGCTTTTGAGCAGATTTGGGCTTGATTTCACTTCATTTCAACAGAAACACTATTTCAGCATTACTGGACTCAGAAAGCTGTAAACTGACAATCTTGATCATTGAAGTCCTAACATAAGTTTTTGTGCATATAACTTCTAACACATTAAAAACTGTCTTACAGCATTGCAGAAAACATTGTACTTCATAAGACATAAGCTTGTTTCAGTTTGGCAAGATTTGCACTGAATACTGAATGAAACAGCTTTATCTAATAGAGAGAAAAGCTTTTGAGCAGATTTGGGCTTGATTTCACTTCATTTCAACAGAAACACTATATCAGCATTACTGGACTCAGAAAGCTGTAAACTGACAATCTTGATCATTGAAGTCCTAACATAAGTTTTTGTGCATATAACTTCTAACACATTAAAAACTGTCTTACAGCATTGCAGAAAACATTGTACTTCATAAGGCATAAGCTTGTTTCAGTTTGGCAAGATTTGCACTGAATATTGAATGAAACAGCTTTCTCTAATAGAGAGAAAAGCTTTTGAGCAGATTTGGGCTTGATTTCACTTCATTTGAACAAAAACACTATTTCAACATTACTGGACTCAGAAAGCTGTAAACTGACAATCTTGATCATTGCAGTCCTAACATTAGTTTTTGTGCATATAACTTCTAACACATTAAAAACTGTCTTACAGCATTGCAGAAAACATTGTACTTCATAAGGCATAAGCTTGTTTCAGTTTGGCAAGATTTGCACTGAATATTGAATGAAACACCTTTCTCTAATAGAGAAAAAAGCTTTTGAGCAGATTTGGGCTTGATTTCACTTCATTTGAACAGAAACACTATTTCAACATTACTGGACTCAGAAAGCTGTAAACTGACAATCTTGATCATTGCAGTCCTAACATTAGTTTTTGTGTATATAACTTCTAACACATTAAAAACTGTCTTACAGCATTGCAGAAAACATTGTACTTCATAAGGCATAAGCTTGTTTCAGTTTGGCAAGATTTGCACTGAATATTGAATGAAACAGCTTTATCTAATAGAGAGAAAAGCTTTTGAGCAGATTTGGGCTTGATTTCACTTCATTTGAACAGAAACACTATTTCAACATTACTGGACTCAGAAAGCTGTAAACTGACAATCTTGATCATTGCAGTCCTAACATAAGTTTTTGTGCATATAACTTCTAACACATTAAAAACTGTCTTACAGCATTGCAGAAAACATTGTACTTCATAAGGCATAAGCTTGTTTCAGTTTGGCAAGATTTGCACTGAATACTGATTGAAACAGCTTTATCTAATAGAGAGAAAAGCTTTTGAGCAGATTTGGGCTTGATTTCACTTCATTTCAACAGAAACACTATTTCAGCATTACTGGACTCAGAAAGCTGTAAACTGACAATCTTGATCATTGAAGTCCTAACATAAGTTTTTGTGCATATAACTTCTAACACATTAAAAACTGTCTTACAGCATTGCAGAAAACATTGTACTTCATAAGACAAAAGCTTGTTTCAGTTTGGCAAGATTTGCACTGAATACTGAATGAAACAGCTTTATCTAATAGAGAGAAAAGCTTTTGAGCAGATTTGGGCTTGATTTCACTTCATTTCAACAGAAACACTATTTCAGCATTACTGGACTCAGAAAGCTGTAAACTGACAATCTTGATCATTGAAGTCCTAACATAAGTTTTTGTGCATATAACTTCTAACACATTAAAAACTGTCTTACAGCATTGCAGAAAACATTGTACTTCATAAGGCATAAGCTTGTTTCAGTATGGCAAGATTTGCACTGAATATTGAATGAAACAGCTTTATCTAATAGAGAGAAAAGCTTTTGAGCAGATTTGGGCTTGATTTCACTTCATTTCAACAGAAACACTATTTCAGCATTACTGGACTCAGAAAGCTGTAAACTGACAATCTTGATCATTGAAGTCCTAACATAAGTTTTTGTGCATATAACTTCTAACACATTAAAAACTGTCTTACAGCATTGCAGAAAACATTGTACTTCATAAGACATAAGCTTGTTTCAGTTTGGCAAGATTTGCACTGAATACTGAATGAAACAGCTTTATCTAATAGAGAGAAAAGCTTTTGAGCAGATTTGGGCTTGATTTCACTTCATTTCAACAGAAACACTATTTCAGCATTACTGGACTCAGAAAGCTGTAAACTGACAATCTTGATCATTGAAGTCCTAACATAAGTTTTTGTGCATATAACTTCTAACACATTAAAAACTGTCTTACAGCATTGCAGAAAACATTGTACTTCATAAGGCATAAGCTTGTTTCAGTTTGGCAAGATTTGCACTGAATATTGAATGAAACAGCTTTCTCTAATAGAGAGAAAAGCTTTTGAGCAGATTTGGGCTTGATTTCACTTCATTTGAACAGAAACACTATTTCAACATTACTGGACTCAGAAAGCTGTAAACTGACAATCTTGATCATTGCAGTCCTAACATTAGTTTTTGTGCATATAACTTCTAACACATTAAAAACTGTCTTACAGCATTGCAGAAAACATTGTACTTCATAAGGCATAAGCTTGTTTCAGTTTGGCAAGATTTGCACTGAATATTGAATGAAACAGCTTTCTCTAATAGAGAGAAAAGCTTTTGAGCAGATTTGGGCTTGATTTCACTTCATTTGAACAGAAACACTATTTCAACATTACTGGACTCAGAAAGCTGTAAACTGACAATCTTGATCATTGCAGTCCTAACATTAGTTTTTGTGTATATAACTTCTAACACATTAAAAACTGTCTTACAGCATTGCAGAAAACATTTTATTTCATAAGACATAAGCATGTTTCAGTTTGGCAAGATTTGCACTGAATACTGAATGAAACAGCTTTCTCTAATAGAGAGAAAAGCTTTTGAGCAGATTTGGGCTTGATTTCACTTCATTTGAACAGAAACACTATTTCAGCATTACTGGACTCAGAAAGCTGTAAACTGACAATCTTGATCATTGAAGTCCTAACATAAGTTTTTGTGCATATAACTTCTAACACATTAAAAACTGTCTTACAGCATTGCAGAAAACATTGTACTTCATAAGGCATAAGCTTGTTTCAGTTTGGCAAGATTTGCACTGAATACTGAATGAAACAGCTTTATCTAATAGAGAGAAAAGCTTTTGAGCAGATTTGGGCTTGATTTCACTTCATTTCAACAGAAACACTATTTCAGCATTACTGGACTCAGAAAGCTGTAAACTGACAATCTTGATCATTGAAGTCCTAACATAAGTTTTTGTGCATATAACTTCTAACACATTAAAAACTGTCTTACAGCATTGCAGAAAACATTGTACTTAATAAGACATAAGCTTGTTTCAGTTTGGCAAGATTTGCACTGAATACTGAATGAAACAGCTTTATCTAATAGAGAGAAAAGCTTTTGAGCAGATTTGGGCTTGATTTCACTTCATTTGAACAGAAACACTATTTCAGCATTACTGGACTCAGAAAGCTGTAAACTGACAATCTTGATCATTGAAGTCCTAACATAAGTTTTTGTGTATATAACTTCTAACACATTAAAAACTGTCTTACAGCATTGCAGAAAACATTGTACTTCATAAGGCATAAGCTTGTTTCAGTTTGGCAAGATTTGCACTGAATATTGAATGAAACAGCTTTCTCTAATAGAGAGAAAAGCTTTTGAGCAGATTTGGGCTTGATTTCACTTAATTTGAACAGAAACACTATTTCAGCATTACTGGACTCAGAAAGCTGTAAACTGACAATCTTGATCATTGCAGTCCTAACATAAGTTTTTGTGCATATAACTTCTAACACATTAAAAACTGTCTTACAGCATTGCAGAAAACATTGTACTTCATAAGGCATGAGCTTGTTTCAGTTTGGCAAGATTTGCACTGAATATTGAATGAAACAGCTTTCTCTAATAGAGAGAAAAGCTTTTGAGCAGATTTGGGCTTGATTTCACTTCATTTGAACAGAAACACTATTTCAACATTACTGGACTCAGAAAGCTGTAAACTGACAATCTTGATAATTGCAGTCCTAACATAAGTTTTTGTGCATATAACTTCTAACACATTAAAAACTGTCTTACAGCATTGCAGAAAACATTGTACTTCATAAGGCATAAGCTTGTTTCAGTTTGGCAAGATTTGCACTGAATATTGAATGAAACAGCTTTCTCTAATAGAGAGAAAAGCTTTTGAGCAGATTTGGGCTTGATTTCACTTCATTTGAACAGAAACACTATTTCAACATTACTGGACTCAGAAAGCTGTAAACTGACAATCTTGATCATTGCAGTCCTAACATTAGTTTTTGTGTATATAACTTC
The DNA here is from genome assembly GCF_023724105.1 of Carassius gibelio. Lineage (NCBI taxonomy): Eukaryota > Metazoa > Chordata > Actinopteri > Cypriniformes > Cyprinidae > Carassius > Carassius gibelio. The sequence goes on from NC_068372.1 coordinate 1,924,509, forward strand.
TAACACATTAAAAACTGTCTTACAGCATTGCAGAAAACATTTTATTTCATAAGACATAAGCATGTTTCAGTTTGGCAAGATTTGCACTGAATACTGAATGAAACAGCTTTCTCTAATAGAGAGAAAAGCTTTTGAGCAGATTTGGGCTTGATTTCACTTCATTTGAACAGAAACACTATTTCAGCATTACTGGACTCAGAAAGCTGTAAACTGACAATCTTGATCATTGAAGTCCTAACATTAGTTTTTGTGCATATAACTTCTAACACATTAAAAACTGTCTTACAGCATTGCAGAAAACATTGTACTTCATAAGGCATAAGCTTGTTTCAGTTTGGCAAGATTTGCACTGAATATTGAATGAAACACCTTTCTCTAATAGAGAAAAAAGCTTTTGAGCAGATTTGGGCTTGATTTCACTTCATTTGAACAGAAACACTATTTCAACATTACTGGACTCAGAAAGCTGTAAACTGACAATCTTGATCATTGCAGTCCTAACATTAGTTTTTGTGTATATAACTTCTAACACATTAAAAACTGTCTTACAGCATTGCAGAAAACATTGTACTTCATAAGGCATAAGCTTGTTTCAGTTTGGCAAGATTTGCACTGAATATTGAATGAAACAGCTTTATCTAATAGAGAGAAAAGCTTTTGAGCAGATTTGGGCTTGATTTCACTTCATTTGAACAGAAACACTATTTCAACATTACTGGACTCAGAAAGCTGTAAACTGACAATCTTGATCATTGCAGTCCTAACATAAGTTTTTGTGCATATAACTTCTAACACATTAAAAACTGTCTTACAGCATTGCAGAAAACATTGTACTTCATAAGGCATAAGCTTGTTTCAGTTTGGCAAGATTTGCACTGAATACTGATTGAAACAGCTTTATCTAATAGAGAGAAAAGCTTTTGAGCAGATTTGGGCTTGATTTCACTTCATTTCAACAGAAACACAATTTCAGCATTACTGGACTCAGAAAGCTGTAAACTGACAATCTTGATCATTGAAGTCCTAACATAAGTTTTTGTGCATATAACTTCTAACACATTAAAAACTGTCTTACAGCATTGCAGAAAACATTGTACTTCATAAGACAAAAGCTTGTTTCAGTTTGGCAAGATTTGCACTGAATACTGAATGAAACAGCTTTATCTAATAGAGAGAAAAGCTTTTGAGCAGATTTGGGCTTGATTTCACTTCATTTCAACAGAAACACTATTTCAGCATTACTGGACTCAGAAAGCTGTAAACTGACAATCTTGATCATTGAAGTCCTAACATAAGTTTTTGTGCATATAACTTCTAACACATTAAAAACTGTCTTACAGCATTGCAGAAAACATTGTACTTCATAAGGCATAAGCTTGTTTCAGTATGGCAAGATTTGCACTGAATATTGAATGAAACAGCTTTATCTAATAGAGAGAAAAGCTTTTGAGCAGATTTGGGCTTGATTTCACTTCATTTCAACAGAAACACTATTTCAGCATTACTGGACTCAGAAAGCTGTAAACTGACAATCTTGATCATTGAAGTCCTAACATAAGTTTTTGTGCATATAACTTCTAACACATTAAAAACTGTCTTACAGCATTGCAGAAAACATTGTACTTCATAAGACATAAGCTTGTTTCAGTTTGGCAAGATTTGCACTGAATACTGAATGAAACAGCTTTATCTAATAGAGAGAAAAGCTTTTGAGCAGATTTGGGCTTGATTTCACTTCATTTCAACAGAAACACTATTTCAGCATTACTGGACTCAGAAAGCTGTAAACTGACAATCTTGATCATTGAAGTCCTAACATAAGTTTTTGTGCATATAACTTCTAACACATTAAAAACTGTCTTACAGCATTGCAGAAAACATTGTACTTCATAAGGCATAAGCTTGTTTCAGTTTGGCAAGATTTGCACTGAATATTGAATGAAACAGCTTTCTCTAATAGAGAGAAAAGCTTTTGAGCAGATTTGGGCTTGATTTCACTTCATTTGAACAGAAACACTATTTCAACATTACTGGACTCAGAAAGCTGTAAACTGACAATCTTGATCATTGCAGTCCTAACATTAGTTTTTGTGCATATAACTTCTAACACATTAAAAACTGTCTTACAGCATTGCAGAAAACATTGTACTTCATAAGGCATAAGCTTGTTTCAGTTTGGCAAGATTTGCACTGAATATTGAATGAAACAGCTTTCTCTAATAGAGAGAAAAGCTTTTGAGCAGATTTGGGCTTGATTTCACTTCATTTGAACAGAAACACTATTTCAACATTACTGGACTCAGAAAGCTGTAAACTGACAATCTTGATCATTGCAGTCCTAACATTAGTTTTTGTGTATATAACTTCTAACACATTAAAAACTGTCTTACAGCATTGCAGAAAACATTTTATTTCATAAGACATAAGCATGTTTCAGTTTGGCAAGATTTGCACTGAATACTGAATGAAACAGCTTTCTCTAATAGAGAGAAAAGCTTTTGAGCAGATTTGGGCTTGATTTCACTTCATTTGAACAGAAACACTATTTCAGCATTACTGGACTCAGAAAGCTGTAAACTGACAATCTTGATCATTGAAGTCCTAACATAAGTTTTTGTGCATATAACTTCTAACACATTAAAAACTGTCTTACAGCATTGCAGAAAACATTGTACTTCACAAGGCATAAGCTTGTTTCAGTTTGGCAAGATTTGCACTGAATACTGAATGAAACAGCTTTATCTAATAGAGAGAAAAGCTTTTGAGCAGATTTGGGCTTGATTTCACTTCATTTCGACAGAAACACTATTTCAGCATTACTGGACTCAGAAAGCTGTAAACTGACAATCTTGATCATTGAAGTCCTAACATAAGTTTTTGTGCATATAACTTCTAACACATTAAAAACTGTCTTACAGCATTGCAGAAAACATTGTACTTAATAAGACATAAGCTTGTTTCAGTTTGGCAAGATTTGCACTGAATACTGAAAAAAAAAACAGCTTTATCTAATAGAGAGAAAAGCTTTTGAGCAGATTTGGGCTTGATTTCACTTCATTTGAACAGAAACACTATTTCAGCATTACTGGACTCAGAAAGCTGTAAACTGACAATCTTGATCATTGAAGTCCTAACATAAGTTTTTGTGTATATAACTTCTAACACATTAAAAACTGTCTTACAGCATTGCAGAAAACATTGTACTTCATAAGGCATAAGCTTGTTTCAGTTTGGCAAGATTTGCACTGAATATTGAATGAAACAGCTTTCTCTAATAGAGAGAAAAGCTTTTGAGCAGATTTGGGCTTGATTTCACTTAATTTTAACAGAAACACTATTTCAGCATTACTGGACTCAGAAAGCTGTAAACTGACAATCTTGATCATTGCAGTCCTAACATAAGTTTTTGTGCATATAACTTCTAACACATTAAAAACTGTCTTACAGCATTGCAGAAAACATTGTACTTCATAAGGCATGAGCTTGTTTCAGTTTGGCAAGATTTGCACTGAATATTGAATGAAACAGCTTTCTCTAATAGAGAGAAAAGCTTTTGAGCAGATTTGGGCTTGATTTCACTTCATTTGAACAGAAACACTATTTCAACATTACTGGACTCAGAAAGCTGTAAACTGACAATCTTGATAATTGCAGTCCTAACATAAGTTTTTGTGCATATAACTTCTAACACATTAAAAACTGTCTTACAGCATTGCAGAAAACATTGTACTTCATAAGGCATAAGCTTGTTTCAGTTTGGCAAGATTTGCACTGAATATTGAATGAAACAGCTTTCTCTAATAGAGAGAAAAGCTTTTGAGCAGATTTGGGCTTGATTTCACTTCATTTGAACAGAAACACTATTTCAACATTACTGGACTCAGAAAGCTGTAAACTGACAATCTTGATCATTGCAGTCCTAACATTAGTTTTTGTGCATATAACTTCTAACACATTAAAAACTGTCTTACAGCATTGCAGAAAACATTGTACTTCATAAGGCATAAGCTTGTTTCAGTTTGGCAAGATTTGCACTGAATATTGAATGAAACAGCTTTCTCTAATAGAGAGAAAAGCTTTTGAGCAGATTTGGGCTTGATTTCACTTCATTTGAACAGAAACACTATTTCAACATTACTGGACTCAGAAAGCTGTAAACTGACAATCTTGATCATTGCAGTCCTAACATTAGTTTTTGTGTATATAACTTCTAACACATTAAAAACTGTCTTACAGCATTGCAGAAAACATTTTATTTCATAAGACATAAGCAAGTTTCAGTTTGGCAAGATTTGCACTGAATACTGAATGAAACAGCTTTCTCTAATAGAGAGAAAAGCTTTTGAGCAGATTTGGGCTTGATTTCACTTCATTTGAACAGAAACACTATTTCAGCATTACTGGACTCAGAAAGCTGTAAACTGACAATCTTGATCATTGAAGTCCTAACATAAGTTTTTGTGCATATAACTTCTAACACATTAAAAACTGTCTTACAGCATTGCAGAAAACATTGTACTTCATAAGGCATAAGCTTGTTTCAGTTTGGCAAGATTTGCACTGAATACTGAATGAAACAGCTTTATCTAATAGAGAGAAAAGCTTTTGAGCAGATTTGGGCTTGATTTCACTTAATTTCAACAGAAACACTATTTCAGCATTACTGGACTCAGAAAGCTGTAAACTGACAATCTTGATCATTGAAGTCCTAACATAAGTTTTTGTGCATATAACTTCTAACACATTAAAAACTGTCTTACAGCATTGCAGAAAACATTGTACTTCATAAGGCATAAGCTTGTTTCAGTTTGGCAAGATTTGCACTGAATATTGAATGAAACAGCTTTCTCTAATAGAGAGAAAAGCTTTTGAGCAGATTTGGGCTTGATTTCACTTCATTTCAACAGAAACACTATTTCAGCATTACTGGACTCAGAAAGCTGTAAACTGACAATCTTGATCATTGAAGTCCTAACATAAGTTTTTGTGCATATAACTTCTAACACATTAAAAACTGTCTTACAGCATTGCAGAAAACATTGTACTTCATAAGACATAAGCATGTTTCAGTTTGGCAAGATTTCCACTGAATACTGAATGAAACAGCTTTCTCTAATAGAGAGAAAAGCTTTTGAGCAGATTTGGGCTTGATTTCACTTCATTTGAACAGAAACACTATTTCAGCATTACTGGACTCAGAAAGCTGTAAACTGACAATCTTGATCATTGAAGTCCTAACATAAGTTTTTGTGTATATAACTTCTAACACATTAAAAACTGTCTTACAGCATTGCAGAAATCATTGTATTTCATATGGCATAAGCATCTATCAGTTTGGCAAGATTTGCACTGAATACTGAATGAAACCGCATTCTCTATTAGAGAGACAAGCTTTTGAGCAGATTTGGGCTTGATTTCACTTCATTTGAACAGAAACACTATTTCAACATTACTGGACTCAGAAAGCTGTAAACTGACAATCTTGATCATTGCAGTCCTAACATTAGTTTTTGTGTATATAACTTCTAACACATTAAAAACTGTCTTACAGCATTGCAGAAAACATTTTATTTCATAAGACATAAGCAAGTTTCAGTTTGGCAAGATTTGCACTGAATACTGAATGAAACAGCTTTCTCTAATAGAGAGAAAAGCTTTTGAGCAGATTTGGGCTTGATTTCACTTCATTTGAACAGAAACACTATTTCAGCATTACTGGACTCAGAAAGCTGTAAACTGACAATCTTGATCATTGAAGTCCTAACATAAGTTTTTGTGCATATAACTTCTAACACATTAAAAACTGTCTTACAGCATTGCAGAAAACATTGTACTTCATAAGGCATAAGCTTGTTTCAGTTTGGCAAGATTTGCACTGAATACTGAATGAAACAGCTTTATCTAATAGAGAGAAAAGCTTTTGAGCAGATTTGGGCTTGATTTCACTTCATTTCAACAGAAACACTATTTCAGCATTACTGGACTCAGAAAGCTGTAAACTGACAATCTTGATCATTGAAGTCCTAACATAAGTTTTTGTGCATATAACTTCTAACACATTAAAAACTGTCTTACAGCATTGCAGAAAACATTGTACTTCATAAGGCATAAGCTTGTTTCAGTTTGGCAAGATTTGCACTGAATATTGAATGAAACAGCTTTCTCTAATAGAAAGAAAAGCTTTTGAGCAGATTTGGGCTTGATTTCACTTCATTTGAACAGAAACACTATTTCAGCATTACTGGACTCAGAAAGCTGTAAACTGACAATCTTGATCATTGCAGTCCTAACATAAGTTTTTGTGCATATAACTTCTAACACATTAAAAACTGTCTTACAGCATTGCAGAAAACATTGTACTTCATAAGGCATAAGCTTGTTTCAGTTTGGCAAGATTTGCACTGAATACTGAATGAAACAGCTTTATCTAATAGAGAGAAAAGCTTTTGAGCAGATTTGGGCTTGATTTCACTTCATTTCAACAGAAACACTATTTCAGCATTACTGGACTCAGAAAGCTGTAAACTGACAATCTTGATCATTGAAGTCCTAAAATAAGTTTTTGTGCATATAACTTCTAACACATTAAAAACTGTCTTACAGCATTGCAGAAAACATTGTACTTCATAAGACATAAGCTTGTTTCAGTTTGGCAAGATTTGCACTGAATACTGAATGAAACAGCTTTATCTAATAGAGAGAAAAGCTTTTGAGCAGATTTGGGCTTGATTTCACTTCATTTCAACAGAAACACTATTTCAGCATTACTGGACTCAGAAAGCTGTAAACTGACAATCTTGATCATTGAAGTCCTAACATAAGTTTTTGTGCATATAACTTCTAACACATTAAAAACTGTCTTACAGCATTGCAGAAAACATTGTACTTCATAAGACATAAGCATGTTTCAGTTTGGCAAGATTTGCACTGAATACTGAATGAAACAGCTTTCTCTAATAGAGAGAAAAGCTTTTGAGCAGATTTGGGCTTGATTTCACTTCATTTGAACAGAAACACTATTTCAGCATTACTGGACTCAGAAAGCTGTAAACTGACAATCTTGATCATTGAAGTCCTAACATAAGTTTTTGTGTATATAACTTCTAACACATTAAAAACTGTCTTACAGCATTGCAGAAATCATTGTATTTCATATGGCATAAGCATCTATCAGTTTGGCAAGATTTGCACTGAATACTGAATGAAACCGCATTCTCTATTAGAGAGAAAAGCTTTTGAGCAGATTTGGGCTTGATTTCACTTCATTTGAACAGAAACACTATTTCAGCATTACTGGACTCAGAAAGCTGTAAACTGACAATCTTGATCATTGAAGTCCTAACATAAGTTTTTGTGCATATAACTTCTAACACATTAAAAACTGTCTTACAGCATTGCAGAAAACATTTTATTTCATAAGACATAAGCAAGTTTCAGTTTGGCAAGATTTGCACTGAATACTGAATGAAACAGCTTTCTCTAATAGAGAGAAAAGCTTTTGAGCAGATTTGGGCTTGATTTCACTTCATTTGAACAGAAACACTATTTCAGCATTACTGGACTCAGAAAGCTGTAAACTGACAATCTTGATCATTGAAGTCCTAACATAAGTTTTTGTGCATATAACTTCTAACACAATAAAAACTGTCTTACAGCATTGCAGAAAACATTGTACTTCATAAGGCATAAGCTTGTTTCAGTTTGGCAAGATTTGCACTGAATATTGAATGAAACAGCTTTCTCTAATAGAGAGAAAAGCTTTTGAGCAGATTTGGGCTTGATTTCACTTCATTTCAACAGAAACACTATTTCAGCATTACTGGACTCAGAAAGCTGTAAACTGACAATCTTGATCATTGAAGTCCTAACATAAGTTTTTGTGCATATAACTTCTAACACATTAAAAACTGTCTTACAGCATTGCAGAAAACATTGTACTTCATAAGACATAAGCATGTTTCAGTTTGGCAAGATTTGCACTGAATACTGAATGAAACAGCTTTCTCTAATAGAGAGAAAAGCTTTTGAGCAGATTTGGGCTTGATTTCACTTCATTTGAACAGAAACACTATTTCAGCATTACTGGACTCAGAAAGCTGTAAACTGACAATCTTGATCATTGAAGTCCTAACATAAGTTTTTGTGTATATAACTTCTAACACATTAAAAACTGTCTTACAGCATTGCAGAAATCATTGTATTTCATATGGCATAAGCATCTATCAGTTTGGCAAGATTTGCACTGAATACTGAATGAAACCGCATTCTCTATTAGAGAGACAAGCTTTTGAGCAGATTTGGGCTTGATTTCACTTCATTTGAACAGAAACACTATTTCAACATTACTGGACTCAGAAAGCTGTAAACTGACAATCTTGATCATTGCAGTCCTAACATTAGTTTTTGTGTATATAACTTCTAACACATTAAAAACTGTCTTACAGCATTGCAGAAAACATTTTATTTCATAAGACATAAGCAAGTTTCAGTTTGGCAAGATTTGCACTGAATACTGAATGAAACACCTTTCTCTAATAGAGAGAAAAGCTTTTGAGCAGATTTGGGCTTGATTTCACTTCATTTGAACAGAAACACTATTTCAACATTACTGGACTCAGAAAGCTGTAAACTGACAATCTTGATCATTGCAGTCCTAACATATGTTTTTGTGCATATAACTTCTAACACATTAAAAACTGTCTTACAGCATTGCAGAAAACATTGTACTTCATAAGGCATAAGCTTGTTTCAGTTTGGCAAGATTTGCACTGAATACTGAATGAAACAGCTTTATCTAATAGAGAGAAAAGCTTTTGAGCAGATTTGGGCTTGATTTCACTTCATTTCAACAGAAACACTATTTCAGCATTACTGGACTCAGAAAGCTGTAAACTGACAATCTTGATCATTGAAGTCCTAAAATAAGTTTTTGTGCATATAACTTCTAACACATTAAAAACTGTCTTACAGCATTGCAGAAAACATTGTACTTCATAAGACATAAGCTTGTTTCAGTTTGGCAAGATTTGCACTGAATACTGAATGAAACAGCTTTATCTAATAGAGAGAAAAGCTTTTGAGCAGATTTGGGCTTGATTTCACTTCATTTCAACAGAAACACTATTTCAGCATTACTGGACTCAGAAAGCTGTAAACTGACAATCTTGATCATTGAAGTCCTAACATAAGTTTTTGTGCATATAACTTCTAACACATTAAAAACTGTCTTACAGCATTGCAGAAAACATTGTACTTCATAAGACATAAGCATGTTTCAGTTTGGCAAGATTTGCACTGAATACTGAATGAAACAGCTTTCTCTAATAGAGAGAAAAGCTTTTGAGCAGATTTGGGCTTGATTTCACTTCATTTGAACAGAAACACTATTTCAGCATTACTGGACTCAGAAAGCTGTAAACTGACAATCTTGATCATTGAAGTCCTAACATAAGTTTTTGTGTATATAACTTCTAACACATTAAAAACTGTCTTACAGCATTGCAGAAATCATTGTATTTCATATGGCATAAGCATCTATCAGTTTGGCAAGATTTGCACTGAATACTGAATGAAACCGCATTCTCTATTAGAGAGACAAGCTTTTGAGCAGATTTGGGCTTGATTTCACTTCATTTGAACAGAAACACTATTTCAACATTACTGGACTCAGAAAGCTGTAAACTGACAATCTTGATCATTGCAGTCCTAACATTAGTTTTTGTGTATATAACTTCTAACACATTAAAAACTGTCTTACAGCATTGCAGAAAACATTTTATTTCATAAGACATAAGCAAGTTTCAGTTTGGCAAGATTTGCACTGAATACTGAATGAAACAGCTTTCTCTAATAGAGAGAAAAGCTTTTGAGCAGATTTGGGCTTGATTTCACTTCATTTGAACAGAAACACTATTTCAGCATTACTGGACTCAGAAAGCTGTAAACTGACAATCTTGATCATTGAAGTCCTAACATAAGTTTTTGTGCATATAACTTCTAACACATTAAAAACTGTCTTACAGCATTGCAGAAAACATTGTACTTCATAAGGCATAAGCTTGTTTCAGTTTGGCAAGATTTGCACTGAATACTGAATGAAACAGCTTTATCTAATAGAGAGAAAAGCTTTTGAGCAGATTTGGGCTTGATTTCACTTCATTTCAACAGAAACACTATTTCAGCATTACTGGACTCAGAAAGCTGTAAACTGACAATCTTGATCATTGAAGTCCTAACATAAGTTTTTGTGCATATAACTTCTAACACATTAAAAACTGTCTTACAGCATTGCAGAAAACATTGTACTTCATAAGGCATAAGCTTGTTTCAGTTTGGCAAGATTTGCACTGAATATTGAATGAAACAGCTTTCTCTAATAGAGAGAAAAGCTTTTGAGCAGATTTGGGCTTGATTTCACTTCATTTGAACAGAAACACTATTTCAACATTACTGGACTCAGAAAGCTGTAAACTGACAATCTTGATCATTGCAGTCCTAACATAAGTTTTTGTGCATATAACTTCTAACACATTAAAAACTGTCTTACAGCATTGCAGAAAACATTGTACTTCATAAGGCATAAGCTTGTTTCAGTTTGGCAAGATTTGCACTGAATACTGAATGAAACAGCTTTATCTAATAGAGAGAAAAGCTTTTGAGCAGATTTGGGCTTGATTTCACTTCATTTCAACAGAAACACTATTTCAGCATTACTGGACTCAGAAAGCTGTAAACTGACAATCTTGATCATTGAAGTCCTAACATAAGTTTTTGTGCATATAACTTCTAACACATTAAAAACTGTCTTACAGCATTGCAGAAAACATTGTACTTCATAAGACAATAAGCATGTTTCAGTTTGGCAAGATTTGCACTGAATACTGAATGAAACAGCTTTCTCTAATAGAGAGAAAAGCTTTTGAGCAGATTTGGGCTTGATTTCACTTCATTTGAACAGAAACACTATTTCAGCATTACTGGACTCAGAAAGCTGTAAACTGACAATCTTGATCATTGAAGTCCTAACATAAGTTTTTGTGTATATAACTTCTAACACATTAAAAACTGTCGTACAGCATTGCAGAAATCATTGTATTTCATATGGCATAAGCATCTATCAGTTTGGCAAGATTTGCACTGAATACTGAATGAAACCGCATTCTCTATTAGAGAGACAAGCTTTTGAGCAGATTTGGGCTTGATTTCACTTCATTTGAACAGAAACACTATTTCAACATTACTGGACTCAGAAAGCTGTAAACTGACAATCTTGATCATTGCAGTCCTAACATTAGTTTTTGTGTATATAACTTCTAACACATTAAAAACTGTCTTACAGCATTGCAGAAAACATTTTATTTCATAAGACATAAGCAAGTTTCAGTTTGGCAAGATTTGCACTGAATACTGAATGAAACAGCTTTCTCTAATAGAGAGAAAAGCTTTTGAGCAGATTTGGGCTTGATTTCACTTCATTTGAACAGAAACACTATTTCAGCATTACTGGACTCAGAAAGCTGTAAACTGACAATCTTGATCATTGAAGTCCTAACATAAGTTTTTGTGCATATAACTTCTAACACATTAAAAACTCTCTTACAGCATTGCAGAAAACATTGTACTTCATAAGGCATAAGCTTGTTTCAGTTTGGCAAGATTTGCACTGAATATTGAATGAAACAGCTTTCTCTAATAGAGAGAAAAGCTTTTGAGCAGATTTGGGCTTGATTTCACTTCATTTGAACAGAAACACTATTTCAGCATTACTGGACTCAGAAAGCTGTAAACTGACAATCTTGATCATTGCAGTCCTAACATAAGTTTTTGTGCATATAACTTCTAACACATTAAAAACTGTCTTACAGCATTGCAGAAAACATTGTACTTCATAAGGCATAAGCTTGTTTCAGTTTGGCAAGATTTGCACTGAATACTGAATGAAACAGCTTTATCTAATAGAGAGAAAAGCTTTTGAGCAGATTTGGGCTTGATTTCACTTCATTTCAACAGAAACACTATTTCAGCATTACTGGACTCAGAAAGCTGTAAACTGACAATCTTGATCATTGAAGTCCTAACATTAGTTTTTGTGCATATAACTTCTAACACATTAAAAACTGTCTTACAGCATTGCAGAAAACATTGTACTTCATAAGACATAAGCTTGTTTCAGTTTGGCAAGATTTGCACTGAATACTGAATGAAACAGCTTTATCTAATAGAGAGAAAAGCTTTTGAGCAGATTTGGGCTTGATTTCACTTCATTTCAACAGAAACACTATTTCAGCATTACTGGACTCAGAAAGCTGTAAACTGACAATCTTGATAATTGAAGTCCTAACATAAGTTTTTGTGCATATAACTTCTAACACATTAAAAACTGTCTTACAGCATTGCAGAAAACACTGTACTTCATAAGACATAAGCATGTTTCAGTTTGGCAAGATTTGCACTGAATACTGAATGAAACAGCTTTCTCTAATAGAGAGAAAAGCTTTTGAGCAGATTTGGGCTTGATTTCACTTCATTTGAACAGAAACACTATTTCAGCATTACTGGACTCAGAAAGCTGTAAACTGACAATCTTGATCATTGCAGTCCTAACATTAGTTTTTGTGTATATAACTTCTAACACATTAAAAACTGTCTTACAGCATTGCAGAAAACATTTTATTTCATAAGACATAAGCAAGTTTCAGTTTGGCAAGATTTGCACTGAATACTGAATGAAACCGCATTCTCTATTAGAGAGACAAGCTTTTGAGCAGATTTGGGCTTGATTTCACTTCATTTGAACAGAAACACTATTTCAGCATTACTGGACTCAGAAAGCTGTAAACTGACAATCTTGATCATTGAAGTCCTAACATAAGTTTTTGTGCATATAACTTCTAACACATTAAAAACTGTCTTACAGCATTGCAGAAAACATTGTACTTCATAAGGCATAAGCTTGTTTCAGTTTGGCAAGATTTGCACTGAATACTGAATGAAACAGCTTTATCTAATAGAGAGAAAAGCTTTTGAGCAGATTTGGGCTTGATTTCACTTCATTTCAACAGAAACACTATTTCAGCATTACTGGACTCAGAAAGCTGTAAACTGACAATCTTGATCATTGAAGTCCTAACATAAGTTTTTGTGCATATAACTTCTAACACATTAAAAACTGTCTTACAGCATTGCAGAAAACATTGTACTTCATAAGACAAAAGCTTGTTTCAGTTTGGCAAGATTTGCACTGAATACTGAATGAAACAGCTTTATCTAATAGAGAGAAAAGCTTTTGAGCAGATTTGGGCTTGATTTCACTTCATTTCAACAGAAACACTATTTCAGCATTACTGGACTCAGAAAGCTGTAAACTGACAATCTTGATCATTGAAGTCCTAACATAAGTTTTTGTGCATATAACTTCTAACACATTAAAAACTGTCTTACAGCATTGCAGAAAACATTGTACTTCATAAGGCATAAGCTTGTTTCAGTTTGGCAAGATTTGCACTGAATATTGAATGAAACAGCTTTCTCTAATAGAGAGACAAGCTTTTGAGCAGATTTGGGCTTGATTTCACTTCATTTGAACAGAAACACTATTTCAACATTACTGGACTCAGAAAGCTGTAAACTGACAATCTTGATCATTGCAGTCCTAACATAAGTTTTTGTGCATATAACTTCTAACACATTAAAAACTGTCTTAACAGCATTGCAGAAAACATTGTACTTCATAAGGCATAAGCTTGTTTCAGTTTGGCAAGATTTGCACTGAATACTGAATGAAACAGCTTTATCTAATAGAGAGAAAAGCTTTTGAGCAGATTTGGGCTTGATTTCACTTCATTTCAACAGAAACACTATTTCAGCATTACTGGACTCAGAAAGCTGTAAACTGACAATCTTGATCATTGAAGTCCTAACATAAGTTTTTGTGCATATAACTTCTAACACATTAAAAACTGTCTTACAGCATTGCAGAAAACATTGTACTTCATAAGACATAAGCATGTTTCAGTTTGGCAAGATTTCCACTGAATACTGAATGAAACAGCTTTCTCTAATAGAGAGAAAAGCTTTTGAGCAGATTTGGGCTTGATTTCACTTCATTTGAACAGAAACACTATTTCAGCATTACTGGACTCAGAAAGCTGTAAACTGACAATCTTGATCATTGAAGTCCTAACATAAGTTTTTGTGTATATAACTTCTAACACATTAAAAACTGTCTTACAGCATTGCAGAAATCATTGTATTTCATATGGCATAAGCATCTATCAGTTTGGCAAGATTTGCACTGAATACTGAATGAAACCGCATTCTCTATTAGAGAGACAAGCTTTTGAGCAGATTTGGGCTTGATTTCACTTCATTTGAACAGAAACACTATTTCAACATTTCTGGACTCAGAAAGCTGTAAACTGACAATCTTGATCATTGCAGTCCTAACATTAGTTTTTGTGTATATAACTTCTAACACATTAAAAACTGTCTTACAGCATTGCAGAAAACATTTTATTTCATAAGACATAAGCAAGTTTCAGTTTGGCAAGATTTGCACTGAATACTGAATGAAACAGCTTTCTCTAATAGAGAGAAAAGCTTTTGAGCAGATTTGGGCTTGATTTCACTTCATTTGAACAGAAACACTATTTCAGCATTACTGGACTCAGAAAGCTGTAAACTGACAATCTTGATCATTGAAGTCCTAACATAAGTTTTTGTGCATATAACTTCTAACACATTAAAAACTGTCTTACAGCATTGCAGAAAACATTGTACTTCATAAGGCATAAGCTTGTTTCAGTTTGGCAAGATTTGCACTGAATATTGAATGAAACAGCTTTCTCTAATAGAGAGAAAAGCTTTTGAGCAGATTTGGGCTTGATTTCACTTAATTTGAACAGAAACACTATTTCAGCATTACTGGACTCAGAAAGCTGTAAACTGACAATCTTGATCATTGCAGTCCTAACATAAGTTTTTGTGCATATAACTTCTAACACATTAAAAACTGTCTTACAGCATTGCAGAAAACATTGTACTTCATAAGGCATAAGCTTGTTTCAGTTTGGCAAGATTTGCACTGAATATTGAATGAAACAGCTTTCTCTAATAGAGAGAAAAGCTTTTGAGCAGATTTGGGCTTGATTTCACTTCATTTCAACAGAAACACTATTTCAGCATTACTGGACTCAGAAAGCTGTAAACTGACAATCTTGATCATTGCAGTCCTAACATAAGTTTTTGTGCATATAACTTCTAACACATTAAAAACTGTCTTACAGCATTGCAGAAAACATTGTACTTCATAAGGCATAAGCTTGTTTCAGTTTGGCAAGATTTGCACTGAATACTGAATGAAACAGCTTTATCTAATAGAGAGAAAAGCTTTTGAGCAGATTTGGGCTTGATTTCACTTCATTTCAACAGAAACACTATTTCAGCATTACTGGACTCAGAAAGCTGTAAACTGACAATCTTGATCATTGCAGTCCTAACATAAGTTTTTGTGCATATAACTTCTAACACATTAAAAACTGTCTTACAGCATTGCAGAAAACATTGTACTTCATAAGGCATAAGCTTGTTTCAGTTTGGCAAGATTTGCACTGAATACTGAATGAAACAGCTTTATCTAATAGAGAGAAAAGCTTTTGAGCAGATTTGGGCTTGATTTCACTTCATTTCAACAGAAACACTATTTCAGCATTACTGTACTCAGAAAGCTGTAAACTGACAATCTTGATCATTGAAGTCCTAACATAAGTTTTTGTGCATATAACTTCTAACACATTAAAAACTGTCTTACAGCATTGCAGAAAACATTGTACTTCATAAGACATAAGCTTGTTTCAGTTTGGCAAGATTTGCACTGAATACTGAATGAAACAGCTTTATCTAATAGAGAGAAAAGCTTTTGAGCAGATTTGGGCTTGATTTCACTTCATTTGAACAGAAACACTATTTCAGCATTACTGGACTCAGAAAGCTGTAAACTGACAATCTTGATCATTGCAGTCCTAACATAAGTTTTTGTGCATATAACTTCTAACACATTAAAAACTGTCTTACAGCATTGCAGAAAACATTGTACTTCATAAGGCATAAGCTTGTTTCAGTTTGGCAAGATTTGCACTGAATATTGAATGAAACAGCTTTCTCTAATAGAGAGAAAAGCTTTTGAGCAGATTTGGGCTTGATTTCACTTCATTTGAACAGAAACACTATTTCAGCATTACTGGACTCAGAAAGCTGTAAACTGACAATCTTGATCATTGCAGTCCTAACATAAGTTTTTGTGCATATAACTTCTAACACATTAAAAACTGTCTTACAGCATTGCAGAAAACATTGTACTTCATAAGGCATAAGCTTGTTTCAGTTTGGCAAGATTTGCACTGAATACTGAATGAAACAGCTTTATCTAATAGAGAGAAAAGCTTTTGAGCAGATTTGGGCTTGATTTCACTTCATTTCAACAGAAACACTATTTCAGCATTACTGGACTCAGAAAGCTGTAAACTGACAATCTTGATCATTGAAGTCCTAACATTAGTTTTTGTGCATATAACTTCTAACACATTAAAAACTGTCTTACAGCATTGCAGAAAACATTGTACTTCATAAGACATAAGCTTGTTTCAGTTTGGCAAGATTTGCACTGAATACTGAATGAAACAGCTTTATCTAATAGAGAGAAAAGCTTTTGAGCAGATTTGGGCTTGATTTCACTTCATTTCAACAGAAACACTATTTCAGCATTACTGGACTCAGAAAGCTGTAAACTGACAATCTTGATAATTGAAGTCCAAACATAAGTTTTTGTGCATATAACTTCTAACACATTAAAAACTGTCTTACAGCATTGCAGAAAACACTGTACTTCATAAGACATAAGCATGTTTCAGTTTGGCAAGATTTGCACTGAATACTGAATGAAACAGCTTTCTCTAATAGAGAGAAAAGCTTTTGAGCAGATTTGGGCTTGATTTCACTTCATTTGAACAGAAACACTATTTCAGCATTACTGGACTCAGAAAGCTGTAAACTGACAATCTTGATCATTGCAGTCCTAACATTAGTTTTTGTGTATATAACTTCTAACACATTAAAAACTGTCTTACAGCATTGCAGAAAACATTTTATTTCATAAGACATAAGCAAGTTTCAGTTTGGCAAGATTTGCACTGAATACTGAATGAAACCGCATTCTCTATTAGAGAGACAAGCTTTTGAGCAGATTTGGGCTTGATTTCACTTCATTTGAACAGAAACACTATTTCAGCATTACTGGACTCAGAAAGCTGTAAACTGACAATCTTGATCATTGAAGTCCTAACATAAGTTTTTGTGCATATAACTTCTAACACATTAAAAACTGTCTTACAGCATTGCAGAAAACATTGTACTTCATAAGGCATAAGCTTGTTTCAGTTTGGCAAGATTTGCACTGAATACTGAATGAAACAGTTTTATCTAATAGAGAGAAAAGCTTTTGAGCAGATTTGGGCTTGATTTCACTTCATTTCAACAGAAACACTATTTCAGCATTACTGGACTCAGAAAGCTGTAAACTGACAATCTTGATCATTGAAGTCCTAACATAAGTTTTTGTGCATATAACTTCTAACACATTAAAAACTGTCTTACAGCATTGCAGAAAACATTGTACTTCATAAGACAAAAGCTTGTTTCAGTTTGGCAAGATTTGCACTGAATACTGAATGAAACAGCTTTATCTAATAGAGAGAAAAGCTTTTGAGCAGATTTGGGCTTGATTTCACTTCATTTCAACAGAAACACTATTTCAGCATTACTGGACTCAGAAAGCTGTAAACTGACAATCTTGATCATTGAAGTCCTAACATAAGTTTTTGTGCATATAACTTCTAACACATTAAAAACTGTCTTACAGCATTGCAGAAAACATTGTACTTCATAAGGCATAAGCTTGTTTCAGTTTGGCAAGATTTGCACTGAATATTGAATGAAACAGCTTTCTCTAATAGAGAGACAAGCTTTTGAGCAGATTTGGGCTTGATTTCACTTCATTTGAACAGAAACACTATTTCAACATTACTGGACTCAGAAAGCTGTAAACTGACAATCTTGATCATTGCAGTCCTAACATAAGTTTTTGTGCATATAACTTCTAACACATTAAAAACTGTCTTAACAGCATTGCAGAAAACATTGTACTTCATAAGGCATAAGCTTGTTTCAGTTTGGCAAGATTTGCACTGAATACTGAATGAAACAGCTTTATCTAATAGAGAGAAAAGCTTTTGAGCAGATTTGGGCTTGATTTCACTTCATTTCAACAGAAACACTATTTCAGCATTACTGGACTCAGAAAGCTGTAAACTGACAATCTTGATCATTGAAGTCCTAACATAAGTTTTTGTGCATATAACTTCTAACACATTAAAAACTGTCTTACAGCATTGCAGAAAACATTGTACTTCATAAGACATAAGCATGTTTCAGTTTGGCATGATTTCCACTGAATACTGAATGAAACAGCTTTCTCTAATAGAGAGAAAAGCTTTTGAGCAGATTTGGGCTTGATTTCACTTCATTTGAACAGAAACACTATTTCAGCATTACTGGACTCAGAAAGCTGTAAACTGACAATCTTGATCATTGAAGTCCTAACATAAGTTTTTGTGTATATAACTTCTAACACATTAAAAACTGTCTTACAGCATTGCAGAAAACATTTTATTTCATAAGACATAAGCAAGTTTCAGTTTGGCAAGATTTGCACTGAATATTGAATGAAACAGCTTTCTCTAATAGAGAGAAAAGCTTTTGAGCAGATTTGGGCTTGATTTCACTTAATTTGAACAGAAACACTATTTCAGCATTACTGGACTCAGAAAGCTGTAAACTGACAATCTTGATCATTGCAGTCCTAACATAAGTTTTTGTGCATATAACTTCTAACACATTAAAAACTGTCTTACAGCATTGCAGAAAACATTGTACTTCATAAGGCATAAGCTTGTTTCAGTTTGGCAAGATTTGCACTGAATATTGAATGAAACAGCTTTCTCTAATAGAGAGAAAAGCTTTTGAGCAGATTTGGGCTTGATTTCACTTCATTTCAACAGAAACACTATTTCAGCATTACTGGACTCAGAAAGCTGTAAACTGACAATCTTGATCATTGCAGTCCTAACATAAGTTTTTGTGCATATAACTTCTAACACATTAAAAACTGTCTTACAGCATTGCAGAAAACATTGTACTTCATAAGGCATAAGCTTGTTTCAGTTTGGCAAGATTTGCACTGAATACTGAATGAAACAGCTTTATCTAATAGAGAGAAAAGCTTTTGAGCAGATTTGGGCTTGATTTCACTTCATTTCAACAGAAACACTATTTCAGCATTACTGGACTCAGAAAGCTGTAAACTGACAATCTTGATAATTGAAGTCCAAACATAAGTTTTTGTGCATATAACTTCTAACACATTAAAAACTGTCTTACAGCATTGCAGAAAACACTGTACTTCATAAGACATAAGCATGTTTCAGTTTGGCAAGATTTGCACTGAATACTGAATGAAACAGCTTTCTCTAATAGAGAGAAAAGCTTTTGAGCAGATTTGGGCTTGATTTCACTTCATTTGAACAGAAACACTATTTCAGCATTACTGGACTCAGAAAGCTGTAAACTGACAATCTTGATCATTGCAGTCCTAACATTAGTTTTTGTGTATATAACTTCTAACACATTAAAAACTGTCTTACAGCATTGCAGAAAACATTTTATTTCATAAGACATAAGCAAGTTTCAGTTTGGCAAGATTTGCACTGAATACTGAATGAAACCGCATTCTCTATTAGAGAGACAAGCTTTTGAGCAGATTTGGGCTTGATTTCACTTCATTTGAACAGAAACACTATTTCAGCATTACTGGACTCAGAAAGCTGTAAACTGACAATCTTGATCATTGAAGTCCTAACATAAGTTTTTGTGCATATAACTTCTAACACATTAAAAACTGTCTTACAGCATTGCAGAAAACATTGTACTTCATAAGGCATAAGCTTGTTTCAGTTTGGCAAGATTTGCACTGAATACTGAATGAAACAGTTTTATCTAATAGAGAGAAAAGCTTTTGAGCAGATTTGGGCTTGATTTCACTTCATTTCAACAGAAACACTATTTCAGCATTACTGGACTCAGAAAGCTGTAAACTGACAATCTTGATCATTGAAGTCCTAACATAAGTTTTTGTGCATATAACTTCTAACACATTAAAAACTGTCTTACAGCATTGCAGAAAACATTGTACTTCATAAGACAAAAGCTTGTTTCAGTTTGGCAAGATTTGCACTGAATACTGAATGAAACAGCTTTATCTAATAGAGAGAAAAGCTTTTGAGCAGATTTGGGCTTGATTTCACTTCATTTCAACAGAAACACTATTTCAGCATTACTGGACTCAGAAAGCTGTAAACTGACAATCTTGATCATTGAAGTCCTAACATAAGTTTTTGTGCATATAACTTCTAACACATTAAAAACTGTCTTACAGCATTGCAGAAAACATTGTACTTCATAAGGCATAAGCTTGTTTCAGTTTGGCAAGATTTGCACTGAATATTGAATGAAACAGCTTTCTCTAATAGAGAGACAAGCTTTTGAGCAGATTTGGGCTTGATTTCACTTCATTTGAACAGAAACACTATTTCAACATTACTGGACTCAGAAAGCTGTAAACTGACAATCTTGATCATTGCAGTCCTAACATAAGTTTTTGTGCATATAACTTCTAACACATTAAAAACTGTCTTAACAGCATTGCAGAAAACATTGTACTTCATAAGGCATAAGCTTGTTTCAGTTTGGCAAGATTTGCACTGAATACTGAATGAAACAGCTTTATCTAATAGAGAGAAAAGCTTTTGAGCAGATTTGGGCTTGATTTCACTTCATTTCAACAGAAACACTATTTCAGCATTACTGGACTCAGAAAGCTGTAAACTGACAATCTTGATCATTGAAGTCCTAACATAAGTTTTTGTGCATATAACTTCTAACACATTAAAAACTGTCTTACAGCATTGCAGAAAACATTGTACTTCATAAGACATAAGCATGTTTCAGTTTGGCAAGATTTCCACTGAATACTGAATGAAACAGCTTTCTCTAATAGAGAGAAAAGCTTTTGAGCAGATTTGGGCTTGATTTCACTTCATTTGAACAGAAACACTATTTCAGCATTACTGGACTCAGAAAGCTGTAAACTGACAATCTTGATCATTGAAGTCCTAACATAAGTTTTTGTGTATATAACTTCTAACACATTAAAAACTGTCTTACAGCATTGCAGAAAACATTTTATTTCATAAGACATAAGCAAGTTTCAGTTTGGCAAGATTTGCACTGAATATTGAATGAAACAGCTTTCTCTAATAGAGAGAAAAGCTTTTGAGCAGATTTGGGCTTGATTTCACTTAATTTGAACAGAAACACTATTTCAGCATTACTGGACTCAGAAAGCTGTAAACTGACAATCTTGATCATTGCAGTCCTAACATAAGTTTTTGTGCATATAACTTCTAACACATTAAAAACTGTCTTACAGCATTGCAGAAAACATTGTACTTCATAAGGCATAAGCTTGTTTCAGTTTGGCAAGATTTGCACTGAATATTGAATGAAACAGCTTTCTCTAATAGAGAGAAAAGCTTTTGAGCAGATTTGGGCTTGATTTCACTTCATTTCAACAGAAACACTATTTCAGCATTACTGGACTCAGAAAGCTGTAAACTGACAATCTTGATCATTGCAGTCCTAACATAAGTTTTTGTGCATATAACTTCTAACACATTAAAAACTGTCTTACAGCATTGCAGAAAACATTGTACTTCATAAGGCATAAGCTTGTTTCAGTTTGGCAAGATTTGCACTGAATACTGAATGAAACAGCTTTATCTAATAGAGAGAAAAGCTTTTGAGCAGATTTGGGCTTGATTTCACTTCATTTCAACAGAAACACTATTTCAGCATTACTGGACTCAGAAAGCTGTAAACTGACAATCTTGATCATTGCAGTCCTAACATAAGTTTTTGTGCATATAACTTCTAACACATTAAAAACTGTCTTACAGCATTGCAGAAAACATTGTACTTCATAAGGCATAAGCTTGTTTCAGTTTGGCAAGATTTGCACTGAATACTGAATGAAACAGCTTTATCTAATAGAGAGAAAAGCTTTTGAGCAGATTTGGGCTTGATTTCACTTCATTTCAACAGAAACACTATTTCAGCATTACTGTACTCAGAAAGCTGTAAACTGACAATCTTGATCATTGAAGTCCTAACATAAGTTTTTGTGCATATAACTTCTAACACATTAAAAACTGTCTTACAGCATTGCAGAAAACATTGTACTTCATAAGACATAAGCTTGTTTCAGTTTGGCAAGATTTGCACTGAATACTGAATGAAACAGCTTTATCTAATAGAGAGAAAAGCTTTTGAGCAGATTTGGGCTTGATTTCACTTCATTTGAACAGAAACACTATTTCAGCATTACTGGACTCAGAAAGCTGTAAACTGACAATCTTGATCATTGAAGTCCTAACATAAGTTTTTGTGCATATAACTTCTAACACATTAAAAACTGTCTTACAGCATTGCAGAAAACATTGTACTTCATAAGACATAAGCTTGTTTCAGTTTGGCAAGATTTGCACTGAATACTGAATGAAACAGCTTTATCTAATAGAGAGAAAAGCTTTTGAGCAGATTTGGGCTTGATTTCACTTCATTTCAACAGAAACACTATTTCAGCATTACTGGACTCAGAAAGCTGTAAACTGACAATCTTGATCATTGAAGTCCTAACATAAGTTTTTGTGCATATAACTTCTAACACATTAAAAACTGTCTTACAGCATTGCAGAAAACATTGTACTTCATAAGGCATAAGCTTGTTTCAGTTTGGCAAGATTTGCACTGAATATTGAATGAAACAGCTTTCTCTAATAGAGAGAAAAGCTTTTGAGCAGATTTGGGCTTGATTTCACTTCATTTGAACAGAAACACTATTTCAACATTACTGGACTCAGAAAGCTGTAAACTGACAATCTTGATCATTGCAGTCCTAACATTAGTTTTTGTGTATATAACTTCTAACACATTAAAAACTGTCTTACAGCATTGCAGAAAACATTTTATTTCATAAGACATAAGCATGTTTCAGTTTGGCAAGATTTGCACTGAATACTGAATGAAACAGCTTTATCTAATAGAGAGAAAAGCTTTTGAGCAGATTTGGGCTTGATTTCACTTCATTTCAACAGAAACACTATTTCAGCATTACTGGACTCAGAAAGCTGTAAACTGACAATCTTGATCATTGAAGTCCTAACATAAGTTTTTGTGCATATAACTTCTAACACATTAAAAACTGTCTTACAGCATTGCAGAAAACATTGTACTTCATAAGGCATAAGCTTGTTTCAGTTTGGCAAGATTTGCACTGAATATTGAATGAAACAGCTTTCTCTAATAGAGAGAAAAGCTTTTGAGCAGATTTGGGCTTGATTTCACTTCATTTGAACAGAAACACTATTTCAACATTACTGGACTCAGAAAGCTGTAAACTGACAATCTTGATCATTGCAGTCCTAACATAAGTTTTTGTGCATATAACTTCTAACACATTAAAAACTGTCTTACAGCATTGCAGAAAACATTGTACTTCATAAGGCATAAGCTTGTTTCAGTTTGGCAAGATTTGCACTGAATACTGAATGAAACAGCTTTATCTAATAGAGAGAAAAGCTTTTGAGCAGATTTGGGCTTGATTTCACTTCATTTCAACAGAAACACTATTTCAGCATTACTGGACTCAGAAAGCTGTAAACTGACAATATTGATCATTGAAGTCCTAACATAAGTTTTTGTGCATATAACTTCTAACACATTAAAAACTGTCTTACAGCATTGCAGAAAACATTGTACTTCATAAGACATAAGCTTGTTTCAGTTTGGCAAGATTTGCACTGAATACTGAATGAAACAGCTTTATCTAATAGAGAGAAAAGCTTTTGAGCAGATTTGGGCTTGATTTCACTTCATTTCAACAGAAACACTATTTCAGCATTACTGGACTCAGAAAGCTGTAAACTGACAATCTTGATCATTGAAGTCCTAACATAAGTTTTTGTGTATATAACTTCTAACACATTAAAAACTGTCTTACAGCATTGCAGAAAACATTGTACTTCATAAGGCATAAGCTTGTTTCAGTTTGGCAAGATTTGCACTGAATATTGAATGAAACAGCTTTCTCTAATAGAGAGAAAAGCTTTTGAGCAGATTCGGGCTTGATTTCACTTCATTTGAACAGAAACACTATTTCAACATTACTGGACTCAGAAAGCTGTAAACTGACAATCTTGATCATTGCAGTCCTAACATTAGTTTTTGTGCATATAACTTCTAACACATTAAAAACTGTCTTACAGCATTGCAGAAAACATTGTACTTCATAAGGCATAAGCTTGTTTCAGTTTGGCAAGATTTGCACTGAATATTGAATGAAACAGCTTTCTCTAATAGAGAGAAAAGCTTTTGAGCAGATTTGGGCTTGATTTCACTTCATTTGAACAGAAACACTATTTCAACATTACTGGACTCAGAAAGCTGTAAACTGACAATCTTGATCATTGCAGTCCTAACATTAGTTTTTGTGCATATAACTTCTAACACATTAAAAACTGTCTTACAGCATTGCAGAAAACATTGTACTTCATAAGGCATAAGCTTGTTTCAGTTTGGCAAGATTTGCACTGAATATTGAATGAAACAGCTTTCTCTAATAGAGAGAAAAGCTTTTGAGCAGATTTGGGCTTGATTTCACTTCATTTGAACAGAAACACTATTTCAACATTACTGGACTCAGAAAGCTGCAAACTGACAATCTTGATCATTGCAGTCCTAACATTAGTTTTTGTGCATATAACTTCTAACACATTAAAAACTGTCTTACAGCATTGCAGAAAACATTGTACTTCATAAGGCATAAGCTTGTTTCAGTTTGGCAAGATTTGCACTGAATACTGAATGAAACAGCTTTATCTAATAGAGAGAAAAGCTTTTGAGCAGATTTGGGCTTGATTTCACTTCATTTCAACAGAAACACTATTTCAGCATTACTGGACTCAGAAAGCTGTAAACTGACAATATTGATCATTGAAGTCCTAACATAAGTTTTTGTGCATATAACTTCTAACACATTAAAAACTGTCTTACAGCATTGCAGAAAACATTGTACTTCATAAGACATAAGCTTGTTTCAGTTTGGCAAGATTTGCACTGAATACTGAATGAAACAGCTTTATCTAATAGAGAGAAAAGCTTTTGAGCAGATTTGGGCTTGATTTCACTTCATTTCAACAGAAACACTATTTCAGCATTACTGGACTCAGAAAGCTGTAAACTGACAATCTTGATCATTGAAGTCCTAACATAAGTTTTTGTGCATATAACTTCTAACACATTAAAAACTGTCTTACAGCATTGCAGAAAACATTGTACTTCATAAGGCATAAGCTTGTTTCAGTTTGGCAAGATTTGCACTGAATATTGAATGAAACAGCTTTCTCTAATAGAGAGAAAAGCTTTTGAGCAGATTCGGGCTTGATTTCACTTCATTTGAACAGAAACACTATTTCAACATTACTGGACTCAGAAAGCTATAAACTGACAATCTTGATCATTGCAGTCCTAACATTAGTTTTTGTGCATATAACTTCTAACACATTAAAAACTGTCTTACAGCATTGCAGAAAACATTGTACTTCATAAGGCATAAGCTTGTTTCAGTTTGGCAAGATTTGCACTGAATATTGAATGAAACAGCTTTCTCTAATAGAGAGAAAAGCTTTTGAGCAGATTTGGGCTTGATTTCACTTCATTTGAACAGAAACACTATTTCAACATTACTGGACTCAGAAAGCTGTAAACTGACAATCTTGATCATTGCAGTCCTAACATTAGTTTTTGTGCATATAACTTCTAACACATTAAAAACTGTCTTACAGCATTGCAGAAAACATTGTACTTCATAAGGCATAAGCTTGTTTCAGTTTGGCAAGATTTGCACTGAATATTGAATGAAACAGCTTTCTCTAATAGAGAGAAAAGCTTTTGAGCAGATTTGGGCTTGATTTCACTTCATTTGAACAGAAACACTATTTCAACATTACTGGACTCAGAAAGCTGCAAACTGACAATCTTGATCATTGCAGTCCTAACATTAGTTTTTGTGCATATAACTTCTAACACATTAAAAACTGTCTTACAGCATTGCAGAAAACATTGTACTTCATAAGGAATAAGCTTGTTTCAGTTTGGCAAGATTTGCACTGAATATTGAATGAAAAAGCTTTCTCTAATAGAGAGAAAAGCTTTTGAGCAGATTTGGGCTTGATTTCACTTCATTTGAACAGAAACACTATTTCAGCATTACTGGACTCAGAAAGCTGTAAACTGACAATCTTGATCATTGAAGTCCTAACATAAGTTTTTGTGTATATAACTTCTAACACATTAAAAACTGTCTTACAGCATTGCAGAAATCATTGTATTTCATATGGCATAAGCATCTATCAGTTTGGCAAGATTTGCACTGAATACTGAATGAAACTGCATTCTCTATTAGAGAGACAAGCTTTTGAGCAGATTTGGGCTTGATTTCACTTAATTTGAACAGAAACACTATTTCAGCATTACTGGACTCAGAAAGCTGTAAACTGACAATCTTGATCATTGCAGTCCTAACATAAGTTTTTGTGCATATAACTTCTAACACATTAAAAACTGTCTTACAGCATAGCAGAAAACATTGTACTTCATAAGGCATAAGCTTGTTTCAGTTTGGCAAGATTTGCACTGAATATTGAATGAAACAGCTTTCTCTAATAGAGAGAAAAGCTTTTGAGCAGATTTGGGCTTGATTTCACTTCATTTCAACAGAAACACTATTTCAGCATTACTGGACTCAGAAAGCTGTAAACTGACAATCTTGATCATTGCAGTCCTAACATAAGTTTTTGTGCATATAACTTCTAACACATTAAAAACTGTCTTACAGCATTGCAGAAAACATTGTACTTCATAAGGCATAAGCTTGTTTCAGTTTGGCAAGATTTGCACTGAATACTGAATGAAACAGCTTTATTTAATAGAGAGAAAAGCTTTTGAGCAGATTTGGGCTTGATTTCACTTCATTTCAACAGAAACACTATTTCAGCATTACTGGACTCAGAAAGCTGTAAACTGACAATCTTGATCATTGCAGTCCTAACATAAGTTTTTGTGCATATAACTTCTAACACATTAAAAACTGTCTTACAGCATTGCAGAAAACATTGTACTTCATAAGGCATAAGCTTGTTTCAGTTTGGCAAGATTTGCACTGAATACTGAATGAAACAGCTTTATCTAATAGAGAGAAAAGCTTTTGAGCAGATTTGGGCTTGATTTCACTTCATTTGAACAGAAACACTATTTCAGCATTACTGGACTCAGAAAGCTGTAAACTGACAATCTTGATCATTGAAGTCCTAACATGAGTTTTTGTGCATATAACTTCTAACACATTAAAAACTGTCTTACAGCATTGCAGAAAACATTGTACTTCATAAGGCATAAGCTTGTTTCAGTTTGGCAAGATTAGCACTGAATATTGAATGAAACAGCTTTATCTAATAGAGAGAAAAGCTTTTGAGCAGATTTGGGCTTGATTTCACTTCATTTCAACAGAAACACTATTTCAGCATTACTGGACTCAGAAAGCTGTAAACTGACAATCTTGATCATTGAAGTCCTAACATAAGTTTTTGTGCATATAACTTCTAACACATTAAAAACTGTCTTACAGCATTGCAGAAAACATTGTACTTCATAAGACATAAGCTTGTTTCAGTTTGGCAAGATTTGCACTGAATACTGAATGAAACAGCTTTATCTAATAGAGAGAAAAGCTTTTGAGCAGATTTGGGCTTGATTTCACTTCATTTCAACAGAAACACTATTTCAGCATTACTGGACTCAGAAAGCTGTAAACTGACAATCTTGATCATTGAAGTCCTAACATAAGTTTTTGTGCATATAACTTCTAAGACATTAAAAACTGTCTTACAGCATTGCAGAAAACATTGTACTTCATAAGGCATAAGCTTGTTTCAGTTTGGCAAGATTTGCACTGAATATTGAATGAAACAGCTTTCTCTAATAGAGAGAAAAGCTTTTGAGCAGATTTGGGCTTGATTTCACTTCATTTCAACAGAAACACTATTTCAGCATTACTGGACTCAGAAAGCTGTAAACTGACAATCTTGATCATTGCAGTCCTAACATAAGTTTTTGTGCATATAACTTCTAACACATTAAAAACTGTCTTACAGCATTGCAGAAAACATTGTACTTCATAAGGCATAAGCTTGTTTCAGTTTGGCAAGATTTGCACTGAATACTGAATGAAACAGCTTTATCTAATAGAGAGAAAAGCTTTTGAGCAGATTTGGGCTTGATTTCACTTCATTTCAACAGAAACACTATTTCAGCATTACTGGACTCAGAAAGCTGTAAACTGACAATCTTGATCATTGCAGTCCTAACATAAGTTTTTGTGCATATAACTTCTAACACATTAAAAACTGTCTTACAGCATTGCAGAAAACATTGTACTTCATAAGGCATAAGCTTGTTTCAGTTTGGCAAGATTTGCACTGAATACTGAATGAAACAGCTTTATCTAATAGAGAGAAAAGCTTTTGAGCAGATTTGGGCTTGATTTCACTTCATTTCAACAGAAACACTATTTCAGCATTACTGTACTCAGAAAGCTGTAAACTGACAATCTTGATCATTGAAGTCCTAACATAAGTTTTTGTGCATATAACTTCTAACACATTAAAAACTGTCTTACAGCATTGAAGAAAACATTGTACTTCATAAGACATAAGCTTGTTTCAGTTTGGCAAGATTTGCACTGAATACTGAATGAAACAGCTTTATCTAATAGAGAGAAAAGCTTTTGAGCAGATTTGGGCTTGATTTCACTTCATTTGAACAGAAACACTATTTCAGCATTACTGGACTCAGAAAGCTGTAAACTGACAATCTTGATCATTGCAGTCCTAACATAAGTTTTTGTGCATATAACTTCTAACACATTAAAAACTGTCTTACAGCATTGCAGAAAACATTGTACTTCATAAGGCATAAGCTTGTTTCAGTTTGGCAAGATTTGCACTGAATACTGAATGAAACAGCTTTATCTAATAGAGAGAAAAGCTTTTGAGCAGATTTGGGCTTGATTTCACTTCATTTCAACAGAAACACTATTTCAGCATTACTGTACTCAGAAAGCTGTAAACTGACAATCTTGATCATTGAAGTCCTAACATAAGTTTTTGTGCATATAACTTCTAACACATTAAAAACTGTCTTACAGCATTGCAGAAAACATTGTACTTCATAAGACATAAGCTTGTTTCAGTTTGGCAAGATTTGCACTGAATACTGAATGAAACAGCTTTATCTAATAGAGAGAAAAGCTTTTGAGCAGATTTGGGCTTGATTTCACTTCATTTGAACAGAAACACTATTTCAGCATTACTGGACTCAGAAAGCTGTAAACTGACAATCTTGATCATTGAAGTCCTAACATAAGTTTTTGTGCATATAACTTCTAACACATTAAAAACTGTCTTACAGCATTGCAGAAAACATTGTACTTCATAAGACATAAGCTTGTTTCAGTTTGGCAAGATTTGCACTGAATACTGAATGAAACAGCTTTATCTAATAGAGAGAAAAGCTTTTGAGCAGATTTGGGCTTGATTTCACTTCATTTCAACAGAAACACTATTTCAGCATTACTGGACTCAGAAAGCTGTAAACTGACAATCTTGATCATTGAAGTCCTAACATAAGTTTTTGTGCATATAACTTCTAACACATTAAAAACTGTCTTACAGCATTGCAGAAAACATTCATAAGGCATAAGCTTGTTTCAGTTTGGCAAGATTTGCACTGAATATTGAATGAAACAGCTTTCTCTAATAGAGAGAAAAGCTTTTGAGCAGATTTGGGCTTGATTTCACTTCATTTGAACAGAAACACTATTTCAACATTACTGGACTCAGAAAGCTGTAAACTGACAATCTTGATCATTGCAGTCCTAACATTAGTTTTTGTGTATATAACTTCTAACACATTAAAAACTGTCTTACAGCATTGCAGAAAACATTTTATTTCATAAGACATAAGCATGTTTCAGTTTGGCAAGATTTGCACTGAATACTGAATGAAACAGCTTTATCTAATAGAGAGAAAAGCTTTTGAGCAGATTTGGGCTTGATTTCACTTCATTTCAACAGAAACACTATTTCAGCATTACTGGACTCAGAAAGCTGTAAACTGACAATCTTGATCATTGAAGTCCTAACATAAGTTTTTGTGCATATAACTTCTAACACATTAAAAACTGTCTTACAGCATTGCAGAAAACATTGTACTTCATAAGGCATAAGCTTGTTTCAGTTTGGCAAGATTTGCACTGAATATTGAATGAAACAGCTTTCTCTAATAGAGAGAAAAGCTTTTGAGCAGATTTGGGCTTGATTTCACTTCATTTGAACAGAAACACTATTTCAACATTACTGGACTCAGAAAGCTGTAAACTGACAATCTTGATCATTGCAGTCCTAACATAAGTTTTTGTGCATATAACTTCTAACACATTAAAAACTGTCTTACAGCATTGCAGAAAACATTGTACTTCATAAGGCATAAGCTTGTTTCAGTTTGGCAAGATTTGCACTGAATACTGAATGAAACAGCTTTATCTAATAGAGAGAAAAGCTTTTGAGCAGATTTGGGCTTGATTTCACTTCATTTCAACAGAAACACTATTTCAGCATTACTGGACTCAGAAAGCTGTAAACTGACAATATTGATCATTGAAGTCCTAACATAAGTTTTTGTGCATATAACTTCTAACACATTAAAAACTGTCTTACAGCATTGCAGAAAACATTGTACTTCATAAGACATAAGCTTGTTTCAGTTTGGCAAGATTTGCACTGAATACTGAATGAAACAGCTTTATCTAATAGAGAGAAAAGCTTTTGAGCAGATTTGGGCTTGATTTCACTTCATTTCAACAGAAACACTATTTCAGCATTACTGGACTCAGAAAGCTGTAAACTGACAATCTTGATCATTGAAGTCCTAACATAAGTTTTTGTGTATATAACTTCTAACACATTAAAAACTGTCTTACAGCATTGCAGAAAACATTGTACTTCATAAGGCATAAGCTTGTTTCAGTTTGGCAAGATTTGCACTGAATATTGAATGAAACAGCTTTCTCTAATAGAGAGAAAAGCTTTTGAGCAGATTCGGGCTTGATTTCA
The DNA here is from genome assembly GCF_023724105.1 of Carassius gibelio. Lineage (NCBI taxonomy): Eukaryota > Metazoa > Chordata > Actinopteri > Cypriniformes > Cyprinidae > Carassius > Carassius gibelio. The sequence goes on from NC_068372.1 coordinate 1,955,963, forward strand.
CTTCATTTGAACAGAAACACTATTTCAACATTACTGGACTCAGAAAGCTGTAAACTGACAATCTTGATCATTGCAGTCCTAACATTAGTTTTTGTGCATATAACTTCTAACACATTAAAAACTGTCTTACAGCATTGCAGAAAACATTGTACTTCATAAGGCATAAGCTTGTTTCAGTTTGGCAAGATTTGCACTGAATATTGAATGAAACAGCTTTCTCTAATAGAGAGAAAAGCTTTTGAGCAGATTTGGGCTTGATTTCACTTCATTTGAACAGAAACACTATTTCAACATTACTGGACTCAGAAAGCTGTAAACTGACAATCTTGATCATTGCAGTCCTAACATTAGTTTTTGTGCATATAACTTCTAACACATTAAAAACTGTCTTACAGCATTGCAGAAAACATTGTACTTCATAAGGCATAAGCTTGTTTCAGTTTGGCAAGATTTGCACTGAATATTGAATGAAACAGCTTTCTCTAATAGAGAGAAAAGCTTTTGAGCAGATTTGGGCTTGATTTCACTTCATTTGAACAGAAACACTATTTCAACATTACTGGACTCAGAAAGCTGCAAACTGACAATCTTGATCATTGCAGTCCTAACATTAGTTTTTGTGCATATAACTTCTAACACATTAAAAACTGTCTTACAGCATTGCAGAAAACATTGTACTTCATAAGGCATAAGCTTGTTTCAGTTTGGCAAGATTTGCACTGAATACTGAATGAAACAGCTTTATCTAATAGAGAGAAAAGCTTTTGAGCAGATTTGGGCTTGATTTCACTTCATTTCAACAGAAACACTATTTCAGCATTACTGGACTCAGAAAGCTGTAAACTGACAATATTGATCATTGAAGTCCTAACATAAGTTTTTGTGCATATAACTTCTAACACATTAAAAACTGTCTTACAGCATTGCAGAAAACATTGTACTTCATAAGACATAAGCTTGATTCAGTTTGGCAAGATTTGCACTGAATACTGAATGAAACAGCTTTATCTAATAGAGAGAAAAGCTTTTGAGCAGATTTGGGCTTGATTTCACTTCATTTCAACAGAAACACTATTTCAGCATTACTGGACTCAGAAAGCTGTAAACTGACAATCTTGATCATTGAAGTCCTAACATAAGTTTTTGTGCATATAACTTCTAACACATTAAAAACTGTCTTACAGCATTGCAGAAAACATTGTACTTCATAAGGCATAAGCTTGTTTCAGTTTGGCAAGATTTGCACTGAATATTGAATGAAACAAGCTTTCTCTAATAGAGAGAAAAGCTTTTGAGCAGATTCGGGCTTGATTTCACTTCATTTGAACAGAAACACTATTTCAACATTACTGGACTCAGAAAGCTATAAACTGACAATCTTGATCATTGCAGTCCTAACATTAGTTTTTGTGCATATAACTTCTAACACATTAAAAACTGTCTTACAGCATTGCAGAAAACATTGTACTTCATAAGGCATAAGCTTGTTTCAGTTTGGCAAGATTTGCACTGAATATTGAATGAAACAGCTTTCTCTAATAGAGAGAAAAGCTTTTGAGCAGATTTGGGCTTGATTTCACTTCATTTGAACAGAAACACTATTTCAACATTACTGGACTCAGAAAGCTGTAAACTGACAATCTTGATCATTGCAGTCCTAACATTAGTTTTTGTGCATATAACTTCTAACACATTAAAAACTGTCTTACAGCATTGCAGAAAACATTGTACTTCATAAGGCATAAGCTTGTTTCAGTTTGGCAAGATTTGCACTGAATATTGAATGAAACAGCTTTCTCTAATAGAGAGAAAAGCTTTTGAGCAGATTTGGGCTTGATTTCACTTCATTTGAACAGAAACACTATTTCAACATTACTGGACTCAGAAAGCTGCAAACTGACAATCTTGATCATTGCAGTCCTAACATTAGTTTTTGTGCATATAACTTCTAACACATTAAAAACTGTCTTACAGCATTGCAGAAAACATTGTACTTCATAAGGAATAAGCTTGTTTCAGTTTGGCAAGATTTGCACTGAATATTGAATGAAAAAGCTTTCTCTAATAGAGAGAAAAGCTTTTGAGCAGATTTGGGCTTGATTTCACTTCATTTGAACAGAAACACTATTTCAGCATTACTGGACTCAGAAAGCTGTAAACTGACAATCTTGATCATTGAAGTCCTAACATAAGTTTTTGTGTATATAACTTCTAACACATTAAAAACTGTCTTACAGCATTGCAGAAATCATTGTATTTCATATGGCATAAGCATCTATCAGTTTGGCAAGATTTGCACTGAATACTGAATGAAACTGCATTCTCTATTAGAGAGACAAGCTTTTGAGCAGATTTGGGCTTGATTTCACTTAATTTGAACAGAAACACTATTTCAGCATTACTGGACTCAGAAAGCTGTAAACTGACAATCTTGATCATTGCAGTCCTAACATAAGTTTTTGTGCATATAACTTCTAACACATTAAAAACTGTCTTACAGCATAGCAGAAAACATTGTACTTCATAAGGCATAAGCTTGTTTCAGTTTGGCAAGATTTGCACTGAATATTGAATGAAACAGCTTTCTCTAATAGAGAGAAAAGCTTTTGAGCAGATTTGGGCTTGATTTCACTTCATTTCAACAGAAACACTATTTCAGCATTACTGGACTCAGAAAGCTGTAAACTGACAATCTTGATCATTGCAGTCCTAACATAAGTTTTTGTGCATATAACTTCTAACACATTAAAAACTGTCTTACAGCATTGCAGAAAACATTGTACTTCATAAGGCATAAGCTTGTTTCAGTTTGGCAAGATTTGCACTGAATACTGAATGAAACAGCTTTATTTAATAGAGAGAAAAGCTTTTGAGCAGATTTGGGCTTGATTTCACTTCATTTCAACAGAAACACTATTTCAGCATTACTGGACTCAGAAAGCTGTAAACTGACAATCTTGATCATTGCAGTCCTAACATAAGTTTTTGTGCATATAACTTCTAACACATTAAAAACTGTCTTACAGCATTGCAGAAAACATTGTACTTCATAAGGCATAAGCTTGTTTCAGTTTGGCAAGATTTGCACTGAATACTGAATGAAACAGCTTTATCTAATAGAGAGAAAAGCTTTTGAGCAGATTTGGGCTTGATTTCACTTCATTTGAACAGAAACACTATTTCAGCATTACTGGACTCAGAAAGCTGTAAACTGACAATCTTGATCATTGAAGTCCTAACATGAGTTTTTGTGCATATAACTTCTAACACATTAAAAACTGTCTTACAGCATTGCAGAAAACATTGTACTTCATAAGGCATAAGCTTGTTTCAGTTTGGCAAGATTAGCACTGAATATTGAATGAAACAGCTTTATCTAATAGAGAGAAAAGCTTTTGAGCAGATTTGGGCTTGATTTCACTTCATTTCAACAGAAACACTATTTCAGCATTACTGGACTCAGAAAGCTGTAAACTGACAATCTTGATCATTGAAGTCCTAACATAAGTTTTTGTGCATATAACTTCTAACACATTAAAAACTGTCTTACAGCATTGCAGAAAACATTGTACTTCATAAGACATAAGCTTGTTTCAGTTTGGCAAGATTTGCACTGAATACTGAATGAAACAGCTTTATCTAATAGAGAGAAAAGCTTTTGAGCAGATTTGGGCTTGATTTCACTTCATTTCAACAGAAACACTATTTCAGCATTACTGGACTCAGAAAGCTGTAAACTGACAATCTTGATCATTGAAGTCCTAACATAAGTTTTTGTGCATATAACTTCTAACACATTAAAAACTGTCTTACAGCATTGCAGAAAACATTGTACTTCATAAGGCATAAGCTTGTTTCAGTTTGGCAAGATTTGCACTGAATATTGAATGAAACAGCTTTCTCTAATAGAGAGAAAAGCTTTTGAGCAGATTTGGGCTTGATTTCACTTCATTTCAACAGAAACACTATTTCAGCATTACTGGACTCAGAAAGCTGTAAACTGACAATCTTGATCATTGCAGTCCTAACATAAGTTTTTGTGCATATAACTTCTAACACATTAAAAACTGTCTTACAGCATTGCAGAAAACATTGTACTTCATAAGGCATAAGCTTGTTTCAGTTTGGCAAGATTTGCACTGAATACTGAATGAAACAGCTTTATCTAATAGAGAGAAAAGCTTTTGAGCAGATTTGGGCTTGATTTCACTTCATTTCAACAGAAACACTATTTCAGCATTACTGGACTCAGAAAGCTGTAAACTGACAATCTTGATCATTGCAGTCCTAACATAAGTTTTTGTGCATATAACTTCTAACACATTAAAAACTGTCTTACAGCATTGCAGAAAACATTGTACTTCATAAGGCATAAGCTTGTTTCAGTTTGGCAAGATTTGCACTGAATACTGAATGAAACAGCTTTATCTAATAGAGAGAAAAGCTTTTGAGCAGATTTGGGCTTGATTTCACTTCATTTCAACAGAAACACTATTTCAGCATTACTGTACTCAGAAAGCTGTAAACTGACAATCTTGATCATTGAAGTCCTAACATAAGTTTTTGTGCATATAACTTCTAACACATTAAAAACTGTCTTACAGCATTGAAGAAAACATTGTACTTCATAAGACATAAGCTTGTTTCAGTTTGGCAAGATTTGCACTGAATACTGAATGAAACAGCTTTATCTAATAGAGAGAAAAGCTTTTGAGCAGATTTGGGCTTGATTTCACTTCATTTGAACAGAAACACTATTTCAGCATTACTGGACTCAGAAAGCTGTAAACTGACAATCTTGATCATTGAAGTCCTAACATGAGTTTTTGTGCATATAACTTCTAACACATTAAAAACTGTCTTACAGCATTGCAGAAAACATTGTACTTCATAAGGCATAAGCTTGTTTCAGTTTGGCAAGATTTGCACTGAATATTGAATGAAACAGCTTTATCTAATAGAGAGAAAAGCTTTTGAGCAGATTTGGGCTTGATTTCACTTCATTTCAACAGAAACACTATTTCAGCATTACTGGACTCAGAAAGCTGTAAACTGACAATCTTGATCATTGAAGTCCTAACATAAGTTTTTGTGCATATAACTTCTAACACATTAAAAACTGTCTTACAGCATTGCAGAAAACATTGTACTTCATAAGACATAAGCTTGTTTCAGTTTGGCAAGATTTGCACTGAATACTGAATGAAACAGCTTTATCTAATAGAGAGAAAAGCTTTTGAGCAGATTTGGGCTTGATTTCACTTCATTTCAACAGAAACACTATTTCAGCATTACTGGACTCAGAAAGCTGTAAACTGACAATCTTGATCATTGAAGTCCTAACATAAGTTTTTGTGCATATAACTTCTAACACATTAAAAACTGTCTTACAGCATTGCAGAAAACATTGTACTTCATAAGGCATAAGCTTGTTTCAGTTTGGCAAGATTTGCACTGAATATTGAATGAAACAGCTTTCTCTAATAGAGAGAAAAGCTTTTGAGCAGATTTGGGCTTGATTTCACTTCATTTGAACAGAAACACTATTTCAACATTACTGGACTCAGAAAGCTGTAAACTGACAATTTTGATCATTGCAGTCCTAACATTAGTTTTTTTGTATATAACTTCTAACACATTAAAAACTGTCTTACAGCATTGCAGAAAACATTTTATTTCATAAGACATAAGCATGTTTCAGTTTGGCAAGATTTGCACTGAATACTGAATGAAACAGCTTTCTCTAATAGAGAGAAAAGCTTTTGAGCAGATTTGGGCTTGATTTCACTTCATTTCAACAGAAACACTATTTCAGCATTACTGGACTCAGAAAGCTGTAAACTGACAATCTTGATCATTGAAGTCCTAACATAAGTTTTTGTGCATATAACTTCTAACACATTAAAAACTGTCTTACAGCATTGCAGAAAACATTGTACTTCATAAGGCATAAGCTTGTTTCAGTTTGGCAAGATTTGCACTGAATACTGAATGAAACAGCTTTATCTAATAGAGAGAAAAGCTTTTGAGCAGATTTGGGCTTGATTTCACTTCATTTCAACAGAAACACTATTTCAGCATTACTGGACTCAGAAAGCTGTAAACTGACAATCTTGATCATTGAAGTCCTAACATAAGTTTTTGTGCATATAACTTCTAACACATTAAAAACTGTCTTACAGCATTGCAGAAAACATTGTACTTCATAAGGCATAAGCTTGTTTCAGTTTGGCAAGATTTGCACTGAATATTGAATGAAACAGCTTTCTCTAATAGAGAGAAAAGCTTTTGAGCAGATTTGGGCTTGATTTCACTTCATTTGAACAGAAACACTATTTCAACATTACTGGACTCAGAAAGCTGTAAACTGACAATCTTGATCATTGCAGTCCTAACATAAGTTTTTGTGCATATAACTTCTAACACATTAAAAACTGTCTTACAGCATTGCAGAAAACATTGTACTTCATAAGGCATAAGCTTGTTTCAGTTTGGCAAGATTTGCACTGAATACTGAATGAAACAGCTTTATCTAATAGAGAGAAAAGCTTTTGAGCAGATTTGGGCTTGATTTCACTTCATTTCAACAGAAACACTATTTCAGCATTACTGGACTCAGAAAGCTGTAAACTGACAATATTGATCATTGAAGTCCTAACATAAGTTTTTGTGCATATAACTTCTAACACATTAAAAACTGTCTTACAGCATTGCAGAAAACATTGTACTTCATAAGACATAAGCTTGTTTCAGTTTGGCAAGATTTGCACTGAATACTGAATGAAACAGCTTTATCTAATAGAGAGAAAAGCTTTTGAGCAGATTTGGGCTTGATTTCACTTCATTTCAACAGAAACACTATTTCAGCATTACTGGACTCAGAAAGCTGTAAACTGACAATCTTGATCATTGAAGTCCTAACATAAGTTTTTGTGCATATAACTTCTAACACATTAAAAACTGTCTTACAGCATTGCAGAAAACATTGTACTTCATAAGGCATAAGCTTGTTTCAGTTTGGCAAGATTTGCACTGAATATTGAATGAAACAGCTTTCTCTAATAGAGAGAAAAGCTTTTGAGCAGATTCGGGCTTGATTTCACTTCATTTGAACAGAAACACTATTTCAACATTACTGGACTCAGAAAGCTGTAAACTGACAATCTTGATCATTGCAGTCCTAACATTAGTTTTTGTGCATATAACTTCTAACACATTAAAAACTGTCTTACAGCATTGCAGAAAACATTGTACTTCATAAGGCATAAGCTTGTTTAAGTTTGGCAAGATTTGCACTGAATATTGAATGAAACAGCTTTCTCTAATAGAGAGAAAAGCTTTTGAGCAGATTTGGGCTTGATTTCACTTCATTTGAACAGAAACACTATTTCAACATTACTGGACTCAGAAAGCTGTAAACTGACAATCTTGATCATTGCAGTCCTAACATTAGTTTTTGTGCATATAACTTCTAACACATTAAAAACTGTCTTACAGCATTGCAGAAAACATTGTACTTCATAAGGCATAAGCTTGTTTCAGTTTGGCAAGATTTGCACTGAATATTGAATGAAACAGCTTTCTCTAATAGAGAGAAAAGCTTTTGAGCAGATTTGGGCTTGATTTCACTTCATTTGAACAGAAACACTATTTCAACATTACTGGACTCAGAAAGCTGCAAACTGACAATCTTGATCATTGCAGTCCTAACATTAGTTTTTGTGCATATAACTTCTAACACATTAAAAACTGTCTTACAGCATTGCAGAAAACATTGTACTTCATAAGGAATAAGCTTGTTTCAGTTTGGCAAGATTTGCACTGAATATTGAATGAAACAGCTTTCTCTAATAGAGAGAAAAGCTTTTGAGCAGATTTGGGCTTGATTTCACTTCATTTGAACAGAAACACTATTTCAGCATTACTGGACTCAGAAAGCTGTAAACTGACAATCTTGATCATTGAAGTCCTAACATAAGTTTTTGTGTATATAACTTCTAACACATTAAAAACTGTCTTACAGCATTGCAGAAAACATTGTACTTCATAAGACATAAGCTTGTTTCAGTTTGGCAAGATTTGCACTGAATACTGAATGAAACAGCTTTATCTAATAGAGAGAAAAGCTTTTGAGCAGATTTGGGCTTGATTTCACTTCATTTCAACAGAAACACTATTTCAGCATTACTGGACTCAGAAAGCTGTAAACTGACAATCTTGATCATTGCAGTCCTAACATAAGTTTTTGTGCATATAACTTCTAACACATTAAAAACTGTCTTACAGCATTGCAGAAAACATTGTACTTCATAAGGCATAAGCTTGTTTCAGTTTGGCAAGATTTGCACTGAATACTGAATGAAACAGCTTTATCTAATAGAGAGAAAAGCATTTGAGCAGATTTGGGCTTGATTTCACTTCATTTCAACAGAAACACTATTTCAGCATTACTGGACTCAGAAAGCTGTAAACTGACAATCTTGATCATTGCAGTCCTAACATAAGTTTTTGTGCATATAACTTCTAACACATTAAAAACTGTCTTACAGCATTGCAGAAAACATTGTACTTCATAAGGCATAAGCTTGTTTCAGTTTGGCAAGATTTGCAATGAATACTGAATGAAACAGCTTTATCTAATAGAGAGAAAAGCTTTTGAGCAGATTTGGGCTTGATTTCACTTCATTTCAACAGAAACACTATTTCAGCATTACTGTACTCAGAAAGCTGTAAACTGACAATCTTGATCATTGAAGTCCTAACATAAGTTTTTGTGCATATAACTTCTAACACATTAAAAACTGTCTTACAGCATTGCAGAAAACATTGTACTTCATAAGACATAAGCTTGTTTCAGTTTGGCAAGATTTGCACTGAATACTGAATGAAACAGCTTTATCTAATAGAGAGAAAAGCTTTTGAGCAGATTTGGGCTTGATTTCACTTCATTTCAACAGAAACACTATTTCAGCATTACTGGACTCAGAAAGCTGTAAACTGACAATCTTGATCATTGAAGTCCTAACATAAGTTTTTGTGCATATAACTTCTAACACATTAAAAACTGTCTTACAGCATTGCAGAAAACATTGTACTTCATAAGGCATAAGCTTGTTTCAGTTTGGCAAGATTTGCACTGAATATTGAATGAAACAGCTTTATCTAATAGAGAGAAAAGCTTTTGAGCAGATTTGGGCTTGATTTCACTTCATTTGAACAGAAACACTATTTCAGCATTACTGGACTCAGAAAGCTGTAAACTGACAATCTTGATCATTGCAGTCCTAACATAAGTTTTTGTGCATATAACTTCTAACACATTAAAAACTGTCTTACAGCATTGCAGAAAACATTGTACTTCCTAAGGCATAAGCTTGTTTCAGTTTGGCAAGATTTGCACTGAATATTGAATGAAACAGCTTTCTCTAATAGAGAGAAAAGCTTTTGAGCAGATTTGGGCTTGATTTCACTTCATTTCAACAGAAACACTATTTCAGCATTACTGGACTCAGAAAGCTGTAAACTGACAATCTTGATCATTGCAGTCCTAACATAAGTTTTTGTGCATATAACTTCTAACACATTAAAAACTGTCTTACAGCATTGCAGAAAACATTGTACTTCATAAGGCATAAGCTTGTTTCAGTTTGGCAAGATTTGCACTGAATACTGAATGAAACAGCTTTATCTAATAGAGAGAAAAGCTTTTGAGCAGATTTGGGCTTGATTTCACTTCATTTGAACAGAAACACTATTTCAGCATTACTGGACTCAGAAAGCTGTAAACTGACAATCTTGATCATTGCAGTCCTAACATAAGTTTTTGTGCATATAACTTCTAACACATTAAAAACTGTCTTACAGCATTGCAGAAAACATTGTACTTCATAAGGAATAAGCTTGTTTCAGTTTGGCAAGATTTGCACTGAATATTGAATGAAACAGCTTTCTCTAATAGAGAGAAAAGCTTTTGAGCAGATTTGGGCTTGATTTCACTTCATTTGAACAGAAACACTATTTCAGCATTACTGGACTCAGAAAGCTGTAAACTGACAATCTTGATCATTGAAGTCCTAACATAAGTTTTTGTGTATATAACTTCTAACACATTAAAAACTGTCTTACAGCATTGCAGAAAACATTGTACTTCATAAGACATAAGCTTGTTTCAGTTTGGCAAGATTTGCACTGAATACTGAATGAAACAGCTTTATCTAATAGAGAGAAAAGCTTTTGAGCAGATTTGGGCTTGATTTCACTTCATTTCAACAGAAACACTATTTCAGCATTACTGGACTCAGAAAGCTGTAAACTGACAATCTTGATCATTGCAGTCCTAACATAAGTTTTTGTGCATATAACTTCTAACACATTAAAAACTGTCTTACAGCATTGCAGAAAACATTGTACTTCATAAGGCATAAGCTTGTTTCAGTTTGGCAAGATTTGCACTGAATACTGAATGAAACAGCTTTATCTAATAGAGAGAAAAGCATTTGAGCAGATTTGGGCTTGATTTCACTTCATTTCAACAGAAACACTATTTCAGCATTACTGGACTCAGAAAGCTGTAAACTGACAATCTTGATCATTGCAGTCCTAACATAAGTTTTTGTGCATATAACTTCTAACACATTAAAAACTGTCTTACAGCATTGCAGAAAACATTGTACTTCATAAGGCATAAGCTTGTTTCAGTTTGGCAAGATTTGCAATGAATACTGAATGAAACAGCTTTATCTAATAGAGAGAAAAGCTTTTGAGCAGATTTGGGCTTGATTTCACTTCATTTCAACAGAAACACTATTTCAACATTACTGGACTCAGAAAGCTGTAAACTGACAATCTTGATCATTGCAGTCCTAACATTAGTTTTTGTGCATATAACTTCTAACACATTAAAAACTGTCTTACAGCATTGCAGAAAACATTGTACTTCATAAGGCATAAGCTTGTTTCAGTTTGGCAAGATTTGCACTGAATATTGAATGAAACAGCTTTCTCTAATAGAGAGAAAAGCTTTTGAGCAGATTTGGGCTTGATTTCACTTCATTTGAACAGAAACACTATTTCAACATTACTGGACTCAGAAAGCTGCAAACTGACAATCTTGATCATTGCAGTCCTAACATTAGTTTTTGTGCATATAACTTCTAACACATTAAAAACTGTCTTACAGCATTGCAGAAAACATTGTACTTCATAAGGAATAAGCTTGTTTCAGTTTGGCAAGATTTGCACTGAATATTGAATGAAACAGCTTTCTCTAATAGAGAGAAAAGCTTTTGAGCAGATTTGGGCTTGATTTCACTTCATTTGAACAGAAACACTATTTCAGCATTACTGGACTCAGAAAGCTGTAAACTGACAATCTTGATCATTGAAGTCCTAACATAAGTTTTTGTGTATATAACTTCTAACACATTAAAAACTGTCTTACAGCATTGCAGAAAACATTGTACTTCATAAGACATAAGCTTGTTTCAGTTTGGCAAGATTTGCACTGAATACTGAATGAAACAGCTTTATCTAATAGAGAGAAAAGCTTTTGAGCAGATTTGGGCTTGATTTCACTTCATTTCAACAGAAACACTATTTCAGCATTACTGGACTCAGAAAGCTGTAAACTGACAATCTTGATCATTGCAGTCCTAACATAAGTTTTTGTGCATATAACTTCTAACACATTAAAAACTGTCTTACAGCATTGCAGAAAACATTGTACTTCATAAGGCATAAGCTTGTTTCAGTTTGGCAAGATTTGCACTGAATACTGAATGAAACAGCTTTATCTAATAGAGAGAAAAGCATTTGAGCAGATTTGGGCTTGATTTCACTTCATTTCAACAGAAACACTATTTCAGCATTACTGGACTCAGAAAGCTGTAAACTGACAATCTTGATCATTGCAGTCCTAACATAAGTTTTTGTGCATATAACTTCTAACACATTAAAAACTGTCTTACAGCATTGCAGAAAACATTGTACTTCATAAGGCATAAGCTTGTTTCAGTTTGGCAAGATTTGCAATGAATACTGAATGAAACAGCTTTATCTAATAGAGAGAAAAGCTTTTGAGCAGATTTGGGCTTGATTTCACTTCATTTCAACAGAAACACTATTTCAGCATTACTGTACTCAGAAAGCTGTAAACTGACAATCTTGATCATTGAAGTCCTAACATAAGTTTTTGTGCATATAACTTCTAACACATTAAAAACTGTCTTACAGCATTGCAGAAAACATTGTACTTCATAAGACATAAGCTTGTTTCAGTTTGGCAAGATTTGCACTGAATACTGAATGAAACAGCTTTATCTAATAGAGAGAAAAGCTTTTGAGCAGATTTGGGCTTGATTTCACTTCATTTCAACAGAAACACTATTTCAGCATTACTGGACTCAGAAAGCTGTAAACTGACAATCTTGATCATTGAAGTCCTAACATAAGTTTTTGTGCATATAACTTCTAACACATTAAAAACTGTCTTACAGCATTGCAGAAAACATTGTACTTCATAAGGCATAAGCTTGTTTCAGTTTGGCAAGATTTGCACTGAATATTGAATGAAACAGCTTTATCTAATAGAGAGAAAAGCTTTTGAGCAGATTTGGGCTTGATTTCACTTCATTTGAACAGAAACACTATTTCAGCATTACTGGACTCAGAAAGCTGTAAACTGACAATCTTGATCATTGCAGTCCTAACATAAGTTTTTGTGCATATAACTTCTAACACATTAAAAACTGTCTTACAGCATTGCAGAAAACATTGTACTTCCTAAGGCATAAGCTTGTTTCAGTTTGGCAAGATTTGCACTGAATATTGAATGAAACAGCTTTCTCTAATAGAGAGAAAAGCTTTTGAGCAGATTTGGGCTTGATTTCACTTCATTTCAACAGAAACACTATTTCAGCATTACTGGACTCAGAAAGCTGTAAACTGACAATCTTGATCATTGCAGTCCTAACATAAGTTTTTGTGCATATAACTTCTAACACATTAAAAACTGTCTTACAGCATTGCAGAAAACATTGTACTTCATAAGGCATAAGCTTGTTTCAGTTTGGCAAGATTTGCACTGAATACTGAATGAAACAGCTTTATCTAATAGAGAGAAAAGCTTTTGAGCAGATTTGGGCTTGATTTCACTTCATTTGAACAGAAACACTATTTCAGCATTACTGGACTCAGAAAGCTGTAAACTGACAATCTTGATCATTGCAGTCCTAACATAAGTTTTTGTGCATATAACTTCTAACACATTAAAAACTGTCTTACAGCATTGCAGAAAACATTGTACTTCATAAGGAATAAGCTTGTTTCAGTTTGGCAAGATTTGCACTGAATATTGAATGAAACAGCTTTCTCTAATAGAGAGAAAAGCTTTTGAGCAGATTTGGGCTTGATTTCACTTCATTTGAACAGAAACACTATTTCAGCATTACTGGACTCAGAAAGCTGTAAACTGACAATCTTGATCATTGAAGTCCTAACATAAGTTTTTGTGTATATAACTTCTAACACATTAAAAACTGTCTTACAGCATTGCAGAAAACATTGTACTTCATAAGACATAAGCTTGTTTCAGTTTGGCAAGATTTGCACTGAATACTGAATGAAACAGCTTTATCTAATAGAGAGAAAAGCTTTTGAGCAGATTTGGGCTTGATTTCACTTCATTTCAACAGAAACACTATTTCAGCATTACTGGACTCAGAAAGCTGTAAACTGACAATCTTGATCATTGCAGTCCTAACATAAGTTTTTGTGCATATAACTTCTAACACATTAAAAACTGTCTTACAGCATTGCAGAAAACATTGTACTTCATAAGGCATAAGCTTGTTTCAGTTTGGCAAGATTTGCACTGAATACTGAATGAAACAGCTTTATCTAATAGAGAGAAAAGCATTTGAGCAGATTTGGGCTTGATTTCACTTCATTTCAACAGAAACACTATTTCAGCATTACTGGACTCAGAAAGCTGTAAACTGACAATCTTGATCATTGCAGTCCTAACATAAGTTTTTGTGCATATAACTTCTAACACATTAAAAACTGTCTTACAGCATTGCAGAAAACATTGTACTTCATAAGGCATAAGCTTGTTTCAGTTTGGCAAGATTTGCAATGAATACTGAATGAAACAGCTTTATCTAATAGAGAGAAAAGCTTTTGAGCAGATTTGGGCTTGATTTCACTTCATTTCAACAGAAACACTATTTCAGCATTACTGTACTCAGAAAGCTGTAAACTGACAATCTTGATCATTGAAGTCCTAACATAAGTTTTTGTGCATATAACTTCTAACACATTAAAAACTGTCTTACAGCATTGCAGAAAACATTGTACTTCATAAGACATAAGCTTGTTTCAGTTTGGCAAGATTTGCACTGAATACTGAATGAAACAGCTTTATCTAATAGAGAGAAAAGCTTTTGAGCAGATTTGGGCTTGATTTCACTTCATTTCAACAGAAACACTATTTCAGCATTACTGGACTCAGAAAGCTGTAAACTGACAATCTTGATCATTGAAGTCCTAACATAAGTTTTTGTGCATATAACTTCTAACACATTAAAAACTGTCTTACAGCATTGCAGAAAACATTGTACTTCATAAGGCATAAGCTTGTTTCAGTTTGGCAAGATTTGCACTGAATATTGAATGAAACAGCTTTATCTAATAGAGAGAAAAGCTTTTGAGCAGATTTGGGCTTGATTTCACTTCATTTGAACAGAAACACTATTTCAGCATTACTGGACTCAGAAAGCTGTAAACTGACAATCTTGATCATTGCAGTCCTAACATAAGTTTTTGTGCATATAACTTCTAACACATTAAAAACTGTCTTACAGCATTGCAGAAAACATTGTACTTCCTAAGGCATAAGCTTGTTTCAGTTTGGCAAGATTTGCACTGAATATTGAATGAAACAGCTTTCTCTAATAGAGAGAAAAGCTTTTGAGCAGATTTGGGCTTGATTTCACTTCATTTCAACAGAAACACTATTTCAGCATTACTGGACTCAGAAAGCTGTAAACTGACAATCTTGATCATTGCAGTCCTAACATAAGTTTTTGTGCATATAACTTCTAACACATTAAAAACTGTCTTACAGCATTGCAGAAAACATTGTACTTCATAAGGCATAAGCTTGTTTCAGTTTGGCAAGATTTGCACTGAATACTGAATGAAACAGCTTTATCTAATAGAGAGAAAAGCTTTTGAGCAGATTTGGGCTTGATTTCACTTCATTTGAACAGAAACACTATTTCAGCATTACTGGACTCAGAAAGCTGTAAACTGACAATCTTGATCATTGCAGTCCTAACATAAGTTTTTGTGCATATAACTTCTAACACATTAAAAACTGTCTTACAGCATTGCAGAAAACATTGTACTTCATAAGGCATAAGCTTGTTTCAGTTTGGCAAGATTTGCACTGAATACTGAATGAAACAGCTTTATCTAATAGAGAGAAAAGCTTTTGAGCAGATTTGGGCTTGATTTCACTTCATTTCAACAGAAACACTATTTCAGCATTACTGTACTCAGAAAGCTGTAAACTGACAATCTTGATCATTGAAGTCCTAACATAAGTTTTTGTGCATATAACTTCTAACACATTAAAAACTGTCTTACAGCATTGCAGAAAACATTGTACTTCATAAGACATAAGCTTGTTTCAGTTTGGCAAGATTTGCACTGAATACTGAATGAAACAGCTTTATCTAATAGAGAGAAAAGCTTTTGAGCAGATTTGGGCTTGATTTCACTTCATTTGAACAGAAACACTATTTCAGCATTACTGGACTCAGAAAGCTGTAAACTGACAATCTTGATCATTGAAGTCCTAACATAAGTTTTTGTGCATATAACTTCTAACACATTAAAAACTGTCTTACAGCATTGCAGAAAACATTGTACTTCATAAGACATAAGCTTGTTTCAGTTTGGCAAGATTTGCACTGAATACTGAATGAAACAGCTTTATCTAATAGAGAGAAAAGCTTTTGAGCAGATTTGGGCTTGATTTCACTTCATTTCAACAGAAACACTATTTCAGCATTACTGGACTCAGAAAGCTGTAAACTGACAATCTTGATCATTGAAGTCCTAACATAAGTTTTTGTGCATATAACTTCTAACACATTAAAAACTGTCTTACAGCATTGCAGAAAACATTGTACTTCATAAGGCATAAGCTTGTTTCAGTTTGGCAAGATTTGCACTGAATATTGAATGAAACAGCTTTCTCTAATAGAGAGAAAAGCTTTTGAGCAGATTTGGGCTTGATTTCACTTCATTTGAACAGAAACACTATTTCAACATTACTGGACTCAGAAAGCTGTAAACTGACAATCTTGATCATTGCAGTCCTAACATTAGTTTTTGTGTATATAACTTCTAACACATTAAAAACTGTCTTACAGCATTGCAGAAAACATTTTATTTCATAAGACATAAGCATGTTTCAGTTTGGCAAGATTTGCACTGAATACTGAATGAAACAGCTTTATCTAATAGAGAGAAAAGCTTTTGAGCAGATTTGGGCTTGATTTCACTTCATTTCAACAGAAACACTATTTCAGCATTACTGGACTCAGAAAGCTGTAAACTGACAATCTTGATCATTGAAGTCCTAACATAAGTTTTTGTGCATATAACTTCTAACACATTAAAAACTGTCTTACAGCATTGCAGAAAACATTGTACTTCATAAGGCATAAGCTTGTTTCAGTTTGGCAAGATTTGCACTGAATATTGAATGAAACAGCTTTCTCTAATAGAGAGAAAAGCTTTTGAGCAGATTTGGGCTTGATTTCACTTCATTTGAACAGAAACACTATTTCAACATTACTGGACTCAGAAAGCTGTAAACTGACAATCTTGATCATTGCAGTCCTAACATAAGTTTTTGTGCATATAACTTCTAACACATTAAAAACTGTCTTACAGCATTGCAGAAAACATTGTACTTCATAAGGCATAAGCTTGTTTCAGTTTGGCAAGATTTGCACTGAATACTGAATGAAACAGCTTTATCTAATAGAGAGAAAAGCTTTTGAGCAGATTTGGGCTTGATTTCACTTCATTTCAACAGAAACACTATTTCAGCATTACTGGACTCAGAAAGCTGTAAACTGACAATATTGATCATTGAAGTCCTAACATAAGTTTTTGTGCATATAACTTCTAACACATTAAAAACTGTCTTACAGCATTGCAGAAAACATTGTACTTCATAAGACATAAGCTTGTTTCAGTTTGGCAAGATTTGCACTGAATACTGAATGAAACAGCTTTATCTAATAGAGAGAAAAGCTTTTGAGCAGATTTGGGCTTGATTTCACTTCATTTCAACAGAAACACTATTTCAGCATTACTGGACTCAGAAAGCTGTAAACTGACAATCTTGATCATTGAAGTCCTAACATAAGTTTTTGTGTATATAACTTCTAACACATTAAAAACTGTCTTACAGCATTGCAGAAAACATTGTACTTCATAAGGCATAAGCTTGTTTCAGTTTGGCAAGATTTGCACTGAATATTGAATGAAACAGCTTTCTCTAATAGAGAGAAAAGCTTTTGAGCAGATTCGGGCTTGATTTCACTTCATTTGAACAGAAACACTATTTCAACATTACTGGACTCAGAAAGCTGTAAACTGACAATCTTGATCATTGCAGTCCTAACATTAGTTTTTGTGCATATAACTTCTAACACATTAAAAACTGTCTTACAGCATTGCAGAAAACATTGTACTTCATAAGGCATAAGCTTGTTTCAGTTTGGCAAGATTTGCACTGAATATTGAATGAAACAGCTTTCTCTAATAGAGAGAAAAGCTTTTGAGCAGATTTGGGCTTGATTTCACTTCATTTGAACAGAAACACTATTTCAACATTACTGGACTCAGAAAGCTGCAAACTGACAATCTTGATCATTGCAGTCCTAACATTAGTTTTTGTGCATATAACTTCTAACACATTAAAAACTGTCTTACAGCATTGCAGAAAACATTGTACTTCATAAGGCATAAGCTTGTTTCAGTTTGGCAAGATTTGCACTGAATACTGAATGAAACAGCTTTATCTAATAGAGAGAAAAGCTTTTGAGCAGATTTGGGCTTGATTTCACTTCATTTCAACAGAAACACTATTTCAGCATTACTGGACTCAGAAAGCTGTAAACTGACAATATTGATCATTGAAGTCCTAACATAAGTTTTTGTGCATATAACTTCTAACACATTAAAAACTGTCTTACAGCATTGCAGAAAACATTGTACTTCATAAGACATAAGCTTGTTTCAGTTTGGCAAGATTTGCACTGAATACTGAATGAAACAGCTTTATCTAATAGAGAGAAAAGCTTTTGAGCAGATTTGGGCTTGATTTCACTTCATTTCAACAGAAACACTATTTCAGCATTACTGGACTCAGAAAGCTGTAAACTGACAATCTTGATCATTGAAGTCCTAACATAAGTTTTTGTGCATATAACTTCTAACACATTAAAAACTGTCTTACAGCATTGCAGAAAACATTGTACTTCATAAGGCATAAGCTTGTTTCAGTTTGGCAAGATTTGCACTGAATATTGAATGAAACAGCTTTCTCTAATAGAGAGAAAAGCTTTTGAGCAGATTCGGGCTTGATTTCACTTCATTTGAACAGAAACACTATTTCAACATTACTGGACTCAGAAAGCTGTAAACTGACAATCTTGATCATTGCAGTCCTAACATTAGTTTTTGTGCATATAACTTCTAACACATTAAAAACTGTCTTACAGCATTGCAGAAAACATTGTACTTCATAAGGCATAAGCTTGTTTCAGTTTGGCAAGATTTGCACTGAATATTGAATGAAACAGCTTTCTCTAATAGAGAGAAAAGCTTTTGAGCAGATTTGGGCTTGATTTCACTTCATTTGAACAGAAACACTATTTCAACATTACTGGACTCAGAAAGCTGTAAACTGACAATCTTGATCATTGCAGTCCTAACATTAGTTTTTGTGCATATAACTTCTAACACATTAAAAACTGTCTTACAGCATTGCAGAAAACATTGTACTTCATAAGGCATAAGCTTGTTTCAGTTTGGCAAGATTTGCACTGAATATTGAATGAAACAGCTTTCTCTAATAGAGAGAAAAGCTTTTGAGCAGATTTGGGCTTGATTTCACTTCATTTGAACAGAAACACTATTTCAACATTACTGGACTCAGAAAGCTGCAAACTGACAATCTTGATCATTGCAGTCCTAACATTAGTTTTTGTGCATATAACTTCTAACACATTAAAAACTGTCTTACAGCATTGCAGAAAACATTGTACTTCATAAGGAATAAGCTTGTTTCAGTTTGGCAAGATTTGCACTGAATATTGAATGAAAAAGCTTTCTCTAATAGAGAGAAAAGCTTTTGAGCAGATTTGGGCTTGATTTCACTTCATTTGAACAGAAACACTATTTCAGCATTACTGGACTCAGAAAGCTGTAAACTGACAATCTTGATCATTGAAGTCCTAACATAAGTTTTTGTGTATATAACTTCTAACACATTAAAAACTGTCTTACAGCATTGCAGAAATCATTGTATTTCATATGGCATAAGCATCTATCAGTTTGGCAAGATTTGCACTGAATACTGAATGAAACTGCATTCTCTATTAGAGAGACAAGCTTTTGAGCAGATTTGGGCTTGATTTCACTTAATTTGAACAGAAACACTATTTCAGCATTACTGGACTCAGAAAGCTGTAAACTGACAATCTTGATCATTGCAGTCCTAACATAAGTTTTTGTGCATATAACTTCTAACACATTAAAAACTGTCTTACAGCATAGCAGAAAACATTGTACTTCATAAGGCATAAGCTTGTTTCAGTTTGGCAAGATTTGCACTGAATATTGAATGAAACAGCTTTCTCTAATAGAGAGAAAAGCTTTTGAGCAGATTTGGGCTTGATTTCACTTCATTTCAACAGAAACACTATTTCAGCATTACTGGACTCAGAAAGCTGTAAACTGACAATCTTGATCATTGCAGTCCTAACATAAGTTTTTGTGCATATAACTTCTAACACATTAAAAACTGTCTTACAGCATTGCAGAAAACATTGTACTTCATAAGGCATAAGCTTGTTTCAGTTTGGCAAGATTTGCACTGAATACTGAATGAAACAGCTTTATCTAATAGAGAGAAAAGCTTTTGAGCAGATTTGGGCTTGATTTCACTTCATTTCAACAGAAACACTATTTCAGCATTACTGGACTCAGAAAGCTGTAAACTGACAATCTTGATCATTGCAGTCCTAACATAAGTTTTTGTGCATATAACTTCTAACACATTAAAAACTGTCTTACAGCATTGCAGAAAACATTGTACTTCATAAGGCATAAGCTTGTTTCAGTTTGGCAAGATTTGCACTGAATACTGAATGAAACAGCTTTATCTAATAGAGAGAAAAGCTTTTGAGCAGATTTGGGCTTGATTTCACTTCATTTCAACAGAAACACTATTTCAGCATTACTGTACTCAGAAAGCTGTAAACTGACAATCTTGATCATTGAAGTCCTAACATAAGTTTTTGTGCATATAACTTCTAACACATTAAAAACTGTCTTACAGCATTGCAGAAAACATTGTACTTCATAAGACATAAGCTTGTTTCAGTTTGGCAAGATTTGCACTGAATACTGAATGAAACAGCTTTATCTAATAGAGAGAAAAGCTTTTGAGCAGATTTGGGCTTGATTTCACTTCATTTGAACAGAAACACTATTTCAGCATTACTGGACTCAGAAAGCTGTAAACTGACAATCTTGATCATTGAAGTCCTAACATGAGTTTTTGTGCATATAACTTCTAACACATTAAAAACTGTCTTACAGCATTGCAGAAAACATTGTACTTCATAAGGCATAAGCTTGTTTCAGTTTGGCAAGATTAGCACTGAATATTGAATGAAACAGCTTTATCTAATAGAGAGAAAAGCTTTTGAGCAGATTTGGGCTTGATTTCACTTCATTTCAACAGAAACACTATTTCAGCATTACTGGACTCAGAAAGCTGTAAACTGACAATCTTGATCATTGAAGTCCTAACATAAGTTTTTGTGCATATAACTTCTAACACATTAAAAACTGTCTTACAGCATTGCAGAAAACATTGTACTTCATAAGACATAAGCTTGTTTCAGTTTGGCAAGATTTGCACTGAATACTGAATGAAACAGCTTTATCTAATAGAGAGAAAAGCTTTTGAGCAGATTTGGGCTTGATTTCACTTCATTTCAACAGAAACACTATTTCAGCATTACTGGACTCAGAAAGCTGTAAACTGACAATCTTGATCATTGAAGTCCTAACATAAGTTTTTGTGCATATAACTTCTAACACATTAAAAACTGTCTTACAGCATTGCAGAAAACATTGTACTTCATAAGGCATAAGCTTGTTTCAGTTTGGCAAGATTTGCACTGAATATTGAATGAAACAGCTTTCTCTAATAGAGAGAAAAGCTTTTGAGCAGATTTGGGCTTGATTTCACTTCATTTCAACAGAAACACTATTTCAGCATTACTGGACTCAGAAAGCTGTAAACTGACAATCTTGATCATTGCAGTCCTAACATAAGTTTTTGTGCATATAACTTCTAACACATTAAAAACTGTCTTACAGCATTGCAGAAAACATTGTACTTCATAAGGCATAAGCTTGTTTCAGTTTGGCAAGATTTGCACTGAATACTGAATGAAACAGCTTTATCTAATAGAGAGAAAAGCTTTTGAGCAGATTTGGGCTTGATTTCACTTCATTTCAACAGAAACACTATTTCAGCATTACTGGACTCAGAAAGCTGTAAACTGACAATCTTGATCATTGCAGTCCTAACATAAGTTTTTGTGCATATAACTTCTAACACATTAAAAACTGTCTTACAGCATTGCAGAAAACATTGTACTTCATAAGGCATAAGCTTGTTTCAGTTTGGCAAGATTTGCACTGAATACTGAATGAAACAGCTTTATCTAATAGAGAGAAAAGCTTTTGAGCAGATTTGGGCTTGATTTCACTTCATTTCAAAAGAAACACTATTTCAGCATTACTGTACTCAGAAAGCTGTAAACTGACAATCTTGATCATTGAAGTCCTAACATAAGTTTTTGTGCATATAACTTCTAACACATTAAAAACTGTCTTACAGCATTGAAGAAAACATTGTACTTCATAAGACATAAGCTTGTTTCAGTTTGGCAAGATTTGCACTGAATACTGAATGAAACAGCTTTATCTAATAGAGAGAAAAGCTTTTGAGCAGATTTGGGCTTGATTTCACTTCATTTGAACAGAAACACTATTTCAGCATTACTGGACTCAGAAAGCTGTAAACTGACAATCTTGATCATTGAAGTCCTAACATGAGTTTTTGTGCATATAACTTCTAACACATTAAAAACTGTCTTACAGCATTGCAGAAAACATTGTACTTCATAAGGCATAAGCTTGTTTCAGTTTGGCAAGATTTGCACTGAATATTGAATGAAACAGCTTTATCTAATAGAGAGAAAAGCTTTTGAGCAGATTTGGGCTTGATTTCACTTCATTTCAACAGAAACACTATTTCAGCATTACTGGACTCAGAAAGCTGTAAACTGACAATCTTGATCATTGAAGTCCTAACATAAGTTTTTGTGCATATAACTTCTAACACATTAAAAACTGTCTTACAGCATTGCAGAAAACATTGTACTTCATAAGACATAAGCTTGTTTCAGTTTGGCAAGATTTGCACTGAATACTGAATGAAACAGCTTTATCTAATAGAGAGAAAAGCTTTTGAGCAGATTTGGGCTTGATTTCACTTCATTTCAACAGAAACACTATTTCAGCATTACTGGACTCAGAAAGCTGTAAACTGACAATCTTGATCATTGAAGTCCTAACATAAGTTTTTGTGCATATAACTTCTAACACATTAAAAACTGTCTTACAGCATTGCAGAAAACATTGTACTTCATAAGGCATAAGCTTGTTTCAGTTTGGCAAGATTTGCACTGAATATTGAATGAAACAGCTTTCTCTAATAGAGAGAAAAGCTTTTGAGCAGATTTGGGCTTGATTTCACTTCATTTGAACAGAAACACTATTTCAACATTACTGGACTCAGAAAGCTGTAAACTGACAATTTTGATCATTGCAGTCCTAACATTAGTTTTTTTGTATATAACTTCTAACACATTAAAAACTGTCTTACAGCATTGCAGAAAACATTTTATTTCATAAGACATAAGCATGTTTCAGTTTGGCAAGATTTGCACTGAATACTGAATGAAACAGCTTTCTCTAATAGAGAGAAAAGCTTTTGAGCAGATTTGGGCTTGATTTCACTTCATTTCAACAGAAACACTATTTCAGCATTACTGGACTCAGAAAGCTGTAAACTGACAATCTTGATCATTGAAGTCCTAACATAAGTTTTTGTGCATATAACTTCTAACACATTAAAAACTGTCTTACAGCATTGCAGAAAACATTGTACTTCATAAGGCATAAGCTTGTTTCAGTTTGGCAAGATTTGCACTGAATACTGAATGAAACAGCTTTATCTAATAGAGAGAAAAGCTTTTGAGCAGATTTGGGCTTGATTTCACTTCATTTCAACAGAAACACTATTTCAGCATTACTGGACTCAGAAAGCTGTAAACTGACAATCTTGATCATTGAAGTCCTAACATAAGTTTTTGTGCATATAACTTCTAACACATTAAAAACTGTCTTACAGCATTGCAGAAAACATTGTACTTCATAAGGCATAAGCTTGTTTCAGTTTGGCAAGATTTGCACTGAATATTGAATGAAACAGCTTTCTCTAATAGAGAGAAAAGCTTTTGAGCAGATTTGGGCTTGATTTCACTTCATTTGAACAGAAACACTATTTCAACATTACTGGACTCAGAAAGCTGTAAACTGACAATCTTGATCATTGCAGTCCTAACATAAGTTTTTGTGCATATAACTTCTAACACATTAAAAACTGTCTTACAGCATTGCAGAAAACATTGTACTTCATAAGGCATAAGCTTGTTTCAGTTTGGCAAGATTTGCACTGAATACTGAATGAAACAGCTTTATCTAATAGAGAGAAAAGCTTTTGAGCAGATTTGGGCTTGATTTCACTTCATTTCAACAGAAACACTATTTCAGCATTACTGGACTCAGAAAGCTGTAAACTGACAATATTGATCATTGAAGTCCTAACATAAGTTTTTGTGCATATAACTTCTAACACATTAAAAACTGTCTTACAGCATTGCAGAAAACATTGTACTTCATAAGACATAAGCTTGTTTCAGTTTGGCAAGATTTGCACTGAATACTGAATGAAACAGCTTTATCTAATAGAGAGAAAAGCTTTTGAGCAGATTTGGGCTTGATTTCACTTCATTTCAACAGAAACACTATTTCAGCATTACTGGACTCAGAAAGCTGTAAACTGACAATCTTGATCATTGAAGTCCTAACATAAGTTTTTGTGCATATAACTTCTAACACATTAAAAACTGTCTTACAGCATTGCAGAAAACATTGTACTTCATAAGGCATAAGCTTGTTTCAGTTTGGCAAGATTTGCACTGAATATTGAATGAAACAGCTTTCTCTAATAGAGAGAAAAGCTTTTGAGCAGATTCGGGCTTGATTTCACTTCATTTGAACAGAAACACTATTTCAACATTACTGGACTCAGAAAGCTGTAAACTGACAATCTTGATCATTGCAGTCCTAACATTAGTTTTTGTGCATATAACTTCTAACACATTAAAAACTGTCTTACAGCATTGCAGAAAACATTGTACTTCATAAGGCATAAGCTTGTTTAAGTTTGGCAAGATTTGCACTGAATATTGAATGAAACAGCTTTCTCTAATAGAGAGAAAAGCTTTTGAGCAGATTTGGGCTTGATTTCACTTCATTTGAACAGAAACACTATTTCAACATTACTGGACTCAGAAAGCTGTAAACTGACAATCTTGATCATTGCAGTCCTAACATTAGTTTTTGTGCATATAACTTCTAACACATTAAAAACTGTCTTACAGCATTGCAGAAAACATTGTACTTCATAAGGCATAAGCTTGTTTCAGTTTGGCAAGATTTGCACTGAATATTGAATGAAACAGCTTTCTCTAATAGAGAGAAAAGCTTTTGAGCAGATTTGGGCTTGATTTCACTTCATTTGAACAGAAACACTATTTCAACATTACTGGACTCAGAAAGCTGCAAACTGACAATCTTGATCATTGCAGTCCTAACATTAGTTTTTGTGCATATAACTTCTAACACATTAAAAACTGTCTTACAGCATTGCAGAAAACATTGTACTTCATAAGGAATAAGCTTGTTTCAGTTTGGCAAGATTTGCACTGAATATTGAATGAAACAGCTTTCTCTAATAGAGAGAAAAGCTTTTGAGCAGATTTGGGCTTGATTTCACTTCATTTGAACAGAAACACTATTTCAGCATTACTGGACTCAGAAAGCTGTAAACTGACAATCTTGATCATTGAAGTCCTAACATAAGTTTTTGTGTATATAACTTCTAACACATTAAAAACTGTCTTACAGCATTGCAGAAAACATTGTACTTCATAAGGCATAAGCTTGTTTCAGTTTGGCAAGATTTGCACTGAATACTGAATGAAACAGCTTTATCTAATAGAGAGAAAAGCTTTTGAGCAGATTTGGGCTTGATTTCACTTCATTTCAACAGAAACACTATTTCAGCATTACTGTACTCAGAAAGCTGTAAACTGACAATCTTGATCATTGAAGTCCTAACATAAGTTTTTGTGCATATAACTTCTAACACATTAAAAACTGTCTTACAGCATTGCAGAAAACATTGTACTTCATAAGACATAAGCTTGTTTCAGTTTGGCAAGATTTGCACTGAATACTGAATGAAACAGCTTTATCTAATAGAGAGAAAAGCTTTTGAGCAGATTTGGGCTTGATTTCACTTCATTTCAACAGAAACACTATTTCAGCATTACTGGACTCAGAAAGCTGTAAACTGACAATCTTGATCATTGCAGTCCTAACATAAGTTTTTGTGCATATAACTTCTAACACATTAAAAACTGTCTTACAGCATTGCAGAAAACATTGTACTTCATAAGGCATAAGCTTGTTTCAGTTTGGCAAGATTTGCACTGAATACTGAATGAAACAGCTTTATCTAATAGAGAGAAAAGCATTTGAGCAGATTTGGGCTTGATTTCACTTCATTTCAACAGAAACACTATTTCAGCATTACTGGACTCAGAAAGCTGTAAACTGACAATCTTGATCATTGCAGTCCTAACATAAGTTTTTGTGCATATAACTTCTAACACATTAAAAACTGTCTTACAGCATTGCAGAAAACATTGTACTTCATAAGGCATAAGCTTGTTTCAGTTTGGCAAGATTTGCAATGAATACTGAATGAAACAGCTTTATCTAATAGAGAGAAAAGCTTTTGAGCAGATTTGGGCTTGATTTCACTTCATTTCAACAGAAACACTATTTCAGCATTACTGTACTCAGAAAGCTGTAAACTGACAATCTTGATCATTGAAGTCCTAACATAAGTTTTTGTGCATATAACTTCTAACACATTAAAAACTGTCTTACAGCATTGCAGAAAACATTGTACTTCATAAGACATAAGCTTGTTTCAGTTTGGCAAGATTTGCACTGAATACTGAATGAAACAGCTTTATCTAATAGAGAGAAAAGCTTTTGAGCAGATTTGGGCTTGATTTCACTTCATTTCAACAGAAACACTATTTCAGCATTACTGGACTCAGAAAGCTGTAAACTGACAATCTTGATCATTGAAGTCCTAACATAAGTTTTTGTGCATATAACTTCTAACACATTAAAAACTGTCTTACAGCATTGCAGAAAACATTGTACTTCATAAGGCATAAGCTTGTTTCAGTTTGGCAAGATTTGCACTGAATATTGAATGAAACAGCTTTATCTAATAGAGAGAAAAGCTTTTGAGCAGATTTGGGCTTGATTTCACTTCATTTGAACAGAAACACTATTTCAGCATTACTGGACTCAGAAAGCTGCAAACTGACAATCTTGATCATTGCAGTCCTAACATTAGTTATTGTGCATATAACTTCTAACACATTAAAAACTGTCTTACAGCATTGCAGAAAACATTGTACTTCATAAGGCATAAGCTTGTTTCAGTTTGGCAAGATTTGCACTGAATATTGAATGAAACAGCTTTATCTAATAGAGAGAAAAGCTTTTGAGCAGATTTGGGCTTGATTTCACTTCATTTGAACAGAAACACTATTTCAGCATTACTGGACTCAGAAAGCTGCAAACTGACAATCTTGATCATTGCAGTCCTAACATTAGTTATTGTGCATATAACTTCTAACACATTAAAAACTGTCTTACAGCATTGCAGAAAACATTGTACTTCATAAGGAATAAGCTTGTTTCAGTTTGGCAAGATTTGCACTGAATATTGAATGAAACAGCTTTCTCTAATAGAGAGAAAAGCTTTTGAGCAGATTTGGGCTTGATTTCACTTCATTTGAACAGAAACACTATTTCAGCATTACTGGACTCAGAAAGCTGTAAACTGACAATCTTGATCATTGAAGTCCTAACATAAGTTTTTGTGTATATAACTTCTAACACATTAAAAACTGTCTTACAGCATTGCAGAAATCATTGTATTTCATATGGCATAAGCATCTATCAGTTTGGCAAGATTTGCACTGAATACTGAATGAAACCGCATTCTCTATTAGAGAGACAAGCTTTTGAGCAGATTTGGGCTTGATTTCACTTCATTTGAACAGAAACACTATTTCAACATTACTGGACTCAGAAAGCTGTAAACTGACAATCTTGATCATTGCAGTCCTAACATTAGTTTTTGTGTATATAACTTTTAACACATTAAAAACTGTCTTACAGCATTGCAGAAAACATTTTATTTCATAAGGCATAAGCTTGTTTCAGTTTGGCAAGATTTGCACTGAATACTGAATGAAACAGCTTTATCTAATAGAGAGAAAAGCTTTTGAGCAGATTTGGGCTTGATTTCACTTCATTTCAACAGAAACACTATTTCAGCATTACTGGACTCAGAAAGCTGTAAACTGACAATCTTGATCATTGCAGTCCTAACATAAGTTTTTGTGCATATAACTTCTAACACATTAAAAACTGTCTTACAGCATTGCAGAAAACATTGTACTTCATAAGGCATAAGCTTGTTTCAGTTTGGCAAGATTTGCACTGAATACTGAATGAAACAGCTTTATCTAATAGAGAGAAAAGCTTTTGAGCAGATTTGGGCTTGATTTCACTTCATTTGAACAGAAACACTATTTCAGCATTACTGGACTCAGAAAGCTGTAAACTGACAATCTTGATCATTGCAGTCCTAACATAGGTTTTTGTGCATATAACTTCTAACACATTAAAAACTGTCTTACAGCATTGCAGAAAACATTGTACTTCATAAGACATAAGCATGTTTCAGTTTGGCAAGATTTGCACTGAATACTGAATGAAACAGCTTTCTCTAATAGAGAGAAAAGCTTTTGAGCAGATTTGGGCTTGATTTCACTTCATTTGAACAGAAACACTATTTCAGCATTACTGGACTCAGAAAGCTGTAAACTGACAATCTTGATCATTGAAGTCCTAACATAAGTTTTTGTGTATATAACTTCTAACACATTAAAAACAGTCTTACAGCATTGCAGAAATCATTGTATTTCATATGGCATAAGCATCTATCAGTTTGGCAAGATTTGCACTGAATACTGAATGAAACCGCATTCTCTATTAGAGAGACAAGCTTTTGAGCAGAATTGGGCTTGATTTCACTTCATTTGAACAGAAACACTATTTCAACATTACTGGACTCAGAAAGCTGTAAACTGACAATCTTGATCATTGCAGTCCTAACATTAGTTTTTGTGTATATAACTTCTAACACATTAAAAACTGTCTTACAGCATTGCCGAAAACATTTTATTTCATAAGACATAAGCAACTTTCAGTTTGGCAAGATTTGCACTGAATACTGAATGAAACAGCTTTCTCTAATAGAGAGAAAAGCTTTTGAGCAGATTTGGGCTTGATTTCACTTCATTTGAACAGAAACACTATTTCAGCATTACTGGACTCAGAAAGCTGTAAACTGACAATCTTGATCATTGAAGTCCTAACATAAGTTTTTGTGCATATAACTTCTAACACATTAAAAACTGTCTTACAGCATTGCAGAAAACATTGTACTTCATAAGGCATAAGCTTGTTTCAGTTTGGCAAGATTTGCACTGAATACTGAATGAAACAGCTTTATCTAATAGAGAGAAAAGCTTTTGAGCAGATTTGGGCTTGATTTCACTTCATTTCAACAGAAACACTATTTCAGCATTACTGGACTCAGAAAGCTGTAAACTGACAATCTTGATCATTGAAGTCCTAACATAAGTTTTTGTGCATATAACTTCTAACACATTAAAAACTGTCTTACAGCATTGCAGAAAACATTGTACTTCATAAGACAAAAGCTTGTTTCAGTTTGGCAAGATTTGCACTGAATACTGAATGAAACAGCTTTATCTAATAGAGAGAAAAGCTTTTGAGCAGATTTGGGCTTGATTTCACTTCATTTCAACAGAAACACTATTTCAGCATTACTGGACTCAGAAAGCTGTAAACTGACAATCTTGATCATTGAAGTCCTAACATAAGTTTTTGTGCATATAACTTCTAACACATTAAAAACTGTCTTACAGTATTGCAGAAAACATTGTACTTCATAAGGCATAAGCTTGTTTCAGTTTGGCAAGATTTGCACTGAATATTGAATGAAACAGCTTTCTCTAATAGAGAGAAAAGCTTTTGAGCAGATTTGGGCTTGATTTCACTTCATTTGAACAGAAACACTATTTCAACATTACTGGACTCAGAAAGCTGTAAACTGACAATCTTGATCATTGCAGTCCTAACATAAGTTTTTGTGCATATAACTTCTAACACATTAAAAACTGTCTTACAGCATTGCAGAAAACATTGTACTTCATAAGGCATAAGCTTGTTTCAGTTTGGCAAGATTTGCACTGAATACTGAATGAAACAGCTTTATCTAATAGAGAGAAAAGCTTTTGAGCAGATTTGGGCTTGATTTCACTTCATTTGAACAGAAACACTATTTCAGCATTACTGGACTCAGAAAGCTGTAAACTGACAATCTTGATCATTGCAGTCCTAACATAAGTTTTTGTGCATATAACTTCTAACACATTAAAAACTGTCTTACAGCATTGCAGAAAACATTGTACTTCATAAGGCATAAGCTTGTTTCAGTTTGGCAAGATTTGCACTGAATACTGAATGAAACAGCTTTATCTA
Source organism: Carassius gibelio (assembly GCF_023724105.1). Classification (NCBI taxonomy): domain Eukaryota; kingdom Metazoa; phylum Chordata; class Actinopteri; order Cypriniformes; family Cyprinidae; genus Carassius; species Carassius gibelio. Next base: position 1,986,431 of record NC_068372.1, read on the forward strand.
ATAGAGAGAAAAGCTTTTGAGCAGATTTGGGCTTGATTTCACTTCATTTCAACAGAAACACTATTTCAGCATTACTGGACTCAGAAAGCTGTAAACTGACAATCTTGATCATTGAAGTCCTAACATAAGTTTTTGTGCATATAACTTCTAACACATTAAAAACTGTCTTACAGCATTGCAGAAAACATTGTACTTCATAAGACATAAGCTTGTTTCAGTTTGGCAAGATTTGCACTGAATACTGAATGAAACAGCTTTATCTAATAGAGAGAAAAGCTTTTGAGCAGATTTGGGCTTGATTTCACTTCATTTGAACAGAAACACTATTTCAGCATTACTGGACTCAGAAAGCTGTAAACTGACAATCTTGATCATTGCAGTCCTAACATAAGTTTTTGTGCATATAACTTCTAACACATTAAAAACTGTCTTACAGCATTGCAGAAAACATTGTACTTCATAAGGCATAAGCTTGTTTCAGTTTGGCAAGATTTGCACTGAATACTGAATGAAACAGCTTTATCTAATAGAGAGAAAAGCTTTTGAGCAGATTTGGGCTTGATTTCACTTCATTTCAACAGAAACACTATTTCAGCATTACTGGACTCAGAAAGCTGTAAACTGACAATCTTGATCATTGAAGTCCTAACATAAGTTTTTGTGCATATAACTTCTAACACATTAAAAACTGTCTTACAGCATTGCAGAAAACATTGTACTTCATAAGACATAAGCTTGTTTCAGTTTGGCAAGATTTGCACTGAATACTGAATGAAACAGCTTTATCTAATAGAGAGAAAAGCTTTTGAGCAGATTTGGGCTTGATTTCACTTCATTTCAACAGAAACACTATTTCAGCATTACTGGACTCAGAAAGCTGTAAACTGACAATCTTGATCATTGAAGTCCTAACATAAGTTTTTGTGCATATAACTTCTAACACATTAAAAACTGTCTTACAGCATTGCAGAAAACATTGTACTTCATAAGGCATAAGCTTGTTTCAGTTTGGCAAGATTTGCACTGAATATTGAATGAAACAGCTTTATCTAATAGAGAGAAAAGCTTTTGAGCAGATTTGGGCTTGATTTCACTTCATTTCAACAGAAACACTATATCAGCATTACTGGACTCAGAAAGCTGTAAACTGACAATCTTGATCATTGAAGTCCTAACATAAGTTTTTGTGCATATAACTTCTAACACATTAAAAACTGTCTTACAGCATTGCAGAAAACATTGTACTTCATAAGGCATAAGCTTGTTTCAGTTTGGCAAGATTTGCACTGAATATTGAATGAAACACCTTTCTCTAATAGAGAAAAAAGCTTTTGAGCAGATTTGGGCTTGATTTCACTTCATTTGAACAGAAACACTATTTCAACATTACTGGACTCAGAAAGCTGTAAACTGACAATCTTGATCATTGCAGTCCTAACATTAGTTTTTGTGTATATAACTTCTAACACATTAAAAACTGTCTTACAGCATTGCAGAAAACATTGTACTTCATAAGGCATAAGCTTGTTTCAGTTTGGCAAGATTTGCACTGAATATTGAATGAAACAGCTTTATCTAATAGAGAGAAAAGCTTTTGAGCAGATTTGGGCTTGATTTCACTTCATTTGAACAGAAACACTATTTCAACATTACTGGACTCAGAAAGCTGTAAACTGACAATCTTGATCATTGCAGTCCTAACATAAGTTTTTGTGCATATAACTTCTAACACATTAAAAACTGTCTTACAGCATTGCAGAAAACATTGTACTTCATAAGGCATAAGCTTGTTTCAGTTTGGCAAGATTTGCACTGAATACTGATTGAAACAGCTTTATCTAATAGAGAGAAAAGCTTTTGAGCAGATTTGGGCTTGATTTCACTTCATTTCAACAGAAACACTATTTCAGCATTACTGGACTCAGAAAGCTGTAAACTGACAATCTTGATCATTGAAGTCCTAACATAAGTTTTTGTGCATATAACTTCTAACACATTAAAAACTGTCTTACAGCATTGCAGAAAACATTGTACTTCATAAGACAAAAGCTTGTTTCAGTTTGGCAAGATTTGCACTGAATACTGAATGAAACAGCTTTATCTAATAGAGAGAAAAGCTTTTGAGCAGATTTGGGCTTGATTTCACTTCATTTCAACAGAAACACTATTTCAGCATTACTGGACTCAGAAAGCTGTAAACTGACAATCTTGATCATTGAAGTCCTAACATAAGTTTTTGTGCATATAACTTCTAACACATTAAAAACTGTCTTACAGCATTGCAGAAAACATTGTACTTCATAAGGCATAAGCTTGTTTCAGTATGGCAAGATTTGCACTGAATATTGAATGAAACAGCTTTATCTAATAGAGAGAAAAGCTTTTGAGCAGATTTGGGCTTGATTTCACTTCATTTCAACAGAAACACTATTTCAGCATTACTGGACTCAGAAAGCTGTAAACTGACAATCTTGATCATTGAAGTCCTAACATAAGTTTTTGTGCATATAACTTCTAACACATTAAAAACTGTCTTACAGCATTGCAGAAAACATTGTACTTCATAAGACATAAGCTTGTTTCAGTTTGGCAAGATTTGCACTGAATACTGAATGAAACAGCTTTATCTAATAGAGAGAAAAGCTTTTGAGCAGATTTGGGCTTGATTTCACTTCATTTCAACAGAAACACTATTTCAGCATTACTGGACTCAGAAAGCTGTAAACTGACAATCTTGATCATTGAAGTCCTAACATAAGTTTTTGTGCATATAACTTCTAACACATTAAAAACTGTCTTACAGCATTGCAGAAAACATTGTACTTCATAAGGCATAAGCTTGTTTCAGTTTGGCAAGATTTGCACTGAATACTGAATGAAACAGCTTTATCTAATAGAGAGAAAAGCTTTTGAGCAGATTTGGGCTTGATTTCACTTCATTTGAACAGAAACACTATTTCAGCATTACTGGACTCAGAAAGCTGTAAACTGACAATCTTGATCATTGCAGTCCTAACATAAGTTTTTGTGCATATAACTTCTAACACATTAAAAACTGTCTTACAGCATTGCAGAAAACATTGTACTTCATAAGGCATAAGCTTGTTTCAGTTTGGCAAGATTTGCACTGAATACTGAATGAAACAGCTTTATCTAATAGAGAGAAAAGCTTTTGAGCAGATTTGGGCTTGATTTCACTTCATTTCAACAGAAACACTATTTCAGCATTACTGGACTCAGAAAGCTGTAAACTGACAATCTTGATCATTGAAGTCCTAACATAAGTTTTTGTGCATATAACTTCTAACACATTAAAAACTGTCTTACAGCATTGCAGAAAACATTGTACTTCATAAGACATAAGCTTGTTTCAGTTTGGCAAGATTTGCACTGAATACTGAATGAAACAGCTTTATCTAATAGAGAGAAAAGCTTTTGAGCAGATTTGGGCTTGATTTCACTTCATTTGAACAGAAACACTATTTCAGCATTACTGGACTCAGAAAGCTGTAAACTGACAATCTTGATCATTGCAGTCCTAACATAAGTTTTTGTGCATATAACTTCTAACACATTAAAAACTGTCTTACAGCATTGCAGAAAACATTGTACTTCATAAGGCATAAGCTTGTTTCAGTTTGGCAAGATTTGCACTGAATACTGAATGAAACAGCTTTATCTAATAGAGAGAAAAGCTTTTGAGCAGATTTGGGCTTGATTTCACTTCATTTCAACAGAAACACTATTTCAGCATTACTGGACTCAGAAAGCTGTAAACTGACAATCTTGATCATTGAAGTCCTAACATAAGTTTTTGTGCATATAACTTCTAACACATTAAAAACTGTCTTACAGCATTGCAGAAAACATTGTACTTCATAAGACATAAGCTTGTTTCAGTTTGGCAAGATTTGCACTGAATACTGAATGAAACAGCTTTATCTAATAGAGAGAAAAGCTTTTGAGCAGATTTGGGCTTGATTTCACTTCATTTCAACAGAAACACTATTTCAGCATTACTGGACTCAGAAAGCTGTAAACTGACAATCTTGATCATTGAAGTCCTAACATAAGTTTTTGTGCATATAACTTCTAACACATTAAAAACTGTCTTACAGCATTGCAGAAAACATTGTACTTCATAAGGCATAAGCTTGTTTCAGTTTGGCAAGATTTGCACTGAATATTGAATGAAACAGCTTTATCTAATAGAGAGAAAAGCTTTTGAGCAGATTTGGGCTTGATTTCACTTCATTTCAACAGAAACACTATATCAGCATTACTGGACTCAGAAAGCTGTAAACTGACAATCTTGATCATTGAAGTCCTAACATAAGTTTTTGTGCATATAACTTCTAACACATTAAAAACTGTCTTACAGCATTGCAGAAAACATTGTACTTCATAAGGCATAAGCTTGTTTCAGTTTGGCAAGATTTGCACTGAATATTGAATGAAACACCTTTCTCTAATAGAGAAAAAAGCTTTTGAGCAGATTTGGGCTTGATTTCACTTCATTTGAACAGAAACACTATTTCAACATTACTGGACTCAGAAAGCTGTAAACTGACAATCTTGATCATTGCAGTCCTAACATTAGTTTTTGTGTATATAACTTCTAACACATTAAAAACTGTCTTACAGCATTGCAGAAAACATTGTACTTCATAAGGCATAAGCTTGTTTCAGTTTGGCAAGATTTGCACTGAATATTGAATGAAACAGCTTTATCTAATAGAGAGAAAAGCTTTTGAGCAGATTTGGGCTTGATTTCACTTCATTTGAACAGAAACACTATTTCAACATTACTGGACTCAGAAAGCTGTAAACTGACAATCTTGATCATTGCAGTCCTAACATAAGTTTTTGTGCATATAACTTCTAACACATTAAAAACTGTCTTACAGCATTGCAGAAAACATTGTACTTCATAAGGCATAAGCTTGTTTCAGTTTGGCAAGATTTGCACTGAATACTGATTGAAACAGCTTTATCTAATAGAGAGAAAAGCTTTTGAGCAGATTTGGGCTTGATTTCACTTCATTTCAACAGAAACACTATTTCAGCATTACTGGACTCAGAAAGCTGTAAACTGACAATCTTGATCATTGAAGTCCTAACATAAGTTTTTGTGCATATAACTTCTAACACATTAAAAACTGTCTTACAGCATTGCAGAAAACATTGTACTTCATAAGACAAAAGCTTGTTTCAGTTTGGCAAGATTTGCACTGAATACTGAATGAAACAGCTTTATCTAATAGAGAGAAAAGCTTTTGAGCAGATTTGGGCTTGATTTCACTTCATTTCAACAGAAACACTATTTCAGCATTACTGGACTCAGAAAGCTGTAAACTGACAATCTTGATCATTGAAGTCCTAACATAAGTTTTTGTGCATATAACTTCTAACACATTAAAAACTGTCTTACAGCATTGCAGAAAACATTGTACTTCATAAGGCATAAGCTTGTTTCAGTATGGCAAGATTTGCACTGAATATTGAATGAAACAGCTTTATCTAATAGAGAGAAAAGCTTTTGAGCAGATTTGGGCTTGATTTCACTTCATTTCAACAGAAACACTATTTCAGCATTACTGGACTCAGAAAGCTGTAAACTGACAATCTTGATCATTGAAGTCCTAACATAAGTTTTTGTGCATATAACTTCTAACACATTAAAAACTGTCTTACAGCATTGCAGAAAACATTGTACTTCATAAGACATAAGCTTGTTTCAGTTTGGCAAGATTTGCACTGAATACTGAATGAAACAGCTTTATCTAATAGAGAGAAAAGCTTTTGAGCAGATTTGGGCTTGATTTCACTTCATTTCAACAGAAACACTATTTCAGCATTACTGGACTCAGAAAGCTGTAAACTGACAATCTTGATCATTGAAGTCCTAACATAAGTTTTTGTGCATATAACTTCTAACACATTAAAAACTGTCTTACAGCATTGCAGAAAACATTGTACTTCATAAGGCATAAGCTTGTTTCAGTTTGGCAAGATTTGCACTGAATATTGAATGAAACAGCTTTCTCTAATAGAGAGAAAAGCTTTTGAGCAGATTTGGGCTTGATTTCACTTCATTTGAACAGAAACACTATTTCAACATTACTGGACTCAGAAAGCTGTAAACTGACAATCTTGATCATTGCAGTCCTAACATTAGTTTTTGTGCATATAACTTCTAACACATTAAAAACTGTCTTACAGCATTGCAGAAAACATTGTACTTCATAAGGCATAAGCTTGTTTCAGTTTGGCAAGACTTGCACTGAATATTGAATGAAACAGCTTTCTCTAATAGAGAGAAAAGCTTTTGAGCAGATTTGGGCTTGATTTCACTTCATTTGAACAGAAACACTATTTCAACATTACTGGACTCAGAAAGCTGTAAACTGACAATCTTGATCATTGCAGTCCTAACATTAGTTTTTGTGTATATAACTTCTAACACATTAAAAACTGTCTTACAGCATTGCAGAAAACATTTTATTTCATAAGACATAAGCATGTTTCAGTTTGGCAAGATTTGCACTGAATACTGAATGAAACAGCTTTCTCTAATAGAGAGAAAAGCTTTTGAGCAGATTTAGGCTTGATTTCACTTCATTTGAACAGAAACACTATTTCAGCATTACTGGACTCAGAAAGCTGTAAACTGACAATCTTGATCATTGAAGTCCTAACATTAGTTTTTGTGCATATAACTTCTAACACATTAAAAACTGTCTTACAGCATTGCAGAAAACATTGTACTTCATAAGGCATAAGCTTGTTTCAGTTTGGCAAGATTTGCACTGAATATTGAATGAAACACCTTTCTCTAATAGAGAAAAAAGCTTTTGAGCAGATTTGGGCTTGATTTCACTTCATTTGAACAGAAACACTATTTCAACATTACTGGACTCAGAAAGCTGTAAACTGACAATCTTGATCATTGCAGTCCTAACATTAGTTTTTGTGTATATAACTTCTAACACATTAAAAACTGTCTTACAGCATTGCAGAAAACATTGTACTTCATAAGGCATAAGCTTGTTTCAGTTTGGCAAGATTTGCACTGAATATTGAATGAAACAGCTTTATCTAATAGAGAGAAAAGCTTTTGAGCAGATTTGGGCTTGATTTCACTTCATTTGAACAGAAACACTATTTCAACATTACTGGACTCAGAAAGCTGTAAACTGACAATCTTGATCATTGCAGTCCTAACATAAGTTTTTGTGCATATAACTTCTAACACATTAAAAACTGTCTTACAGCATTGCAGAAAACATTGTACTTCATAAGGCATAAGCTTGTTTCAGTTTGGCAAGATTTGCACTGAATACTGATTGAAACAGCTTTATCTAATAGAGAGAAAAGCTTTTGAGCAGATTTGGGCTTGATTTCACTTCATTTCAACAGAAACACTATTTCAGCATTACTGGACTCAGAAAGCTGTAAACTGACAATCTTGATCATTGAAGTCCTAACATAAGTTTTTGTGCATATAACTTCTAACACATTAAAAACTGTCTTACAGCATTGCAGAAAACATTGTACTTCATAAGACAAAAGCTTGTTTCAGTTTGGCAAGATTTGCACTGAATACTGAATGAAACAGCTTTATCTAATAGAGAGAAAAGCTTTTGAGCAGATTTGGGCTTGATTTCACTTCATTTCAACAGAAACACTATTTCAGCATTACTGGACTCAGAAAGCTGTAAACTGACAATCTTGATCATTGAAGTCCTAACATAAGTTTTTGTGCATATAACTTCTAACACATTAAAAACTGTCTTACAGCATTGCAGAAAACATTGTACTTCATAAGGCATAAGCTTGTTTCAGTATGGCAAGATTTGCACTGAATATTGAATGAAACAGCTTTATCTAATAGAGAGAAAAGCTTTTGAGCAGATTTGGGCTTGATTTCACTTCATTTCAACAGAAACACTATTTCAGCATTACTGGACTCAGAAAGCTGTAAACTGACAATCTTGATCATTGAAGTCCTAACATAAGTTTTTGTGCATATAACTTCTAACACATTAAAAACTGTCTTACAGCATTGCAGAAAACATTGTACTTCATAAGACATAAGCTTGTTTCAGTTTGGCAAGATTTGCACTGAATACTGAATGAAACAGCTTTATCTAATAGAGAGAAAAGCTTTTGAGCAGATTTGGGCTTGATTTCACTTCATTTCAACAGAAACACTATTTCAGCATTACTGGACTCAGAAAGCTGTAAACTGACAATCTTGATCATTGAAGTCCTAACATAAGTTTTTGTGCATATAACTTCTAACACATTAAAAACTGTCTTACAGCATTGCAGAAAACATTGTACTTCATAAGGCATAAGCTTGTTTCAGTTTGGCAAGATTTGCACTGAATATTGAATGAAACAGCTTTCTCTAATAGAGAGAAAAGCTTTTGAGCAGATTTGGGCTTGATTTCACTTCATTTGAACAGAAACACTATTTCAACATTACTGGACTCAGAAAGCTGTAAACTGACAATCTTGATCATTGCAGTCCTAACATTAGTTTTTGTGCATATAACTTCTAACACATTAAAAACTGTCTTACAGCATTGCAGAAAACATTGTACTTCATAAGGCATAAGCTTGTTTCAGTTTGGCAAGATTTGCACTGAATATTGAATGAAACAGCTTTCTCTAATAGAGAGAAAAGCTTTTGAGCAGATTTGGGCTTGATTTCACTTCATTTGAACAGAAACACTATTTCAACATTACTGGACTCAGAAAGCTGTAAACTGACAATCTTGATCATTGCAGTCCTAACATTAGTTTTTGTGTATATAACTTCTAACACATTAAAAACTGTCTTACAGCATTGCAGAAAACATTTTATTTCATAAGACATAAGCATGTTTCAGTTTGGCAAGATTTGCACTGAATACTGAATGAAACAGCTTTCTCTAATAGAGAGAAAAGCTTTTGAGCAGATTTGGGCTTGATTTCACTTCATTTGAACAGAAACACTATTTCAGCATTACTGGACTCAGAAAGCTGTAAACTGACAATCTTGATCATTGAAGTCCTAACATTAGTTTTTGTGCATATAACTTCTAACACATTAAAAACTGTCTTACAGCATTGCAGAAAACATTGTACTTCATAAGGCATAAGCTTGTTTCAGTTTGGCAAGATTTGCACTGAATATTGAATGAAACACCTTTCTCTAATAGAGAAAAAAGCTTTTGAGCAGATTTGGGCTTGATTTCACTTCATTTGAACAGAAACACTATTTCAACATTACTGGACTCAGAAAGCTGTAAACTGACAATCTTGATCATTGCAGTCCTAACATTAGTTTTTGTGTATATAACTTCTAACACATTAAAAACTGTCTTACAGCATTGCAGAAAACATTGTACTTCATAAGGCATAAGCTTGTTTCAGTTTGGCAAGATTTGCACTGAATATTGAATGAAACAGCTTTATCTAATAGAGAGAAAAGCTTTTGAGCAGATTTGGGCTTGATTTCACTTCATTTGAACAGAAACACTATTTCAACATTACTGGACTCAGAAAGCTGTAAACTGACAATCTTGATCATTGCAGTCCTAACATAAGTTTTTGTGCATATAACTTCTAACACATTAAAAACTGTCTTACAGCATTGCAGAAAACATTGTACTTCATAAGGCATAAGTTTGTTTCAGTTTGGCAAGATTTGCACTGAATACTGATTGAAACAGCTTTATCTAATAGAGAGAAAAGCTTTTGAGCAGATTTGGGCTTGATTTCACTTCATTTCAACAGAAACACTATTTCAGCATTACTGGACTCAGAAAGCTGTAAACTGACAATCTTGATCATTGAAGTCCTAACATAAGTTTTTGTGCATATAACTTCTAACACATTAAAAACTGTCTTACAGCATTGCAGAAATCATTGTATTTCATATGGCATAAGCATCTATCAGTTTGGCAAGATTTGCACTGAATACTGAATGAAACCGCATTCTCTATTAGAGAGACAAGCTTTTGAGCAGATTTGGGCTTGATTTCACTTCATTTGAACAGAAACACTATTTCAACATTACTGGACTCAGAAAGCTGTAAACTGACAATCTTGATCATTGCAGTCCTAACATTAGTTTTTGTGTATATAACTTTTAACACATTAAAAACTGTCTTACAGCATTGCAGAAAACCTTTTATTTCATAAGGCATAAGCTTGTTTCAGTTTGGCAAGATTTGCACTGAATACTGAATGAAACAGCTTTATCTAATAGAGAGAAAAGCTTTTGAGCAGATTTGGGCTTGATTTCACTTCATTTCAACAGAAACACTATTTCAGCATTACTGGACTCAGAAAGCTGTAAACTGACAATCTTGATCATTGCAGTCCTAACATAAGTTTTTGTGCATATAACTTCTAACACATTAAAAACTGTCTTACAGCATTGCAGAAAACATTGTACTTCATAAGGCATAAGCTTGTTTCAGTTTGGCAAGATTTGCACTGAATACTGAATGAAACAGCTTTATCTAATAGAGAGAAAAGCTTTTGAGCAGATTTGGGCTTGATTTCACTTCATTTCAACAGAAACACTATTTCAGCATTACTGGACTCAGAAAGCTGTAAACTGACAATCTTGATCATTGCAGTCCTAAAACATTAAAAACTGTCTTACAGCATTGCAGAAAACATTGTACTTCATAAGGCATAAGCTTGTTTCAGTTTGGCAAGATTTGCACTGAATATTGAATGAAACAGCTTTCTCTAATAGAGAGAAAAGCTTTTGAGCAGATTTGGGCTTGATTTCACTTCATTTGAACAGAAACACTATTTCAACATTACTGCACTCAGAAAGCTGTAAACTGACAATCTTGATAATTGCAGTCCTAACATAAGTTTTTGTGCATATAACTTCTAACACATTAAAAACTGTCTTACAGCATTGCAGAAAACATTGTACTTCATAAGGCATAAGCTTGTTTCAGTTTGGCAAGATTTGCACTGAATACTGAATGAAACAGCTTTATCTAAGAGAGAAAAGCTTTTGAGCAGATTTGGGCTTGATTTCACTTCATTTGAACAGAAACACTATTTCAGCATTACTGGACTCAGAAAGCTGTAAACTGACAATCTTGATCATTGCAGTCCTAACATAGGTTTTTGTGCATATAACTTCTAACACATTAAAAACTGTCTTACAGCATTGCAGAAAACATTGTACTTCATAAGACATAAGCATGTTTCAGTTTGGCAAGATTTGCACTGAATACTGAATGAAACAGCTTTCTCTAATAGAGAGAAAAGCTTTTGAGCAGATTTGGGCTTGATTTCACTTCATTTGAACAGAAACACTATTTCAGCATTACTGGACTCAGAAAGCTGTAAACTGACAATCTTGATCATTGAAGTCCTAACATAAGTTTTTGTGTATATAACTTCTAACACATTAAAAACAGTCTTACAGCATTGCAGAAATCATTGTATTTCATATGGCATAAGCATCTATCAGTTTGGCAAGATTTGCACTGAATACTGAATGAAACCGCATTCTCTATTAGAGAGACAAGCTTTTGAGCAGAATTGGGCTTGATTTCACTTCATTTGAACAGAAACACTATTTCAACATTACTGGACTCAGAAAGCTGTAAACTGACAATCTTGATCATTGCAGTCCTAACATTAGTTTTTGTGTATATAACTTCTAACACATTAAAAACTGTCTTACAGCATTGCCGAAAACATTTTATTTCATAAGACATAAGCAACTTTCAGTTTGGCAAGATTTGCACTGAATACTGAATGAAACAGCTTTCTCTAATAGAGAGAAAAGCTTTTGAGCAGATTTGGGCTTGATTTCACTTCATTTGAACAGAAACACTATTTCAGCATTACTGGACTCAGAAAGCTGTAAACTGACAATCTTGATCATTGAAGTCCTAACATAAGTTTTTGTGCATATAACTTCTAACACATTAAAAACTGTCTTACAGCATTGCAGAAAACATTGTACTTCATAAGGCATAAGCTTGTTTCAGTTTGGCAAGATTTGCACTGAATACTGAATGAAACAGCTTTATCTAATAGAGAGAAAAGCTTTTGAGCAGATTTGGGCTTGATTTCACTTCATTTCAACAGAAACACTATTTCAGCATTACTGGACTCAGAAAGCTGTAAACTGACAATCTTGATCATTGAAGTCCTAACATAAGTTTTTGTGCATATAACTTCTAACACATTAAAAACTGTCTTACAGCATTGCAGAAAACATTGTACTTCATAAGACAAAAGCTTGTTTCAGTTTGGCAAGATTTGCACTGAATACTGAATGAAACAGCTTTATCTAATAGAGAGAAAAGCTTTTGAGCAGATTTGGGCTTGATTTCACTTCATTTCAACAGAAACACTATTTCAGCATTACTGGACTCAGAAAGCTGTAAACTGACAATCTTGATCATTGAAGTCCTAACATAAGTTTTTGTGCATATAACTTCTAACACATTAAAAACTGTCTTACAGCATTGCAGAACACATTGTACTTCATAAGGCATAAGCTTGTTTCAGTTTGGCAAGATTTGCACTGAATATTGAATGAAACAGCTTTCTCTAATAGAGAGAAAAGCTTTTGAGCAGATTTGGGCTTGATTTCACTTCATTTGAACAGAAACACTATTTCAACATTACTGGACTCAGAAAGCTGTAAACTGACAATCTTGATCATTGCAGTCCTAACATAAGTTTTTGTGCATATAACTTCTAACACATTAAAAACTGTCTTACAGCATTGCAGAAAACATTGTACTTCATAAGGCATAAGCTTGTTTCAGTTTGGCAAGATTTGCACTGAATACTGAATGAAACAGCTTTATCTAATAGAGAGAAAAGCTTTTGAGCAGATTTGGGCTTGATTTCACTTCATTTGAACAGAAACACTATTTCAGCATTACTGGACTCAGAAAGCTGTAAACTGACAATCTTGATCATTGCAGTCCTAACATAAGTTTTTGTGCATATAACTTCTAACACATTAAAAACTGTCTTACAGCATTGCAGAAAACATTGTACTTCATAAGGCATAAGCTTGTTTCAGTTTGGCAAGATTTGCACTGAATACTGAATGAAACAGCTTTATCTAATAGAGAGAAAAGCTTTTGAGCAGATTTGGGCTTGATTTCACTTCATTTCAACAGAAACACTATTTCAGCATTACTGGACTCAGAAAGCTGTAAACTGACAATCTTGATCATTGAAGTCCTAACATAAGTTTTTGTGCATATAACTTCTAACACATTAAAAACTGTCTTACAGCATTGCAGAAAACATTGTACTTCATAAGACATAAGCTTGTTTCAGTTTGGCAAGATTTGCACTGAATACTGAATGAAACAGCTTTATCTAATAGAGAGAAAAGCTTTTGAGCAGATTTGGGCTTGATTTCACTTCATTTCAACAGAAACACTATTTCAGCATTACTGGACTCAGAAAGCTGTAAACTGACAATCTTGATCATTGAAGTCCTAACATAAGTTTTTGTGCATATAACTTCTAACACATTAAAAACTGTCTTACAGCATTGCAGAAAACATTGTACTTCATAAGGCATAAGCTTGTTTCAGTTTGGCAAGATTTGCACTGAATATTGAATGAAACAGCTTTCTCTAATAGAGAGAAAAGCTTTTGAGCAGATTTGGGCTTGATTTCACTTCATTTGAACAGAAACACTATTTCAGCATTACTGGACTCAGAAAGCTGTAAACTGACAATCTTGATCATTGAAGTCCTAACATAAGTTTTTGTGTATATAACTTCTAACACATTAAAAACTGTCTTACAGCATTGCAGAAATCATTGTATTTCATATGGCATAAGCATCTATCAGTTTGGCAAGATTTGCACTGAATACTGAATGAAACCGCATTCTCTATTAGAGAGACAAGCTTTTGAGCAGATTTGGGCTTGATTTCACTTCATTTGAACAGAAACACTATTTCAACATTACTGGACTCAGAAAGCTGTAAACTGACAATCTTGATCATTGCAGTCCTAACATTAGTTTTTGTGTATATAACTTTTAACACATTAAAAACTGTCTTACAGCATTGCAGAAAACATTTTATTTCATAAGGCATAAGCTTGTTTCAGTTTGGCAAGATTTGCACTGAATACTGAATGAAACAGCTTTATCTAATAGAGAGAAAAGCTTTTGAGCAGATTTGGGCTTGATTTCACTTCATTTCAACAGAAACACTATTTCAGCATTACTGGACTCAGAAAGCTGTAAACTGACAATCTTGATCATTGCAGTCCTAACATAAGTTTTTGTGCATATAACTTCTAACACATTAAAAACTGTCTTACAGCATTGCAGAAAACATTGTACTTCATAAGGCATAAGCTTGTTTCAGTTTGGCAAGATTTGCACTGAATACTGAATGAAACAGCTTTATCTAATAGAGAGAAAAGCTTTTGAGCAGATTTGGGCTTGATTTCACTTCATTTCAACAGAAACACTATTTCAGCATTACTGGACTCAGAAAGCTGTAAACTGACAATCTTGATCATTGCAGTCCTAAAACATTAAAAACTGTCTTACAGCATTGCAGAAAACATTGTACTTCATAAGGCATAAGCTTGTTTCAGTTTGGCAAGATTTGCACTGAATATTGAATGAAACAGCTTTCTCTAATAGAGAGAAAAGCTTTTGAGCAGATTTGGGCTTGATTTCACTTCATTTGAACAGAAACACTATTTCAACATTACTGCACTCAGAAAGCTGTAAACTGACAATCTTGATAATTGCAGTCCTAACATAAGTTTTTGTGCATATAACTTCTAACACATTAAAAACTGTCTTACAGCATTGCAGAAAACATTGTACTTCATAAGGCATAAGCTTGTTTCAGTTTGGCAAGATTTGCACTGAATACTGAATGAAACAGCTTTATCTAATAGAGAGAAAAGCTTTTGAGCAGATTTGGGCTTGATTTCACTTCATTTGAACAGAAACACTATTTCAGCATTACTGGACTCAGAAAGCTGTAAACTGACAATCTTGATCATTGCAGTCCTAACATAGGTTTTTGTGCATATAACTTCTAACACATTAAAAACTGTCTTACAGCATTGCAGAAAACATTGTACTTCATAAGACATAAGCATGTTTCAGTTTGGCAAGATTTGCACTGAATACTGAATGAAACAGCTTTCTCTAATAGAGAGAAAAGCTTTTGAGCAGATTTGGGCTTGATTTCACTTCATTTGAACAGAAACACTATTTCAGCATTACTGGACTCAGAAAGCTGTAAACTGACAATCTTGATCATTGAAGTCCTAACATAAGTTTTTGTGTATATAACTTCTAACACATTAAAAACAGTCTTACAGCATTGCAGAAATCATTGTATTTCATATGGCATAAGCATCTATCAGTTTGGCAAGATTTGCACTGAATACTGAATGAAACCGCATTCTCTATTAGAGAGACAAGCTTTTGAGCAGAATTGGGCTTGATTTCACTTCATTTGAACAGAAACACTATTTCAACATTACTGGACTCAGAAAGCTGTAAACTGACAATCTTGATCATTGCAGTCCTAACATTAGTTTTTGTGTATATAACTTCTAACACATTAAAAACTGTCTTACAGCATTGCCGAAAACATTTTATTTCATAAGACATAAGCAACTTTCAGTTTGGCAAGATTTGCACTGAATACTGAATGAAACAGCTTTCTCTAATAGAGAGAAAAGCTTTTGAGCAGATTTGGGCTTGATTTCACTTCATTTGAACAGAAACACTATTTCAGCATTACTGGACTCAGAAAGCTGTAAACTGACAATCTTGATCATTGAAGTCCTAACATAAGTTTTTGTGCATATAACTTCTAACACATTAAAAACTGTCTTACAGCATTGCAGAAAACATTGTACTTCATAAGGCATAAGCTTGTTTCAGTTTGGCAAGATTTGCACTGAATATTGAATGAAACAGCTTTCTCTAATAGAGAGAAAAGCTTTTGAGCAGATTCGGGCTTGATTTCACTTCATTTGAACAGAAACACTATTTCAACATTACTGGACTCAGAAAGCTGTAAACTGACAATCTTGATCATTGAAGTCCTAACATAAGTTTTTGTGTATATAACTTCTAACACATTAAAAACTGTCTTACAGCATTGCAGAAATCATTGTATTTCATATGGCATAAGCATCTATCAGTTTGGCAAGATTTGCACTGAATACTGAATGAAACCGCATTCTCTATTAGAGAGACAAGCTTTTGAGCAGATTTGGGCTTGATTTCACTTCATTTGAACAGAAACACTATTTCAACATTACTGGACTCAGAAAGCTGTAAACTGACAATCTTGATCATTGCAGTCCTAACATTAGTTTTTGTGTATATAACTTTTAACACATTAAAAACTGTCTTACAGCATTGCAGAAAACATTTTATTTCATAAGGCATAAGCTTGTTTCAGTTTGGCAAGATTTGCACTGAATACTGAATGAAACAGCTTTATCTAATAGAGAGAAAAGCTTTTGAGCAGATTTGGGCTTGATTTCACTTCATTTCAACAGAAACACTATTTCAGCATTACTGGACTCAGAAAGCTGTAAACTGACAATCTTGATCATTGCAGTCCTAACATAAGTTTTTGTGCATATAACTTCTAACACATTAAAAACTGTCTTACAGCATTGCAGAAAACATTGTACTTCATAAGGCATAAGCTTGTTTCAGTTTGGCAAGATTTGCACTGAATACTGAATGAAACAGCTTTATCTAATAGAGAGAAAAGCTTTTGAGCAGATTTGGGCATGATTTCACTTCATTTCAACAGAAACACTATTTCAGCATTACTGGACTCAGAAAGCTGTAAACTGACAATCTTGATCATTGCAGTCCTAAAACATTAAAAACTGTCTTACAGCATTGCAGAAAACATTGTACTTCATAAGGCATAAGCTTGTTTCAGTTTGGCAAGATTTGCACTGAATACTGAATGAAACAGCTTTATCTAATAGAGAGAAAAGCTTTTGAGCAGATTTGGGCTTGATTTCACTTCATTTCAACAGAAACACTATTTCAGCATTACTGGACTCAGAAAGCTGTAAACTGACAATCTTGATCATTGAAGTCCTAACATAAGTTTTTGTGCATATAACTTCTAACACATTAAAAACTGTCTTACAGCATTGCAGAAAACATTGTACTTCATAAGACAAAAGCTTGTTTCAGTTTGGCAAGATTTGCACTGAATACTGAATGAAACAGCTTTATCTAATAGAGAGAAAAGCTTTTGAGCAGATTTGGGCTTGATTTCACTTCATTTCAACAGAAACACTATTTCAACATTACTGGACTCAGAAAGCTGTAAACTGACAATCTTGATCATTGAAGTCCTAACATAAGTTTTTGTGCATATAACTTCTAACACATTAAAAACTGTCTTACAGCATTGCAGAAAACATTGTACTTCATAAGGCATAAGCTTGTTTCAGTTTGGCAAGATTTGCACTGAATATTGAATGAAACAGCTTTCTCTAATAGAGAGAAAAGCTTTTGAGCAGATTTGGGCTTGATTTCACTTCATTTGAACAGAAACACTATTTCAACATTACTGGACTCAGAAAGCTGTAAACTGACAATCTTGATCATTGCAGTCCTAACATAAGTTTTTGTGCATATAACTTCTAACACATTAAAAACTGTCTTACAGCATTGCAGAAAACATTGTACTTCATAAGGCATAAGCTTGTTTCAGTTTGGCAAGATTTGCACTGAATACTGAATGAAACAGCTTTATCTAATAGAGAGAAAAGCTTTTGAGCAGATTTGGGCTTGATTTCACTTCATTTGAACAGAAACACTATTTCAGCATTACTGGACTCAGAAAGCTGTAAACTGACAATCTTGATCATTGCAGTCCTAACATAAGTTTTTGTGCATATAACTTCTAACACATTAAAAACTGTCTTACAGCATTGCAGAAAACATTGTACTTCATAAGGCATAAGCTTGTTTCAGTTTGGCAAGATTTGCACTGAATACTGAATGAAACAGCTTTATCTAATAGAGAGAAAAGCTTTTGAGCAGATTTGGGCTTGATTTCACTTCATTTCAACAGAAACACTATTTCAGCATTACTGGACTCAGAAAGCTGTAAACTGACAATCTTGATCATTGAAGTCCTAACATAAGTTTTTGTGCATATAACTTCTAACACATTAAAAACTGTCTTACAGCATTGCAGAAAACATTGTACTTCATAAGACATAAGCTTGTTTCAGTTTGGCAAGATTTGCACTGAATACTGAATGAAACAGCTTTATCTAATAGAGAGAAAAGCTTTTGAGCAGATTTGGGCTTGATTTCACTTCATTTCAACAGAAACACTATTTCAGCATTACTGGACTCAGAAAGCTGTAAACTGACAATCTTGATCATTGAAGTCCTAACATAAGTTTTTGTGCATATAACTTCTAACACATTAAAAACTGTCTTACAGCATTGCAGAAAACATTGTACTTCATAAGGCATAAGCTTGTTTCAGTTTGGCAAGATTTGCACTGAATATTGAATGAAACAGCTTTATCTAATAGAGAGAAAAGCTTTTGAGCAGATTTGGGCTTGATTTCACTTCATTTCAACAGAAACACTATATCAGCATTACTGGACTCAGAAAGCTGTAAACTGACAATCTTGATCATTGAAGTCCTAACATAAGTTTTTGTGCATATAACTTCTAACACATTAAAAACTGTCTTACAGCATTGCAGAAAACATTGTACTTCATAAGGCATAAGCTTGTTTCAGTTTGGCAAGATTTGCACTGAATATTGAATGAAACACCTTTCTCTAATAGAGAAAAAAGCTTTTGAGCAGATTTGGGCTTGATTTCACTTCATTTGAACAGAAACACTATTTCAACATTACTGGACTCAGAAAGCTGTAAACTGACAATCTTGATCATTGCAGTCCTAACATTAGTTTTTGTGTATATAACTTCTAACACATTAAAAACTGTCTTACAGCATTGCAGAAAACATTGTACTTCATAAGGCATAAGCTTGTTTCAGTTTGGCAAGATTTGCACTGAATATTGAATGAAACAGCTTTATCTAATAGAGAGAAAAGCTTTTGAGCAGATTTGGGCTTGATTTCACTTCATTTGAACAGAAACACTATTTCAACATTACTGGACTCAGAAAGCTGTAAACTGACAATCTTGATCATTGCAGTCCTAACATAAGTTTTTGTGCATATAACTTCTAACACATTAAAAACTGTCTTACAGCATTGCAGAAAACATTGTACTTCATAAGGCATAAGCTTGTTTCAGTTTGGCAAGATTTGCACTGAATACTGATTGAAACAGCTTTATCTAATAGAGAGAAAAGCTTTTGAGCAGATTTGGGCTTGATTTCACTTCATTTGAACAGAA
Source organism: Carassius gibelio (assembly GCF_023724105.1). Taxonomy (NCBI): domain Eukaryota; kingdom Metazoa; phylum Chordata; class Actinopteri; order Cypriniformes; family Cyprinidae; genus Carassius; species Carassius gibelio. The sequence continues at coordinate 2,005,864 of NC_068372.1, forward strand.
ACACTATTTCAGCATTACTGGACTCAGAAAGCTGTAAACTGACAATCTTGATCATTGAAGTCCTAACATAAGTTTTTGTGCATATAACTTCTAACACATTAAAAACTGTCTTACAGCATTGCAGAAAACATTGTACTTCATAAGACAAAAGCTTGTTTCAGTTTGGCAAGATTTGCACTGAATACTGAATGAAACAGCTTTATCTAATAGAGAGAAAAGCTTTTGAGCAGATTTGGGCTTGATTTCACTTCATTTCAACAGAAACACTATTTCAGCATTACTGGACTCAGAAAGCTGTAAACTGACAATCTTGATCATTGCAGTCCTAACATAAGTTTTTGTGCATATAACTTCTAACACATTAAAAACTGTCTTACAGCATTGCAGAAAACATTGTACTTCATAAGGCATAAGCTTGTTTCAGTTTGGCAAGATTTGCACTGAATACTGAATGAAACAGCTTTATCTAATAGAGAGAAAAGCTTTTGAGCAGATTTGGGCTTGATTTCACTTCATTTGAACAGAAACACTATTTCAGCATTACTGGACTCAGAAAGCTGTAAACTGACAATCTTGATCATTGCAGTCCTAACATAAGTTTTTGTGCATATAACTTCTAACACATTAAAAACTGTCTTACAGCATTGCAGAAAACATTGTACTTCATAAGGCATAAGCTTGTTTCAGTTTGGCAAGATTTGCACTGAATACTGAATGAAACAGCTTTATCTAATAGAGAGAAAAGCTTTTGAGCAGATTTGGGCTTGATTTCACTTCATTTCAACAGAAACACTATTTCAGCATTACTGGACTCAGAAAGCTGTAAACTGACAATCTTGATCATTGAAGTCCTAACATAAGTTTTTGTGCATATAACTTCTAACACATTAAAAACTGTCTTACAGCATTGCAGAAAACATTGTACTTCATAAGACATAAGCTTGTTTCAGTTTGGCAAGATTTGCACTGAATACTGAATGAAACAGCTTTATCTAATAGAGAGAAAAGCTTTTGAGCAGATTTGGGCTTGATTTCACTTCATTTCAACAGAAACACTATTTCAGCATTACTGGACTCAGAAAGCTGTAAACTGACAATCTTGATCATTGAAGTCCTAACATAAGTTTTTGTGCATATAACTTCTAACACATTAAAAACTGTCTTACAGCATTGCAGAAAACATTGTACTTCATAAGGCATAAGCTTGTTTCAGTTTGGCAAGATTTGCACTGAATATTGAATGAAACAGCTTTATCTAATAGAGAGAAAAGCTTTTGAGCAGATTTGGGCTTGATTTCACTTCATTTCAACAGAAACACTATATCAGCATTACTGGACTCAGAAAGCTGTAAACTGACAATCTTGATCATTGAAGTCCTAACATAAGTTTTTGTGCATATAACTTCTAACACATTAAAAACTGTCTTACAGCATTGCAGAAAACATTGTACTTCATAAGGCATAAGCTTGTTTCAGTTTGGCAAGATTTGCACTGAATATTGAATGAAACACCTTTCTCTAATAGAGAAAAAAGCTTTTGAGCAGATTTGGGCTTGATTTCACTTCATTTGAACAGAAACACTATTTCAACATTACTGGACTCAGAAAGCTGTAAACTGACAATCTTGATCATTGCAGTCCTAACATTAGTTTTTGTGTATATAACTTCTAACACATTAAAAACTGTCTTACAGCATTGCAGAAAACATTGTACTTCATAAGGCATAAGCTTGTTTCAGTTTGGCAAGATTTGCACTGAATATTGAATGAAACAGCTTTATCTAATAGAGAGAAAAGCTTTTGAGCAGATTTGGGCTTGATTTCACTTCATTTGAACAGAAACACTATTTCAACATTACTGGACTCAGAAAGCTGTAAACTGACAATCTTGATCATTGCAGTCCTAACATAAGTTTTTGTGCATATAACTTCTAACACATTAAAAACTGTCTTACAGCATTGCAGAAAACATTGTACTTCATAAGGCATAAGCTTGTTTCAGTTTGGCAAGATTTGCACTGAATACTGATTGAAACAGCTTTATCTAATAGAGAGAAAAGCTTTTGAGCAGATTTGGGCTTGATTTCACTTCATTTGAACAGAAACACTATTTCAGCATTACTGGACTCAGAAAGCTGTAAACTGACAATCTTGATCATTGAAGTCCTAACATAAGTTTTTGTGCATATAACTTCTAACACATTAAAAACTGTCTTACAGCATTGCAGAAAACATTGTACTTCATAAGACAAAAGCTTGTTTCAGTTTGGCAAGATTTGCACTGAATACTGAATGAAACAGCTTTATCTAATAGAGAGAAAAGCTTTTGAGCAGATTTGGGCTTGATTTCACTTCATTTCAACAGAAACACTATTTCAGCATTACTGGACTCAGAAAGCTGTAAACTGACAATCTTGATCATTGAAGTCCTAACATAAGTTTTTGTGCATATAACTTCTAACACATTAAAAACTGTCTTACAGCATTGCAGAAAACATTGTACTTCATAAGGCATAAGCTTGTTTCAGTATGGCAAGATTTGCACTGAATATTGAATGAAACAGCTTTATCTAATAGAGAGAAAAGCTTTTGAGCAGATTTGGGCTTGATTTCACTTCATTTCAACAGAAACACTATTTCAGCATTACTGGACTCAGAAAGCTGTAAACTGACAATCTTGATCATTGAAGTCCTAACATAAGTTTTTGTGCATATAACTTCTAACACATTAAAAACTGTCTTACAGCATTGCAGAAAACATTGTACTTCATAAGACATAAGCTTGTTTCAGTTTGGCAAGATTTGCACTGAATACTGAATGAAACAGCTTTATCTAATAGAGAGAAAAGCTTTTGAGCAGATTTGGGCTTGATTTCACTTCATTTCAACAGAAACACTATTTCAGCATTACTGGACTCAGAAAGCTGTAAACTGACAATCTTGATCATTGAAGTCCTAACATAAGTTTTTGTGCATATAACTTCTAACACATTAAAAACTGTCTTACAGCATTGCAGAAAACATTGTACTTCATAAGGCATAAGCTTGTTTCAGTTTGGCAAGATTTGCACTGAATATTGAATGAAACAGCTTTCTCTAATAGAGAGAAAAGCTTTTGAGCAGATTTGGGCTTGATTTCACTTCATTTGAACAGAAACACTATTTCAGCATTACTGGACTCAGAAAGCTGTAAACTGACAATCTTGATCATTGAAGTCCTAACATAAGTTTTTGTGCATATAACTTCTAACACATTAAAAACTGTCTTACAGCATTGCAGAAAACATTGTACTTCATAAGGCATAAGCTTGTTTCAGTTTGGCAAGATTTGCACTGAATACTGAATGAAACAGCTTTATCTAATAGAGAGAAAAGCTTTTGAGCAGATTTGGGCTTGATTTCACTTCATTTGAACAGAAACACTATTTCAGCATTACTGGACTCAGAAAGCTGTAAACTGACAATCTTGATCATTGAAGTCCTAACATAAGTTTTTGTGTATATAACTTCTAACACATTAAAAACAGTCTTACAGCATTGCAGAAATCATTGTATTTCATATGGCATAAGCATCTATCAGTTTGGCAAGATTTGCACTGAATACTGAATGAAACCGCATTCTCTATTAGAGAGACAAGCTTTTGAGCAGAATTGGGCTTGATTTCACTTCATTTGAACAGAAACACTATTTCAACATTACTGGACTCAGAAAGCTGTAAACTGACAATCTTGATCATTGCAGTCCTAACATTAGTTTTTGTGTATATAACTTCTAACACATTAAAAACTGTCTTACAGCATTGCCGAAAACATTTTATTTCATAAGACATAAGCAACTTTCAGTTTGGCAAGATTTGCACTGAATACTGAATGAAACAGCTTTCTCTAATAGAGAGAAAAGCTTTTGAGCAGATTTGGGCTTGATTTCACTTCATTTGAACAGAAACACTATTTCAGCATTACTGGACTCAGAAAGCTGTAAACTGACAATCTTGATCATTGAAGTCCTAACATAAGTTTTTGTGCATATAACTTCTAACACATTAAAAACTGTCTTACAGCATTGCAGAAAACATTGTACTTCATAAGGCATAAGCTTGTTTCAGTTTGGCAAGATTTGCACTGAATACTGAATGAAACAGCTTTATCTAATAGAGAGAAAAGCTTTTGAGCAGATTTGGGCTTGATTTCACTTCATTTCAACAGAAACACTATTTCAGCATTACTGGACTCAGAAAGCTGTAAACTGACAATCTTGATCATTGAAGTCCTAACATAAGTTTTTGTGCATATAACTTCTAACACATTAAAAACTGTCTTACAGCATTGCAGAAAACATTGTACTTCATAAGACAAAAGCTTGTTTCAGTTTGGCAAGATTTGCACTGAATACTGAATGAAACAGCTTTATCTAATAGAGAGAAAAGCTTTTGAGCAGATTTGGGCTTGATTTCACTTCATTTCAACAGAAACACTATTTCAGCATTACTGGACTCAGAAAGCTGTAAACTGACAATCTTGATCATTGAAGTCCTAACATAAGTTTTTGTGCATATAACTTCTAACACATTAAAAACTGTCTTACAGCATTGCAGAACACATTGTACTTCATAAGGCATAAGCTTGTTTCAGTTTGGCAAGATTTGCACTGAATATTGAATGAAACAGCTTTCTCTAATAGAGAGAAAAGCTTTTGAGCAGATTTGGGCTTGATTTCACTTCATTTGAACAGAAACACTATTTCAACATTACTGGACTCAGAAAGCTGTAAACTGACAATCTTGATCATTGCAGTCCTAACATAAGTTTTTGTGCATATAACTTCTAACACATTAAAAACTGTCTTACAGCATTGCAGAAAACATTGTACTTCATAAGGCATAAGCTTGTTTCAGTTTGGCAAGATTTGCACTGAATACTGAATGAAACAGCTTTATCTAATAGAGAGAAAAGCTTTTGAGCAGATTTGGGCTTGATTTCACTTCATTTGAACAGAAACACTATTTCAGCATTACTGGACTCAGAAAGCTGTAAACTGACAATCTTGATCATTGCAGTCCTAACATAAGTTTTTGTGCATATAACTTCTAACACATTAAAAACTGTCTTACAGCATTGCAGAAAACATTGTACTTCATAAGGCATAAGCTTGTTTCAGTTTGGCAAGATTTGCACTGAATACTGAATGAAACAGCTTTATCTAATAGAGAGAAAAGCTTTTGAGCAGATTTGGGCTTGATTTCACTTCATTTCAACAGAAACACTATTTCAGCATTACTGGACTCAGAAAGCTGTAAACTGACAATCTTGATCATTGAAGTCCTAACATAAGTTTTTGTGCATATAACTTCTAACACATTAAAAACTGTCTTACAGCATTGCAGAAAACATTGTACTTCATAAGACATAAGCTTGTTTCAGTTTGGCAAGATTTGCACTGAATACTGAATGAAACAGCTTTATCTAATAGAGAGAAAAGCTTTTGAGCAGATTTGGGCTTGATTTCACTTCATTTCAACAGAAACACTATTTCAGCATTACTGGACTCAGAAAGCTGTAAACTGACAATCTTGATCATTGAAGTCCTAACATAAGTTTTTGTGCATATAACTTCTAACACATTAAAAACTGTCTTACAGCATTGCAGAAAACATTGTACTTCATAAGGCATAAGCTTGTTTCAGTTTGGCAAGATTTGCACTGAATATTGAATGAAACAGCTTTCTCTAATAGAGAGAAAAGCTTTTGAGCAGATTTGGGCTTGATTTCACTTCATTTGAACAGAAACACTATTTCAGCATTACTGGACTCAGAAAGCTGTAAACTGACAATCTTGATCATTGAAGTCCTAACATAAGTTTTTGTGTATATAACTTCTAACACATTAAAAACTGTCTTACAGCATTGCAGAAATCATTGTATTTCATATGGCATAAGCATCTATCAGTTTGGCAAGATTTGCACTGAATACTGAATGAAACCGCATTCTCTATTAGAGAGACAAGCTTTTGAGCAGATTTGGGCTTGATTTCACTTCATTTGAACAGAAACACTATTTCAACATTACTGGACTCAGAAAGCTGTAAACTGACAATCTTGATCATTGCAGTCCTAACATTAGTTTTTGTGTATATAACTTTTAACACATTAAAAACTGTCTTACAGCATTGCAGAAAACATTTTATTTCATAAGGCATAAGCTTGTTTCAGTTTGGCAAGATTTGCACTGAATACTGAATGAAACAGCTTTATCTAATAGAGAGAAAAGCTTTTGAGCAGATTTGGGCTTGATTTCACTTCATTTCAACAGAAACACTATTTCAGCATTACTGGACTCAGAAAGCTGTAAACTGACAATCTTGATCATTGCAGTCCTAACATAAGTTTTTGTGCATATAACTTCTAACACATTAAAAACTGTCTTACAGCATTGCAGAAAACATTGTACTTCATAAGGCATAAGCTTGTTTCAGTTTGGCAAGATTTGCACTGAATACTGAATGAAACAGCTTTATCTAATAGAGAGAAAAGCTTTTGAGCAGATTTGGGCTTGATTTCACTTCATTTCAACAGAAACACTATTTCAGCATTACTGGACTCAGAAAGCTGTAAACTGACAATCTTGATCATTGCAGTCCTAAAACATTAAAAACTGTCTTACAGCATTGCAGAAAACATTGTACTTCATAAGGCATAAGCTTGTTTCAGTTTGGCAAGATTTGCACTGAATATTGAATGAAACAGCTTTCTCTAATAGAGAGAAAAGCTTTTGAGCAGATTTGGGCTTGATTTCACTTCATTTGAACAGAAACACTATTTCAACATTACTGGACTCAGAAAGCTGTAAACTGACAATCTTGATCATTGCAGTCCTAACATAAGTTTTTGTGCATATAACTTCTAACACATTAAAAACTGTCTTACAGCATTGCAGAAAACATTGTACTTCATAAGGCATAAGCTTGTTTCAGTTTGGCAAGATTTGCACTGAATACTGAATGAAACAGCTTTATCTAATAGAGAGAAAAGCTTTTGAGCAGATTTGGGCTTGATTTCACTTCATTTCAACAGAAACACTATTTCAGCATTACTGGACTCAGAAAGCTGTAAACTGACAATCTTGATCATTGAAGTCCTAACATAAGTTTTTGTGCATATAACTTCTAACACATTAAAAACTGTCTTACAGCATTGCAGAAAACATTGTACTTCATAAGACATAAGCTTGTTTCAGTTTGGCAAGATTTGCACTGAATACTGAATGAAACAGCTTTATCTAATAGAGAGAAAAGCTTTTGAGCAGATTTGGGCTTGATTTCACTTCATTTCAACAGAAACACTATTTCAGCATTACTGGACTCAGAAAGCTGTAAACTGACAATCTTGATCATTGAAGTCCTAACATAAGTTTTTGTGCATATAACTTCTAACACATTAAAAACTGTCTTACAGCATTGCAGAAAACATTGTACTTCATAAGGCATAAGCTTGTTTCAGTTTGGCAAGATTTGCACTGAATATTGAATGAAACAGCTTTATCTAATAGAGAGAAAAGCTTTTGAGCAGATTTGGGCTTGATTTCACTTCATTTCAACAGAAACACTATATCAGCATTACTGGACTCAGAAAGCTGTAAACTGACAATCTTGATCATTGAAGTCCTAACATAAGTTTTTGTGCATATAACTTCTAACACATTAAAAACTGTCTTACAGCATTGCAGAAAACATTGTACTTCATAAGGCATAAGCTTGTTTCAGTTTGGCAAGATTTGCACTGAATATTGAATGAAACACCTTTCTCTAATAGAGAAAAAAGCTTTTGAGCAGATTTGGGCTTGATTTCACTTCATTTGAACAGAAACACTATTTCAACATTACTGGACTCAGAAAGCTGTAAACTGACAATCTTGATCATTGCAGTCCTAACATTAGTTTTTGTGTATATAACTTCTAACACATTAAAAACTGTCTTACAGCATTGCAGAAAACATTGTACTTCATAAGGCATAAGCTTGTTTCAGTTTGGCAAGATTTGCACTGAATATTGAATGAAACAGCTTTATCTAATAGAGAGAAAAGCTTTTGAGCAGATTTGGGCTTGATTTCACTTCATTTGAACAGAAACACTATTTCAACATTACTGGACTCAGAAAGCTGTAAACTGACAATCTTGATCATTGCAGTCCTAACATAAGTTTTTGTGCATATAACTTCTAACACATTAAAAACTGTCTTACAGCATTGCAGAAAACATTGTACTTCATAAGGCATAAGCTTGTTTCAGTTTGGCAAGATTTGCACTGAATACTGATTGAAACAGCTTTATCTAATAGAGAGAAAAGCTTTTGAGCAGATTTGGGCTTGATTTCACTTCATTTGAACAGAAACACTATTTCAGCATTACTGGACTCAGAAAGCTGTAAACTGACAATCTTGATCATTGAAGTCCTAACATAAGTTTTTGTGCATATAACTTCTAACACATTAAAAACTGTCTTACAGCATTGCAGAAAACATTGTACTTCATAAGACAAAAGCTTGTTTCAGTTTGGCAAGATTTGCACTGAATACTGAATGAAACAGCTTTATCTAATAGAGAGAAAAGCTTTTGAGCAGATTTGGGCTTGATTTCACTTCATTTCAACAGAAACACTATTTCAGCATTACTGGACTCAGAAAGCTGTAAACTGACAATCTTGATCATTGAAGTCCTAACATAAGTTTTTGTGCATATAACTTCTAACACATTAAAAACTGTCTTACAGCATTGCAGAAAACATTGTACTTCATAAGGCATAAGCTTGTTTCAGTATGGCAAGATTTGCACTGAATATTGAATGAAACAGCTTTATCTAATAGAGAGAAAAGCTTTTGAGCAGATTTGGGCTTGATTTCACTTCATTTCAACAGAAACACTATTTCAGCATTACTGGACTCAGAAAGCTGTAAACTGACAATCTTGATCATTGAAGTCCTAACATAAGTTTTTGTGCATATAACTTCTAACACATTAAAAACTGTCTTACAGCATTGCAGAAAACATTGTACTTCATAAGACATAAGCTTGTTTCAGTTTGGCAAGATTTGCACTGAATACTGAATGAAACAGCTTTATCTAATAGAGAGAAAAGCTTTTGAGCAGATTTGGGCTTGATTTCACTTCATTTCAACAGAAACACTATTTCAGCATTACTGGACTCAGAAAGCTGTAAACTGACAATCTTGATCATTGAAGTCCTAACATAAGTTTTTGTGCATATAACTTCTAACACATTAAAAACTGTCTTACAGCATTGCAGAAAACATTGTACTTCATAAGGCATAAGCTTGTTTCAGTTTGGCAAGATTTGCACTGAATATTGAATGAAACAGCTTTCTCTAATAGAGAGAAAAGCTTTTGAGCAGATTTGGGCTTGATTTCACTTCATTTGAACAGAAACACTATTTCAGCATTACTGGACTCAGAAAGCTGTAAACTGACAATCTTGATCATTGAAGTCCTAACATAAGTTTTTGTGCATATAACTTCTAACACATTAAAAACTGTCTTACAGCATTGCAGAAAACATTGTACTTCATAAGGCATAAGCTTGTTTCAGTTTGGCAAGATTTGCACTGAATACTGAATGAAACAGCTTTATCTAATAGAGAGAAAAGCTTTTGAGCAGATTTGGGCTTGATTTCACTTCATTTCAACAGAAACACTATTTCAGCATTACTGGACTCAGAAAGCTGTAAACTGACAATCTTGATCATTGAAGTCCTAACATAAGTTTTTGTGCATATAACTTCTAACACATTAAAAACTGTCTTACAGCATTGCAGAAAACATTGTACTTCATAAGACAAAAGCTTGTTTCAGTTTGGCAAGATTTGCACTGAATACTGAATGAAACAGCTTTATCTAATAGAGAGAAAAGCTTTTGAGCAGATTTGGGCTTGATTTCACTTCATTTCAACAGAAACACTATTTCAACATTACTGGACTCAGAAAGCTGTAAACTGACAATCTTGATCATTGAAGTCCTAACATAAGTTTTTGTGCATATAACTTCTAACACATTAAAAACTGTCTTACAGCATTGCAGAAAACATTGTACTTCATAAGGCATAAGCTTGTTTCAGTTTGGCAAGATTTGCACTGAATATTGAATGAAACAGCTTTCTCTAATAGAGAGAAAAGCTTTTGAGCAGATTTGGGCTTGATTTCACTTCATTTGAACAGAAACACTATTTCAACATTACTGGACTCAGAAAGCTGTAAACTGACAATCTTGATCATTGCAGTCCTAACATAAGTTTTTGTGCATATAACTTCTAACACATTAAAAACTGTCTTACAGCATTGCAGAAAACATTGTACTTCATAAGGCATAAGCTTGTTTCAGTTTGGCAAGATTTGCACTGAATACTGAATGAAACAGCTTTATCTAATAGAGAGAAAAGCTTTTGAGCAGATTTGGGCTTGATTTCACTTCATTTGAACAGAAACACTATTTCAGCATTACTGGACTCAGAAAGCTGTAAACTGACAATCTTGATCATTGCAGTCCTAACATAAGTTTTTGTGCATATAACTTCTAACACATTAAAAACTGTCTTACAGCATTGCAGAAAACATTGTACTTCATAAGGCATAAGCTTGTTTCAGTTTGGCAAGATTTGCACTGAATACTGAATGAAACAGCTTTATCTAATAGAGAGAAAAGCTTTTGAGCAGATTTGGGCTTGATTTCACTTCATTTCAACAGAAACACTATTTCAGCATTACTGGACTCAGAAAGCTGTAAACTGACAATCTTGATCATTGAAGTCCTAACATAAGTTTTTGTGCATATAACTTCTAACACATTAAAAACTGTCTTACAGCATTGCAGAAAACATTGTACTTCATAAGACATAAGCTTGTTTCAGTTTGGCAAGATTTGCACTGAATACTGAATGAAACAGCTTTATCTAATAGAGAGAAAAGCTTTTGAGCAGATTTGGGCTTGATTTCACTTCATTTCAACAGAAACACTATTTCAGCATTACTGGACTCAGAAAGCTGTAAACTGACAATCTTGATCATTGAAGTCCTAACATAAGTTTTTGTGCATATAACTTCTAACACATTAAAAACTGTCTTACAGCATTGCAGAAAACATTGTACTTCATAAGGCATAAGCTTGTTTCAGTTTGGCAAGATTTGCACTGAATATTGAATGAAACAGCTTTATCTAATAGAGAGAAAAGCTTTTGAGCAGATTTGGGCTTGATTTCACTTCATTTCAACAGAAACACTATATCAGCATTACTGGACTCAGAAAGCTGTAAACTGACAATCTTGATCATTGAAGTCCTAACATAAGTTTTTGTGCATATAACTTCTAACACATTAAAAACTGTCTTACAGCATTGCAGAAAACATTGTACTTCATAAGGCATAAGCTTGTTTCAGTTTGGCAAGATTTGCACTGAATATTGAATGAAACACCTTTCTCTAATAGAGAAAAAAGCTTTTGAGCAGATTTGGGCTTGATTTCACTTCATTTGAACAGAAACACTATTTCAACATTACTGGACTCAGAAAGCTGTAAACTGACAATCTTGATCATTGCAGTCCTAACATTAGTTTTTGTGTATATAACTTCTAACACATTAAAAACTGTCTTACAGCATTGCAGAAAACATTGTACTTCATAAGGCATAAGCTTGTTTCAGTTTGGCAAGATTTGCACTGAATATTGAATGAAACAGCTTTATCTAATAGAGAGAAAAGCTTTTGAGCAGATTTGGGCTTGATTTCACTTCATTTGAACAGAAACACTATTTCAACATTACTGGACTCAGAAAGCTGTAAACTGACAATCTTGATCATTGCAGTCCTAACATAAGTTTTTGTGCATATAACTTCTAACACATTAAAAACTGTCTTACAGCATTGCAGAAAACATTGTACTTCATAAGGCGTAAGCTTGTTTCAGTTTGGCAAGATTTGCACTGAATACTGATTGAAACAGCTTTATCTAATAGAGAGAAAAGCTTTTGAGCAGATTTGGGCTTGATTTCACTTCATTTCAACAGAAACACTATTTCAGCATTACTGGACTCAGAAAGCTGTAAACTGACAATCTTGATCATTGAAGTCCTAACATAAGTTTTTGTGCATATAACTTCTAACACATTAAAAACTGTCTTACAGCATTGCAGAAAACATTGTACTTCATAAGACAAAAGCTTGTTTCAGTTTGGCAAGATTTGCACTGAATACTGAATGAAACAGCTTTATCTAATAGAGAGAAAAGCTTTTGAGCAGATTTGGGCTTGATTTCACTTCATTTCAACAGAAACACTATTTCAGCATTACTGGACTCAGAAAGCTGTAAACTGACAATCTTGATCATTGAAGTCCTAACATAAGTTTTTGTGCATATAACTTCTAACACATTAAAAACTGTCTTACAGCATTGCAGAAAACATTGTACTTCATAAGGCATAAGCTTGTTTCAGTATGGCAAGATTTGCACTGAATATTGAATGAAACAGCTTTATCTAATAGAGAGAAAAGCTTTTGAGCAGATTTGGGCTTGATTTCACTTCATTTCAACAGAAACACTATTTCAGCATTACTGGACTCAGAAAGCTGTAAACTGACAATCTTGATCATTGAAGTCCTAACATAAGTTTTTGTGCATATAACTTCTAACACATTAAAAACTGTCTTACAGCATTGCAGAAAACATTGTACTTCATAAGACATAAGCTTGTTTCAGTTTGGCAAGATTTGCACTGAATACTGAATGAAACAGCTTTATCTAATAGAGAGAAAAGCTTTTGAGCAGATTTGGGCTTGATTTCACTTCATTTCAACAGAAACACTATTTCAGCATTACTGGACTCAGAAAGCTGTAAACTGACAATCTTGATCATTGAAGTCCTAACATAAGTTTTTGTGCATATAACTTCTAACACATTAAAAACTGTCTTACAGCATTGCAGAAAACATTGTACTTCATAAGGCATAAGCTTGTTTCAGTTTGGCAAGATTTGCACTGAATATTGAATGAAACAGCTTTCTCTAATAGAGAGAAAAGCTTTTGAGCAGATTTGGGCTTGATTTCACTTCATTTGAACAGAAACACTATTTCAACATTACTGGACTCAGAAAGCTGTAAACTGACAATCTTGATCATTGCAGTCCTAACATTAGTTTTTGTGCATATAACTTCTAACACATTAAAAACTGTCTTACAGCATTGCAGAAAACATTGTACTTCATAAGGCATAAGCTTGTTTCAGTTTGGCAAGATTTGCACTGAATATTGAATGAAACAGCTTTCTCTAATAGAGAGAAAAGCTTTTGAGCAGATTTGGGCTTGATTTCACTTCATTTGAACAGAAACACTATTTCAACATTACTGGACTCAGAAAGCTGTAAACTGACAATCTTGATCATTGTTGTCCTAACATTAGTTTTTGTGTATATAACTTCTAACACATTAAAAACTGTCTTACAGCATTGCAGAAAACATTTTATTTCATAAGACATAAGCATGTTTCAGTTTGGCAAGATTTGCACTGAATACTGAATGAAACAGCTTTCTCTAATAGAGAGAAAAGCTTTTGAGCAGATTTAGGCTTGATTTCACTTCATTTGAACAGAAACACTATTTCAGCATTACTGGACTCAGAAAGCTGTAAACTGACAATCTTGATCATTGAAGTCCTAACATTAGTTTTTGTGCATATAACTTCTAACACATTAAAAACTGTCTTACAGCATTGCAGAAAACATTGTACTTCATAAGGCATAAGCTTGTTTCAGTTTGGCAAGATTTGCACTGAATATTGAATGAAACACCTTTCTCTAATAGAGAAAAAAGCTTTTGAGCAGATTTGGGCTTGATTTCACTTCATTTGAACAGAAACACTATTTCAACATTACTGGACTCAGAAAGCTGTAAACTGACAATCTTGATCATTGCAGTCCTAACATTAGTTTTTGTGTATATAACTTCTAACACATTAAAAACTGTCTTACAGCATTGCAGAAAACATTGTACTTCATAAGGCATAAGCTTGTTTCAGTTTGGCAAGATTTGCACTGAATATTGAATGAAACAGCTTTATCTAATAGAGAGAAAAGCTTTTGAGCAGATTTGGGCTTGATTTCACTTCATTTGAACAGAAACACTATTTCAACATTACTGGACTCAGAAAGCTGTAAACTGACAATCTTGATCATTGCAGTCCTAACATAAGTTTTTGTGCATATAACTTCTAACACATTAAAAACTGTCTTACAGCATTGCAGAAAACATTGTACTTCATAAGGCATAAGCTTGTTTCAGTTTGGCAAGATTTGCACTGAATACTGATTGAAACAGCTTTATCTAATAGAGAGAAAAGCTTTTGAGCAGATTTGGGCTTGATTTCACTTCATTTCAACAGAAACACTATTTCAGCATTACTGGACTCAGAAAGCTGTAAACTGACAATCTTGATCATTGAAGTCCTAACATAAGTTTTTGTGCATATAACTTCTAACACATTAAAAACTGTCTTACAGCATTGCAGAAAACATTGTACTTCATAAGACAAAAGCTTGTTTCAGTTTGGCAAGATTTGCACTGAATACTGAATGAAACAGCTTTATCTAATAGAGAGAAAAGCTTTTGAGCAGATTTGGGCTTGATTTCACTTCATTTCAACAGAAACACTATTTCAGCATTACTGGACTCAGAAAGCTGTAAACTGACAATCTTGATCATTGAAGTCCTAACATAAGTTTTTGTGCATATAACTTCTAACACATTAAAAACTGTCTTACAGCATTGCAGAAAACATTGTACTTCATAAGGCATAAGCTTGTTTCAGTATGGCAAGATTTGCACTGAATATTGAATGAAACAGCTTTATCTAATAGAGAGAAAAGCTTTTGAGCAGATTTGGGCTTGATTTCACTTCATTTCAACAGAAACACTATTTCAGCATTACTGGACTCAGAAAGCTGTAAACTGACAATCTTGATCATTGAAGTCCTAACATAAGTTTTTGTGCATATAACTTCTAACACATTAAAAACTGTCTTACAGCATTGCAGAAAACATTGTACTTCATAAGACATAAGCTTGTTTCAGTTTGGCAAGATTTGCACTGAATACTGAATGAAACAGCTTTATCTAATAGAGAGAAAAGCTTTTGAGCAGATTTGGGCTTGATTTCACTTCATTTCAACAGAAACACTATTTCAGCATTACTGGACTCAGAAAGCTGTAAACTGACAATCTTGATCATTGAAGTCCTAACATAAGTTTTTGTGCATATAACTTCTAACACATTAAAAACTGTCTTACAGCATTGCAGAAAACATTGTACTTCATAAGGCATAAGCTTGTTTCAGTTTGGCAAGATTTGCACTGAATATTGAATGAAACAGCTTTCTCTAATAGAGAGAAAAGCTTTTGAGCAGATTTGGGCTTGATTTCACTTCATTTCAACAGAAACACTATTTCAACATTACTGGACTCAGAAAGCTGTAAACTGACAATCTTGATCATTGCAGTCCTAACATTAGTTTTTGTGCATATAACTTCTAACACATTAAAAACTGTCTTACAGCATTGCAGAAAACATTGTACTTCATAAGGCATAAGCTTGTTTCAGTTTGGCAAGATTTGCACTGAATATTGAATGAAACAGCTTTCTCTAATAGAGAGAAAAGCTTTTGAGCAGATTTGGGCTTGATTTCACTTCATTTGAACAGAAACACTATTTCAACATTACTGGACTCAGAAAGCTGTAAACTGACAATCTTGATCATTGCAGTCCTAACATTAGTTTTTGTGTATATAACTTCTAACACATTAAAAACTGTCTTACAGCATTGCAGAAAACATTTTATTTCATAAGACATAAGCATGTTTCAGTTTGGCAAGATTTGCACTGAATACTGAATGAAACAGCTTTCTCTAATAGAGAGAAAAGCTTTTGAGCAGATTTGGGCTTGATTTCACTTCATTTGAACAGAAACACTATTTCAGCATTACTGGACTCAGAAAGCTGTAAACTGACAATCTTGATCATTGAAGTCCTAACATTAGTTTTTGTGCATATAACTTCTAACACATTAAAAACTGTCTTACAGCATTGCAGAAAACATTGTACTTCATAAGGCATAAGCTTGTTTCAGTTTGGCAAGATTTGCACTGAATATTGAATGAAACACCTTTCTCTAATAGAGAAAAAAGCTTTTGAGCAGATTTGGGCTTGATTTCACTTCATTTGAACAGAAACACTATTTCAACATTACTGGACTCAGAAAGCTGTAAACTGACAATCTTGATCATTGCAGTCCTAACATTAGTTTTTGTGTATATAACTTCTAACACATTAAAAACTGTCTTACAGCATTGCAGAAAACATTGTACTTCATAAGGCATAAGCTTGTTTCAGTTTTGCAAGATTTGCACTGAATATTGAATGAAACAGCTTTATCTAATAGAGAGAAAAGCTTTTGAGCAGATTTGGGCTTGATTTCACTTCATTTCAACAGAAACACTATTTCAGCATTACTGGACTCAGAAAGCTGTAAACTGACAATCTTGATCATTGAAGTCCTAACATAAGTTTTTGTGCATATAACTTCTAACACATTAAAAACTGTCTTACAGCATTGCAGAAAACATTGTACTTCATAAGACATAAGCTTGTTTCAGTTTGGCAAGATTTGCACTGAATACTGAATGAAACAGCTTTATCTAATAGAGAGAAAAGCTTTTGAGCAGATTTGGGCTTGATTTCACTTCATTTCAACAGAAACACTATTTCAGCATTACTGGACTCAGAAAGCTGTAAACTGACAATCTTGATCATTGAAGTCCTAACATAAGTTTTTGTGCATATAACTTCTAAAACATTAAAAACTGTCTTACAGCATTGCAGAAAACATTGTACTTCATAAGACATAAGCTTGTTTCAGTTTGGCAAGATTTGCACTGAATACTGAATGAAACAGCTTTATCTAATAGAGAGAAAAGCTTTTGAGCAGATTTGGGCTTGATTTCACTTCATTTCAACAGAAACACTATTTCAGCATTACTGGACTCAGAAAGCTGTAAACTGACAATCTTGATCATTGAAGTCCTAACATAAGTTTTTGTGCATATAACTTCTAACACATTAAAAACTGTCTTACAGCATTGCAGAAAACATTGTACTTCATAAGACATAAGCTTGTTTCAGTTTGGCAAGATTTGCACTGAATACTGAATGAAACAGCTTTATCTAATAGAGAGAAAAGCTTTTGAGCAGATTTGGGCTTGATTTCACTTCATTTCAACAGAAACACTATTTCAGCATTACTGGACTCAGAAAGCTGTAAACTGACAATCTTGATCATTGAAGTCCTAACATAAGTTTTTGTGCATATAACTTCTAACACATTAAAAACTGTCTTACAGCATTGCAGAAAACATTGTACTTCATAAGGCATAAGCTTGTTTCAGTTTGGCAAGATTTGCACTGAATATTGAATGAAACAGCTTTCTCTAATAGAGAGAAAAGCTTTTGAGCAGATTTGGGCTTGATTTCACTTCATTTGAACAGAAACACTATTTCAACATTACTGGACTCAGAAAGCTGTAAACTGACAATCTTGATCATTGCAGTCCTAACATTAGTTTTTGTGCATATAACTTCTAACACATTAAAAACTGTCTTACAGCATTGCAGAAAACATTGTACTTCATAAGGCATAAGCTTGTTTCAGTTTGGCAAGATTTGCACTGAATATTGAATGAAACAGCTTTCTCTAATAGAGAGAAAAGCTTTTGAGCAGATTTGGGCTTGATTTCACTTCATTTGAACAGAAACACTATTTCAACATTACTGGACTCAGAAAGCTGTAAACTGACAATCTTGATCATTGCAGTCCTAACATTAGTTTTTGTGTATATAACTTCTAACACATTAAAAACTGTCTTACAGCATTGCAGAAAACATTTTATTTCATAAGACATAAGCATGTTTCAGTTTGGCAAGATTTGCACTGAATACTGAATGAAACAGCTTTCTCTAATAGAGAGAAAAGCTTTTGAGCAGATTTGGGCTTGATTTCACTTCATTTGAACAGAAACACTATTTCAGCATTACTGGACTCAGAAAGCTGTAAACTGACAATCTTGATCATTGAAGTCCTAACATTAGTTCCTCTTCGGGAACTCGAGCTGCGTCGAGCGCTTTTGGGGAACGCCTTTGGCAAGAACAACTCTGAATATCGTGTGCAATCAGTCCAATGGAAGAGCGTGGCGTCACGGGCGGGGTGACGCAGCGACCAGGAAGCTATAAAGGCACCTGCCACACAGCTGACTTCAGCTTCGCGTCTTTCAGCAAGCGCTCTGTGTGTGCATGTCTAAAGTCTGTCTTGTGAGTCTTATTTATTGTTGTCTGTCCCAATAAACAACATAATGCCTAAGAGCAAAGCAAAGACACGACAATTGGAGGGCGATTCCAGATTGTGCTATGGATTGTTTGTTCCTCCCTGCCCACGTACATCACGAGTGGGGATACAAACAGTCTATGCGTGGTTTGCCTGGGATCGAAGCACGCTGAGTCGGCTCTCGAGGGAGCCGACTGCCCGGCCGTTGTGTACGCTTCGATCCCGGAGGGCTCTCTTCGAGGAGAGAGCCTTCGCCAGCGTTCCTCGCGATACCGGTCCCGTTTTCGCCGAGGCGGAACGGCGCCGGCATTCGTTGGGTTCGCAGATCGATCTGTTGGAGGGAATGGAGACGGGCACGTCCTTATCTCCTACCTTACCCATCAGATCTGCCTGATTCCGGGATTCGGAAGCCCGAGCTTCGGTTCTTCCCCCCGAACATCGGGCTTGACGCTCCACCTTTCTTTCTCCGAGGAGATTGATACGGAGGGCGTCGGCGAGCTTTTAGTTGCACAAACATAAAGTTGCATAAGCATATACAATAAACAGTGTTATGCCTAACATTATACAAGCAGCTATTTAAGTCTCCGAGGGGATTAATATTGTTTGTGTGACTAATTATTCGCGCGCTGTCGAGGCAACGCGTGTATTACATCATTTTCAGTTTTGATGTGAATTTTCCATACCCGACCGCTTGTCTGGTTGTTTAAACTCCATTTAAAAAAGTAGGAGTTAGTTCTATCACTTCTATGTGTACTTTGTCACAATCTAGACCGTGTTCACTTGTCTGATTGTTTTGATTTCATTAAATTCTACGAAATTTAATAACTGAAAAGTTAATATATCACTTCAATGTGTATTGTATCACAATCCAGACCGTGTTTACTTGTCTGATTGTTTAAAAATTATAAGAAATATAATGACTTTGAGAAGTCAGCACTTCAATGTGTACTTTATCTCAATCTAGACCGTGTTTACTTGTCTGATTGTTTAAAAATTATAAGAAATATAATGACTTTGAGAAGTCAGCACTTCAATGTGTACTTTATCTCAATCTAGACCGTGTTTACTTGTCTGATTGCTGAATTTCATTTGATTCTGAGGAATCTAATGACCGTTATCTAACTTCAAGAAGTTCAATATATCACTTCAATGTGAATTGTATCACAATCCAGACCGTGTTTACTTGTCTGATTGTTTGATTGCATTAAATTCTGAGGAATATAATGACAGTTATTGAACATGTGAAGTTAGATGTACTGGAGGGACTGCTGGGCGGGAGCTGCCCCTCCATGTACAGACAGAGCAAAGCTCTGGGCCGACGACTTCTCAGCCTAATCCCAATCTAAGATGTCAGGCTGGGAGGTCCACGGCCAAGAAGTCATGACGCATTTCAGTCACGACTACAGAGGGCGGCCCCTACTGGGGTAGAGCGGTGTCCACCTCATTATACGGTGCCTGTCTCACCTCAGTGCCCTCGGGAGGTGGGTCTGCCAACCCTGCCAGAGTTTCAGGGTGCAGCCGCTTCCAGCGAGCACTGCTCTCAGTTATTTCCGCTCGTGAGCGTAGCGGAGCTGAGACGCTCGCCGCCCCTTCGGGGGCCTCTTACACCAGAGGTCAGTCTCGAGGGACTGATTCCCTTAGTACATCAGTTAGCAGCGTGAAAACTACTGCCAAATGTATCTCAATGGGTCCTGCACACGGTAGAAAGAGGCTATCGCATTCAGTTCGGCCATCCACCGCCGACATTCAATGGGGTTACATCGACAGTAGTCGGCCCCCAGCAGGCTCTGGTGATGGAACAAGAAGTGAATACCCTATTAGGAAGGCGGCCATCGAGGTGGTCCCTCCTCTAGACAGGGAATCCGGGTTTTACAACCGGTATTTCATAGTTCCAAAGAAGGATGGGGGGTTGCGTCCGATCTTAGACTTACGTCATCTAAACCTCTCAGTTATGTCACTGAAGTTCAAAATGCTCACTGTCAAACAGGATGTAGCTCAAATCAGATCCGAGGACTGGTTTGTCACAATAGATCTCAAAGACGCATACTTCCACATATCCATCCTTCCACAACACAGGAAGTCTCTGAGGTTCGCTTTCAGGGGCAAAGCCTACCAATATCGAGTACTTCCCTTTGGCCTTGCACTTTCACCCCGCACGTTCACGTAATGTGTAGATGCGGCTCTGGTATCCCTCCGTATGCAGGGCATCCGCATTCTAAATTATATCGACGATTGGTTGATTCTAGCTCAATCAGAGCAGATGGCGGTTCGACATCGAGGTGTCGTTCTCGCCCATATGGGGGAGCTGGGTTTGAGACTGAATGCCAAGAAGAGTGTACTTTCTCCACTTTAGAGAACCACCTATCTAGGCGTAGTATGGGATTCGACCACGATGCAGGCACGTATGTCTCCTGCTCGGATCGAGTCGATCCTCACATCAGTCAAGAGAGTCAAAGAAGGCCAGTCACTCACTGTGAAGCAGTTTCAGAGACTGTTAGGGCTCATGGCAGCTGCGTCCAACGTGATACCTTTTGGTCTCCTGCACATGAGGCCCCTTCAGTGGTGGCTCAAGACCAAGGGGTTTTCCCCGAGGGGAAATCCTTTCCGAACTATTCAGGTCACGCGGCGATGCCTTCGTGCCTTAGACATATGGAAGAAACCTTGGTTCTTGAATCAGGGCCCGGTGTTGGAAGCTCTTGGTCGCCGTGTAACGCTAGCGACAGACGCGTCCCTCACCGGTTGGGGTGCGGTCATGAGTGGCCACCCTGCCCGCGGTCTGTGGAGCGGTCGCCATCTGACATGGCATACCAGTTGTCTAAAGATGCTACCTGTGCATCGATCATTGAAATATTTCCTCCCAGACCTTAGAGGTCACCATGTGTTGGTGCGCACCGACAACACATTGGCGATCTCTTATATCAGTCACCAGAGAGATCGGCATCCGTGCCCCTTGTACAAGCTGGCACACCAGATCCTTCTGTGGTCCCAGGACAAACTCCTCTCGTTCGGAGCAGTGTATATTCCTGGGAGATTGACTGTGGGAGCAGACATACTGTCGAGACAGGGGTCGAGACCCGGGGGCTTCACCCTAAGGTGAAGTAGATATGGAGAGTTTTTGGACCTCTTTGCGACTCAAGAGATATCGCAATGTCCCCTCTGTTTCTCTCTAGTTCATCCAGCTCCTTTGGGACTGGACGCTATGGTACAGACCTGGCCGAGGCTTCGTCCGTACGCTTTTCCCCCTATCGCTCTGCTCCCGGGAGTTCTGGCGAGAGTACGCCGGGACGGGGTCCGTCTGTTGTTAGTAGCCCCGTTCTGGCCGAGCCCAGTATGGCTCGCAGATCTAATCTCTCCTCGACGGCTCTCCATGGGTGATTCCGATCAGGACAGATCTGCTCTCTCAGGCGTAGGGCAAAATATTCACCCTCGCCCGGAGTTGTGGAAGTTGTCTGTGTAGCCCCTGAGGGGGCACAGCTCATAGTTTCCAGTCTCCCAACCGAGGTTGTTGAGACCCCCACACTCCAATCCAGAGCTCCCTCTACGAGGAAACTGTACTCCCTGAGGTTGAAACCCTTCTCCTCATGGTGCAGAGACCGCCAGCTTGACCCTGCTAACTGCCCAGTTGGTACAGTTCTGGAGTTTCTCCAAGCTAGGCTCTCTGCGGGGTTAACTCACTCCACCTTAAAGGTGTACGTGGCGGTCATAGCTGCTTACCACGTCCCTTTCAATGGTCAGTCAGTGGGTAGACACCCCCCTAGTTACACGTTTCCTCCACGGTGCGCTGAGGCTGAGACCTCCAGTACGGTCCCGTGTTCCCCCTGGGACTTGGTTGTGGTGTTAGAGGCTCTTTGTAAAGCTCCATTTGAGCCGATTCATGAATATTACTGTCAGGCCCCCTCGGTGGCCCCTACCTACTTAGACTTTGCCCCTGGTATGGCCAAAGCATTTTTATACCCTCGAGCGGGTTACATTCCTAAAGTTCCCTCTGTTACGCCACAACCCATAGTACTGCAGGCCTTCTGTCCTCCTCCCTTTCGGGAGCCAGACCAGGTGAAGCTAAACTGTCTGAGTCCAGTTCGAGGACTGGACACATACGTCCACAGAGCTGCTGTGGAGAAAACCTGACCAATTGCTTGTTTGCTACGGTCCTCCTAAAAAGGGTTCCCCTGCCTCTAAGCAGACCCTTAGTCGTTGGATAGTCGAGGCTATCAACGAGTCCTATGAGTCCTCTGGTCTTCCCCTTTCTTTGGGAGCCAAGGCTCACTCTACACGGAGTATGGCTGCCTCTAAGGCCTTTCTAGCAGGTGTGTCCCTCTTGGACATCTGCAACGCTGCGGGGTGGTCCACGCCCTCTACATTCGCCAGATTTTACAATCTTGATATGCAAGCCGCTCCTGGCTCTTCTGTCCTCTCGCCTTAGCTGTGCTCTTCGGATACACACTAGGCAGGGGTTTGGTAGTCTGGCAGCGTTGGCACATCGTTCCCCAAAAGCGCTCGACGCAGCTCGAGTTCCCGAAGAGGAACGTCCCTAGGTTACGTATGTAACCCTAGTTCCTCGAGGGAACGAGACGCTGCGTCGCAGAGCCATACTCCCGGCACCCTGCCTGCGCTTGCTTCCCTACTCGAAGCTGAAGTCAGCTGTGTGGCAGGTGCCTTTATAGCTTCCTGGTCGCTGCGTCACCCCGCCCGTGACGCCACGCTCTTCCATTGGACTGATTGCACACGATATTCAGAGTTGTTCTTGCCAAAGGCGTTCCCCAAAAGCGCTCGACGCAGCGTCTCGTTCCCTCGAGGAACTAGGGTTACATACGTAACCTAGGGACGTTTTTGTGCATATAACTTCTAACACATTAAAAACTGTCTTACAGCATTGCAGAAAACATTGTACTTCATAAGGCATAAGCTTGTTTCAGTTTGGCAAGATTTGCACTGAATATTGAATGAAACACCTTTCTCTAATAGAGAAAAAAGCTTTTGAGCAGATTTGGGCTTGATTTCACTTCATTTGAACAGAAACACTATTTCAACATTACTGGACTCAGAAAGCTGTAAACTGACAATCTTGATCATTGCAGTCCTAACATTAGTTTTTGTGTATATAACTTCTAACACATTAAAAACTGTCTTACAGCATTGCAGAAAACATTGTACTTCATAAGGCATAAGCTTGTTTCAGTTTGGCAAGATTTGCACTGAATATTGAATGAAACAGCTTTATCTAATAGAGAGAAAAGCTTTTGAGCAGATTTGGGCTTGATTTCACTTCATTTGAACAGAAACACTATTTCAACATTACTGGACTCAGAAAGCTGTAAACTGACAATCTTGATCATTGCAGTCCTAACATAAGTTTTTGTGCATATAACTTCTAACACATTAAAAACTGTCTTACAGCATTGCAGAAAACATTGTACTTCATAAGGCATAAGCTTGTTTCAGTTTGGCAAGATTTGCACTGAATACTGATTGAAACAGCTTTATCTAATAGAGAGAAAAGCTTTTGAGCAGATTTGGGCTTGATTTCACTTCATTTCAACAGAAACACTATTTCAGCATTACTGGACTCAGAAAGCTGTAAACTGACAATCTTGATCATTGAAGTCCTAACATAAGTTTTTGTGCATATAACTTCTAACACATTAAAAACTGTCTTACAGCATTGCAGAAAACATTGTACTTCATAAGACAAAAGCTTGTTTCAGTTTGGCAAGATTTGCACTGAATACTGAATGAAACAGCTTTATCTAATAGAGAGAAAAGCTTTTGAGCAGATTTGGGCTTGATTTCACTTCATTTCAACAGAAACACTATTTCAGCATTACTGGACTCAGAAAGCTGTAAACTGACAATCTTGATCATTGAAGTCCTAACATAAGTTTTTGTGCATATAACTTCTAACACATTAAAAACTGTCTTACAGCATTGCAGAAAACATTGTACTTCATAAGGCATAAGCTTGTTTCAGTATGGCAAGATTTGCACTGAATATTGAATGAAACAGCTTTATCTAATAGAGAGAAAAGCTTTTGAGCAGATTTGGGCTTGATTTCACTTCATTTCAACAGAAACACTATTTCAGCATTACTGGACTCAGAAAGCTGTAAACTGACAATCTTGATCATTGAAGTCCTAACATAAGTTTTTGTGCATATAACTTCTAACACATTAAAAACTGTCTTACAGCATTGCAGAAAACATTGTACTTCATAAGACATAAGCTTGTTTCAGTTTGGCAAGATTTGCACTGAATACTGAATGAAACAGCTTTATCTAATAGAGAGAAAAGCTTTTGAGCAGATTTGGGCTTGATTTCACTTCATTTCAACAGAAACACTATTTCAGCATTACTGGACTCAGAAAGCTGTAAACTGACAATCTTGATCATTGAAGTCCTAACATAAGTTTTTGTGCATATAACTTCTAACACATTAAAAACTGTCTTACAGCATTGCAGAAAACATTGTACTTCATAAGGCATAAGCTTGTTTCAGTTTGGCAAGATTTGCACTGAATATTGAATGAAACAGCTTTCTCTAATAGAGAGAAAAGCTTTTGAGCAGATTTGGGCTTGATTTCACTTCATTTGAACAGAAACACTATTTCAACATTACTGGACTCAGAAAGCTGTAAACTGACAATCTTGATCATTGCAGTCCTAACATTAGTTTTTGTGCATATAACTTCTAACACATTAAAAACTGTCTTACAGCATTGCAGAAAACATTGTACTTCATAAGGCATAAGCTTGTTTCAGTTTGGCAAGATTTGCACTGAATACTGAATGAAACAGCTTTCTCTAATAGAGAGAAAAGCTTTTGAGCAGATTTGGGCTTGATTTCACTTCATTTGAACAGAAACACTATTTCAGCATTACTGGACTCAGAAAGCTGTAAACTGACAATCTTGATCATTGAAGTCCTAACATAAGTTTTTGTGCATATAACTTCTAACACATTAAAAACTGTCTTACAGCATTGCAGAAAACATTGTACTTCATAAGGCATAAGCTTGTTTCAGTTTGGCAAGATTTGCACTGAATACTGAATGAAACAGCTTTATCTAATAGAGAGAAAAGCTTTTGAGCAGATTTGGGCTTGATTTCACTTCATTTCAACAGAAACACTATTTCAGCATTACTGGACTCAGAAAGCTGTAAACTGACAATCTTGATCTTTGAAGTCCTAACATAAGTTTTTGTGCATATAACTTCTAACACATTAAAAACTGTCTTACAGCATTGCAGAAAACATTGTACTTCATAAGGCATAAGCTTGTTTCAGTTTGGCAAGATTTGCACTGAATATTGAATGAAACAGCTTTCTCTAATAGAGAGAAAAGCTTTTGAGCAGATTTGGGCTTGATTTCACTTAATTTGAACAGAAACACTATTTCAGCATTACTGGACTCAGAAAGCTGTAAACTGACAATCTTGATCATTGCAGTCCTAACATAAGTTTTTGTGCATATAACTTCTAACACATTAAAAACTGTCTTACAGCATTGCAGAAAACATTGTACTTCATAAGGCATGAGCTTGTTTCAGTTTGGCAAGATTTGCACTGAATATTGAATGAAACAGCTTTCTCTAATAGAGAGAAAAGCTTTTGAGCAGATTTGGGCTTGATTTCACTTCATTTGAAAAGAAACACTATTTCAACATTACTGGACTCAGAAAGCTGTAAACTGACAATCTTGATAATTGCAGTCCTAACATAAGTTTTTGTGCATATAACTTCTAACACATTAAAAACTGTCTTACAGCATTGCAGAAAACATTGTACTTCATAAGGCATAAGCTTGTTTCAGTTTGGCAAGATTTGCACTGAATATTGAATGAAACAGCTTTCTCTAATAGAGAGAAAAGCTTTTGAGCAGATTTGGGCTTGATTTCACTTCATTTGAACAGAAACACTATTTCAACATTACTGGACTCAGAAAGCTGTAAACTGACAATCTTGATCATTGCAGTCCTAACATTAGTTTTTGTGCATATAACTTCTAACACATTAAAAACTGTCTTACAGCATTGCAGAAAACATTGTACTTCATAAGGCATAAGCTTGTTTCAGTTTGGCAAGATTTGCACTGAATATTGAATGAAACAGCTTTCTCTAATAGAGAGAAAAGCTTTTGAGCAGATTTGGGCTTGATTTCACTTCATTTGAACAGAAACACTATTTCAACATTACTGGACTCAGAAAGCTGTAAACTGACAATCTTGATCATTGCAGTCCTAACATTAGTTTTTGTGTATATAACTTCTAACACATTAAAAACTGTCTTACAGCATTGCAGAAAACATTTTATTTCATAAGACATAAGCATGTTTCAGTTTGGCAAGATTTGCACTGAATACTGAATGAAACAGCTTTCTCTAATAGAGAGAAAAGCTTTTGAGCAGATTTGGGCTTGATTTCACTTCATTTGAACAGAAACACTATTTCAGCATTACTGGACTCAGAAAGCTGTAAACTGACAATCTTGATCATTGAAGTCCTAACATAAGTTTTTGTGCATATAACTTCTAACACATTAAAAACTGTCTTACAGCATTGCAGAAAACATTGTACTTCATAAGGCATAAGCTTGTTTCAGTTTGGCAAGATTTGCACTGAATACTGAATGAAACAGCTTTATCTAATAGAGAGAAAAGCTTTTGAGCAGATTTGGGCTTGATTTCACTTCATTTCAACAGAAACACTATTTCAGCATTACTGGACTCAGAAAGCTGTAAACTGACAATCTTGATCATTGAAGTCCTAACATAAGTTTTTGTGCATATAACTTCTAACACATTAAAAACTGTCTTACAGCATTGCAGAAAACATTGTACTTCATAAGGCATAAGCTTGTTTCAGTTTGGCAAGATTTGCACTGAATATTGAATGAAACAGCTTTCTCTAATAGAGAGAAAAGCTTTTGAGCAGATTTGGGCTTGATTTCACTTCATTTGAACAGAAACACTATTTCAGCATTACTGGACTCAGAAAGCTGTAAACTGACAATCTTGATCATTGAAGTCCTAACATAAGTTTTTGTGCATATAACTTCTAACACATTAAAAACTGTCTTACAGCATTGCAGAAAACATTGTACTTCATAAGGCATGAGCTTGTTTCAGTTTGGCAAGATTTGCACTGAATATTGAATGAAACAGCTTTCTCTAATAGAGAGAAAAGCTTTTGAGCAGATTTGGGCTTGATTTCACTTCATTTGAACAGAAACACTATTTCAACATTACTGGACTCAGAAAGCTGTAAACTGACAATCTTGATAATTGCAGTCCTAACATAAGTTTTTGTGCATATAACTTCTAACACATTAAAAACTGTCTTACAGCATTGCAGAAAACATTGTACTTCATAAGGCATAAGCTTGTTTCAGTATGGCAAGATTTGCACTGAATATTGAATGAAACAGCTTTATCTAATAGAGAGAAAAGCTTTTGAGCAGATTTGGGCTTGATTTCACTTCATTTCAACAGAAACACTATTTCAGCATTACTGGACTCAGAAAGCTGTAAACTGACAATCTTGATCATTGAAGTCCTAACATAAGTTTTTGTGCATATAACTTCTAACACATTAAAAACTGTCTTACAGCATTGCAGAAAACATTGTACTTCATAAGACATAAGCTTGTTTCAGTTTGGCAAGATTTGCACGGAATACTGAATGAAACAGCTTTATCTAATAGAGAGAAAAGCTTTTGAGCAGATTTGGGCTTGATTTCACTTCATTTCAACAGAAACACTATTTCAGCATTACTGGACTCAGAAAGCTGTAAACTGACAATCTTGATCATTGAAGTCCTAACATAAGTTTTTGTGCATATAACTTCTAACACATTAAAAACTGTCTTACAGCATTGCAGAAAACATTGTACTTCATAAGGCATAAGCTTGTTTCAGTTTGGCAAGATTTGCACTGAATATTGAATGAAACAGCTTTCTCTAATAGAGAGAAAAGCTTTTGAGCAGATTTGGGCTTGATTTCACTTCATTTGAACAGAAACACTATTTCAACATTACTGGACTCAGAAAGCTGTAAACTGACAATCTTGATCATTGCAGTCCTAACATTAGTTTTTGTGCATATAACTTCTAACACATTAAAAACTGTCTTACAGCATTGCAGAAAACATTGTACTTCATAAGGCATAAGCTTGTTTCAGTTTGGCAAGATTTGCACTGAATATTGAATGAAACAGCTTTCTCTAATAGAGAGAAAAGCTTTTGAGCAGATTTGGGCTTGATTTCACTTCATTTGAACAGAAACACTATTTCAACATTACTGGACTCAGAAAGCTGTAAACTGACAATCTTGATCATTGCAGTCCTAACATTAGTTTTTGTGTATATAACTTCTAACACATTAAAAACTGTCTTACAGCATTGCAGAAAACATTTTATTTCATAAGACATAAGCATGTTTCAGTTTGGCAAGATTTGCACTGAATACTGAATGAAACAGCTTTCTCTAATAGAGAGAAAAGCTTTTGAGCAGATTTGGGCTTGATTTCACTTCATTTGAACAGAAACACTATTTCAGCATTACTGGACTCAGAAAGCTGTAAACTGACAATCTTGATCATTGAAGTCCTAACATTAGTTTTTGTGCATATAACTTCTAACACATTAAAAACTGTCTTACAGCATTGCAGAAAACATTGTACTTCATAAGGCATAAGCTTGTTTCAGTTTGGCAAGATTTGCACTGAATATTGAATGAAACACCTTTCTCTAATAGAGAAAAAAGCTTTTGAGCAGATTTGGGCTTGATTTCACTTCATTTGAACAGAAACACTATTTCAACATTACTGGACTCAGAAAGCTGTAAACTGACAATCTTGATCATTGCAGTCCTAACATTAGTTTTTGTGTATATAACTTCTAACACATTAAAAACTGTCTTACAGCATTGCAGAAAACATTGTACTTCATAAGGCATAAGCTTGTTTCAGTTTGGCAAGATTTGCACTGAATATTTAATGAAACAGCTTTATCTAATAGAGAGAAAAGCTTTTGAGCAGATTTGGGCTTGATTTCACTTCATTTGAACAGAAACACTATTTCAACATTACTGGACTCAGAAAGCTGTAAACTGACAATCTTGATCATTGCAGTCCTAACATAAGTTTTTGTGCATATAACTTCTAACACATTAAAAACTGTCTTACAGCATTGCAGAAAACATTGTACTTCATAAGGCATAAGCTTGTTTCAGTTTGGCAAGATTTGCACTGAATACTGATTGAAACAGCTTTATCTAATAGAGAGAAAAGCTTTTGAGCAGATTTGGGCTTGATTTCACTTCATTTCAACAGAAACACTATTTCAGCATTACTGGACTCAGAAAGCTGTAAACTGACAATCTTGATCATTGAAGTCCTAACATAAGTTCCCTTTCGATACTTCACTCATACTGCGTATGGGGAAAAGCTCCTTTTTTCCTCGATACTGAAGCCTTTTTTCAATAACGCAGTGCAACTGCACTGCCATTGGTTTAATCTGTAAACTTTTTTAAACCAATGACAGCGCTGCGTAGCTGCGCGAGCCTGTGGCGATGCAGCGCGCCAAAGCCCGCCAGAATGGGCGGGGCGAATGGCTATATAAGCAGGCAATCGCCAGAGGAAATCAGATCTTACTCCTTCAGCGACGACTTCACTTCGTTGGATCTCTGCTGAACGCCTTCGCCTGGAACGAGCTCTCGCCGTCGAAGAGGCACCGCAGCGGACCAGCTGAGACCGCCGACCGCCTGCAGCGCCGGCGTACTCGCAGACAGCCGCTCTCAGCGCCGATCTCGGGCCGCCCGCTTCCCGCTTCCGTCCGCTTCTCAGCGATCTCCTGCCGCCATCCGGCGATCCTAAAAGAGCTTTTTCCAGCGGTTTTCACCGCTCTAAAAGAGCGTTTCTAACGCCGTTTTAACGGCGACGGCCATGCCGCGCCACAGCTGTGGCACATGCAGAGCCCCTCTGCATGAGGACGACGGCCATGGTGAGTGTGTTTTCTGCCTGGGTAAACCCCATGCTGAGGCTGCACTCACTGAGACTTCATGCTGCTTTTGTGAAAGCATGAGTCTCGCCTCTCTGCGCTCGCGGATTGCTTTCTTTAATGAAAGTAATCCCGCCCCTCGCGCCCTCCCGTCTTTTTCCTCCCGCGAGCCGGCCAGGAAAAGACAGCGGGGAAGAGGGGCCCAGCGCCCGGATTTGGGTGAGCTCACGCCGGCTCAGCGCCCGCGTGCCTCACCCTCTCCAATGAGAGAGCCGTCCCCTGTCCTCTTCTCACGCCCAGAGCAGCGTCCCTCGGCTGAAGCGAGCGACCTCGTCTCTTTTGGCGGATCGGAGGACGAGCCGCTTGACGACTCCATGTCACTCGCGGCTTCTGAAACGGAGGACAGGGCCGGCGATTCTGACCCCGCCCACCTGCCGTCACTGGAGCCCATCGACGCCAGAGCTGGGATGGATGCCGAGCTTCTCCGCATCCTCTCCAAGGCCGTTGAGGAACTCCATTTGGAGTGGGCCCCCCCCTGAAGAGCCGACACGCAGCAGGCTGGACGAGTGGTACCTGCCAGGACGCCGCCAGGCCCCCCGCCAGCGACCTGCCCCATTCTTCCCTGAGGTTCATGACGAGCTGACAAAGTCGTGGCGCGCCCCCTACTCGGCCCGCCTACGCACTTCCTCTGCAGCTCTCAGCTCAGTAGATGGCTCTCAGGAGAAGGGCTATGAGCAATTGCCGCCCCTGGATGAGGCCGTGGCTGCTCACCTCTGTCCCCCCGCGGCTGTGGGGTGGAAAAATAAGAGAGCCCTTCCTTCCAAGCCATGCAGGACGACCTCTGCCATGGCTGGCAGGGCCTACACTTCTGCGGGCCAAGCCGCTTCATCTCTGCACACCATGGCCATATTGCAGGTGTTCCAGGCAAAGCTTCTCCGTTCCCTGGATGAGTCTAGCTGTAGTGAACCTGCTTTCCGTGACCTCCGCAGCGCCACTGATTTGGCTCTGCGCGCCACGAAAGCCACGGCCCAGGCCATCGGACGATCCATGGCCAACCTGGTTGTGCTGGAGCGCCACCTCTGGCTCAACCTAACAGAGATTAAGGAGAGCGACAAAGTGGCCTTTCTCGATGCCCCAGTCTCTCCATGCGGCCTCTTCGGACCAGCGGTAGAAGGGTTTACAGAACGCTTCACTGCAGCACAGAAGTCGTCCCAAGCCATGCGACACTTCCTGCCCAAGCGCTCCACCTCTGCCCCGAGTCGCCCCAGGACTGCGCCGACTCAGCACCAGAGCAAACCTGCCCCTTCTACCCCCCAGGCGGCACCCCCTAAGGAGCAGCACCCAGCTCGCCCCACTAGGCGCGCTAAACCGCCTAGACGTCAGGGCCCCCGGCAAAGGATTGTGCTGGACCCGACGCCCTCTAAATCCTCCTGATCGTTGGGGAAGAAAGAGGAAGGGGCAAAGTCCCGCTGCGGCCGGACCACCCCAGAAGCTCTCTCGCCTGTCTGCTGTGCGACCTGGGCCCACTGTTGTTGCGTCCACGCAAAGCGCCGTTGTTATGGCGAACACAATAAATATTTCACATTTTCAAAAAGAGAGCACTTTTCCTCTTCCACACTCGTCGGTGTTCAGGCCCCTGATCAGCGGTCTGCCATCCGACACTATCCAGCCCCTTGTCACGCGGGCCGAGGCCTGGCAGGCCATCCCCGGAGTGTCCAAGTGGGTGTTGGGGATAATAAAACACGGATACTCACTGCAGTTCGCCCGAAGACCCCCGCGTTTTCGCGGAGTGATTCCCACCTCGGTAGAGCCGGACGATGCTCAGGTCCTCCGCACCGAAGTGATGACGCTGTTAAGGAAGGGAGCCATAGAGATAGTTCCTCCCTCAGACAGCGGGTCGGGGTTCTACAGCCGTTATTTCCTTGTCCCCAAGAAAGATGGCGGTCTCAGACCCATCTTAGACCTCAGACATCTGAACCTTTCTCTCATGAAACGGAAGTTCAAGATGTTGACACTGAAGCAGATCCTCACGCAGATTTGCCCCGAGGACTGGTTCTTCTCGCTGGACCTGAAAGATGCTTACTTTCACATCCAGATAGCCCCCCATCACAGACGATTCTTGAGGTTCGCGTTCGAGGGTGTGGCTTACCAATATACAGTCCTTCCCTTTGGGCTGTCTCTAGCTCCCCGCACTTTCACGAAGTGCATGAACGAGGCGCTCTCCCCTCTGAGACAGATGGGAATTCGCATTCTGAACTATCTCGACGACTGGCTCATTCTAGCCCAGTCACGAACCGAGCTAGACCACAACAGATCCATGCTCCTGAGCCACTTACAGTGCCTAGGACTCAGGGTCAATTTCGCCAAGAGCTCACTGCTCCCCAGCCAACGTATTACGTTCCTGGGAGCAGTTTTCGACTCCGTCAATATGAGGGCGGTCATATCACCAGAGCGCGCTCTTGTACTTCAGCAGCTCGCGGCCTCTGTCAAGAACAAAGCCTGTTTCCCTCTGAAGTTCTTTCAGAGGATGCTAGGGCTGATGGCTTCCGCCTCCCCAGTTTTACAGCTCGGCCTCCTACGAATGCGGCCCTTGCAGTACTGGCTGAAACTCCGGGTCCCACCTCATGCTTGGCGGCACGGCCGCTTTCGCATCAGGGTCAACCAGGCCTGTCTAGCAGCCCTGGAGCCTTGGATGAACCCTGTTTGGTTCAGTCGTGGAGTACCCCTACAGGCGGTTTCCAGAAGGACGGTACTCTCAACAGATGCGTCCAACCTGGGTTGGGGTGCTCTGTGCGAGGGCAGACCAGCCTTCGGCTCGTGGTCGCACGAAGAAAGCCATCTTCATATCAACTGCCTCGAGATGCTGGCAGTGGAACGAGCCCTTCAATCCTTTCAGGCAATCTTGGAAGGGCGCCACATCCTAGTCCAGTCGGACAGCATGACAGTGGTGTCCTACATAAATCACCAAGGCGGCCTTTCGTCCAGCCGCCTCTGCGCACTGGCAAAGCGCCTCTTGGAATGGGCATTACCCAGGTTGCGATCGCTCAAGGCGACACACATACCTGGCAAGACGAATCTGGGAGCAGACATGCTTTCACGGAGCAATGTCCCCTCGGACGAGTGGATGCTCCATCCTCAGACAGTTCTCAAAATCTGGGAGATTTTCGGGAAGGCAGAGGTCGACCTCTTCGCCTCAGAAAGCAACTCTCATTGCCCAACTTATTTTTCAAAGGAAACAGATGCACTGGCCCACAACTGGCCCAGCCTCCTTCTTTATGCTTTCCCCCCGATTGCTCTGATCCCTCAGGTCATCAGACGAGTCAGGGAAGACAGACACAGAGTCCTCCTAGTGGCCCCACTCTGGAGGACCCAAGTTTGGTCCTCGGAGCTTTTCAGGCTTTCCATGAAAGCCCCATGGCCGATCCCCCTGAGGCGGGACCTCCTCTCTCAGGCGAACAGGACAATCTGGCATCCACAGCCAGAACTCTGGGCTCTGCATGTATGGTCCCTCGATGGGAGCCTCTGAGCCTCCCCGGGGACGTACTACACACCATTGCTCAGGCAAGAGCCCCGTCTACAAGACGCCTCTATGCCCAAAAATGGTCAGTCTTTGTTGACTGGTGCTTAGCACAAAACAAAGACCCTGTTGAGTGTGATGTATCTCCGATACTGTCATTTCTCCAGGAGCGTCTAGAAAAGGGTCTCACCCCTTCCACACTCAAAGTGTACGTAGCAGCCATTGCAGCATTTCATGCTCCTATTGCTGGCCAATCAGTGGGTCGACACAGCCTCATTGTGCATTTCCTGAGAGGTGCTAGGCGGTTGAAGCCCCCACGCCCTCTTACCGTTCCCACTTGGGACCTTCACACGGTCCTTGGAGCACTCAAAGGACCTCCCTTTGAACCGCTGCGGTCAGCTGACCTTCGGCCCCTAACGCTCAAAACCGCTCTGCTACTTGCTCTAGCATCGGTCAAGCGTGTTGGCGATTTGCAGGCCCTCTCGGTGAGCCCTGCATGCCTTGAGTTTGGGCCCAATGACTCTAAGGTCATTTTAAAACCCAGGCATGGCTACGTACCTAAAGTGCTCTCGACGCCATTCAGAGCACAGGTAATTTCCCTCTCAGCTCTGCCTCCGTTGTCAGGTGAGCGGGAGCTGGATTTACTCTGCCCAGTGAGGGCTTTGAGAATTTACATTGAGCGGTCTCAGCCGTTCAGGCAATCTGACCAGCTTTTTGTCTGCTTTGGTGACCGCACCAAAGGGTCTTCGGTCTCAAAGCAACGCCTCTCGCGTTGGATAGTTGAAGCTATCGCTCTATGTTACTCCTCTATGGGCCTTGAGTGCCCCATAGGAGTTAGAGCCCACTCTACTAGAGGGATGGCCTCTTCATGGGCCTGGTCTAGTGGTGTCTCTATCAAGGACATCTGTGAGGCGGCCGGCTGGTCCTCGCCGTCCACTTTTGTCAGGTTCTATAACTTGGATATCCCGACCTTGCATGCTCGGGTTCTTTCGGTTTGATACGACAGCCTCTAGCAGACTCTGTCATCATACCACCTCCAGGGAGCTAGCTCCCTCTCAGCAGTGTAGCGTCAAGGGTTCGATGGCTCCGGCCCTCTCACTTATCCTCTGGACCCCAGGGTGTTCAAGTTAAGTCTTGTCGTTCCCTACCGTGGCACGGCGCGGTTGAATTCGTTCCCCATACGCAGTATGAGTGAAGTATCGAAAGGGAACGTACTCGGTTACGAACGTAACCTCGGTTCCCTGAGATACGGAACGAGTACTGCGTTATATGCCGTGCCACGAGGCTGCGGGTTCAGTGTCGTCGCTTCAGTCGTATGACCTGATTTCCTCTGGCGATTGCCTGCTTATATAGCCATTCGCCCCGCCCATTCTGGCGGGCTTTGGCGCGCTGCATCGCCACAGGCTCGCGCAGCTACGCAGCGCTGTCATTGGTTTAAAAAAGTTTACAGATTAAACCAATGGCAGTGCAGTTGCACTGCGTTATTGAAAAAAGGCTTCAGTATCGAGGAAAAAAGGAGCTTTTCCCCATACGCAGTACTCGTTCCGTATCTCAGGGAACCGAGGTTACGTTCGTAACCGAGTACGTTTTTGTGCATATAACTTCTAACACATTAAAAACTGTCTTACAGCATTGCAGAAAACATTGTACTTCATAAGACAAAAGCTTGTTTCAGTTTGGCAAGATTTGCACTGAATACTGAATGAAACAGCTTTATCTAATAGAGAGAAAAGCTTTTGAGCAGATTTGGGCTTGATTTCACTTCATTTGAACAGAAACACTATTTCAGCATTACTGGACTCAGAAAGCTGTAAACTGACAATCTTGATCATTGAAGTCCTAACATAAGTTTTTGTGCATATAACTTCTAACACATTAAAAACTGTCTTACAGCATTGCAGAAAACATTGTACTTCATAAGGCATAAGCTTGTTTCAGTATGGCAAGATTTGCACTGAATATTGAATGAAACAGCTTTATCTAATAGAGAGAAAAGCTTTTGAGCAGATTTGGGCTTGATTTCACTTCATTTCAACAGAAACACTATTTCAGCATTACTGGACTCAGAAAGCTGTAAACTGACAATCTTGATCATTGAAGTCCTAACATAAGTTTTTGTGCATATAACTTCTAACACATTAAAAACTGTCTTACAGCATTGCAGAAAACATTGTACTTCATAAGACATAAGCTTGTTTCAGTTTGGCAAGATTTGCACTGAATACTGAATGAAACAGCTTTATCTAATAGAGAGAAAAGCTTTTGAGCAGATTTGGGCTTGATTTCACTTCATTTCAACAGAAACACTATTTCAGCATTACTGGACTCAGAAAGCTGTAAACTGACAATCTTGATCATTGAAGTCCTAACATAAGTTTTTGTGCATATAACTTCTAACACATTAAAAACTGTCTTACAGCATTGCAGAAAACATTGTACTTCATAAGGCATAAGCTTGTTTCAGTTTGGCAAGATTTGCACTGAATATTGAATGAAACAGCTTTCTCTAATAGAGAGAAAAGCTTTTGAGCAGATTTGGGCTTGATTTCACTTCATTTGAACAGAAACACTATTTCAACATTACTGGACTCAGAAAGCTGTAAACTGACAATCTTGATCATTGCAGTCCTAACATTAGTTTTTGTGCATATAACTTCTAACACATTAAAAACTGTCTTACAGCATTGCAGAAAACATTGTACTTCATAAGGCATAAGCTTGTTTCAGTTTGGCAAGATTTGCACTGAATATTGAATGAAACAGCTTTCTCTAATAGAGAGAAAAGCTTTTGAGCAGATTTGGGCTTGATTTCACTTCATTTGAACAGAAACACTATTTCAACATTACTGGACTCAGAAAGCTGTAAACTGACAATCTTGATCATTGCAGTCCTAACATTAGTTTTTGTGTATATAACTTCTAACACATTAAAAACTGTCTTACAGCATTGCAGAAAACATTTTATTTCATAAGACATAAGCATGTTTCAGTTTGGCAAGATTTGCACTGAATACTGAATGAAACAGCTTTCTCTAATAGAGAGAAAAGCTTTTGAGCAGATTTGGGCTTGATTTCACTTCATTTGAACAGAAACACTATTTCAGCATTACTGGACTCAGAAAGCTGTAAACTGACAATCTTGATCATTGAAGTCCTAACATTAGTTTTTGTGCATATAACTTCTAACACATTAAAAACTGTCTTACAGCATTGCAGAAAACATTGTACTTCATAAGGCATAAGCTTGTTTCAGTTTGGCAAGATTTGCACTGAATATTGAATGAAACACCTTTCTCTAATAGAGAAAAAAGCTTTTGAGCAGATTTGGGCTTGATTTCACTTCATTTGAACAGAAACACTATTTCAACATTACTGGACTCAGAAAGCTGTAAACTGACAATCTTGATCATTGCAGTCCTAACATTAGTTTTTGTGTATATAACTTCTAACACATTAAAAACTGTCTTACAGCATTGCAGAAAACATTGTACTTCATAAGGCATAAGCTTGTTTCAGTTTGGCAAGATTTGCACTGAATATTGAATGAAACAGCTTTATCTAATAGAGAGAAAAGCTTTTGAGCAGATTTGGGCTTGATTTCACTTCATTTGAACAGAAACACTATTTCAACATTACTGGACTCAGAAAGCTGTAAACTGACAATCTTGATCATTGCAGTCCTAACATAAGTTTTTGTGCATATAACTTCTAACACATTAAAAACTGTCTTACAGCATTGCAGAAAACATTGTACTTCATAAGGCATAAGCTTGTTTCAGTTTGGCAAGATTTGCACTGAATACTGATTGAAACAGCTTTATCTAATAGAGAGAAAAGCTTTTGAGCAGATTTGGGCTTGATTTCACTTCATTTCAACAGAAACACTATTTCAGCATTACTGGACTCAGAAAGCTGTAAACTGACAATCTTGATCATTGAAGTCCTAACATAAGTTTTTGTGCATATAACTTCTAACACATTAAAAACTGTCTTACAGCATTGCAGAAAACATTGTACTTCATAAGACAAAAGCTTGTTTCAGTTTGGCAAGATTTGCACTGAATACTGAATGAAACAGCTTTATCTAATAGAGAGAAAAGCTTTTGAGCAGATTTGGGCTTGATTTCACTTCATTTCAACAGAAACACTATTTCAGCATTACTGGACTCAGAAAGCTGTAAACTGACAATCTTGATCATTGAAGTCCTAACATAAGTTTTTGTGCATATAACTTCTAACACATTAAAAACTGTCTTACAGCATTGCAGAAAACATTGTACTTCATAAGGCATAAGCTTGTTTCAGTATGGCAAGATTTGCACTGAATATTGAATGAAACAGCTTTATCTAATAGAGAGAAAAGCTTTTGAGCAGATTTGGGCTTGATTTCACTTCATTTCAACAGAAACACTATTTCAGCATTACTGGACTCAGAAAGCTGTAAACTGACAATCTTGATCATTGAAGTCCTAACATAAGTTTTTGTGCATATAACTTCTAACACATTAAAAACTGTCTTACAGCATTGCAGAAAACATTGTACTTCATAAGACATAAGCTTGTTTCAGTTTGGCAAGATTTGCACTGAATACTGAATGAAACAGCTTTATCTAATAGAGAGAAAAGCTTTTGAGCAGATTTGGGCTTGATTTCACTTCATTTCAACAGAAACACTATTTCAGCATTACTGGACTCAGAAAGCTGTAAACTGACAATCTTGATCATTGAAGTCCTAACATAAGTTTTTGTGCATATAACTTCTAACACATTAAAAACTGTCTTACAGCATTGCAGAAAACATTGTACTTCATAAGGCATAAGCTTGTTTCAGTTTGGCAAGATTTTCACTGAATATTGAATGAAACAGCTTTCTCTAATAGAGAGAAAAGCTTTTGAGCAGATTTGGGCTTGATTTCACTTCATTTGAACAGAAACACTATTTCAACATTACTGGACTCAGAAAGCTGTAAACTGACAATCTTGATCATTGCAGTCCTAACATTAGTTTTTGTGCATATAACTTCTAACACATTAAAAACTGTCTTACAGCATTGCAGAAAACATTGTACTTCATAAGGCATAAGCTTGTTTCAGTTTGGCAAGATTTGCACTGAATATTGAATGAAACAGCTTTCTCTAATAGAGAGAAAAGCTTTTGAGCAGATTTGGGCTTGATTTCACTTCATTTGAACAGAAACACTATTTCAACATTACTGGACTCAGAAAGCTGTAAACTGACAATCTTGATCATTGCAGTCCTAACATAAGTTTTTGTGTATATAACTTCTAACACATTAAAAACTGTCTTACAGCATTGCAGAAAACATTTTTTTTCATAAGACATAAGCATGTTTCAGTTTGGCAAGATTTGCACTGAATACTGAATGAAACAGCTTTCTCTAATAGAGAGAAAAGCTTTTGAGCAGATTTGGGCTTGATTTCACTTCATTTGAACAGAAACACTATTTCAGCATTACTGGACTCAGAAAGCTGTAAACTGACAATCTTGATCATTGAAGTCCTAACATAAGTTTTTGTGCATATAACTTCTAACACATTAAAAACTGTCTTACAGCATTGCAGAAAACATTGTACTTCATAAGGCATAAGCTTGTTTCAGTTTGGCAAGATTTGCACTGAATACTGAATGAAACAGCTTTATCTAATAGAGAGAAAAGCTTTTGAGCAGATTTGGGCTTGATTTCACTTCATTTCAACAGAAACACTATTTCAGCATTACTGGACTCAGAAAGCTGTAAACTGACAATCTTGATCATTGAAGTCCTAACATAAGTTTTTGTGCATATAACTTCTAACACATTAAAAACTGTCTTACAGCATTGCAGAAAACATTGTACTTCATAAGGCATAAGCTTGTTTCAGTTTGGCAAGATTTGCACTGAATATTGAATGAAACAGCTTTATCTAATAGAGAGAAAAGCTTTTGAGCAGATTTGGGCTTGATTTCACTTCATTTGAACAGAAACACTATTTCAACATTACTGGACTCAGAAAGCTGCAAACTGACAATCTTGATCATTGCAGTCCTAACATTAGTTTTTGTGTATATAACTTCTAACACATTAAAAACTGTCTTACAGCATTGCAGAAATCATTGTATTTCATATGGCATAAGCATCTATCAGTTTGGCAAGATTTGCACTGAATACTGAATGAAACCGCATTCTCTATTAGAGAGACAAGCTTTTGAGCAGATTTGGGCTTGATTTCACTTCATTTGAACAGAAACACTATTTCAACATTACTGGACTCAGAAAGCTGTAAACTGACAATCTTGATCATTGCAGTCCTAACATTAGTTTTTGTGTATATAACTTCTAACACATTAAAAACTGTCTTACAGCATTGCAGAAAACATTTTATTTCATAAGGCATAAGCTTGTTTCAGTTTGGCAAGATTTGCACTGAATACTGAATGAAACAGCTTTATCTAATAGAGAGAAAAGCTTTTGAGCAGATTTGGGCTTGATTTCACTTCATTTCAACAGAAACACTATTTCAGCATTACTGGACTCAGAAAGCTGTAAACTGACAATCTTGATCATTGCAGTCCTAACATAAGTTTTTGTGCATATAACTTCTAACACATTAAAAACTGTCTTACAGCATTGCAGAAAACATTGTACTTCATAAGGCATAAGCTTGTTTCAGTTTGGCAAGATTTGCACTGAATACTGAATGAAACAGCTTTATCTAATAGAGAGAAAAGCATTTGAGCAGATTTGGGCTTGATTTCACTTCATTTCAACAGAAACACTATTTCAACATTACTGGACTCAGAAAGCTGTAAACTGACAATCTTGATCATTGCAGTCCTAACATAAGTTTTTGTGCATATAACTTCTAACACATTAAAAACTGTCTTACAGCATTGCAGAAAACATTGTACTTCATAAGGCATAAGCTTGTTTCAGTTTGGCAAGATTTGCACTGAATACTGAATGAAACAGCTTTATCTAATAGAGAGAAAAGCTTTTGAGCAGATTTGGGCTTGATTTCACTTCATTTCAACAGAAACACTATTTCAGCATTACTGTACTCAGAAAGCTGTAAACTGACAATCTTGATCATTGAATTCCTAACATAAGTTTTTGTGCATATAACTTCTAACACATTAAAAACTGTCTTACAGCATTGCAGAAAACATTGTACTTCATAAGACATAAGCTTGTTTCAGTTTGGCAAGATTTGCACTGAATACTGAATGAAACAGCTTTATCTAATAGAGAGAAAAGCTTTTGAGCAGATTTGGGCTTGATTTCACTTCATTTCAACAGAAACACTATTTCAGCATTACTGGACTCAGAAAGCTGTAAACTGACAATCTTGATCATTGAAGTCCTAACATAAGTTTTTGTGCATATAACTTCTAACACATTAAAAACTGTCTTACAGCATTGCAGAAAACATTGTACTTCATAAGGCATAAGCTTGTTTCAGTTTGGCAAGATTTGCACTGAATATTGAATGAAACAGCTTTATCTAATAGAGAGAAAAGCTATTGAGCAGATTTGGGCTTGATTTCACTTCATTTGAACAGAAACACTATTTCAGCATTACTGGACTCAGAAAGCTGCAAACTGACAATCTTGATCATTGCAGTCCTAACATTAGTTATTGTGCATATAACTTCTAACACATTAAAAACTGTCTTACAGCATTGCAGAAAACATTGTACTTCATAAGGAATAAGCTTGTTTCAGTTTGGCAAGATTTGCACTGAATATTGAATGAAACAGCTTTCTCTAATAGAGAGAAAAGCTTTTGAGCAGATTTGGGCTTGATTTCACTTCATTTGAACAGAAACACTATTTCAGCATTACTGGACTCAGAAAGCTGTAAACTGACAATCTTGATCATTGAAGTCCTAACATAAGTTTTTGTGTATATAACTTCTAACACATTAAAAACTGTCTTACAGCATTGCAGAAATCATTGTATTTCATATGGCATAAGCATCTATCAGTTTGGCAAGATTTGCACTGAATACTGAATGAAACCGCATTCTCTATTAGAGAGACAAGCTTTTGAGCAGATTTGGGCTTGATTTCACTTCATTTGAACAGAAACACTATTTCAACATTACTGGACTCAGAAAGCTGTAAACTGACAATCTTGATCATTGCAGTCCTAACATTAGTTTTTGTGTATATAACTTCTAACACATTAAAAACTGTCTTACAGCATTGCAGAAAACATTTTATTTCATAAGGCATAAGCTTGTTTCAGTTTGGCAAGATTTGCACTGAATACTGA
Organism: Carassius gibelio; assembly: GCF_023724105.1. Taxonomy (NCBI): domain Eukaryota; kingdom Metazoa; phylum Chordata; class Actinopteri; order Cypriniformes; family Cyprinidae; genus Carassius; species Carassius gibelio. The sequence goes on from NC_068372.1 coordinate 2,048,073, forward strand.
ATGAAACAGCTTTATCTAATAGAGAGAAAAGCTTTTGAGCAGATTTGGGCTTGATTTCACTTCATTTCAACAGAAACACTATTTCAGCATTACTGGACTCAGAAAGCTGTAAACTGACAATCTTGATCATTGCAGTCCTAACATAAGTTTTTGTGCATATAACTTCTAACACATTAAAAACTGTCTTACAGCATTGCAGAAAACATTGTACTTCATAAGGCATAAGCTTGTTTCAGTTTGGCAAGATTTGCACTGAATACTGAATGAAACAGCTTTATCTAATAGAGAGAAAAGCATTTGAGCAGATTTGGGCTTGATTTCACTTCATTTCAACAGAAACACTATTTCAACATTACTGGACTCAGAAAGCTGTAAACTGACAATCTTGATCATTGCAGTCCTAACATAAGTTTTTGTGCATATAACTTCTAACACATTAAAAACTGTCTTACAGCATTGCAGAAAACATTGTACTTCATAAGGCATAAGCTTGTTTCAGTTTGGCAAGATTTGCACTGAATACTGAATGAAACAGCTTTATCTAATAGAGAGAAAAGCTTTTGAGCAGATTTGGGCTTGATTTCACTTCATTTCAACAGAAACACTATTTCAGCATTACTGTACTCAGAAAGCTGTAAACTGACAATCTTGATCATTGAAGTCCTAACATAAGTTTTTGTGCATATAACTTCTAACACATTAAAAACTGTCTTACAGCATTGCAGAAAACATTGTACTTCATAAGACATAAGCTTGTTTCAGTTTGGCAAGATTTGCACTGAATACTGAATGAAACAGCTTTATCTAATAGAGAGAAAAGCTTTTGAGCAGATTTGGGCTTGATTTCACTTCATTTCAACAGAAACACTATTTCAGCATTACTGGACTCAGAAAGCTGTAAACTGACAATCTTGATCATTGAAGTCCTAACATAAGTTTTTGTGCATATAACTTCTAACACATTAAAAACTGTCTTACAGCATTGCAGAAAACATTGTACTTCATAAGGCATAAGCTTGTTTCAGTTTGGCAAGATTTGCACTGAATATTGAATGAAACAGCTTTATCTAATAGAGAGAAAAGCTATTGAGCAGATTTGGGCTTGATTTCACTTCATTTGAACAGAAACACTATTTCAGCATTACTGGACTCAGAAAGCTGCAAACTGACAATCTTGATCATTGCAGTCCTAACATTAGTTATTGTGCATATAACTTCTAACACATTAAAAACTGTCTTACAGCATTGCAGAAAACATTGTACTTCATAAGGAATAAGCTTGTTTCAGTTTGGCAAGATTTGCACTGAATATTGAATGAAACAGCTTTCTCTAATAGAGAGAAAAGCTTTTGAGCAGATTTGGGCTTGATTTCACTTCATTTGAACAGAAACACTATTTCAGCATTACTGGACTCAGAAAGCTGTAAACTGACAATCTTGATCATTGAAGTCCTAACATAAGTTTTTGTGTATATAACTTCTAACACATTAAAAACTGTCTTACAGCATTGCAGAAATCATTGTATTTCATATGGCATAAGCATCTATCAGTTTGGCAAGATTTGCACTGAATACTGAATGAAACCGCATTCTCTATTAGAGAGACAAGCTTTTGAGCAGATTTGGGCTTGATTTCACTTCATTTGAACAGAAACACTATTTCAACATTACTGGACTCAGAAAGCTGTAAACTGACAATCTTGATCATTGCAGTCCTAACATTAGTTTTTGTGTATATAACTTTTAACACATTAAAAACTGTCTTACAGCATTGCAGAAAACATTTTATTTCATAAGGCATAAGCTTGTTTCAGTTTGGCAAGATTTGCACTGAATACTGAATGAAACAGCTTTATCTAATAGAGAGAAAAGCTTTTGAGCAGATTTGGGCTTGATTTCACTTCATTTCAACAGAAACACTATTTCAGCATTACTGGACTCAGAAAGCTGTAAACTGACAATCTTGATCATTGCAGTCCTAACATAAGTTTTTGTGCATATAACTTCTAACACATTAAAAACTGTCTTACAGCATTGCAGAAAACATTGTACTTCATAAGGCATAAGCTTGTTTCAGTTTGGCAAGATTTGCACTGAATACTGAATGAAACAGCTTTATCTAATAGAGAGAAAAGCTTTTGAGCAGATTTGGGCTTGATTTCACTTCATTTCAACAGAAACACTATTTCAGCATTACTGGACTCAGAAAGCTGTAAACTGACAATCTTGATCATTGCAGTCCTAAAACATTAAAAACTGTCTTACAGCATTGCAGAAAACATTGTACTTCATAAGGCATAAGCTTGTTTCAGTTTGGCAAGATTTGCACTGAATATTGAATGAAACAGCTTTCTCTAATAGAGAGAAAAGCTTTTGAGCAGATTTGGGCTTGATTTCACTTCATTTGAACAGAAACACTATTTCAACATTACTGGACTCAGAAAGCTGTAAACTGACAATCTTGATCATTGCAGTCCTAACATAAGTTTTTGTGCATATAACTTCTAACACATTAAAAACTGTCTTACAGCATTGCAGAAAACATTGTACTTCATAAGGCATAAGCTTGTTTCAGTTTGGCAAGATTTGCACTGAATACTGAATGAAACAGCTTTATCTAATAGAGAGAAAAGCTTTTGAGCAGATTTGGGCTTGATTTCACTTCATTTGAACAGAAACACTATTTCAGCATTACTGGACTCAGAAAGCTGTAAACTGACAATCTTGATCATTGCAGTCCTAACATAGGTTTTTGTGCATATAACTTCTAACACATTAAAAACTGTCTTACAGCATTGCAGAAAACATTGTACTTCATAAGACATAAGCATGTTTCAGTTTGGCAAGATTTGCACTGAATACTGAATGAAACAGCTTTCTCTAATAGAGAGAAAAGCTTTTGAGCAGATTTGGGCTTGATTTCACTTCATTTGAACAGAAACACTATTTCAGCATTACTGGACTCAGAAAGCTGTAAACTGACAATCTTGATCATTGAAGTCCTAACATAAGTTTTTGTGTATATAACTTCTAACACATTAAAAACAGTCTTACAGCATTGCAGAAATCATTGTATTTCATATGGCATAAGCATCTATCAGTTTGGCAAGATTTGCACTGAATACTGAATGAAACCGCATTCTCTATTAGAGAGACAAGCTTTTGAGCAGATTTGGGCTTGATTTCACTTCATTTGAACAGAAACACTATTTCAACATTACTGGACTCAGAAAGCTGTAAACTGACAATCTTGATCATTGCAGTCCTAACATTAGTTTTTGTGTATATAACTTCTAACACATTAAAAACTGTCTTACAGCATTGCCGAAAACATTTTATTTCATAAGACATAAGCAACTTTCAGTTTGGCAAGATTTGCACTGAATACTGAATGAAACAGCTTTCTCTAATAGAGAGAAAAGCTTTTGAGCAGATTTGGGCTTGATTTCACTTCATTTGAACAGAAACACTATTTCAGCATTACTGGACTCAGAAAGCTGTAAACTGACAATCTTGATCATTGAAGTCCTAACATAAGTTTTTGTGCATATAACTTCTAACACATTAAAAACTGTCTTACAGCATTGCAGAAAACATTGTACTTCATAAGGCATAAGCTTGTTTCAGTTTGGCAAGATTTGCACTGAATACTGAATGAAACAGCTTTATCTAATAGAGAGAAAAGCTTTTGAGCAGATGTGGGCTTGATTTCACTTCATTTCAACAGAAACACTATTTCAGCATTACTGGACTCAGAAAGCTGTAAACTGACAATCTTGATCATTGAAGTCCTAACATAAGTTTTTGTGCATATAACTTCTAACACATTAAAAACTGTCTTACAGCATTGCAGAAAACATTGTACTTCATAAGACAAAAGCTTGTTTCAGTTTGGCAAGATTTGCACTGAATACTGAATGAAACAGCTTTATCTAATAGAGAGAAAAGCTTTTGAGCAGATTTGGGCTTGATTTCACTTCATTTCAACAGAAACACTATTTCAGCATTACTGGACTCAGAAAGCTGTAAACTGACAATCTTGATCATTGAAGTCCTAACATAAGTTTTTGTGCATATAACTTCTAACACATTAAAAACTGTCTTACAGCATTGCAGAAAACATTGTACTTCATAAGGCATAAGCTTGTTTCAGTTTGGCAAGATTTGCACTGAATATTGAATGAAACAGCTTTCTCTAATAGAGAGAAAAGCTTTTGAGCAGATTTGGGCTTGATTTCACTTCATTTGAACAGAAACACTATTTCAACATTACTGGACTCAGAAAGCTGTAAACTGACAATCTTGATCATTGCAGTCCTAACATAAGTTTTTGTGCATATAACTTCTAACACATTAAAAACTGTCTTACAGCATTGCAGAAAACATTGTACTTCATAAGGCATAAGCTTGTTTCAGTTTGGCAAGATTTGCACTGAATACTGAATGAAACAGCTTTATCTAATAGAGAGAAAAGCTTTTGAGCAGATTTGGGCTTGATTTCACTTCATTTCAACAGAAACACTATTTCAGCATTACTGGACTCAGAAAGCTGTAAACTGACAATCTTGATCATTGCAGTCCTAACATAAGTTTTTGTGCATATAGCTTCTAACACATTAAAAACTGTCTTACAGCATTGCAGAAAACATTGTACTTCATAAGACATAAGCTTGTTTCAGTTTGGCAAGATTTGCACTGAATACTGAATGAAACAGCTTTATCTAATAGAGAGAAAAGCTTTTGAGCAGATTTGGGCTTGATTTCACTTCATTTCAACAGAAACACTATTTCAGCATTACTGGACTCAGAAAGCTGTAAACTGACAATCTTGATCATTGAAGTCCTAACATAAGTTTTTGTGCATATAACTTCTAACACATTAAAAACTGTCTTACAGCATTGCAGAAAACATTGTACTTCATAAGGCATAAGCTTGTTTCAGTTTGGCAAGATTTGCACTGAATATTGAATGAAACAGCTTTATCTAATAGAGAGAAAAGCTTTTGAGCAGATTTGGGCTTGATTTCACTTCATTTCAACAGAAACACTATTTCAGCATTACTGGACTCAGAAAGCTGTAAACTGACAATCTTGATCATTGAAGTCCTAACATAAGTTTTTGTGCATATAACTTCTAACACATTAAAAACTGTCTTACAGCATTGCAGAAAACATTGTACTTCATAAGACATAAGCTTGTTTCAGTTTGGCAAGATTTGCACTGAATACTGAATGAAACAGCTTTATCTAATAGAGAGAAAAGCTTTTGAGCAGATTTGGGCTTGATTTCACTTCATTTCAACAGAAACACTATTTCAGCATTACTGGACTCAGAAAGCTGTAAACTGACAATCTTGATCATTGAAGTCCTAACATAAGTTTTTGTGCATATAACTTCTAACACATTAAAAACTGTCTTACAGCATTGCAGAAAACATTGTACTTCATAAGGCATAAGCTTGTTTCAGTTTGGCAAGATTTGCACTGAATATTGAATGAAACAGCTTTCTCTAATAGAGAGAAAAGCTTTTGAGCAGATTTGGGCTTGATTTCACTTCATTTGAACAGAAACACTATTTCAACATTACTGGACTCAGAAAGCTGTAAACTGACAATCTTGATCATTGCAGTCCTAACATTAGTTTTTGTGCATATAACTTCTAACACATTAAAAACTGTCTTACAGCATTGCAGAAAACATTGTACTTCATAAGGCATAAGCTTGTTTCAGTTTGGCAAGATTTGCACTGAATATTGAATGAAAAACCTTTCTCTAATAGAGAAAAAAGCTTTTGAGCAGATTTGGGCTTGATTTCACTTCATTTGAACAGAAACACTATTTCAACATTACTGGACTCAGAAAGCTGTAAACTGACAATCTTGATCATTGCAGTCCTAACATTAGTTTTTGTGTATATAACTTCTAACACATTAAAAACTGTCTTACAGCATTGCAGAAAACATTGTACTTCATAAGGCATAAGCTTGTTTCAGTTTGGCAAGATTTGCACTGAATATTGAATGAAACAGCTTTATCTAATAGAGAGAAAAGCTTTTGAGCAGATTTGGGCTTGATTTCACTTCATTTGAACAGAAACACTATTTCAACATTACTGGACTCAGAAAGCTGTAAACTGACAATCTTGATCATTGCAGTCCTAACATAAGTTTTTGTGCATATAACTTCTAACACATTAAAAACTGTCTTACAGCATTGCAGAAAACATTGTACTTCATAAGGCATAAGCTTGTTTCAGTTTGGCAAGATTTGCACTGAATACTGATTGAAACAGCTTTATCTAATAGAGAGAAAAGCTTTTGAGCAGATTTGGGCTTGATTTCACTTCATTTCAACAGAAACACTATTTCAGCATTACTGGACTCAGAAAGCTGTAAACTGACAATCTTGATCATTGAAGTCCTAACATAAGTTTTTGTGCATATAACTTCTAACACATTAAAAACTGTCTTACAGCATTGCAGAAAACATTGTACTTCATAAGACAAAAGCTTGTTTCAGTTTGGCAATATTTGCACTGAATACTGAATGAAACAGCTTTATCTAATAGAGAGAAAAGCTTTTGAGCAGATTTGGGCTTGATTTCACTTCATTTCAACAGAAACACTATTTCAGCATTACTGGACTCAGAAAGCTGTAAACTGACAATCTTGATCATTGAAGTCCTAACATAAGTTTTTGTGCATATAACTTCTAACACATTAAAAACTGTCTTACAGCATTGCAGAAAACATTGTACTTCATAAGGCATAAGCTTGTTTCAGTATGGCAAGATTTGCACTGAATATTGAATGAAACAGCTTTATCTAATAGAGAGAAAAGCTTTTGAGCAGATTTGGGCTTGATTTCACTTCATTTCAACAGAAACACTATTTCAGCATTACTGGACTCAGAAAGCTGTAAACTGACAATCTTGATCATTGAAGTCCTAACATAAGTTTTTGTGCATATAACTTCTAACACATTAAAAACTGTCTTACAGCATTGCAGAAAACATTGTACTTCATAAGACATAAGCTTGTTTCAGTTTGGCAAGATTTGCACTGAATACTGAATGAAACAGCTTTATCTAATAGAGAGAAAAGCTTTTGAGCAGATTTGGGCTTGATTTCACTTCATTTCAACAGAAACACTATTTCAGCATTACTGGACTCAGAAAGCTGTAAACTGACAATCTTGATCATTGAAGTCCTAACATAAGTTTTTGTGCATATAACTTCTAACACATTAAAAACTGTCTTACAGCATTGCAGAAAACATTGTACTTCATAAGGCATAAGCTTGTTTCAGTTTGGCAAGATTTGCACTGAATATTGAATGAAACAGCTTTCTCTAATAGAGAGAAAAGCTTTTGAGCAGATTTGGGCTTGATTTCACTTCATTTGAACAGAAACACTATTTCAACATTACTGGACTCAGAAAGCTGTAAACTGACAATCTTGATCATTGCAGTCCTAACATTAGTTTTTGTGCATATAACTTCTAACACATTAAAAACTGTCTTACAGCATTGCAGAAAACATTGTACTTCATAAGGCATAAGCTTGTTTCAGTTTGGCAAGATTTGCACTGAATATTGAATGAAACAGCTTTCTCTAATAGAGAGAAAAGCTTTTGAGCAGATTTGGGCTTGATTTCACTTCATTTGAACAGAAACACTATTTCAACATTACTGGACTCAGAAAGCTGTAAACTGACAATCTTGATCATTGCAGTCCTAACATTAGTTTTTGTGTATATAACTTCTAACACATTAAAAACTGTCTTACAGCATTGCAGAAAACATTTTATTTCATAAGACATAAGCATGTTTCAGTTTGGCAAGATTTGCACTGAATACTGAATGAAACAGCTTTCTCTAATAGAGAGAAAAGCTTTTGAGCAGATTTGGGCTTGATTTCACTTCATTTGAACAGAAACACTATTTCAGCATTACTGGACTCAGAAAGCTGTAAACTGACAATCTTGATCATTGAAGTCCTAACATAAGTTTTTGTGCATATAACTTTTAACACATTAAAAACTGTCTTACAGCATTGCAGAAAACATTTTATTTCATAAGGCATAAGCTTGTTTCAGTTTGGCAAGATTTGCACTGAATACTGAATGAAACAGCTTTATCTAATAGAGAGAAAAGCTTTTGAGCAGATTTGGGCTTGATTTCACTTCATTTCAACAGAAACACTATTTCAGCATTACTGGACTCAGAAAGCTGTAAACTGACAATCTTGATCATTGCAGTCCTAACATAAGTTTTTGTGCATATAACTTCTAACACATTAAAAACTGTCTTACAGCATTGCAGAAAACATTGTACTTCATAAGGCATAAGCTTGTTTCAGTTTGGCAAGATTTGCACTGAATACTGAATGAAACAGCTTTATCTAATAGAGAGAAAAGCTTTTGAGCAGATTTGGGCTTGATTTCACTTCATTTCAACAGAAACACTATTTCAGCATTACTGGACTCAGAAAGCTGTAAACTGACAATCTTGATCATTGCAGTCCTAAAACATTAAAAACTGTCTTACAGCATTGCAGAAAACATTGTACTTCATAAGGCATAAGCTTGTTTCAGTTTGGCAAGATTTGCACTGAATATTGAATGAAACAGCTTTCTCTAATAGAGAGAAAAGCTTTTGAGCAGATTTGGGCTTGATTTCACTTCATTTGAACAGAAACACTATTTCAACATTACTGGACTCAGAAAGCTGTAAACTGACAATCTTGATCATTGCAGTCCTAACATAAGTTTTTGTGCATATAACTTCTAACACATTAAAAACTGTCTTACAGCATTGCAGAAAACATTGTACTTCATAAGGCATAAGCTTGTTTCAGTTTGGCAAGATTTGCACTGAATACTGAATGAAACAGCTTTATCTAATAGAGAGAAAAGCTTTTGAGCAGATTTGGGCTTGATTTCACTTCATTTGAACAGAAACACTATTTCAGCATTACTGGACTCAGAAAGCTGTAAACTGACAATCTTGATCATTGCAGTCCTAACATAGGTTTTTGTGCATATAACTTCTAACACATTAAAAACTGTCTTACAGCATTGCAGAAAACATTGTACTTCATAAGACATAAGCATGTTTCAGTTTGGCAAGATTTGCACTGAATACTGAATGAAACAGCTTTCTCTAATAGAGAGAAAAGCTTTTGAGCAGATTTGGGCTTGATTTCACTTCATTTGAACAGAAACACTATTTCAGCATTACTGGACTCAGAAAGCTGTAAACTGACAATCTTGATCATTGAAGTCCTAACATAAGTTTTTGTGTATATAACTTCTAACACATTAAAAACAGTCTTACAGCATTGCAGAAATCATTGTATTTCATATGGCATAAGCATCTATCAGTTTGGCAAGATTTGCACTGAATACTGAATGAAACCGCATTCTCTATTAGAGAGACAAGCTTTTGAGCAGATTTGGGCTTGATTTCACTTCATTTGAACAGAAACACTATTTCAACATTACTGGACTCAGAAAGCTGTAAACTGACAATCTTGATCATTGCAGTCCTAACATTAGTTTTTGTGTATATAACTTCTAACACATTAAAAACTGTCTTACAGCATTGCCGAAAACATTTTATTTCATAAGACATAAGCAACTTTCAGTTTGGCAAGATTTGCACTGAATACTGAATGAAACAGCTTTCTCTAATAGAGAGAAAAGCTTTTGAGCAGATTTGGGCTTGATTTCACTTCATTTGAACAGAAACACTATTTCAGCATTACTGGACTCAGAAAGCTGTAAACTGACAATCTTGATCATTGAAGTCCTAACATAAGTTTTTGTGCATATAACTTCTAACACATTAAAAACTGTCTTACAGCATTGCAGAAAACATTGTACTTCATAAGGCATAAGCTTGTTTCAGTTTGGCAAGATTTGCACTGAATACTGAATGAAACAGCTTTATCTAATAGAGAGAAAAGCTTTTGAGCAGATGTGGGCTTGATTTCACTTCATTTCAACAGAAACACTATTTCAGCATTACTGGACTCAGAAAGCTGTAAACTGACAATCTTGATCATTGAAGTCCTAACATAAGTTTTTGTGCATATAACTTCTAACACATTAAAAACTGTCTTACAGCATTGCAGAAAACATTGTACTTCATAAGACAAAAGCTTGTTTCAGTTTGGCAAGATTTGCACTGAATACTGAATGAAACAGCTTTATCTAATAGAGAGAAAAGCTTTTGAGCAGATTTGGGCTTGATTTCACTTCATTTCAACAGAAACACTATTTCAGCATTACTGGACTCAGAAAGCTGTAAACTGACAATCTTGATCATTGAAGTCCTAACATAAGTTTTTGTGCATATAACTTCTAACACATTAAAAACTGTCTTACAGCATTGCAGAAAACATTGTACTTCATAAGGCATAAGCTTGTTTCAGTTTGGCAAGATTTGCACTGAATATTGAATGAAACAGCTTTCTCTAATAGAGAGAAAAGCTTTTGAGCAGATTTGGGCTTGATTTCACTTCATTTGAACAGAAACACTATTTCAACATTACTGGACTCAGAAAGCTGTAAACTGACAATCTTGATCATTGCAGTCCTAACATAAGTTTTTGTGCATATAACTTCTAACACATTAAAAACTGTCTTACAGCATTGCAGAAAACATTGTACTTCATAAGGCATAAGCTTGTTTCAGTTTGGCAAGATTTGCACTGAATACTGAATGAAACAGCTTTATCTAATAGAGAGAAAAGCTTTTGAGCAGATTTGGGCTTGATTTCACTTCATTTCAACAGAAACACTATTTCAGCATTACTGGACTCAGAAAGCTGTAAACTGACAATCTTGATCATTGCAGTCCTAACATAAGTTTTTGTGCATATAGCTTCTAACACATTAAAAACTGTCTTACAGCATTGCAGAAAACATTGTACTTCATAAGACATAAGCTTGTTTCAGTTTGGCAAGATTTGCACTGAATACTGAATGAAACAGCTTTATCTAATAGAGAGAAAAGCTTTTGAGCAGATTTGGGCTTGATTTCACTTCATTTCAACAGAAACACTATTTCAGCATTACTGGACTCAGAAAGCTGTAAACTGACAATCTTGATCATTGAAGTCCTAACATAAGTTTTTGTGCATATAACTTCTAACACATTAAAAACTGTCTTACAGCATTGCAGAAAACATTGTACTTCATAAGGCATAAGCTTGTTTCAGTTTGGCAAGATTTGCACTGAATATTGAATGAAACAGCTTTATCTAATAGAGAGAAAAGCTTTTGAGCAGATTTGGGCTTGATTTCACTTCATTTCAACAGAAACACTATTTCAGCATTACTGGACTCAGAAAGCTGTAAACTGACAATCTTGATCATTGAAGTCCTAACATAAGTTTTTGTGCATATAACTTCTAACACATTAAAAACTGTCTTACAGCATTGCAGAAAACATTTTATTTCATAAGACATAAGCATGTTTCAGTTTGGCAAGATTTGCACTGAATATTGTATGAAACAGCTTTCTCTAATAGAGAGAAAAGCTTTTGAGCAGATTTGGGCTTGATTTCACTTCATTTGAACAGAAACACTATTTTAACATTACTGGACTCAGAAAGCTGTAAACTGACAATCTTGATCATTGCAGTCCTAACATTAGTTTTTGTGCATATAACTTCTAACACATTAAAAACTGTCTTACAGCATTGCAGAAAACATTTTATTTCATAAGACATAAGCATGTTTCAGTTTGGCAAGATTTGCACTGAATACTGAATGAAACAGCTTTCTCTAATAGAGAGAAAAGCTTTTGAGCAGATTTGGGCTTGATTTCACTTCATTTGAACAGAAACACTATTTCAGCATTACTGGACTCAGAAAGCTGTAAACTGACAATCTTGATCATTGAACTCCTAACATTAGTTTTTGTGCATATAACTTCTAACACATTAAAAACTGTCTTACAGCATTGCAGAAAACATTTTATTTCATAAGACATAAGCATGTTTCAGTTTGGCAAGATTTGCACTGAATATTGTATGAAACAGCTTTCTCTAATAGAGAGACAAGCTTTTGAGCAGATTTGGGCTAGATTTCACTTCATTTGAAAAGAAACACTATTTCAGCATTACTGGACTCAGAAAGCTGTAAACTGACAATCTTGATCATTGAAGTCCTAACATAAGTTTTTGTGCATATAACTTCTAACACATTAAAAACTGTCTTACAGCATTGCAGAAATCATTGTATTTCATATTGCATAAGCATCTATCAGTTTGGAAAGATTTGCACTGAATACTGAATGAAACCGCATTCTCTATTAGAGAGACAAGCTTTTGAGCAGATTTGGGCTTGATTTCACTTCATTTGAACAGAAACACTATTTCAACATTACTGGACTCAGAAAGCTGTAAACTGACAATCTTGATCATTGCAGTCCTAACATTAGTTTTTGTGTATATAACTTCTAACACATTAAAAACTGTCTTACAGCATTGCAGAAAACATTTTATTTCATAAGACATAAGCAAGTTTCAGTTTGTCAAGATTTGCACTGAATACTGAATGAAACAGCTTTCTCTAATAGAGAGAAAAGCTTTTGAGCAGATTTGGGCTTGATTTCACTTCATTTGAACAGAAACACTATTTCAGCATTACTTGGACTCAGAAAGCTGTAAACTGACAATCTTGATCATTGAAGTCCTAACATAAGTTTTTGTGCATATAACTTCTAACACATTAAAAACTGTCTTACAGCATTGCAGAAAACATTGTACTTCATAAGACATAAGCTTGTTTCAGTTTGGCAAGATTTGCACTGAATACTGAATGAAACAGTTTTATCTAATAGAGAGAAAAGCTTTTGAGCAGATTTGGGCTTGATTTCACTTCATTTCAACAGAAACACTATTTCAGCATTACTGGACTCAGAAAGCTGTAAACTGACAATCTTGATCATTGAAGTCCTAACATAAGTTTTTGTGCATATAACTTCTAACACATTAAAAACTGTCTTACAGCATTGCAGAAAACATTGTACTTCATAAGGCATAAGCTTGTTTCAGTTTGGCAAGATTTGCACTGAATATTGAATGAAACAGCTTTCTCTAATAGAGAGAAAAGCTTTTGAGCAGATTTGGGCTTGATTTCACTTCATTTGAACAGAAACACTATTTCAGCATTACTGGACTCAGAAAGCTGTAAACTGACAATCTTGATCATTGAACTCCTAACATTAGTTTTTGTGCATATAACTTCTAACACATTAAAAACTGTCTTACAGCATTGCAGAAAACATTTTATTTCATAAGACATAAGCATGTTTCAGTTTGGCAAGATTTGCACTGAATATTGTATGAAACAGCTTTCTCTAATAGAGAGACAAGCTTTTGAGCAGATTTGGGCTAGATTTCACTTTATTTGAAAAGAAACACTATTTCAGCATTACTGGACTCAGAAAGCTGTAAACTGACAATCTTGATCATTGAAGTCCTAACATAAGTTTTTGTGCATATAACTTCTAACACATTAAAAACTGTCTTACAGCATTGCAGAAATCATTGTATTTCATATTGCATAAGCATCTATCAGTTTGGAAAGATTTGCACTGAATACTGAATGAAACCGCATTCTCTATTAGAGAGACAAGCTTTTGAGCAGATTTGGGCTTGATTTCACTTCATTTGAACAGAAACACTATTTCAACATTACTGGACTCAGAAAGCTGTAAACTGACAATCTTGATCATTGCAGTCCTAACATTAGTTTTTGTGTATATAACTTCTAACACATTAAAAACTGTCTTACAGCATTGCAGAAAACATTTTATTTCATAAGACATGAGCAAGTTTCAGTTTGTCAAGATTTGCACTGAATACTGAATGAAACAGCTTTCTCTAATAGAGAGAAAAGCTTTTGAGCAGATTTGGGCTTGATTTCACTTCATTTGAACAGAAACACTATTTCAGCATTACTTGGACTCAGAAAGCTGTAAACTGACAATCTTGATCATTGAAGTCCTAACATAAGTTTTTGTGCATATAACTTCTAACACATTAAAAACTGTCTTACAGCATTGCAGAAAACATTGTACTTCATAAGACATAAGCTTGTTTCAGTTTGGCAAGATTTGCACTGAATACTGAATGAAACAGTTTTATCTAATAGAGAGAAAAGCTTTTGAGCAGATTTGGGCTTGATTTCACTTCATTTGAACAGAAACACTATTTCAGCATTACTGGACTCAGAAAGCTGTAAACTGACAATCTTGATCATTGAAGTCCTAACATAAGTTTTTGTGCATATAACTTCTAACACATTAAAAACTGTCTTACAGCATTGCAGAAAACATTGTACTTCATAAGGCATAAGCTTGTTTCAGTTTGGCAAGATTTGCACTGAATATTGAATGAAACAGCTTTCTCTAATAGAGAGAAAAGCTTTTGAGCAGATTTGGGCTTGATTTCACTTCATTTGAACAGAAACACTATTTCAACATTACTGGACTCAGAAAGCTGTAAACTGACAATCTTGATCATTGCAGTCCTAACATTAGTTTTTGTGTATATAACTTCTAACAAATTAAAAACTGTCTTACAGCATTGCAGAAAACATTTTATTTCATAAGACATAAGCATGTTTCAGTTTGGCAAGATTTGCACTGAATACTGAATGAAACAGCTTTCTCTAATAGAGAGAAAAGCTTTTGAGCAGATTTGGGCTTGATTTCACTTCATTTGAACAGAAACACTATTTCAACATTACTGGACTCAGAAAGCTGTAAACTGACAATCTTGATCATTGCAGTCCTAACATTAGTTTTTGTGTATATAACTTCTAACACATTAAAAACTGTCTTACAGCATTGCAGAAACCATTTTATTTCATAAGACATAAGCATGTTTCAGTTTGGCAAGATTTGCACTGAATACTGAATGAAACAGCTTTCTCTAATAGAGAGAAAAGCTTTTGAGCAGATTTGGGCTTGATTTCACTTCATTTGAACAGAAACACTATTTCAGCATTACTGGACTCAGAAAGCTGTAAACTGACAATCTTGATCATTGAACTCCTAACATTAGTTTTTGTGCATATAACTTCTAACACATTAAAAACTGTCTTACAGCATTGCAGAAAACATTTTATTTCATAAAACATAAGCATGTTTCAGTTTGGCAAGATTTGCACTGAATATTGTATGAAACAGCTTTCTCTAATAGAGAGACAAGCTTTTGAGCAGATTTGGGCTAGATTTCACTTCATTTGAACAGAAGCACTATTTCAGCATTACTGGACTCAGAAAGCTGTAAACTGACAATCTTGATCATTGAAGTCCTAACATAAGTTTTTGTGCATATAACTTCTAACACATTAAAAACTGTCTTACAGCATTGCAGAAATCATTGTATTTCATATGGCATAAGCATCTATCAGTTTGGCAAGATTTGCACTGAATACTGAATAAAACCGCATTCTCTATTAGAGAGACAAGCTTTTGAGCAGATTTGGGCTTGATTTCACTTCATTTGAACAGAAACACTATTTCAAAATTACTGGACTCAGAAAGCTGTAAACTGACAATCTTGATCATTGCAGTCCTAACATTAGTTTTTGTGTATATAACTTCTAACACATTAAAAACTGTCTTACAGCATTGCAGAAAACATTTTATTTCATAAGACATAAGCAAGTTTCAGTTTGGCAAGATTTGCACTGAATACTGAATGAAACAGCTTTCTCTAATAGAGAGAAAAGCTTTTGAGCAGATTTGGGCTTGATTTCACTTCATTTGAACAGAAACACTATTTCAGCATTACTTGGACTCAGAAAGCTGTAAACTGACAATCTTGATCATTGAAGTCCTAACATAAGTTTTTGTGCATATAACTTCTAACACATTAAAAACTGTCTTACAGCATTGCAGAAAACATTGTACTTCATAAGGCATAAGCTTGTTTCAGTTTGGCAAGATTTGCACTGAATACTGAATGAAACAGCTTTATCTAATAGAGAGAAAAGCTTTTGAGCAGATTTGGGCTTGATTTCACTTCATTTCAACAGAAACACTATTTCAGCATTACTGGACTCAGAAAGCTGTAAACTGACAATCTTGATCATTGAAGTCCTAACATAAGTTTTTGTGCATATAACTTCTAACACATTAAAAACTGTCTTACAGCATTGCAGAAAACATTGCACTTCATAAGACATAAGCTTGTTTCAGTTTGGCAAGATTTGCACTGAATACTGAATGAAACAGTTTTATCTAATAGAGAGAAAAGCTTTTGAGCAGATTTGGGCTTGATTTCACTTCATTTCAACAGAAACACTATTTCAGCATTACTGGACTCAGAAAGCTGTAAACTGACAATCTTGATCATTGAAGTCCTAACATAAGTTTTTGTGCATATAACTTCTAACACATTAAAAACTGTCTTACAGCATTGCAGAAAACATTGTACTTCATAAGGCATAAGCTTGTTTCAGTTTGGCAAGATTTGCACTGAATATTGAATGAAACAGCTTTCTCTAATAGAGAGAAAAGCTTTTGAGCAGATTTGGGCTTGATTTCACTTCATTTGAACAGAAACACTATTTCAACATTACTGGACTCAGAAAGCTGTAAACTGACAATCTTGATCATTGCAGTCCTAACATTAGTTTTTGTGCATATAACTTCTAACACATTAAAAACTGTCTTACAGCATTGCAGAAAACATTTTATTTCATAAGACATAAGCATGTTTCAGTTTGGCAAGATTTGCACTGAATACTGAATGAAACAGCTTTCTCTAATAGAGAGAAAAGCTTTTGAGCAGATTTGGGCTTGATTTCACTTCATTTGAACAGAAACACTATTTCAGCATTACTGGACTCAGGAAGCTGTAAACTGACAATCTTGATCATTGAAGTCCTAACATAAGTTTTTGTGTATATAACTTCTAACACATTAAAAACTGTCTTACAGCATTGCAGAAAACATTTTATTTCATAAGACATAAGCAAGTTTCAGTTTGGCAAGATTTGCACTGAATACTGAATGAAACAGCTTTCTCTAATAGAGAGAAAAGCTTTTGAGCAGATTTGGGCTTGATTTCACTTCATTTGAACAGAAACTGTCTTACAGCATTGCAGAAAACATTGTACTTCATAAGGCATAAGCTTGTTTCAGTTTTCAAGATTTGCACTGAATATTGAATGAAACAGCTTTCTCTAATAGAGAGAAAAGCTTTTGAGCAGATTTGGGCTTGATTTCACTTCATTTGAACAGAAACACTATTTCAACATTACTGGACTCAGAAAGCTGTAAACTGACAATCTTGATCATTGCAGTCCTAACATTAGTTTTTGTGCATATAACTTCTAACACATTAAAAACTGTCTTACAGCATTGCAGAAAACATTGTACTTCATAAGGCATAAGCTTGTTTCAGTTTGGCAAGATTTGCACTGAATATTGAATGAAACAGCTTTCTCTAATAGAGAGAAAAGCTTTTAAGCAGATTTGGGCTTGATTTCACTTCATTTGAACAGAAACACTATTTCAACATTACTGGACTCAGAAAGCTGTAAACTGACAATCTTGATCATTGCAGTCCTAACATTAGTTTTTGTGTATATAACTTCTAACACATTAAAAACTGTCTTACAGCATTGCAGAAAACATTTTATTTCATAAGACATAAGCAAGTTTCAGTTTGTCAAGATTTGCACTGAATACTGAATGAAACAGCTTTCTCTAATAGAGAGAAAAGCTTTTGAGCAGATTTGGGCTTGATTTCACTTCATTTGAACAGAAACACTATTTCAGCATTACTTGGACTCAGAAAGCTGTAAACTGACAATCTTGATCATTGAAGTCCTAACATAAGTTTTTGTGCATATAACTTCTAACACATTAAAAACTGTCTTACAGCATTGCAGAAAACATTGTACTTCATAAGACATAAGCTTGTTTCAGTTTGGCAAGATTTGCACTGAATACTGAATGAAACAGTTTTATCTAATAGAGAGAAAAGCTTTTGAGCAGATTTGGGCTTGATTTCACTTCATTTCAACAGAAACACTATTTCAGCATTACTGGACTCAGAAAGCTGTAAACTGACAATCTTGATCATTGAAGTCCTAACATAAGTTTTTGTGCATATAACTTCTAACACATTAAAAACTGTCTTACAGCATTGCAGAAAACATTGTACTTCATAAGGCATAAGCTTGTTTCAGTTTGGCAAGATTTGCACTGAATATTGAATGAAACAGCTTTCTCTAATAGAGAGAAAAGCTTTTGAGCAGATTTGGGCTTGATTTCACTTCATTTGAACAGAAACACTATTTCAGCATTACTGGACTCAGAAAGCTGTAAACTGACAATCTTGATCATTGAACTCCTAACATTAGTTTTTGTGCATATAACTTCTAACACATTAAAAACTGTCTTACAGCATTGCAGAAAACATTTTATTTCATAAGACATAAGCATGTTTCAGTTTGGCAAGATTTGCACTGAATATTGTATGAAACAGCTTTCTCTAATAGAGAGACAAGCTTTTGAGCAGATTTGGGCTAGATTTCACTTTATTTGAAAAGAAACACTATTTCAGCATTACTGGACTCAGAAAGCTGTAAACTGACAATCTTGATCATTGAAGTCCTAACATAAGTTTTTGTGCATATAACTTCTAACACATTAAAAACTGTCTTACAGCATTGCAGAAATCATTGTATTTCATATTGCATAAGCATCTATCAGTTTGGAAAGATTTGCACTGAATACTGAATGAAACCGCATTCTCTATTAGAGAGACAAGCTTTTGAGCAGATTTGGGCTTGATTTCACTTCATTTGAACAGAAACACTATTTCAACATTACTGGACTCAGAAAGCTGTAAACTGACAATCTTGATCATTGCAGTCCTAACATTAGTTTTTGTGTATATAACTTCTAACACATTAAAAACTGTCTTACAGCATTGCAGAAAACATTTTATTTCATAAGACATGAGCAAGTTTCAGTTTGTCAAGATTTGCACTGAATACTGAATGAAACAGCTTTCTCTAATAGAGAGAAAAGCTTTTGAGCAGATTTGGGCTTGATTTCACTTCATTTGAACAGAAACACTATTTCAGCATTACTTGGACTCAGAAAGCTGTAAACTGACAATCTTGATCATTGAAGTCCTAACATAAGTTTTTGTGCATATAACTTCTAACACATTAAAAACTGTCTTACAGCATTGCAGAAAACATTGTACTTCATAAGACATAAGCTTGTTTCAGTTTGGCAAGATTTGCACTGAATACTGAATGAAACAGTTTTATCTAATAGAGAGAAAAGCTTTTGAGCAGATTTGGGCTTGATTTCACTTCATTTGAACAGAAACACTATTTCAGCATTACTGGACTCAGAAAGCTGTAAACTGACAATCTTGATCATTGAAGTCCTAACATAAGTTTTTGTGCATATAACTTCTAACACATTAAAAACTGTCTTACAGCATTGCAGAAAACATTGTACTTCATAAGGCATAAGCTTGTTTCAGTTTGGCAAGATTTGCACTGAATATTGAATGAAACAGCTTTCTCTAATAGAGAGAAAAGCTTTTGAGCAGATTTGGGCTTGATTTCACTTCATTTGAACAGAAACACTATTTCAACATTACTGGACTCAGAAAGCTGTAAACTGACAATCTTGATCATTGCAGTCCTAACATTAGTTTTTGTGTATATAACTTCTAACAAATTAAAAACTGTCTTACAGCATTGCAGAAAACATTTTATTTCATAAGACATAAGCATGTTTCAGTTTGGCAAGATTTGCACTGAATACTGAATGAAACAGCTTTCTCTAATAGAGAGAAAAGCTTTTGAGCAGATTTGGGCTTGATTTCACTTCATTTGAACAGAAACACTATTTCAACATTACTGGACTCAGAAAGCTGTAAACTGACAATCTTGATCATTGCAGTCCTAACATTAGTTTTTGTGTATATAACTTCTAACACATTAAAAACTGTCTTACAGCATTGCAGAAACCATTTTATTTCATAAGACATAAGCATGTTTCAGTTTGGCAAGATTTGCACTGAATACTGAATGAAACAGCTTTCTCTAATAGAGAGAAAAGCTTTTGAGCAGATTTGGGCTTGATTTCACTTCATTTGAACAGAAACACTATTTCAGCATTACTGGACTCAGAAAGCTGTAAACTGACAATCTTGATCATTGAACTCCTAACATTAGTTTTTGTGCATATAACTTCTAACACATTAAAAACTGTCTTACAGCATTGCAGAAAACATTTTATTTCATAAAACATAAGCATGTTTCAGTTTGGCAAGATTTGCACTGAATATTGTATGAAACAGCTTTCTCTAATAGAGAGACAAGCTTTTGAGCAGATTTGGGCTAGATTTCACTTCATTTGAACAGAAGCACTATTTCAGCATTACTGGACTCAGAAAGCTGTAAACTGACAATCTTGATCATTGAAGTCCTAACATAAGTTTTTGTGCATATAACTTCTAACACATTAAAAACTGTCTTACAGCATTGCAGAAATCATTGTATTTCATATGGCATAAGCATCTATCAGTTTGGCAAGATTTGCACTGAATACTGAATAAAACCGCATTCTCTATTAGAGAGACAAGCTTTTGAGCAGATTTGGGCTTGATTTCACTTCATTTGAACAGAAACACTATTTCAAAATTACTGGACTCAGAAAGCTGTAAACTGACAATCTTGATCATTGCAGTCCTAACATTAGTTTTTGTGTATATAACTTCTAACACATTAAAAACTGTCTTACAGCATTGCAGAAAACATTTTATTTCATAAGACATAAGCAAGTTTCAGTTTGGCAAGATTTGCACTGAATACTGAATGAAACAGCTTTCTCTAATAGAGAGAAAAGCTTTTGAGCAGATTTGGGCTTGATTTCACTTCATTTGAACAGAAACACTATTTCAGCATTACTTGGACTCAGAAAGCTGTAAACTGACAATCTTGATCATTGAAGTCCTAACATAAGTTTTTGTGCATATAACTTCTAACACATTAAAAACTGTCTTACAGCATTGCAGAAAACATTGTACTTCATAAGGCATAAGCTTGTTTCAGTTTGGCAAGATTTGCACTGAATACTGAATGAAACAGCTTTATCTAATAGAGAGAAAAGCTTTTGAGCAGATTTGGGCTTGATTTCACTTCATTTCAACAGAAACACTATTTCAGCATTACTGGACTCAGAAAGCTGTAAACTGACAATCTTGATCATTGAAGTCCTAACATAAGTTTTTGTGCATATAACTTCTAACACATTAAAAACTGTCTTACAGCATTGCAGAAAACATTGTACTTCATAAGACATAAGCTTGTTTCAGTTTGGCAAGATTTGCACTGAATACTGAATGAAACAGTTTTATCTAATAGAGAGAAAAGCTTTTGAGCAGATTTGGGCTTGATTTCACTTCATTTCAACAGAAACACTATTTCAGCATTACTGGACTCAGAAAGCTGTAAACTGACAATCTTGATCATTGAAGTCCTAACATAAGTTTTTGTGCATATAACTTCTAACACATTAAAAACTGTCTTACAGCATTGCAGAAAACATTGTACTTCATAAGGCATAAGCTTGTTTCAGTTTGGCAAGATTTGCACTGAATATTGAATGAAACAGCTTTCTCTAATAGAGAGAAAAGCTTTTGAGCAGATTTGGGCTTGATTTCACTTCATTTGAACAGAAACACTATTTCAACATTACTGGACTCAGAAAGCTGTAAACTGACAATCTTGATCATTGCAGTCCTAACATTAGTTTTTGTGCATATAACTTCTAACACATTAAAAACTGTCTTACAGCATTGCAGAAAACATTTTATTTCATAAGACATAAGCATGTTTCAGTTTGGCAAGATTTGCACTGAATACTGAATGAAACAGCTTTCTCTAATAGAGAGAAAAGCTTTTGAGCAGATTTGGGCTTGATTTCACTTCATTTGAACAGAAACACTATTTCAGCATTACTGGACTCAGGAAGCTGTAAACTGACAATCTTGATCATTGAAGTCCTAACATAAGTTTTTGTGTATATAACTTCTAACACATTAAAAACTGTCTTACAGCATTGCAGAAAACATTTTATTTCATAAGACATAAGCAAGTTTCAGTTTGGCAAGATTTGCACTGAATACTGAATGAAACAGCTTTCTCTAATAGAGAGAAAAGCTTTTGAGCAGATTTGGGCTTGATTTCACTTCATTTGAACAGAAACTGTCTTACAGCATTGCAGAAAACATTGTACTTCATAAGGCATAAGCTTGTTTCAGTTTTCAAGATTTGCACTGAATATTGAATGAAACAGCTTTCTCTAATAGAGAGAAAAGCTTTTGAGCAGATTTGGGCTTGATTTCACTTCATTTGAACAGAAACACTATTTCAACATTACTGGACTCAGAAAGCTGTAAACTGACAATCTTGATCATTGCAGTCCTAACATTAGTTTTTGTGCATATAACTTCTAACACATTAAAAACTGTCTTACAGCATTGCAGAAAACATTGTACTTCATAAGGCATAAGCTTGTTTCAGTTTGGCAAGATTTGCACTGAATATTGAATGAAACAGCTTTCTCTAATAGAGAGAAAAGCTTTTAAGCAGATTTGGGCTTGATTTCACTTCATTTGAACAGAAACACTATTTCAACATTACTGGACTCAGAAAGCTGTAAACTGACAATCTTGATCATTGCAGTCCTAACATTAGTTTTTGTGTATATAACTTCTAACACATTAAAAACTGTCTTACAGCATTGCAGAAAACATTTTATTTCATAAGACATAAGCATGTTTCAGTTTGGCAAGATTTGCACTGAATATTGAATGAAACAGCTTTCTCTAATAGAGAGAAAAGCTTTTAAGCAGATTTGGGCTTGATTTCACTTCATTTGAACAGAAACACTATTTCAGCATTACTGGACTCAGAAAGCTGTAAACTGACAATCTTGATCATTGAAGTCCTAACATAAGTTTTTGTGTATATAACTTCTAACACATTAAAAACTGTCTTACAGCATTGCAGAAAACATTGTACTTCATAAGGCATAAGCTTGTTTCAGTTTGGCAAGATTTGCACTGAATATTGAATGAAACAGCTTTCTCTAATAGAGAGAAAAGCTTTTGAGCAGATTTGGGCTTGATTTCACTTCATTTGAACAGAAACACTATTTCAACATTACTGGACTCAGAAAGCTGTAAACTGACAATCTTGATCATTGCAGTCCTAACATTAGTTTTTGTGCATATAACTTCTAACACATTAAAAACTGTCTTACAGCATTGCAGAAAACATTGTACTTCATAAGGCATAAGCTTGTTTCAGTTTGGCAAGATTTGCACTGAATATTGAATGAAACAGCTTTCTCTAATAGAGAGAAAAGCTTTTGAGCAGATTTGGGCTTGATTTCACTTCATTTGAACAGAAACACTATTTCAACATTACTGGACTCAGAAAGCTGCAAACTGACAATCTTGATCATTGCAGTCCTAACATTAGTTTTTGTGCATATAACTTCTAACACATTAAAAACTGTCTTACAGCATTGCAGAAATCATTGTATTTCATATGGCATAAGCATCTATCAGTTTGGCAAGATTTGCACTGAATACTGAATGAAACCGCATTCTCTATTAGAGAGACAAGCTTTTGAGCAGATTTGGGCTTGATTTCACTTCATTTGAACAGAAACACTATTTCAACATTACTGGACTCAGAAAGCTGTAAACTGACAATCTTGATCATTGCAGTCCTAACATTAGTTTTTGTGTATATAACTTCTAACACATTAAAAACTGTCTTACAGCATTGCAGAAAACATTTTATTTCATAAGACATAAGCAAGTTTCAGTTTGGCAAGATTTGCACTGAATACTGAATGAAACAGCTTTCTCTAATAGAGAGAAAAGCTTTTGAGCAGATTTGGGCTTGATTTCACTTCATTTGAACAGAAACACTATTTCAGCATTACTGGACTCAGAAAGCTGTAAACTGACAATCTTGATCATTGAACTCCTAACATTAGTTTTTGTGCATATAACTTCTAACACATTAAAAACTGTCTTACAGCATTGCAGAAAACATTTTATTTCATAAGACATAAGCATGTTTCAGTTTGGCAAGATTTGCACTGAATATTGTATGAAACAGCTTTCTCTAATAGAGAGACAAGCTTTTGAGCAGATTTGGGCTAGATTTCACTTCATTTGAAAAGAAACACTATTTCAGCATTACTGGACTCAGAAAGCTGTAAACTGACAATCTTGATCATTGAAGTCCTAACATAAGTTTTTGTGCATATAACTTCTAACACATTAAAAACTGTCTTACAGCATTGCAGAAATCATTGTATTTCATATTGCATAAGCATCTATCAGTTTGGAAAGATTTGCACTGAATACTGAATGAAACCGCATTCTCTATTAGAGAGACAAGCTTTTGAGCAGATTTGGGCTTGATTTCACTTCATTTGAACAGAAACACTATTTCAACATTACTGGACTCAGAAAGCTGTAAACTGACAATCTTGATCATTGCAGTCCTAACATTAGTTTTTGTGTATATAACTTCTAACACATTAAAAACTGTCTTACAGCATTGCAGAAAACATTTTATTTCATAAGACATAAGCAAGTTTCAGTTTGTCAAGATTTGCACTGAATACTGAATGAAACAGCTTTCTCTAATAGAGAGAAAAGCTTTTGAGCAGATTTGGGCTTGATTTCACTTCATTTGAACAGAAACACTATTTCAGCATTACTTGGACTCAGAAAGCTGTAAACTGACAATCTTGATCATTGAAGTCCTAACATAAGTTTTTGTGCATATAACTTCTAACACATTAAAAACTGTCTTACAGCATTGCAGAAAACATTGTACTTCATAAGACATAAGCTTGTTTCAGTTTGGCAAGATTTGCACTGAATACTGAATGAAACAGTTTTATCTAATAGAGAGAAAAGCTTTTGAGCAGATTTGGGCTTGATTTCACTTCATTTCAACAGAAACACTATTTCAGCATTACTGGACTCAGAAAGCTGTAAACTGACAATCTTGATCATTGAAGTCCTAACATAAGTTTTTGTGCATATAACTTCTAACACATTAAAAACTGTCTTACAGCATTGCAGAAAACATTGTACTTCATAAGGCATAAGCTTGTTTCAGTTTGGCAAGATTTGCACTGAATATTGAATGAAACAGCTTTCTCTAATAGAGAGAAAAGCTTTTGAGCAGATTTGGGCTTGATTTCACTTCATTTGAACAGAAACACTATTTCAACATTACTGGACTCAGAAAGCTGTAAACTGACAATCTTGATCATTGCAGTCCTAACATTAGTTTTTGTGTATATAACTTCTAACAAATTAAAAACTGTCTTACAGCATTGCAGAAAACATTTTATTTCATAAGACATAAGCATGTTTCAGTTTGGCAAGATTTGCACTGAATACTGAATGAAACAGCTTTCTCTAATAGAGAGAAAAGCTTTTGAGCAGATTTGGGCTTGATTTCACTTCATTTGAACAGAAACACTATTTCAACATTACTGGACTCAGAAAGCTGTAAACTGACAATCTTGATCATTGCAGTCCTAACATTAGTTTTTGTGTATATAACTTCTAACACATTAAAAACTGTCTTACAGCATTGCAGAAACCATTTTATTTCATAAGACATAAGCATGTTTCAGTTTGGCAAGATTTGCACTGAATACTGAATGAAACAGCTTTCTCTAATAGAGAGAAAAGCTTTTGAGCAGATTTGGGCTTGATTTCACTTCATTTGAACAGAAACACTATTTCAGCATTACTGGACTCAGAAAGCTGTAAACTGACAATCTTGATCATTGAACTCCTAACATTAGTTTTTGTGCATATAACTTCTAACACATTAAAAACTGTCTTACAGCATTGCAGAAAACATTTTATTTCATAAAACATAAGCATGTTTCAGTTTGGCAAGATTTGCACTGAATATTGTATGAAACAGCTTTCTCTAATAGAGAGACAAGCTTTTGAGCAGATTTGGGCTAGATTTCACTTCATTTGAACAGAAGCACTATTTCAGCATTACTGGACTCAGAAAGCTGTAAACTGACAATCTTGATCATTGAAGTCCTAACATAAGTTTTTGTGCATATAACTTCTAACACATTAAAAACTGTCTTACAGCATTGCAGAAATCATTGTATTTCATATGGCATAAGCATCTATCAGTTTGGCAAGATTTGCACTGAATACTGAATAAAACCGCATTCTCTATTAGAGAGACAAGCTTTTGAGCAGATTTGGGCTTGATTTCACTTCATTTGAACAGAAACACTATTTCAAAATTACTGGACTCAGAAAGCTGTAAACTGACAATCTTGATCATTGCAGTCCTAACATTAGTTTTTGTGTATATAACTTCTAACACATTAAAAACTGTCTTACAGCATTGCAGAAAACATTTTATTTCATAAGACATAAGCAAGTTTCAGTTTGGCAAGATTTGCACTGAATACTGAATGAAACAGCTTTCTCTAATAGAGAGAAAAGCTTTTGAGCAGATTTGGGCTTGATTTCACTTCATTTGAACAGAAACACTATTTCAGCATTACTTGGACTCAGAAAGCTGTAAACTGACAATCTTGATCATTGAAGTCCTAACATAAGTTTTTGTGCATATAACTTCTAACACATTAAAAACTGTCTTACAGCATTGCAGAAAACATTGTACTTCATAAGGCATAAGCTTGTTTCAGTTTGGCAAGATTTGCACTGAATACTGAATGAAACAGCTTTATCTAATAGAGAGAAAAGCTTTTGAGCAGATTTGGGCTTGATTTCACTTCATTTCAACAGAAACACTATTTCAGCATTACTGGACTCAGAAAGCTGTAAACTGACAATCTTGATCATTGAAGTCCTAACATAAGTTTTTGTGCATATAACTTCTAACACATTAAAAACTGTCTTACAGCATTGCAGAAAACATTGTACTTCATAAGACATAAGCTTGTTTCAGTTTGGCAAGATTTGCACTGAATACTGAATGAAACAGTTTTATCTAATAGAGAGAAAAGCTTTTGAGCAGATTTGGGCTTGATTTCACTTCATTTCAACAGAAACACTATTTCAGCATTACTGGACTCAGAAAGCTGTAAACTGACAATCTTGATCATTGAAGTCCTAACATAAGTTTTTGTGCATATAACTTCTAACACATTAAAAACTGTCTTACAGCATTGCAGAAAACATTGTACTTCATAAGGCATAAGCTTGTTTCAGTTTGGCAAGATTTGCACTGAATATTGAATGAAACAGCTTTCTCTAATAGAGAGAAAAGCTTTTGAGCAGATTTGGGCTTGATTTCACTTCATTTGAACAGAAACACTATTTCAACATTACTGGACTCAGAAAGCTGTAAACTGACAATCTTGATCATTGCAGTCCTAACATTAGTTTTTGTGCATATAACTTCTAACACATTAAAAACTGTCTTACAGCATTGCAGAAAACATTTTATTTCATAAGACATAAGCATGTTTCAGTTTGGCAAGATTTGCACTGAATACTGAATGAAACAGCTTTCTCTAATAGAGAGAAAAGCTTTTGAGCAGATTTGGGCTTGATTTCACTTCATTTGAACAGAAACACTATTTCAGCATTACTGGACTCAGGAAGCTGTAAACTGACAATCTTGATCATTGAAGTCCTAACATAAGTTTTTGTGTATATAACTTCTAACACATTAAAAACTGTCTTACAGCATTGCAGAAAACATTTTATTTCATAAGACATAAGCAAGTTTCAGTTTGGCAAGATTTGCACTGAATACTGAATGAAACAGCTTTCTCTAATAGAGAGAAAAGCTTTTGAGCAGATTTGGGCTTGATTTCACTTCATTTGAACAGAAACTGTCTTACAGCATTGCAGAAAACATTGTACTTCATAAGGCATAAGCTTGTTTCAGTTTTCAAGATTTGCACTGAATATTGAATGAAACAGCTTTCTCTAATAGAGAGAAAAGCTTTTGAGCAGATTTGGGCTTGATTTCACTTCATTTGAACAGAAACACTATTTCAACATTACTGGACTCAGAAAGCTGTAAACTGACAATCTTGATCATTGCAGTCCTAACATTAGTTTTTGTGCATATAACTTCTAACACATTAAAAACTGTCTTACAGCATTGCAGAAAACATTGTACTTCATAAGGCATAAGCTTGTTTCAGTTTGGCAAGATTTGCACTGAATATTGAATGAAACAGCTTTCTCTAATAGAGAGAAAAGCTTTTAAGCAGATTTGGGCTTGATTTCACTTCATTTGAACAGAAACACTATTTCAACATTACTGGACTCAGAAAGCTGTAAACTGACAATCTTGATCATTGCAGTCCTAACATTAGTTTTTGTGTATATAACTTCTAACACATTAAAAACTGTCTTACAGCATTGCAGAAAACATTTTATTTCATAAGACATAAGCATGTTTCAGTTTGGCAAGATTTGCACTGAATACTGAATGAAACAGCTTTCTCTAATAGAGAAAAAAGCTTTTGAGCAGATTTGGGCTTGATTTCACTTCATTTGAACAGAAACACTATTTCAGCATTACTGGACTCAGAAAGCTGTAAACTGACAATCTTGATCATTGAAGTCCTAACATAAGTTTTTGTGTATATAACTTCTAACACATTAAAAACTGTCTTACAGCATTGCAGAAAACATTGTACTTCATAAGGCATAAGCTTGTTTCAGTTTGGCAAGATTTGCACTGAATATTGAATGAAACAGCTTTCTCTAATAGAGAGAAAAGCTTTTGAGCAGATTTGGGCTTGATTTCACTTCATTTGAACAGAAACACTATTTCAACATTACTGGACTCAGAAAGCTGTAAACTGACAATCTTGATCATTGCAGTCCTAACATTAGTTTTTGTGCATATAACTTCTAACACATTAAAAACTGTCTTACAGCATTGCAGAAAACATTGTACTTCATAAGGCATAAGCTTGTTTCAGTTTGGCAAGATTTGCACTGAATATTGAATGAAACAGCTTTCTCTAATAGAGAGAAAAGCTTTTGAGCAGATTTGGGCTTGATTTCACTTCATTTGAACAGAAACACTATTTCAACATTACTGGACTCAGAAAGCTGCAAACTGACAATCTTGATCATTGCAGTCCTAACATTAGTTTTTGTGCATATAACTTCTAACACATTAAAAACTGTCTTACAGCATTGCAGAAATCATTGTATTTCATATGGCATAAGCATCTATCAGTTTGGCAAGATTTGCACTGAATACTGAATGAAACCGCATTCTCTATTAGAGAGACAAGCTTTTGAGCAGATTTGGGCTTGATTTCACTTCATTTGAACAGAAACACTATTTCAACATTACTGGACTCAGAAAGCTGTAAACTGACAATCTTGATCATTGCAGTCCTAACATTAGTTTTTGTGTATATAACTTCTAACACATTAAAAACTGTCTTACAGCATTGCAGAAAACATTTTATTTCATAAGACATAAGCAAGTTTCAGTTTGGCAAGATTTGCACTGAATACTGAATGAAACAGCTTTCTCTAATAGAGAGAAAAGCTTTTGAGCAGATTTGGGCTTGATTTCACTTCATTTGAACAGAAACACTATTTCAGCATTACTTGGACTCAGAAAGCTGTAAACTGACAATCTTGATCATTGAAGTCCTAAGATAAGTTTTTGTGCATATAACTTCTAACACATTAAAAACTGTCTTACAGCATTGCAGAAAACATTGTACTTCATAAGGCATAAGCTTGTTTCAGTTTGGCAAGATTTGCACTGAATACTGAATGAAACAGCTTTATCTAATAGAGAGAAAAGCTTTTGAGCAGATTTGGGCTTGATTTCACTTCATTTCAACAGAAACACTATTTCAGCATTACTGGACTCAGAAAGCTGTAAACTGACAATCTTGATCATTGAAGTCCTAACATAAGTTTTTGTGCATATAACTTCTTACACATTAAAAACTGTCTTACAGCATTGCAGAAAACATTGTACTTCATAAGACATAAGCTTGTTTCAGTTTGGCAAGATTTGCACTGAATACTGAATGAAACAGTTTTATCTAATAGAGAGAAAAGCTTTTGAGCAGATTTGGGCTTGATTTCACTTCATTTGAACAGAAACACTATTTCAGCATTACTGGACTCAGAAAGCTGTAAACTGACAATCTTGATCATTGAAGTCCTAACATAAGTTTTTGTGCATATAACTTCTAACACATTAAAAACTGTCTTACAGCATTGCAGAAAACATTGTACTTCATAAGGCATAAGCTTGTTTCAGTTTGGCAAGATTTGCACTGAATATTGAATGAAACAGCTTTCTCTAATAGAGAGAAAAGCTTTTGAGCAGATTTGGGCTTGATTTCACTTCATTTGAACAGAAACACTATTTCAACATTACTGGACTCAGAAAGCTGTAAACTGACAATCTTGATCATTGCAGTCCTAACATTAGTTTTTGTGCATATAACTTCTAACACATTAAAAACTGTCTTACAGCATTGCAGAAAACATTGTACTTCCTAAGGCATAAGCTTGTTTCAGTTTGGCAAGATTTGCACTGAATATTGAATGAAACAGCTTTCTCTAGTAGAGAGACAAGCTTTTGAGCAGATTTGGGCTTGATTTCACTTCATTTGAACAGAAACACTATTTCAACATTACTGGACTCAGAAAGCTGTAAACTGACAATCTTGATCATTGCAGTCCTAACATTAGTTTTTGTGTATATAACTTCTAACACATTAAAAACTGTCTTACAGCATTGCAGAAAACATTTTATTTCATAAGACATAAGCAAGTTTCAGTTTGGCAAGATTTGCACTGAATACTGAATGAAACAGCTTTCTCTAATAGAGAGAAAAGCTTTTGAGCAGATTTGGGCTTGATTTCACTTCATTTGAACAGAAACACTATTTCAGCATTACTTGGACTCAGAAAGCTGTAAACTGACAATCTTGATCATTGAAGTCCTAACATAAGTTTTTGTGCATATAACTTCTAACACATTAAAAACTGTCTTACAGCATTGCAGAAAACATTGTACTTCATAAGGCATAAGCTTGTTTCAGTTTGGCAAGATTTGCACTGAATACTGAATGAAACAGCTTTATCTAATAGAGAGAAAAGCTTTTGAGCAGATTTGGGCTTGATTTCACTTCATTTCAACAGAAACACTATTTCAGCATTACTGGACTCAGAAAGCTGTAAACTGACAATCTTGATCATTGAAGTCCTAACATAAGTTTTTGTGCATATAACTTCTAACACATTAAAAACTGTCTTACAGCATTGCAGAAAACATTGTACTTCATAAGACATAAGCTTGTTTCAGTTTGGCAAGATTTGCACTGAATACTGAATGAAACAGTTTTATCTAATAGAGAGAAAAGCTTTTGAGCAGATTTGGGCTTGATTTCACTTCATTTCAACAGAAACACTATTTCAGCATTACTGGACTCAGAAAGCTGTAAACTGACAATCTTGATCATTGAACTCCTAACATAAGTTTTTGTGCATATAACTTCTAACACATTAAAAACTGTCTTACAGCATTGCAGAAAACATTGTACTTCATAAGGCATAAGCTTGTTTCAGTTTGGCAAGATTTGCACTGAATATTGAATGAAACAGCTTTCTCTAATAGAGAGAAAAGCTTTTGAGCAGATTTGGGCTTGATTTCACTTCATTTGAACAGAAACACTATTTCAACATTACTGGACTCAGAAAGCTGTAAACTGACAATCTTGATCATTGCAGTCCTAACATTAGTTTTTGTGCATATAACTTCTAACACATTAAAAACTGTCTTACAGCATTGCAGAAAACATTGCACTTCATAAGGCATAAGCTTGTTTCAGTTTGGCAAGATTTGAACAGAAACACTATTTCAACATTACTGGACTCAGAAAGCTGTAAACTGACAATCTTGATCATTGAAGTCCTAACATAAGTTTTTGTGTATATAACTTCTAACACATTAAAAACTGTCTTACAGCATTGCAGAAAACATTTTATTTCATAAGACATAAGCATGTTTCAGTTTGGCAAGATTTGCACTGAATACTGAATGAAACAGCTTTCTCTAATAGAGAGAAAAGCTTTTGAGCAGATTTGGGCTTGATTTCACTTCATTTGAACAGAAACACTATTTCAGCATTACTGGACTCAGAAAGCTGTAAACTGACAATCTTGATCATTGAAGTCCTAACATAAGTTCCTCTTCGGGAACTCGAGCTGCGTCGATCGCATTTGGGGAACGCCTTTGGCAAGAACAACTCTGAATATCGTGTGCAATCAGTTCAATGGAAGAGCGTGACGTCACGGACGGGGTGACGTAGCGACCAGGAAGCTATAAAGGCACGTGCCACGCAGCTGGCTTCAGCTTCTCGTCTTTCAGCAAGCGCTCTGTGTGTGCATGTTCATAAGTCTGTCTTGTAAGTCTTATTTACTGTTGTCTGTCCAGTTCAGTAGACTAAAATGCCTAAGTCCAAAGCAAAGACTATACATTTGAAGGGCGAAACCAAATCGCGCTATAAACTGTGTGTTCCTCCATGCCAGCGCTACATCACGGCTGGAGACACACATGATTTATGCGTGGTTTGCCTGGGGTTGAAGCACGCTGAGTCAGCTCTCGAGGGAGCTGACTGTCCGCATTGTGAACGATTGCCAATGCGGACGCTTCGATCCCGGAGGGCTCTCTTCGAGGAGGGAGCCTTCGCCAACGTTCCCCGCGGTTCTGGCCCCGCTTCTGCTGAGGCAGAGCGGCTGCTGCACTCGTGGGGTTCGCAGGTAGATCTGGCAGAGGGAATGGAGACGGGCACGTCCTTATCTCCTTCCTCATCTGCTAGATCTGGCGCCCAAACCCTGGGATCGGAAGCACGCTCGTCGGTTTCTTCCGCCCAGGGCGAGGGGTCGACACTCCACCTCTCTTCGTCTGATGAGGTGGATGTGGAGACAGTTGGCAGGGATTCGCCACCCCTTTCGCCCCAGTATGAGGAGCTGCTGGAGGTGGTTACTCGCGCAGTCGAGAAGTTAAAAATAGACTGGCCCCCACAAAAATCACATGAACCGCAGAGAAGTAAATTAGATGAGCGGTATCTCAGGCCCAGACAACCACCTCCAGCCCGGAGCCTTCCCTTTTTTCCCGACCTCCATGATGAGATAGCGAGGTCGTGGAAACACCCATATTCCACCCGTCTTTTCGGCCCTGATTCGCAGTATTATGGGAATGTGACAGGGCTCGATGAGCGTGGTTACAGAGCGATGCCACGGGTTGAACAGACGCTTGCGGGCTATCTGTCACCCGGTTCGGCGTCGTCTCTGAAGGCTCAGGCCTTGCCTACTAAAGCATTGAGAACGACATCAGGGTTAGTGGGCAAGGGCTATGTGGCAGCAGGTCAGGCAGGGGCGTGCCTTCACACCATGGCCGTCCTTCAAGCATATCAGGCCGACCTGTTGAGAGATGTAGACGAGGGAGAGGGGATCAAGTCCGACGATATTGCAGAGCTTAGACGGACCGCTGATCTCTCCCTCCGCGCCACCAAAGAGACCGCTCGCGCAATTGGGCGGTCTATGGCAGCCTTGGTGGCCGCGGAGAGGCATTTATGGCTGAACCTGTCCCAAATTAAAGACCGTGACAGGTTCTGCCTCCTGGACGCCCCGCTCCAAGCCTCGGGCCTGTTCGGCGACACAGTCAATACTGTCGTCGACAGGTTCCAGGAGGCCCGTAAACAGGCGGCGGCGTTCCAGAGTTTCCTCCCTCGTCGCTCTTGTGGGTTATCTGGACGGGAGATACCCACGCCACTAGCAGGCTCCTCATACCGCGAGGCTCAAAAGCAGAGCGTCGCCACTCGTGCTCCCCCACGCCGGGACCGAGGGTCTAAGCGACGCTCTGAGTCGGGGGCTTCTAGATTAAAATCAGATCTTCGTACTATTATCGAAGCTAGGAAGTCCTCGACAAAGAGGTCCTGACGCCATGCTACCAGTGACCTCGAGGGTAGCCCCTACGGGGTCAGAGCGGTTCCCACCTCAGTATACGGTGCCCGCCTCTCCCCGGTACCCTCCGGAGGCCGGTCTGCCAACCCTGCCAGTGTTTCAGGGCGCAGCGGTCTCCCGCGAGCGTCCCTCCCAGTTATTTCCGCCCGTGAGCGTAGCGGAGCTGGGAAGCTCGCCTCCCCTTCGGGGGCCTCTTACACCAGAGATCAGTCTCGAGAGACTGATTCCCTTAGTACATTTTCGAGCAGCGTGGAAAATTCTGCCAAATGTTTCTCAATGGGTCCTGCACACAGTAGAAAGAGGCTACGCTATTCAATTCGGCCGTCCACCGCCGAAATTCAATGGGGTTACACCGACAGTCGTCGGCCCCCAGCAGGCTCTGGTTATGGAACAAGAAGTGAATACCCTATTAAGGAAGGAGGCCATCGAGGTGGTCCCTCCTCTAGACAGGGAATCCGGGTTCTACAGCCGGTATTTCATAGTTCCAAAGAAGGATGGGGGGTTGCGTCCGATCTTAGACCTACGTCAGTTAAACCTCTCAGTTATGTCACTGAAGTTCAAAATGCTTACTGTCAAACAGGTTGTAGCTCAAATCAGATCCGAGGACTGGTTTGTCACGATAGATCTCAAAGACGCATACTTTCACATATCCATCCTTCCACAACACAGGAAGTTTCTGAGGTTCGCTTTCGGGGGCAAAGCTTATCAATATCGAGTACTTCCATTCGGCCTTGCACTCTCACCCCGCACGTTCACGAAGTGTGTAGATGCGGCTCTGGTACCCCTCCGTATGCAGGGCATCCGCATTCTAAATTATATCGACGATTGGTTGATCTTAGCTCAATCAGAGCAGATGGCGGTTCGACATCGAGATGTCGTTCTCGCACACATGGGGGAGCTGGGTTTGAGACTGAATGCCAAGAAGAGTGTACTTTCTCCAGTTCAGAGAACCACCTATCTAGGCGTAGTATGGGATTCGACCACGATGCAGGCACGTATGTCTCCTGCTCGGATCGAGTCGATCCTCACATCAGTCAACAGAGTCAGAGAAGGCCAGTCACTCACTGTGAAGCAGTTTCAAAGACTGTTAGGGCTCATGGCAGCTGCGTCCAACGTGATACCTTTTGGTCTCCTGCACATGAGGCCCCTTCAGTGGTGGCTCAAGACCAAGGGGTTTTCCCCGAGGGGAAATCCTTTCCGAACTATTCAGGTCACGCGGCGATGCCTTCGTGCCTTAGACATATGGAAGAAACCTTGGTTCTTGAATCAGGGCCCGGTGCTGGGAGCTCTTGGTCGCCGTGTAACGCTAGCGACAGATGCGTCCCTCACCGGTTGGGGTGCGGTCATGAGTGGCCACCCTGCCCGCGGTCTGTGGAGCGGTCGCCATCTAACATGGCACATCAATTGTCTAGAAATGTTAGCAGTGTATCGAGCTTTAAAATATTTCCTCCCAGACCTGAGAGGCTGTCATGTGTTAGTGCGCACTGACAACACAGCGGTAGTCTCTTATATCAATCACCAGGGGGGTCTGCGTTCACGCCCCTTGTACAAGCTGGTGTACCAGATCCTCCTGTGGTCCCAAGGCAAACTCCTCTCGTTAAGAGCAGTGTATATTCCTGGGCGATTGAATGTGGGAGCAGACATGCTGTCGAGACAGGGGCCGAGGCCCGGGGAATGGATGCTCCATCCCGAGGTGGTGAAGCAGATATGGCAGATATTTGGCAAAGCTCAGGTGGACCTCTTCGCGACTCGAGAGACATCGCAATGTCCCCTCTGGTTCTCTCTAGTTCACCCAGCTCCACTGGGACTAGATGCCATGGCACAGACTTGGCCGAGGCTTCGTCTGTATGCTTTTCCCCCCATCGCTCTGCTCCCGGGAGTTCTGGCGAGAGTACGCCGGGACGGGGTCCGTCTGTTGTTAGTAGCCCCGTTCTGGCCGGGCCGAGTATGGTTCGCAGATCTGATTTCTCTCCTCGACGGCTCTCCATGGCAGATTCCGATCAGGACAGATCTACTCTCTCAGGCGCAGGGCAAAATAATTCACCCTCGCCCGGAGTTGTGGAAGCTGTGGGTGTGGCCCCTGAGGGGGCACATCTGTTAGCAGCTGGTCTCTCAACCGAGGTTGTTGAGACCCTACTCCAATCCAGAGCTCCCTCTACGAGGAAACTGTACGCCCTGAAGTGGAGACTCTTCACTTCATGGTGCAGAGATCGCCACCTTGACCCTGCTAACTGCCCAGTTGGTACAGTTCTGGAGTTTTTACAAGCTAGGCTCTCTGCGGGGTTGACCCACTCCACCTTAAAGGTGTACGTGGCGGCCATAGCTGCTTACCACGTCCCTTTCTGTGACCAGTCACTGGGTAGACACCCCCTAGTTACACGTTTCCTCCGAGGTGCACTGAGGCTGAGACCTCCAGTACGGTCCCGTATTCCCCCATGGGATCTGGTTGTGGTGTTAGAGGCTCTCTGCAAAGCTCCATTCGAGCCAATTCAAGAAATATCAGACAGACATCTGACACTTAAGACTGCCCTATTATTGGCTATTACTTCTCTAAAGAGAGTTGGAGATCTCCAGGCCCTCTCGGTGGCCCCTAATTATCTAGACTTTGCCCCTGGTATGGCCAAAGCATTTCTTTACCCTCGAGCGGGTTATATTCCTAAAGTTCCCTCTGTCACACCACAACCTGTCGTACTGCAGGCCTTCTGTCCTCCTCCCTTTCGGGAGCCAGACCAGGTGAAGCTAAATTGTATGTGTCCAGTGCGAGCACTGGACGCATACGTCCACAGAGCTGCCCTGTGGAGAAAATCCGACCAATTGCTTGTATGCTACGGTCCTACTAACAGGGGTTCTCCTGCCTCTAAGCAGACCCTTAGCCGTTGGATAGTCGAGGCTATCAACGAGTCATATGAGTCCTCTGGTCTTCCCCTTCCTTTGGGAGCCAAGGCTCAATCTACGCGGAGTATGGCTGCCTCTAAGGCCTTCCTGGCAGGTGTGTCCCTCTTGGACATCTGCAACGCTGCGGGGTGGTCCACGCCCTCTACATTTGCCAGATTTTACAATCTCTATATGCGAGCCGCTCCTGGCTCTTCTGTCCTCTCGTCCTAAGCTGTGCTCTACGGATACACACTAGGCAGGGGTTTGGTAGTCTGGCAGCGTTGGCACATCGTTCCCCAAATGCGATCGACGCAGCTCGAGTTCCCGAAGAGGAACGTCCCTAGGTTACGTATGTAACCCTAGTTCCTCGAGGGAACGAGACGCTGCGTCGCCGAGCCATACTCCCGGCACCCCTGCCTGCGCTTGCTTCCCTACTCGAAGCTGAAGCCAGCTGCGTGGCACGTGCCTTTATAGCTTCCTGGTCGCTACGTCACCCCGTCCGTGACGTCACGCTCTTCCATTGAACTGATTGCACACGATATTCAGAGTTGTTCTTGCCAAAGGCGTTCCCCAAATGCGATCGACGCAGCGTCTCGTTCCCTCGAGGAACTAGGGTTACATACGTAACCTAGGGACGTTTTTGTGTATATAACTTCTAACACATTAAAAACTGTCTTACAGCATTGCAGAAAACATTGTACTTCATAAGACATAAGCTTGTTTCAGTTTGGCAAGATTTGCACTGAATATTGAATGAAACAGCTTTCTCTAATAGAGAGAAAAGCTTTTGAGCAGATTTGGGCTTGATTTCACTTCATTTGAACAGAAACACTATTTCAACATTACTGGACTCAGAAAGCTGTAAACTGACAATCTTGATCATTGCAGTCCTAACATTAGTTTTTGTGCATATAACTTCTAACACATTAAAAACTGTCTTACAGCATTGCAGAAAACATTTTATTTCATAAGACATAAGCATGTTTCAGTTTGGCAAGATTTGCACTGAATACTGAATGAAACAGCTTTCTCTAATAGAGAGAAAAGCTTTTGAGCAGATTTGGGCTTGATTTCACTTCATTTGAACAGAAACACTATTTCAGCATTACTGGACTCAGAAAGCTGTAAACTGACAATCTTGATCATTGAAGTCCTAACATAAGTTTTTGTGTATATAACTTCTAACACATTAAAAACTGTCTTACAGCATTGCAGAAAACATTTTATTTCATAAGACATAAGCAAGTTTCAGTTTGGCAAGATTTGCACTGAATACTGAATGAAACAGCTTTCTCTAATAGAGAGAAAAGCTTTTGAGCAGATTTGGGCTTGATTTCACTTCATTTGAACAGAAACTGTCTTACAGCATTGCAGAAAACATTGTACTTCATAAGGCATAAGCTTGTTTCAGTTTGGCAAGATTTGCACTGAATATTGAATGAAACAGCTTTCTCTAATAGAGAGAAAAGCTTTTGAGCAGATTTGGGCTTGATTTCACTTCATTTGAACAGAAACACTATTTCAACATTACTGGACTCAGAAAGCTGTAAACTGACAATCTTGATCATTGCAGT
Organism: Carassius gibelio; assembly: GCF_023724105.1. NCBI lineage: Eukaryota > Metazoa > Chordata > Actinopteri > Cypriniformes > Cyprinidae > Carassius > Carassius gibelio. The sequence continues at coordinate 2,086,619 of NC_068372.1, forward strand.
CTTAACATTAGTTTTTGTGCATATAACTTCTAACACATTAAAAACTGTCTTACAGCATTGCAGAAAACATTGTACTTCATAAGGCATAAGCTTGTTTCAGTTTGGCAAGATTTGCACTGAATATTGAATGAAACAGCTTTCTCTAATAGAGAGAAAAGCTTTTAAGCAGATTTGGGCTTGATTTCACTTCATTTGAACAGAAACACTATTTCAACATTACTGGACTCAGAAAGCTGTAAACTGACAATCTTGATCATTGCAGTCCTAACATTAGTTTTTGTGTATATAACTTCTAACACATTAAAAACTGTCTTACAGCATTGCAGAAAACATTTTATTTCATAAGACATAAGCATGTTTCAGTTTGGCAAGATTTGCACTGAATACTGAATGAAACACCTTTCTCTAATAGAGAAAAAAGCTTTTGAGCAGATTTGGGCTTGATTTCACTTCATTTGAACAGAAACACTATTTCAGCATTACTGGACTCAGAAAGCTGTAAACTGACAATCTTGATCATTGAAGTCCTAACATAAGTTTTTGTGTATATAACTTCTAACACATTAAAAACTGTCTTACAGCATTGCAGAAAACATTTTATTTCATAAGACATAAGCTTGTTTCAGTTTGGCAAGATTTGCACTGAATACTGAATGAAACGGCTTTATCTAATAGAGAGAAAAGCTTTTGAGCAGATTTGGGCTTGATTTCACTTCATTTCAACAGAAACACTATTTCAGCATTACTGGACTCAGAAAGCTGTAAACTGACAATCTTGATCATTGAAGTCCTAACATAAGTTTTTGTGCATATAACTTCTAACACATTAAAAACTGTCTTACAGCATTGCAGAAAACATTGTACTTCATAAGGCATAAGCTTGTTTCAGTTTGGCAAGATTTGCACTGAATATTGAATGAAACAGCTTTCTCTAATAGAGAGAAAAGCTTTTGAGCAGATTTGGGCTTGATTTCACTTCATTTGAACAGAAACACTATTTCAACATTACTGGACTCAGAAAGCTGCAAACTGACAATCTTGATCATTGCAGTCCTAACATTAGTTTTTGTGCATATAACTTCTAACACATTAAAAACTGTCTTACAGCATTGCAGAAATCATTGTATTTCATATGGCATAAGCATCTATCAGTTTGGCAAGATTTGCACTGAATACTGAATGAAACCGCATTCTCTATTAGAGAGACAAGCTTTTGAGCAGATTTGGGCTTGATTTCACTTCATTTGAACAGAAACACTATTTCAACATTACTGGACTCAGAAAGCTGTAAACTGACAATCTTGATCATTGCAGTCCTAACATTAGTTTTTGTGTATATAACTTCTAACACATTAAAAACTGTCTTACAGCATTGCAGAAAACATTTTATTTCATAAGACATAAGCAAGTTTCAGTTTGGCAAGATTTGCACTGAATACTGAATGAAACAGCTTTCTCTAATAGAGAGAAAAGCTTTTGAGCAGATTTGGGCTTGATTTCACTTCATTTGAACAGAAACACTATTTCAGCATTACTTGGACTCAGAAAGCTGTAAACTGACAATCTTGATCATTGAAGTCCTAACATAAGTTTTTGTCCATATAACTTCTAACACATTAAAAACTGTCTTACAGCATTGCAGAAAACATTGTACTTCATAAGGCATAAGCTTGTTTCAGTTTGGCAAGATTTGCACTGAATACTGAATGAAACAGCTTTATCTAATAGAGAGAAAAGCTTTTGAGCAGATTTGGGCTTGATTTCACTTCATTTCAACAGAAACACTATTTCAGCATTACTGGACTCAGAAAGCTGTAAACTGACAATCTTGATCATTGAAGTCCTAACATAAGTTTTTGTGCATATAACTTCTAACACATTAAAAACTGTCTTACAGCATTGCAGAAAACATTGTACTTCATAAGACATAAGCTTGTTTCAGTTTGGCAAGATTTGCACTGAATACTGAATGAAACAGTTTTATCTAATAGAGAGAAAAGCTTTTGAGCAGATTTGGGCTTGATTTCACTTCATTTGAACAGAAACACTATTTCAACATTACTGGACTCAGAAAGCTGTAAACTGACAATCTTGATCATTGCAGTCCTAACATTAGTTTTTGTGCATATAACTTCTAACACATTAAAAACTGTCTTACAGCATTGCAGAAAACATTGTACTTCATAAGGCATTAGCTTGTTTCAGTTTGGCAAGATTTGCACTGAATATTGAATGAAACAGCTTTCTCTAACAGAGAGAAAAGCTTTTGAGCAGATTTGGGCTTGATTTCACTTCATTTGAACAGAAACACTATTTCAACATTACTGGACTCAGAAAGCTGTAAACTGACAATCTTGATCATTGCAGTCCTAACATTAGTTTTTGTGTATATAACTTCTAACACATTAAAAACTGTCTTACAGCATTGCAGAAAACATTTTATTTCATAAGACATAAGCATGTTTCAGTTTGGCAAGATTTGCACTGAATACTGAATGAAACAGCTTTCTCTAATAGAGAGAAAAGCTTTTGAGCAGATTTGGGCTTGATTTCACTTCATTTGAACAGAAACACTATTTCAGCATTACTTGGACTCAGAAAGCTGTAAACTGACAATCTTGATCATTGAAGTCCTAACATAAGTTTTTGTGCATATAACTTCTAACACATTAAAAACTGTCTTACAACATTGCAGAAAACATTGTACTTCATAAGGCATAAGCTTGTTTCAGTTTGGCAAGATTTGCACTGAATACTGAATGAAACAGCTTTATCTAATAGAGAGAAAAGCTTTTGAGCAGATTTGGGCTTGATTTCACTTCATTTCTACAGAAACACTATTTCAGCATTACTGGACTCAGAAAGCTGTAAACTGACAATCTTGATCATTGAAGTCCTAACATAAGTTTTTGTGCATATAACTTCTAACACATTAAAAACTGTCTTACAGCATTGCAGAAAACATTGTACTTCATAAGACATAAGCTTGTTTCAGTTTGGCAAGATTTGCACTGAATACTGAATGAAACAGTTTTATCTAATAGAGAGAAAAGCTTTTGAGCAGATTTGGGCTTGATTTCACTTCATTTCAACAGAAACACTATTTCAGCATTACTGGACTCAGAACGCTGTAAACTGACAATCTTGATCATTGAAGTCCTAACATAAGTTTTTGTGCATATAACTTCTAACACATTAAAAACTGTCTTACAGCATTGCAGAAAACATTGTACTTCATAAGGCATAAGCTTGTTTCAGTTTGGCAAGATTTGCACTGAATATTGAATGAAAGAGCTTTCTCTAATAGAGAGAAAAGCTTTTGAGCAGATTTGGGCTTGATTTCACTTCATTTGAACAGAAACACTATTTCAACATTACTGGACTCAGAAAGCTGTAAACTGACAATCTTTATCATTGCAGTCCTAACATTAGTTTTTGTGTATATTACTTCTAACACATTAAAAACTGTCTTACAGCATTGCAGAAAACATTTTATGTCATAAGACATAAGCATGTTTCAGTTTGGCAAGATTTGCACTGAATACTGAATGAAACAGCTTTCTCTAATAGAGAGAAAAGCTTTTGAGCAGATTTGGGATTGATTTCACTTCATTTGAACAGAAACACTATATCAGCATTACTGGACTCAGAAAGCTGTAAACTGACAATCTTGATCATTGAAGTCCTAACATAAGTTTTTGTGTATATAACTTCTAACACATTAAAAACTGTCTTACAGCATTGCAGAAAACATTTTATTTCATAAGACATAAGCTTGTTTCAGTTTGGCAAGATTTGCACTGAATACTGAATGAAACAGTTTTATCTAATAGAGAGAAAAGCTTTTGAGCAGATTTGGGCTTGATTTCACTTCATTTCAACAGAAACACTATTTCAGCATTACTGGACTCAGAAAGCTGTAAAACTGACAATCTTGATCATTGAAGTCCTAACATAAGTTTTTCTGCATATAACTTCTAACACATTAAAAACTGTCTTACAGCATTGCAGAAAACATTGTACTTCATAAGGCATAAGCTTGTTTCAGTTTGGCAAGATTTGCACTGAATATTGAATGAAACAGCTTTCTCTAATAGAGAGAAAAGCTTTTGAGCAGATTTGGGCTTGATTTCACTTCATTTGAACAGAAACACTATTTCAACATTACTGGACTCAGAAAGCTGTAAACTGACAATCTTGATCATTGCAGTCCTAACATTAGTTTTTGTGCATATAACTTCTAACACATTAAAAACTGTCTTACAGCATTGCAGAAAACATTGTACTTCATAAGGCATAAGCTTGTTTCAGTTTGGCAAGATTTGCACTGAATATTGAATGAAACAGCTTTCTCTAATAGAGAGAAAAGCTTTTGAGCAGATTTGGGCTTGATTTCACTTCATTTGAACAGAAACACTATTTCAACATTACTGGACTCAGAAAGCTGCAAACTGACAATCTTGATCATTGCAGTCCTAACATTAGTTTTTGTGCATATAACTTCTAACACATTAAAAACTGTCTTACAGCATTGCAGAAATCATTGTATTTCATATGGCATAAGCATCTATCAGTTTGGCAAGATTTGCACTGAATACTGAATGAAACAGCTTTCTCTAATAGAGAGAAAAGCTTTTGAGCAGATTTGGGCTTGATTTCACTTCATTTGAACAGAAACACTATTTCAACATTACTGGACTCAGAAAGCTGTAAACTGACAATCTTGATCATTGAAGTCCTAACATAAGTTCCCTATCTGTCGGTCACTACGAGTTATGTCGACCGACAAATGGGGTCTCACTTGGGAGGCCAATCATCTCTGATTTTAAGAGAAAACGCCAATGAAATTGGCAAGTGGATTAACACACCTGAGCCACTCCCCGTGCCAGCGGGTATAAATAGGGCGACAGGTGCATCCACTCATTAGATTTTTGCTTCGGAGCCGAGTAGTCGATGAAGAAGATCACTACAAAGCCATTCATCTTTGTTTTTGTTGAACTGTTCCTGGTCGGTGTGACGGCGCGTTACAGCGGTGTCCCTGCGAGACGGCGATTCCCCTGGGCGCTTCGGCTAAAAGAGACAGTTCTAAAAGAGCAAATCACGGACGATTCGCGTCTTTTTCAAGATGCCGTTTCGTCCGTGTCCTTCTGGATGCGGTCGTTTCCTGTCTTCGGTTGACGGTCACGAGCGTTGTCTGCAGTGTCTGGGCGTCCAACACGCTGAGGCTGCACTCGTGGATGATTCATGCGTCTACTGTGGGCGTATGAACATGGCAGCGCTGCGATCGCGTCTCTCACTCCTCAAGGGGAGTGCAGCAGACCCCTCTGTCGCCACCCGTCCCGGTCTCTCTGGCTCCAGCAGAGGGCCGCCGGCTGGCGCTCTGGGAGATCTGAGGATCACAGTGAGAGCTTCTCCGCCGGGCCACGCCCCACGGACCTCTCACTCCTCACGCAGTGACTGTCCCGTGCAGCTGCAGATTGATTCTGCTGGGCCGTCTCACAGCGGTCCCAGCGTGTCTTTCGGTGTGCCGCCCGAAGACCAGATGTCGATTGCTGCATCGGGGGATGGGTTATCGACCTCTGAGGATGAAGGTTCGGCGGGGCTGCCCCCCTCGGGTGTTGTCGCTGCTGCCGAATCGGACTTGGAGTTGTCGGCCATGCTTGCCCGGGCAGCCGTGAGTATCGGACTGGAGGTGACTACACCGCCCAGTCCCGAGCCCTCACGGCTGGATGATTGGTTTCTCGGCGCGGGACGCGGCTCACAACCTCGTTCTGCTCCGGTGCCTTTCTTCCCGGAGGTGCATGAAGAGGTGACGAAGTCGTGGACGGCCCCTTTCACGGCCAGAAGCCGCTCTTCTCCCTCTTCCATCCTCACCACCCTCGATGGCGGGGCAGCCAGGGGGTACGTAGAGGTTCCCCAGGTGGAGAGGGCGGTTGCGGTGCACTTGTGCCCACAAAACGCCGCCACTTGGAGGAATAGTCCGCGCCTCCCGTCCAAGGCCTGTAAGCTGACGGCCGCACTCGCTGCCAAGGCCTACAGTGCTGCGGGCCAAGCTGCCTCTGCCCTGCATGCCATGGCTATCCTGCAGGTACACCAAGCCAAGGCACTCAAAGCCATGCACGAGGGTGGTACCGACCCGGGGTTGATGCAGGAGCTGCGCACGGCGACTGACTTCGCCTTACGGGCAACGAATGTCTTCAGTTTCTGTTTTGTTCTGTTCCGCCACTGGCCGGACGTCACGCTGGCTCATCCGGACGGTTCGACTCGGCTATGCGATTCAATTCACCCGGCGACCCCCCAAGATCAATGGCGTGCTCAAGACTTCGGTGGCAGTCCAGGACGCCCCTGTCTTGCGCGGGGAGATTGCTGTCCTCCTGGCGAAGGATGCAATCGAGCCGGTCCCTCCAGCCGAGATGAGGACGGGGTTTTACAGCCCTTACTTCATCGTGCCCAAGAAGAGCGGTGGCCTTCGACCTATCCTGGATCTGCGAGTCTTGAATCGGGCCCTACACAAGCTCCCGTTCAGGATGTTGACGCAGAAATGCATTATCAAATGCGTCCAGCCCCAGGACTGGTTTGCAGCGATCGACCTGAAAGACGCGTACTTTCATGTCTCTATCCTCCCTCGTCACAGACCGTTCCTGCGCTTTGCTTTCGAGGGTCAGGCATGGCAGTACAAGGTCCTCCCCTTCGGGCTCTCCCTGTCCCCCCGTGTCTTCACGAAGGTCGCGGAGGGCGCCCTTGCCCCACTTTGGGAAGTGGGCATCAGGATCCTCAACTATCTCGACGACTGGCTCATTATGGCCCGGTCCCGAGAAGAGTTGTGCGATCACAGGGACTTTGTGCTTCGGGACCTCAGTCAGTTGGGGCTTCAGGTCAACCGAGAGAAGAGCAAGCTCTCCCCTGTGCAGAGAATCTCTTATCTCGGTATGGAGTTAGACTCGGTGAGTATGACGGCACGTCTCACCAGCGAGCGTGCCCACTCAGTGCTGAACTGCCTGAGTTCCTTCAGAAGCAGGACAGTGGTACCGCTGAAACACTTTCAGAGGCTCCTGTGGCATATGGCATCCGCAGCCGCAGTCACGCCGCTCGGGTTGCTTCATATGAGACCACTTCAGCACTGGTTACACTCCCGAGTCCCGAGATGGGCATGGCGCTGCGGTACACATCGTGTCACCATCACACTGATGTGTCGCCGCCTATTCAGTCCTTGGTCGGACCTTGCCTTTCTACGGGCCGGCGTGCCCTTAGAACAAGTGTCCCGGCACGTTGTTGTCACAACAGATGCCTCCAACTCGGGCTGGGGCGCGACATGCAACGGGCAGGCAGCCTCAGGGTCCTGGACAGGACCTCGACTGCTTTGGCACATCAACTGCCTGGAGTTGCTGGCAGTGCATCTAGCTTTGCGACGGTTTCGTCCGCTAGTGCTGGACAAGCACGTGTTGGTCCGCACGGACAACACTGCGGCTGTTTCGTACATCAACCAACAAGGCGGGTTACGATCACGTCGCATGTCTCAACTCGCCCGTCATCTCCTCCTCTGGAGTCAGACGTGGCTCAAGTCGCTGCGCGCTGTCCACATCCCGGGGGAGCTCAATCGTGCAGCCGACGCGCTCTCACGACAGCTCACTTTCCCCGGGGAATGGCGACTCCATCCCCAGACGGTCCAGCTGATCTGGAGTCGATTCGGGGAAGCCCAGGTAGACCTGTTTGCTTCCCACGAGTCCTCCCACTGCCAGCTGTACTATTCCCTGTCCCTAGGCTGGAGCGTGGGCTGTCACCCTCCACCCTGAAGGTGTATGTGGCTGCCATTGCAGCACATCACGATGCAGTGGACGGCCGGTCCCTGGGGAGGCATGACCTGATCATTAGGTTCCTGAGGGGTGCCAGAAGGTTACATCCTCCTAGGACACCCCTGATTCCCTCCTGGGACCTCTCTATTGTCCTGGCGGGACTTCAGAGGGGTCCCTTTGAGCCGCTGGATTCGGTTGAGCTGAAGTTCCTGTCTCTCAAGACAGCTCTCCTGATCGCGCTCACATCCATCAAGAGGGTCGGGGACCTCCAAGCATTTCGGTAAGTGAAGAGTGCCTTGTGTTCGGGCCGGCCTACTCTCATGTTGTCCTGAGACCCCGGCCTGGATACGTGCCCAAGGTTCCCACCACTCCCTTCCGAGACCAGGTGGTGAACCTGCAAGCGCTGCCCCCGGAGGAGGCAGATCCAGCCTTGTCGTTGCTGTGTCCCGTAAGAGCGCTTCACATATACGTGGACCGCACCCAGAGCTTCAGAAGCTCTGAGCAGCTCCTGGTCTGCTTTGGAGGTCAGCAGAAGGGGAAGGCTGTCTCTAAGCAGAGGTTGGCCCACTGGATAGTGGACGCCATCGCCTTGGCTTACCATTCCCAAGGCGAGCCGTGCCCCCTGGGGGTGAGGGCCCACTCCACACGGAGTGTGGCCTCCTCCTATGCGTTGGCGCACGGCGCCTCTCTGGCAGACGTTTGTCGAGCTGCGGGCTGGGCGACACCTAACACCTTTGCGAGGTTTTACAACCTCCGTGTAGAGCCAGTTTCCTCCCGTGTGTTGGGTAACAGGTAATTGGCGGGAAGGGCTGGCTGGGTGTCTCGCTTGCTGCGCCATTCCCCCTAACACGGGGATGTGAGCGCCTTCTTCTCCCAGTAGAGTTCCCCGGTTGGCGTACCCTGGTCGAGCATCCTCCAGCACCCTCGGCGTCAGACTTGGCGGAGCAGTCTGTCGCCAGGCCCAGTACTGGCGTTAGCATGCCCGGAGCCGGTCAGCCCCTGTACTGGGCTAGGTGTCCATATGGCTGGGTTCCCTGCGGGTAATCCCATATGTGTATTCTTCCACGGTAAGGTTTTCCTCTTGGCAAACCCGTGTCTTCCCTTGACAGATCGCTCTGTCGGTCTCTTCTGGCAGCCGTTCCATCCCTACTCCAAGGTAGGACCTGCCTCAGAGACCCTTTCCATATGTAGTACTGCCCCCTGGGTCAGTCCATATCGGTATATCCACATGTCACCTCCCTACGGGTAGGATGTGGTCTCCGTAGCGACCTTTCCTAAAGGCTCGCTTCCCCATTGTCTTGCCAGCTGAAAGAACAAATAGGGAAGATTTGAAGCAATCTTTCACTGAAGGTTGAAATCCCTTCCATTTACTTTATGTGGGCGGAACAGCAGCATGGCCTTCTCCAGCAGCGATGTACTCACCCTTTGGCCCCTTCGGTACCAAGGTCAGTGAATTTGCGCTGGGGCTTTGGGAAGGTTACGACCTTAAGCGTAGCTTTTGTGGCACGCCAAGGCTTGTCAACAATTGCAGCGCCTCAGGGTTGTGACGAGGTTCAGGTTATGGCGTTTTCCATAGGACCCCATTTGTCGGTCGACATAACTCGTAGTGACCGACAGATAGGGAACGTCTCGGTTACGTACGTAACTCTCGTTCCCTGATGGAGGGAACGGAGACGTTATGTCCCCATGCCACAACCTTGAACCATTCGCTGTTGCCGGGACACGTTCTCGGCTCCTCAGCGTAAAACCTAATGAGTGGATGCACCTGTCGCCCTATTTATACCCGCTGGCACGGGGAGTGGCTCAGGTGTGTTAATCCACTTGCCAATTTCATTGGCGTTTTCTCTTAAAATCAGAGATGATTGGCCTCCCAAGTGAGACCCCATTTGTCGGTCGATATAACGTCTCCGTTCCCTCCATCAGGGAACGAGGGTTACGTACGTAACCGAGACGTTTTTGTGCAAATAACTTCTAACACATTAAAAACTGTCTTACAGCATTGCAGAAAACATTGTATTTCATAAGGCATAAACATCTTTCAGTTTGGCAAGATTTGCACTGAATACTGAATGAAACAGCTTTCTCTAATAGAGAGAAAAGCTTTTGAGCAGATTTGGGCTTGATTTCACTTCATTTGAACAGAGGCACTATTTCAACATTACTGGACTCAGAAAGCTGTAAACTGACAATCTTGATCATTGAAGTCCTAACATTAGTTTTTGAGCATATAACTTCTAACACATTAAAAACTGTCTTACAGCATTGCAGAAAACATTTTATTTCATAAGACATAAGCATGTTTCAGTTTGGCAAGATTTGCACTGAATATTGAATGAAACAGCTTTCTCTAATAGAGAGACAAGCTCTTGAGCAGATTTGGGCTTGATTTCACTTCATTTGAACAGAGGCACTATTTCAACATTACTGGACTCAGAAAGCTGTAAACTGACAATCTTGATCATTGAAGTCCTAACATAAGTTTTTGTGCAAATAACTTCTAACACATTAAAAACTGTCTTACAGCATTGCAGAAAACATTGTATTTCATAAGGCATAAACATCTTTCAGTTTGGCAAGATTTGCACTGAATACTGAATGAAACAGCTTTCTCTAATAGAGAGAAAAGCTTTTGAGCAGATTTGGGCTTGATTTCACTTCATTTGAACAGAGGCACTATTTCAACATTACTGGACTCAGAAAGCTGTAAACTGACAATCTTGATCATTGAAGTCCTAACATAAGTTTTTGTGCAAATAACTTCTAACACATTAAAAACTGTCTTACAGCATTGCAGAAAACATTGTATTTCATAAGGCATAAACATCTTTCAGTTTGGCAAGATTTGCACTGAATACTGAATGAAACAGCTTTCTCTAATAGAGAGAAAAGCTTTTGAGCAGATTTGGGCTTGATTTCACTTCATTTGAACAGAGGCACTATTTCAACATTACTGGACTCAGAAAGCTGTAAACTGACAATCTTGATCATTGAAGTCCTAACATAAGTTTTTGTGCAAATAACTTCTAACACATTAAAAACTGTCTTACAGCATTGCAGAAAACATTGTATTTCATAAGGCATAAACATCTTTCAGTTTGGCAAGATTTGCACTGAATACTGAATGAAACAGCTTTCTCTAATAGAGAGAAAAGCTTTTGAGCAGATTTGGGCTTGATTTCACTTCATTTGAACAGAGGCACTATTTCAACATTACTGGACTCAGAAAGCTGTAAACTGACAATCTTGATCATTGAAGTCCTAACATAAGTTTTTGTGCAAATAACTTCTAACACATTAAAAACTGTCTTACAGCATTGCAGAAAACATTGTATTTCATAAGGCATAAACATCTTTCAGTTTGGCAAGATTTGCACGGAATACTGAATGAAACAGCTTTCTCTAATAGAGAGAAAAGCTTTTGAGCAGATTTGGGCTTGATTTCACTTCATTTGAACAGAGGCACTATTTCAACATTACTGGACTCAGAAAGCTGTAAACTGACAATCTTGATCATTGAAGTCCAAACATTAGTTTTTGAGCATATAACTTCTAACACATTAAAAACTGTCTTACAGCATTGCAGAAAACATTTTATTTCATAAGGCATAAACATCTTTCAGTTTGGCAAGATTTGCACTGAATACTGAATGAAACAGCTTTCTCTAATAGAGAGAAAAGCTTTTGAGCAGATTTGGGCTTGATTTCACTTCATTTGAACAGAGGCACTATTTCAACATTACTGGACTCAGAAAGCTGTAAACTGACAATCTTGATCATTGAAGTCCTAACATAAGTTTTTGTGCAAATAACTTCTAACACATTAAAAACTGTCTTACAGCATTGCAGAAAACATTGTATTTCATAAGGCATAAACATCTTTCAGTTTGGCAAGATTTGCACTGAATACTGAATGAAACAGCTTTCTCTAATAGAGAGAAAAGCTTTTGAGCAGATTTGGGCTTGATTTCACTTCATTTGAACAGAGGCACTATTTCAACATTACTGGACTCAGAAAGCTGTAAACTGACAATCTTGATCATTGAAGTCCTAACATTAGTTTTTGAGCATATAACTTCTAACACATTAAAAACTGTCTTACAGCATTGCAGAAAACATTTTATTTCATAAGACATAAGCATGTTTCAGTTTGGCAAGATTTGCACTGAATATTGAATGAAACAGCTTTCTCTAATAGAGAGACAAGCTCTTGAGCAGATTTGGGCTTGATTTCACTTCATTTGAACAGAGGCACTATTTCAACATTACTGGACTCAGAAAGCTGTAAACTGACAATCTTGATCATTGAAGTCCTAACATAAGTTTTTGTGCAAATAACTTCTAACACATTAAAAACTGTCTTACAGCATTGCAGAAAACATTGTATTTCATAAGGCATAAACATCTTTCAGTTTGGCAAGATTTGCACTGAATACTGAATGAAACAGCTTTCTCTAATAGAGAGAAAAGCTTTTGAGCAGATTTGGGCTTGATTTCACTTCATTTGAACAGAGGCACTATTTCAACATTACTGGACTCAGAAAGCTGTAAACTGACAATCTTGATCATTGAAGTCCTAACATAAGTTTTTGTGCAAATAACTTCTAACACATTAAAAACTGTCTTACAGCATTGCAGAAAACATTGTATTTCATAAGGCATAAACATCTTTCAGTTTGGCAAGATTTGCACTGAATACTGAATGAAACAGCTTTCTCTAATAGAGAGAAAAGCTTTTGAGCAGATTTGGGCTTGATTTCACTTCATTTGAACAGAGGCACTATTTCAACATTACTGGACTCAGAAAGCTGTAAACTGACAATCTTGATCATTGAAGTCCTAACATAAGTTTTTGTGCAAATAACTTCTAACACATTAAAAACTGTCTTACAGCATTGCAGAAAACATTGTATTTCATAAGGCATAAACATCTTTCAGTTTGGCAAGATTTGCACTGAATACTGAATGAAACAGCTTTCTCTAATAGAGAGAAAAGCTTTTGAGCAGATTTGGGCTTGATTTCACTTCATTTGAACAGAGGCACTATTTCAACATTACTGGACTCAGAAAGCTGTAAACTGACAATCTTGATCATTGAAGTCCTAACATAAGTTTTTGTGCAAATAACTTCTAACACATTAAAAACTGTCTTACAGCATTGCAGAAAACATTGTATTTCATAAGGCATAAACATCTTTCAGTTTGGCAAGATTTGCACGGAATACTGAATGAAACAGCTTTCTCTAATAGAGAGAAAAGCTTTTGAGCAGATTTGGGCTTGATTTCACTTCATTTGAACAGAGGCACTATTTCAACATTACTGGACTCAGAAAGCTGTAAACTGACAATCTTGATCATTGAAGTCCAAACATTAGTTTTTGAGCATATAACTTCTAACACATTAAAAACTGTCTTACAGCATTGCAGAAAACATTTTATTTCATAAGGCATAAACATCTTTCAGTTTGGCAAGATTTGCACTGAATACTGAATGAAACAGCTTTCTCTAATAGAGAGAAAAGCTTTTGAGCAGATTTGGGCTTGATTTCACTTCATTTGAACAGAGGCACTATTTCAACATTACTGGACTCAGAAAGCTGTAAACTGACAATCTTGATCATTGAAGTCCTAACATAAGTTTTTGTGCAAATAACTTCTAACACATTAAAAACTGTCTTACAGCATTGCAGAAAACATTGTATTTCATAAGGCATAAACATCTTTCAGTTTGGCAAGATTTGCACTGAATACTGAATGAAACAGCTTTCTCTAATAGAGAGAAAAGCTTTTGAGCAGATTTGGGCTTGATTTCACTTCATTTGAACAGAGGCACTATTTCAACATTACTGGACTCAGAAAGCTGTAAACTGACAATCTTGATCATTGAAGTCCTAACATTAGTTTTTGAGCATATAACTTCTAACACATTAAAAACTGTCTTACAGCATTGCAGAAAACATTTTATTTCATAAGACATAAGCATGTTTCAGTTTGGCAAGATTTGCACTGAATATTGAATGAAACAGCTTTCTCTAATAGAGAGACAAGCTCTTGAGCAGATTTGGGCTTGATTTCACTTCATTTGAACAGAGGCACTATTTCAACATTACTGGACTCAGAAAGCTGTAAACTGACAATCTTGATCATTGAAGTCCAAACATTAGTTTTTGAGCATATAACTTCTAACACATTAAAAACTGTCTTACAGCATTGCAGAAAACATTTTATTTCATAAGGCATAAACATCTTTCAGTTTGGCAAGATTTGCACTGAATACTGAATGAAACAGCTTTCTCTAATAGAGAGAAAAGCTTTTGAGCAGATTTGGGCTTGATTTCACTTCATTTGAACAGAGGCACTATTTCAACATTACTGGACTCAGAAAGCTGTAAACTGACAATCTTGATCATTGAAGTCCTAACATAAGTTTTTGTGCAAATAACTTCTAACACATTAAAAACTGTCTTACAGCATTGCAGAAAACATTGTATTTCATAAGGCATAAACATCTTTCAGTTTGGCAAGATTTGCACTGAATACTGAATGAAACAGCTTTCTCTAATAGAGAGAAAAGCTTTTGAGCAGATTTGGGCTTGATTTCACTTCATTTGAACAGAGGCACTATTTCAACATTACTGGACTCAGAAAGCTGTAAACTGACAATCTTGATCATTGAAGTCCTAACATTAGTTTTTGAGCATATAACTTCTAACACATTAAAAACTGTCTTACAGCATTGCAGAAAACATTTTATTTCATAAGACATAAGCATGTTTCAGTTTGGCAAGATTTGCACTGAATATTGAATGAAACAGCTTTCTCTAATAGAGAGACAAGCTCTTGAGCAGATTTGGGCTTGATTTCACTTCATTTGAACAGAGGCACTATTTCAACATTACTGGACTCAGAAAGCTGTAAACTGACAATCTTGATCATTGAAGTCCTAACATAAGTTCCCTATCTGTCGGTCACTACGAGTTATGTCGACCGACAAATGGGGTCTCACTTGGGAGGCCAATCATCTCTGATTTTAAGAGAAAACGCCAATGAAATTGGCAAGTGGATTAACAAACCTGAGCCACTCCCCGTGCCAGCGGGTATAAATAGGGCGACAGGTGCATCCACTCATTAGATTTTTGCTTCGGAGCCGAGTAGTCGATGAAGAAGATCACTACAAAGCCATTCATCTTTGTTTTTGTTGAACTGTTCCTGGTCGGTGTGACGGCGCGTTACAGCGGTGTCCCTGCGAGACGGCGATTCCCCTGGGCGCTTCGGCTAAAAGAGACAGTTCTAAAAGAGCAAATCACGGACGATTCGCGTCTTTTTCAAGATGCCGTTTCGTCCGTGTCCTTCTGGATGCGGTCGTTTCCTGTCTTCGGGTGACGGTCACGAGCGTTGTCTGCAGTGTCTGGGCGTCCAACACGCTGAGGCTGCGCTCGTGGATGATTCATGCGTCTACTGTGGGCATATGAACATGGCAGCGCTGCGATCGCGTCTCTCACTCCTCAAGGGGAGTGCAGCAGACCCCTCTGTCGCCACCCGTCCCGGTCTCTCTGGCTCGAGCAGAGGGCCGCCGGCTGGCGCTCTGGGAGATCTGAGGATCACAGTGAGAGCTTCTCCGCCGGGCCACGCCCCACGGACCTCTCACTCCTCACGCAGCGACTGTCCCGTGCAGCTGCCGATTGATTCTGCTGGGCCGTCTCACAGCGGTCCCAGCGTGTCTTTCGGTGCGCCGCCCGAAGACCAGATGTCGATTGCTGCATCGGGGGATGGGTTATCGACCTCTGAGGATGAAGGTTCGGCGGGGCTGCCCCCCTCGGGTGTTGTCGCTGCTGCCGAATCGGACTTGGAGTTGTCGGCCATGCTTGCCCGGGCAGCCGTGAGTATCGGACTGGAGGTGACTACACCGCCCAGTCCCGAGCCCTCACGGCTGGATGATTGGTTTCTCGGCACGGGACGCGGCTCACAACCTCGTTCTGCTCCGGTGCCTTTCTTCCCGGAGGTGCATGAAGAGGTGACGAAGTCGTGGACGGCCCCTTTCACGGCCAGAAGCCGCTCTTCTCCCTCTTCCATCCTCACCACCCTCGATGGCGGGGCAGCCAGGGGGTACGTAGAGGTTCCCCAGGTGGAGAGGGCGGTTGCGGTGCACTTGTGCCCACAAAACGCCGCCACTTGGAGGAATCGTCCGCGCCTCCCATCCAAGGCCTGTAAGCTGACGGCCGCACTCGCTGCCAAGGCCTACAGTGCTGCGGGCCAAGCTGCCTCTGCCCTGCATGCCATGGCTATCCTGCAGGTACACCAAGCCAAGGCACTCAAAGCCATGCACGAGGGTGGTACCGACCCGGGGTTGATGCAGGAGCTGCGCACGGCGACTGACTTCGCCTTACGGGCAACGAAGGTCACGGCGCGGTCCCTCGGGAAGGCGATGTCCACGCTGGTGGTCCAGGAGCGGCATCTCTGGCTGAACCTGGCTGAGATGAGGGACATGGACAAAGCGCGCTTTCTCGACGCCCCCATCTCCCAGGCAGGCCTGTTCGGCGACACTGTCGAGGACTTTGCCCAGCAGTTCTCGGCGGTACAGAAGCAGACTGAGGCCATCCAGCACATCCTGCCCCGACGTGTCTCTCCGGCTGCCACCGTTCCGTCGCGGGTAGCGCCTCAGCCCGCTCGTCGCCGTGGGCGCCCCCCGCGTCCTCTACGCCAGCTCCGCCCCATGCTGAGAGTTCTTCGAGGCCGGCGCGTCGAGCCCCGCGCAGGAGAGCGGCGCCCCCCGTGTCACTCCCGGCTGCGAAGTCCTCCAAGAAGTCGACCAAGCGGCCCTGACACGGGCAACTTGGAGATGCGGAGAACTGCTCTTCAGGAGATGGCGAAGACAGCGCCACTCCTTCCCCCGGAGGAGGGCCGGGCGGAGAATCTTCAGTTTCTGTTTTGTTCTGTTCCGCCACTGGCCGGACGTCACGCTGGCTCATCCGGACGGTTCGACTCGGCTATGCGATTCAATTCGCCCGGCGACCCCCCAAGTTCAATGGCGTGCTCAAGACTTCGGTGGCAGTCCAGGACGCCCCTGTCTTGCGCGAGGAGATTGCTGTCCTCCTGGCGAAGGATGCAATCGAGCCGGTCCCTCCAGCCGAGATGAGGACGGGGTTTTACAGCCCTTACTTCATCGTGCCCAAGAAGAGCGGTGGCCTTCGACCTATCCTGGATCTGCGAGTCTTGAATCGGGCCCTACACAAGCTCCCGTTCAGGATGTTGACGCAGAAACGCATTATCAAATGCGTCCAGCCCCAGGACTGGTTTGCAGCGATCGACCTGAAAGACGCGTACTTTCATGTCTCTATCCTCCCTCGTCACAGACCGTTCCTGCGCTTTGCTTTCGAGGGTCAGGCATGGCAGTACAAGGTCCTCCCCTTCGGGCTCTCCCTGTCCCCCCGTGTCTTCACGAAGGTCGCGGAGGGCGCCCTTGCCCCACTTTGGGAAGTGGGCATCAGGATCCTCAACTATCTCGACGACTGGCTCATTATGGCCCGGTCCCGAGAAGAGTTGTGCGATCACAGGGACTTCGTGCTTCGGGACCTCAGTCAGTTGGGGCTTCAGGTCAACCGAGAGAAGAGCAAGCTCTCCCCTGTGCAGAGAATCTCTTATCTCGGTATGGAGTTAGACTCGGTGAGTATGACGGCACGTCTCACCAGCGAGCGTGCCCACTCAGTGCTGAACTGCCTGAGTTCCTTCAGAGGCAGGACAGTGGTACCGCTGAAACACTTTCAGAGGCTCCTGTGGCATATGGCATCCGCAGCCGCAGTCACGCCGCTCGGGTTGCTTCATATGAGACCACTTCAGCACTGGTTACACTCCCGAGTCCCGAGATGGGCATGGCGCCGCGGTACACATCGTGTCACCATCACACTGATGTGTCGCCGCCTATTCAGTCCTTGGTCGGACCTTGCCTTTCTACGGGCCGGCGTGCCCTTAGAACAAGTGTCCCGGCACGTTGTTGTCACAACAGATGCCTCCAACTCGGGCTGGGCCGCGACATGCAACGGGCAGGCAGCCTCAGGGTCCTGGACAGGACCTCGACTGCTTTGGCACATCAACTGCCTGGAGTTGCTGGCAGTGCATCTAGCTTTGCGACGGTTTCGTCCGCTAGTGCTGGACAAGCACGTGTTGGTCCGCACGGACAACACTGCGGCTGTTTCGTACATCAACCAACAAGGCGGGTTACGATCACGTCGCATGTCTCAACTCGCCCGTCATCTCCTCCTCTGGAGTCAGACGTGGCTCAAGTCGCTGCGCGCTGTCCACATCCCGGGGGAGCTCAATCGTGCAGCCGACGCGCTCTCACGACAGCTCACTTTCCCCGGGGAATGGCGACTCCATCCCCAGACGGTCCAGCTGATCTGGAGTCGATTCGGGGAAGCCCAGGTAGACCTGTTTGCTTCCCACGAGTCCTCCCACTGCCAGCTGTACTATTCCCTGTCCCAGGCCCCCCTGGGCACAGATGCACTGGCACACAGCTGGCCTCGGGCTTTACGCAAGTATGCGTTTCCCCCAGTGAGCCTGCTCGCACAGACACTGTGCAAGGTCAGGGAGGACGAGGAACAGGTCCTGTTGGTTGCGCCTTACTGGCCCACCCGGACCTGGTTTTCGGAACTCATGCTCCTCGTGACAGCCCCTCCCTGGCGCATCCCCCTGAGGAGAGACCTTCTCTCTCAGGGGCTTGGCACCATTTGGCACCCGCGTCCAGATCTCTGGAACCTCCACGTGTGGCTTCTAGACGGGACGCGGCAGACCTAAGTGATCTGCCCCCAGCGGTGGTAGACACTATCACTCAGGCTAGAGCCCCTTCTACGAGGCAGGCCTATGCTCTGAAGTGGAGTCTGTTCACGAATTGGTGTTCTTCTCACCGAGAAGACCCCCGGAGATGCCCGGTCAGAGTCGTGCTTTCTTTCCTGCAAGGTAGGCTGGAGCGTGGGCTGTCACCCTCCACCCTGAAGGTGTATGTGGCTGCCATTGCAGCACATCACGATGCAGTGGACGGCCGGTCCCTGGGGAGGCATGACCTGATCGTTAGGTTCCTGAGGGGTGCCAGAAGGTTACATCCTCCTAGGACACCCCTGATTCCCTCCTGGGACCTCTCTATTGTCCTGGCGGGACTTCAGAGGGGTCCCTTTGAGCTGCTGGATTCGGTTGAGCTGAAGTTCCTGTCTCTCAAGACAGCGCTCCTGATCGCGCTCACTTCCATCAAGAGGGTCGGGGACCTCCAAGCATTTCGGTAAGTGAAGAGTGCCTTGTGTTCGGGCCGGCCTACTCTCATGTTGTCCTGAGACCCCGGCCTGGATACGTGCCCAAGGTTCCCACCACTCCCTTCCGAGACCAGGTGGTGAATCTGCAAGCGCTGCCCCCGGAGGAGGCAGATCCAGCCTTGTCGTTGCTGTGTCCCGTAAGAGCGCTTCGCATATACGTGGACCGCACCCAGAGCTTCAGAAGCTCTGAGCAGCTCCTGGTCTGCTTTGGAGGTCAGCAGAAGGGGAAGGCTGTCTCTAAGCAGAGGTTGGCCCACTGGATAGTGGACGCCATCGCCTTGGCTTACCATTCCCAAGGCGAGCCGTGCCCCCTGGGGGTGAGGGCCCACTCCACACGGAGTGTGGCCTCCTCCTATGCGTTGGCGCACGGCGCCTCTCTGGCAGACGTTTGTCGAGCTGCGGGCTGGGCGACACCTAACACCTTTGCGAGGTTTTACAACCTCCGTGTAGAGCCAGTTTCCTCCCGTGTGTTGGGTAACAGGTAATTGGCGGGAAGGGCTGGCTGGGTGTCTCGCTTGCTGCGCCATTCCCCCTAACACGGGGATGTGAGCGCCTTCTTCTCCCAGTAGAGTTCCCCGGTTGGCGTACCCTGGTCGAGCATCCTCCAGCACCCTCGGCGTCAGACTTGGCGGAGCAGTCTGTCGCCAGGCCCAGTACTGGCGTTAGCATGCCCGGAGCCGGTCAGCCCCTGTACTGGGCTAGGTGTCCATATGGCTGGGTTCCCTGCGGGTAATCCCATATGTGTATTCTTCCACGGTAAGGTTTCCCTCTTGGCAAACCCGTGTCTTCCCTTGACAGATCGCTCTGTCGGTCTCTTCTGGCAGCCGTTCCATCCCTACTCCAAGGTAGGACCTGCCTCAGAGACCCTTTCCATATGTAGTACTGCCCCCTGGGTCAGTCCATATCGGTATATCCACATGTCACCTCCCTACGGGTAGGATGTGGTCTCCGTAGCGACCTTTCCTAAAGGCTCGCTTCCCCATTGTCTTGCCAGCTGAAAGAACAAATAGGGAAGATTTGAAGCAATCTTTCACTGAAGGTTGAAATCCCTTCCATTTACTTTATGTGGGCGGAACAGCAGCATGGCCTTCTCCAGCAGCGATGTACTCACCCTTTGGCCCCTTCGGTACCAAGGTCAGTGAATTTGCGCTGGGGCTTTGGGAAGGTTACGACCTTAAGCGTAGCTTTTGTGGCACGCCAAGGCTTGTCAACAATTGCAGCGCCTCAGGGTTGTGACGAGGTTCAGGTTATGGCGTTTTCCATAGGACCCCATTTGTCGGTCGACATAACTCGTAGTGACCGACAGATAGGGAACGTCTCGGTTACGTACGTAACCCTCGTTCCCTGATGGAGGGAACGGAGACGTTATGTCCCCATGCCACAACCTTGAACCATTCGCTGTTGCCGGGACACGTTCTCGGCTCCTCAGCGTAAAACCTAATGAGTGGATGCACCTGTCGCCCTATTTATAACCGCTGGCACGGGGAGTGGCTCAGGTGTGTTAATCCACTTGCCAATTTCATTGGCGTTTTCTCTTAAAATCAGAGATGATTGGCCTCCCAAGTGAGACCCCATTTGTCGGTCGACATAACGTCTCTGTTCCCTCCATCAGGGAACGAGGGTTACGTACGTAACCGAGACGTTTTTGTGCAAATAACTTCTAACACATTAAAAACTGTCTTACAGCATTGCAGAAAACATTGTATTTCATAAGGCATAAACATCTTTCAGTTTGGCAAGATTTGCACTGAATACTGAATGAAACAGCTTTCTCTAATAGAGAGAAAAGCTTTTGAGCAGATTTGGGCTTGATTTCACTTCATTTGAACAGAGGCACTATTTCAACATTACTGGACTCAGAAAGCTGTAAACTGACAATCTTGATCATTGAAGTCCTAACATAAGTTTTTGTGCATATAACTTCTAACACATTAAAAACTGTCTTACAGCATTGCAGAAAACATTGTATTTCATAAGGCATAAACATCTTTCAGTTTGGCAAGATTTGCACTGAATACTGAATGAAACAGCTTTCTCTAATAGAGAGAAAAGCTTTTGAGCAGATTTGGGCTTGATTTCACTTCATTTGAACAGAGGCACTATTTCAACATTACTGGACTCAGAAAGCTGTAAACTGACAATCTTGATCATTGAAGTCCTAACATAAGTTTTTGTGCAAATAACTTCTAACACATTAAAAACTGTCTTACAGCATTGCAGAAAACATTGTATTTCATAAGGCATAAACATCTTTCAGTTTGGCAAGATTTGCACGGAATACTGAATGAAAGAGCTTTCTCTAATAGAGAGAAAAGCTTTTGAGCAGATTTGGGCTTGATTTCACTTCATTTGAACAGAGGCACTATTTCAACTTTACTGGACTCAGAAAGCTGTAAACTGACAATCTTGATCATTGAAGTCCAAACATTAGTTTTTGAGCATATAACTTCTAACACATTAAAAACTGTCTTACAGCATTGCAGAAAACATTTTATTTCATAAGGCATAAACATCTTTCAGTTTGGCAAGATTTGCACTGAATACTGAATGAAACAGCTTTCTCTAATAGAGAGAAAAGCTTTTGAGCAGATTTGGGCTTGATTTCACTTCATTTGAACAGAGGCACTATTTCAACATTACTGGACTCAGAAAGCTGTAAACTGACAATCTTGATCATTGAAGTCCTAACATAAGTTTTTGTGCAAATAACTTCTAACACATTAAAAACTGTCTTACAGCATTGCAGAAAACATTGTATTTCATAAGGCATAAACATCTTTCAGTTTGGCAAGATTTGCACTGAATACTGAATGAAACAGCTTTCTCTAATAGAGAGAAAAGCTTTTGAGCAGATTTGGGCTTGATTTCACTTCATTTGAACAGAGGCACTATTTCAACATTACTGGACTCAGAAAGCTGTAAACTGACAATCTTGATCATTGAAGTCCTAACATTAGTTTTTGAGCATATAACTTCTAACACATTAAAAACTGTCTTACAGCATTGCAGAAAACATTTTATTTCATAAGACATAAGCATGTTTCAGTTTGGCAAGATTTGCACTGAATATTGAATGAAACAGCTTTCTCTAATAGAGAGACAAGCTCTTGAGCAGATTTGGGCTTGATTTCACTTCATTTGAACAGAGGCACTATTTCAACATTACTGGACTCAGAAAGCTGTAAACTGACAATCTTGATCATTGAAGTCCTAACATAAGTTTTTGTGCAAATAACTTCTAACACATTAAAAACTGTCTTACAGCATGGCAGAAAACATTGTATTTCATAAGGCATAAACATCTTTCAGTTTGGCAAGATTTGCACTGAATACTGAATGAAACAGCTTTCTCTAATAGAGAGAAAAGCTTTTGAGCAGATTTGGGCTTGATTTCACTTCATTTGAACAGAGGCACTATTTCAACATTACTGGACTCAGAAAGCTGTAAACTGACAATCTTGATCATTGAAGTCCTACCATAAGTTTTTGTGCATATAACTTCTAACACATTAAAAACTGTCTTACAGCATTGCAGAAAACATTGTATTTCATAAGGCATAAACATCTTTCAGTTTGGCAAGATTTGCACTGAATACTGAATGAAACAGCTTTCTCTAATAGAGAGAAAAGCTTTTGAGCAGATTTGGGCTTGATTTCACTTCATTTGAACAGAGGCACTATTTCAACATTACTGGACTCAGAAAGCTGTAAACTGACAATCTTGATCATTGAAGTCCTAACATAAGTTTTTGTGCAAATAACTTCTAACACATTAAAAACTGTCTTACAGCATTGCAGAAAACATTGTATTTCATAAGGCATAAACATCTTTCAGTTTGGCAAGATTTGCACGGAATACTGAATGAAACAGCTTTCTCTAATAGAGAGAAAAGCTTTTGAGCAGATTTGGGCTTGATTTCACTTCATTTGAACAGAGGCACTATTTCAACTTTACTGGACTCAGAAAGCTGTAAACTGACAATCTTGATCATTGAAGTCCAAACATTAGTTTTTGAGCATATAACTTCTAACACATTAAAAACTGTCTTACAGCATTGCAGAAAACATTTTATTTCATAAGGCATAAACATCTTTCAGTTTGGCAAGATTTGCACTGAATACTGAATGAAACAGCTTTCTCTAATAGAGAGAAAAGCTTTTGAGCAGATTTGGGCTTGATTTCACTTCATTTGAACAGAGGCACTATTTCAACATTACTGGACTCAGAAAGCTGTAAACTGACAATCTTGATCATTGAAGTCCTAACATAAGTTTTTGTGCAAATAACTTCTAACACATTAAAAACTGTCTTACAGCATTGCAGAAAACATTGTATTCCATAAGGCATAAACATCTTTCAGTTTGGCAAGATTTGCACTGAATACTGAATGAAACAGCTTTCTCTAATAGAGAGAAAAGCTTTTGAGCAGATTTGGGCTTGATTTCACTTCATTTGAACAGAGGCACTATTTCAACATTACTGGACTCAGAAAGCTGTAAACTGACAATCTTGATCATTGAAGTCCAAACATTAGTTTTTGAGCATATAACTTCTAACACATTAAAAACTGTCTTACAGCATTGCAGAAAACATTTTATTTCATAAGGCATAAACATCTTTCAGTTTGGCAAGATTTGCACTGAATACTGAATGAAACAGCTTTCTCTAATAGAGAGACAAGCTCTTGAGCAGATTTGGGCTTGATTTCACTTCATTTGAAAAGAGGCACTATTTCAACATTACTGGACTCAGAAAGCTGTAAACTGACAATCTTGATCATTGAAGTCCTAACATTAGTTTTTGAGCATATAACTTCTAACACATTAAAAACTGTCTTACAGCATTGCAGAAAACATTTTATTTCATAAGACATAAGCATGTTTCAGTTTGGCAAGATTTGCACTGAATATTGAATGAAACAGCTTTCTCTAATAGAGAGACAAGCTCTTGAGCAGATTTGGGCTTGATTTCACTTCATTTGAACAGAGGCACTATTTCAACATTACTGGACTCAGAAAGCTGTAAACTGACAATCTTGATCATTGAAGTCCTAACATTAGTTTTTGAGCATATAACTTCTAACACATTAAAAACTGTCTTACAGCATTGCAGAAAACATTTTATTTCATAAGACATAAGCATGTTTCAGTTTGGCAAGATTTGCACTGAATATTGAATGAAACAGCTTTCTCTAATAGAGAGACAAGCTCTTGAGCAGATTTGGGCTTGATTTCACTTCATTTGAACAGAGGCACTATTTCAACATTACTGGACTCAGAAAGCTGTAAACTGACAATCTTGATCATTGAAGTCCTAACATAAGTTTTTGTGCAAATAACTTCTAACACATTAAAAACTGTCTTACAGCAATGCAGAAAACATTGTATTTCATAAGGCATAAACATCTTTCAGTTTGGCAAGATTTGCACTGAATACTGAATGAAACAGCTTTCTCTAATAGAGAGAAAAGCTTTTGAGCAGATTTGGGCTTGATTTCACTTCATTTGAACAGAGGCACTATTTCAACATTACTGGACTCAGAAAGCTGTAAACTGACAATCTTGATCATTGAAGTCCAAACATTAGTTTTTGAGCATATAACTTCTAACACATTAAAAACTGTCTTACAGCATTGCAGAAAACATTTTATTTCATAAGGCATAAACATCTTTCAGTTTGGCAAGATTTGCACTGAATACTGAATGAAACAGCTTTCTCTAATAGAGAGAAAAGCTTTTGAGCAGATTTGGGCTTGATTTCACTTCATTTGAACAGAGGCACTATTTCAACATTACTGGATTTAGAAAGCTGTAAACTGACAATCTTGATCATTGAAGTCCTAACATAAGTTTTTGTGCAAATAACTTCTAACACATTAAAAACTGTCTTACAGCATTGCAGAAAACATTGTATTTCATAAGGCATAAACATCTTTCAGTTTGGCAAGATTTGCACTGAATACTGAATGAAACAGCTTTCTCTAATAGAGAGAAAAGCTTTTGAGCAGATTTGGGCTTGATTTCACTTCATTTGAACAGAGGCACTATTTCAACATTACTGGACTCAGAAAGCTGTAAACTGACAATCTTGATCATTGAAGTCCTAACATTAGTTTTTGAGCATATAACTTCTAACACATTAAAAACTGTCTTACAGCATTGCAGAAAACATTTTATTTCATAAGACATAAGCATGTTTCAGTTTGGCAAGATTTGCACTGAATATTGAATGAAACAGCTTTCTCTAATAGAGAGACAAGCTCTTGAGCAGATTTGGGCTTGATTTCACTTCATTTGAACAGAGGCACTATTTCAACATTACTGGACTCAGAAAGCTGTAAACTGACAATCTTGATCATTGAAGTCCTAACATAAGTTTTTGTGCAAATAACTTCTAACACATTAAAAACTGTCTTACAGCATGGCAGAAAACATTGTATTTCATAAGGCATAAACATCTTTCAGTTTGGCAAGATTTGCACTGAATACTGAATGAAACAGCTTTCTCTAATAGAGAGAAAAGCTTTTGAGCAGATTTGGGCTTGATTTCACTTCATTTGAACAGAGGCACTATTTCAACATTACTGGACTCAGAAAGCTGTAAACTGACAATCTTGATCATTGAAGTCCTAACAAAAGTTTTTGTGCATATAACTTCTAACACATTAAAAACTGTCTTACAGCATTGCAGAAAACATTGTATTTCATAAGGCATAAACATCTTTCAGATTGGCAAGATTTGCACTGAATACTGAATGAAACAGCTTTCTCTAATAGAGAGAAAAGCTTTTGAGCAGATTTGGGCTTGATTTCACTTCATTTGAACAGAGGCACTATTTCAACATTACTGGACTCAGAAAGCTGTAAACTGACAATCTTGATCATTGAAGTCCT
Source organism: Carassius gibelio (assembly GCF_023724105.1). Classification (NCBI taxonomy): domain Eukaryota; kingdom Metazoa; phylum Chordata; class Actinopteri; order Cypriniformes; family Cyprinidae; genus Carassius; species Carassius gibelio. Next base: position 2,112,603 of record NC_068372.1, read on the forward strand.
AACATAAGTTTTTGTGCATATAACTTCTAACACATTAAAAACTGTCTTACAGCATTGCAGAAAACATTGTATTTCATAAGGCATAAACATCTTTCAGTTTGGCAAGATTTGCACTGAATACTGAATGAAACAGCTTTCTCTAATAGAGAGAAAAGCTTTTGAGCAGATTTGGGCTTGATTTCACTTCATTTGAACAGAGGCACTATTTCAACATTACTGGACTCAGAAAGCTGTAAACTGACAATCTTGATCATTGAAGTCCTAACATAAGTTTTTGTGCATATAACTTCTAACACATTAAAAACTGTCTTACAGCATTGCAGAAAACATTGTATTTCATAAGGCATAAACATCTTTCAGTTTGGCAAGATTTGCACTGAATACTGAATGAAACAGCTTTCTCTAATAGAGAGAAAAGCTTTTGAGCAGATTTGGGCTTGATTTCACTTAATTTGAACAGAGGCACTATTTCAACATTACTGGACTCAGAAAGCTGTAAACTGACAATCTTGATCATTGAAGTCCTAACATAAGTTTTTGTGCAAATAACTTCTAACACATTAAAAACTGTCTTACAGCATTGCAGAAAACATTGTATTTCATAAGGCATAAACATCTTTCAGTTTGGCAAGATTTGCACGGAATACTGAATGAAACAGCTTTCTCTAATAGAGAGAAAAGCTTTTGAGCAGATTTGGGCTTGATTTCACTTCATTTGAACAGAGGCACTATTTCAACTTTACTGGACTCAGAAAGCTGTAAACTGACAATCTTGATCATTGAAGTCCAAACATTAGTTTTTGAGCATATAACTTCTAACACATTAAAAACTGTCTTACAGCATTGCAGAAAACATTTTATTTCATAAGGCATAAACATCTTTCAGTTTGGCAAGATTTGCACTGAATACTGAATGAAACAGCTTTCTCTAATAGAGAGAAAAGCTTTTGAGCAGATTTGGGCTTGATTTCACTTCATTTGAACAGAGGCACTATTTCAACATTACTGGACTCAGAAAGCTGTAAACTGACAATCTTGATCATTGAAGTCCTAACATAAGTTTTTGTGCAAATAACTTCTAACACATTAAAAACTGTCTTACAGCATTGCAGAAAACATTGTATTTCATAAGGCATAAACATCTTTCAGTTTGGCAAGATTTGCACTGAATACTGAATGAAACAGCTTTCTCTAATAGAGAGAAAAGCTTTTGAGCAGATTTGGGCTTGATTTCACTTCATTTGAACAGAGGCACTATTTCAACATTACTGGACTCAGAAAGCTGTAAACTGACAATCTTGATCATTGAAGTCCTAACATTAGTTTTTGAGCATATAACTTCTAACACATTAAAAACTGTCTTACAGCATTGCAGAAAACATTTTATTTCATAAGACATAAGCATGTTTCAGTTTGGCAAGATTTGCACTGAATATTGAATGAAACAGCTTTCTCTAATAGAGAGACAAGCTCTTGAGCAGATTTGGGCTTGATTTCACTTCATTTGAACAGAGGCACTATTTCAACATTACTGGACTCAGAAAGCTGTAAACTGACAATCTTGATCATTGAAGTCCTAACATAAGTTTTTGTGCAAATAACTTCTAACACATTAAAAACTGTCTTACAGCAATGCAGAAAACATTGTATTTCATAAGGCATAAACATCTTTCAGTTTGGCAAGATTTGCACTGAATACTGAATGAAACAGCTTTCTCTAATAGAGAGAAAAGCTTTTGAGCAGATTTGGGCTTGATTTCACTTCATTTGAACAGAGGCACTATTTCAACATTACTGGACTCAGAAAGCTGTAAACTGACAATCTTGATCATTGAAGTCCAAACATTAGTTTTTGAGCATATAACTTCTAACACATTAAAAACTGTCTTACAGCATTGCAGAAAACATTGTATTTCATAAGGCATAAACATCTTTCAGTTTGGCAAGATTTGCACTGAATACTGAATGAAACAGCTTTCTCTAATAGAGAGAAAAGCTTTTGAGCAGATTTGGGCTTGATTTCACTTCATTTGAACAGAGGCACTATTTCAACATTACTGGACTCAGAAAGCTGTAAACTGACAATCTTGATCATTGAAGTCCTAACATAAGTTTTTGTGCAAATAACTTCTAACACATTAAAAACTGTCTTACAGCATTGCAGAAAACATTGTATTTCATAAGGCAAAAACATCTTTCAGTTTGGCAAGATTTGCACTGAATACTGAATGAAACAGCTTTCTCTAATAGAGAGAAAGGCTTTTGAGCAGATTTGGGCTTGATTTCACTTCATTTGAACAGAGGCACTATTTCAACATTACTGGACTCAGAAAGCTGTAAACTGACAATCTTGATCATTGAAGTCCTAACATTAGTTTTTGAGCATATAACTTCTAACACATTAAAAACTGTCTTACAGCATTGCAGAAAACATTTTATTTCATAAGACATAAGCATGTTTCAGTTTGGCAAGATTTGCACTGAATATTGAATGAAACAGCTTTCTCTAATAGAGAGACAAGCTCTTGAGCAGATTTGGGCTTGATTTCACTTCATTTGAAAAGAGGCACTATTTCAACATTACTGGACTCAGAAAGCTGTAAACTGACAATCTTGATCATTGAAGTCCTAACATTAGTTTTTGAGCATATAACTTCTAACACATTAAAAACTGTCTTACAGCATTGCAGAAAACATTTTATTTCATAAGACATAAGCATGTTTCAGTTTGGCAAGATTTGCACTGAATATTGAATGAAACAGCTTTCTCTAATAGAGAGACAAGCTCTTGAGCAGATTTGGGCTTGATTTCACTTCATTTGAACAGAGGCACTATTTCAACATTACTGGACTCAGAAAGCTGTAAACTGACAATCTTGATCATTGAAGTCCTAACATTAGTTTTTGAGCATATAACTTCTAACACATTAAAAACTGTCTTACAGCATTGCAGAAAACATTTTATTTCATAAGACATAAGCATGTTTCAGTTTGGCAAGATTTGCACTGAATATTGAATGAAACAGCTTTCTCTAATAGAGAGACAAGCTCTTGAGCAGATTTGGGCTTGATTTCACTTCATTTGAACAGAGGCACTATTTCAACATTACTGGACTCAGAAAGCTGTAAACTGACAATCTTGATCATTGAAGTCCTAACATAAGTTTTTGTGCAAATAACTTCTAACACATTAAAAACTGTCTTACAGCAATGCAGAAAACATTGTATTTCATAAGGCATAAACATCTTTCAGTTTGGCAAGATTTGCACTGAATACTGAATGAAACAGCTTTCTCTAATAGAGAGAAAAGCTTTTGAGCAGATTTGGGCTTGATTTCACTTCATTTGAACAGAGGCACTATTTCAACATTACTGGACTCAGAAAGCTGTAAACTGACAATCTTGATCATTGAAGTCCAAACATTAGTTTTTGAGCATATAACTTCTAACACATTAAAAACTGTCTTACAGCATTGCAGAAAACATTTTATTTCATAAGGCATAAACATCTTTCAGTTTGGCAAGATTTGCACTGAATACTGAATGAAACAGCTTTCTCTAATAGAGAGAAAAGCTTTTGAGCAGATTTGGGCTTGATTTCACTTCATTTGAACAGAGGCACTATTTCAACATTACTGGATTTAGAAAGCTGTAAACTGACAATCTTGATCATTGAAGTCCTAACATAAGTTTTTGTGCAAATAACTTCTAACACATTAAAAACTGTCTTACAGCATTGCAGAAAACATTGTATTTCATAAGGCATAAACATCTTTCAGTTTGGCAAGATTTGCACGGAATACTGAATGAAACAGCTTTCTCTAATAGAGAGAAAAGCTCTTGAGCAGATTTGGGCTTGATTTCACTTCATTTGAACAGAGGCACTATTTCAACATTACTGGACTCAGAAAGCTGTAAACTGACAATCTTGATCATTGAAGTCCAAACATTAGTTTTTGAGCATATAACTTCTAACACATTAAAAACTGTCTTACAGCATTGCAGAAAACATTTTATTTCATAAGGCATAAACATCTTTCAGTTTGGCAAGATTTGCACTGAATACTGAATGAAACAGCTTTCTCTAATAGAGAGAAAAGCTTTTGAGCAGATTTGGGCTTGATTTCACTTCATTTGAACAGAGGCACTATTTCAACATTACTGGACTCAGAAAGCTGTAAACTGACAATCTTGATCATTGAAGTCCTAACATTAGTTTTTGAGCATATAACTTCTAACACATTAAAAACTGTCTTACAGCATTGCAGAAAACATTTTATTTCATAAGACATAAGCATGTTTCAGTTTGGCAAGATTTGCACTGAATATTGAATGAAACAGCTTTCTCTAATAGAGAGACAAGCTCTTGAGCAGATTTGGGCTTGATTTCACTTCATTTGAACAGAGGCACTATTTCAACATTACTGGACTCAGAAAGCTGTAAACTGACAATCTTGATCATTGAAGTCCTAACATAAGTTCCCTATCTGTCGGTCACTACGAGTTATGTCGACCGACAAATGGGGTCTCACTTGGGAGGCCAATCATCTCTGATTTTAAGAGAAAACGCCAATGAAATTGGCAAGTGGATTAACACACCTGAGCCACTCCCCATGCCAGCGGGTATAAATAGGGCGACAGGTGCATCCACTCATTAGATTTTTGCTTCGGAGCCGAGTAGTCGATGAAGAAGATCACTACAAAGCCATTCATCTTTGTTTTTGTTGAACTGTTCCTGGTCGGTGTGACGGCGCGTTACAGCGGTGTCCCTGCGAGACGGCGATTCCCCTGGGCGCTTCGGCTAAAAGAGACAGTTCTAAAAGAGCAAATCACGGACGATTCGCGTCTTTTTCAAGATGCCGTTTCGTCCGTGTCCTTCTGGATGCGGTCGTTTCCTGTCTTCGGGTGACGGTCACGAGCGTTGTCTGCAGTGTCTGGGCGTCCAACACGCTGAGGCTGCGCTCGTGGATGATTCATGCGTCTACTGTGGGCGTATGAACATGGCAGCGCTGCGATCGCGTCTCTCACTCCTCAAGGGGAGTGCAGCAGACCCCTCTGTCGCCACCCGTCCCGGTCTCTCTGGCTCGAGCAGAGGGCCGCCGGCTGGCGCTCTGGGAGATCTGAGGATCACAGTGAGAGCTTCTCCGCCGGGCCACGCCCCACGGACCTCTCACTCCTCACGCAGCGACTGTCCCGTGCAGCTGCCGATTGATTCTGCTGGGCCGTCTCACAGCGGTCCCAGCGTGTCTTTCGGTGCGCCGCCCGAAGACCAGATGTCGATTGCTGCATCGGGGGATGGGTTATCGACCTCTGAGGATGAAGGTTCGGCGGGGCTGCCCCCCTCGGGTGTTGTCGCTGCTGCCGAATCGGACTTGGAGTTGTCGGCCATGCTTGCCCGGGCAGCCGTGAGTATCGGACTGGAGGTGACTACACCGCCCAGTCCCGAGCCCTCACGGCTGGATGATTGGTTTCTCGGCACGGGACGCGGCTCACAACCTCGTTCTGCTCCGGTGCCTTTCTTCCCGGAGGTGCATGAAGAGGTGACGAAGTCGTGGACGGCCCCTTTCACGGCCAGAAGCCGCTCTTCTCCCTCTTCCATCCTCACCACCCTCGATGGCGGGGCAGCCAGGGGGTACGTAGAGGTTCCCCAGGTGGAGAGGGCGGTTGCGGTGCACTTGTGCCCACAAAACGCCGCCACTTGGAGGAATCGTCCGCGCCTCCCATCCAAGGCCTGTAAGCTGACGGCCGCACTCGCTGCCAAGGCCTACAGTGCTGCGGGCCAAGCTGCCTCTGCCCTGCATGCCATGGCTATCCTGCAGGTACACCAAGCCAAGGCACTCAAAGCCATGCACGAGGGTGGTACCGACCCGGGGTTGATGCAGGAGCTGCGCACGGCGACTGACTTCGCCTTACGGGCAACGAAGGTCACGGCGCGGTCCCTCGGGAAGGCGATGTCCACGCTGGTGGTCCAGGAGCGGCATCTCTGGCTGAACCTGGCTGAGATGAGGGACATGGACAAAGCGCGCTTTCTCGACGCCCCCATCTCCCAGGCAGGCCTGTTCGGCGACACTGTCGAGGACTTTGCCCAGCAGTTCTCGGCGGTACAGAAGCAGACTGAGGCCATCCAGCACATCCTGCCCCGACGTGTCTCTCCGGCTGCCACCGTTCCGTCGCGGGTAGCGCCTCAGCCCGCTCGTCGCCGTGGGCGCCCCCCTGCGTCCTCTACGCCAGCTCCGCCCCATGCTGAGAGTTCTTCGAGGCCGGCGCGTCGAGCCCCGCGCAGGAGAGCGGCGCCCCCCGTGTCACTCCCGGCTGCGAAGTCCTCCAAGAAGTCGACCAAGCGGCCCTGACACGGGCAACTTGGAGATGCGGAGAACTGCTCTTCAGGAGATGGCGAAGACAGCGCCACTCCTTCCCCCGGAGGAGGGCCGGGCGGAGAATCTTCAGTTTCTGTTTTGTTCTGTTCCGCCACTGGCCGGACGTCACGCTGGCTCATCCGGACGGTTCGACTCGGCTATGCGATTCAATTCGCCCGGCGACCCCCCAAGTTCAATGGCGTGCTCAAGACTTCGGTGGCAGTCCAGGACGCCCCTGTCTTGCGCGAGGAGATTGCTGTCCTCCTGGCGAAGGATGCAATCGAGCCGGTCCCTCCAGCCGAGATGAGGACGGGGTTTTACAGCCCTTACTTCATCGTGCCCAAGAAGAGCGGTGGCCTTCGACCTATCCTGGATCTGCGAGTCTTGAATCGGGCCCTACACAAGCTCCCGTTCAGGATGTTGACGCAGAAACGCATTATCAAATGCGTCCAGCCCCAGGACTGGTTTGCAGCGATCGACCTGAAAGACGCGTACTTTCATGTCTCTATCCTCCCTCGTCACAGACCGTTCCTGCGCTTTGCTTTCGAGGGTCAGGCATGGCAGTACAAGGTCCTCCCCTTCGGGCTCTCCCTGTCCCCCCGTGTCTTCACGAAGGTCGCGGAGGGCGCCCTTGCCCCACTTTGGGAAGTGGGCATCAGGATCCTCAACTATCTCGACGACTGGCTCATTATGGCCCGGTCCCGAGAAGAGTTGTGCGATCACAGGGACTTCGTGCTTCGGGACCTCAGTCAGTTGGGGCTTCAGGTCAACCGAGAGAAGAGCAAGCTCTCCCCTGTGCAGAGAATCTCTTATCTCGGTATGGAGTTAGACTCGGTGAGTATGACGGCACGTCTCACCAGCGAGCGTGCCCACTCAGTGCTGAACTGCCTGAGTTCCTTCAGAGGCAGGACAGTGGTACCGCTGAAACACTTTCAGAGGCTCCTGTGGCATATGGCATCCGCAGCCGCAGTCACGCCGCTCGGGTTGCTTCATATGAGACCACTTCAGCACTGGTTACACTCCCGAGTCCCGAGATGGGCATGGCGCCGCGGTACACATCGTGTCACCATCACACTGATGTGTCGCCGCCTATTCAGTCCTTGGTCGGACCTTGCCTTTCTACGGGCCGGCGTGCCCTTAGAACAAGTGTCCCGGCACGTTGTTGTCACAACAGATGCCTCCAACTCGGGCTGGGCCGCGACATGCAACGGGCAGGCAGCCTCAGGGTCCTGGACAGGACCTCGACTGCTTTGGCACATCAACTGCCTGGAGTTGCTGGCAGTGCATCTAGCTTTGCGACGGTTTCGTCCGCTAGTGCTGGACAAGCACGTGTTGGTCCGCACGGACAACACTGCGGCTGTTTCGTACATCAACCAACAAGGCGGGTTACGATCACGTCGCATGTCTCAACTCGCCCGTCATCTCCTCCTCTGGAGTCAGACGTGGCTCAAGTCGCTGCGCGCTGTCCACATCCCGGGGGAGCTCAATCGTGCAGCCGACGCGCTCTCACGACAGCTCACTTTCCCCGGGGAATGGCGACTCCATCCCCAGACGGTCCAGCTGATCTGGAGTCGATTCGGGGAAGCCCAGGTAGACCTGTTTGCTTCCCACGAGTCCTCCCACTGCCAGCTGTACTATTCCCTGTCCCAGGCCCCCCTGGGCACAGATGCACTGGCACACAGCTGGCCTCGGGCTTTACGCAAGTATGCGTTTCCCCCAGTGAGCCTGCTCGCACAGACACTGTGCAAGGTCAGGGAGGACGAGGAACAGGTCCTGTTGGTTGCGCCTTACTGGCCCACCCGGACCTGGTTTTCGGAACTCATGCTCCTCGTGACAGCCCCTCCCTGGCGCATCCCCCTGAGGAGAGACCTTCTCTCTCAGGGGCTTGGCACCATTTGGCACCCGCGTCCAGATCTCTGGAACCTCCACGTGTGGCTTCTAGACGGGACGCGGCAGACCTAAGTGATCTGCCCCCAGCGGTGGTAGACACTATCACTCAGGCTAGAGCCCCTTCTACGAGGCAGGCCTATGCTCTGAAGTGGAGTCTGTTCACGAATTGGTGTTCTTCTCACCGAGAAGACCCCCGGAGATGCCCGGTCAGAGTCGTGCTTTCTTTCCTGCAAGGTAGGCTGGAGCGTGGGCTGTCACCCTCCACCCTGAAGGTGTATGTGGCTGCCATTGCAGCACATCACGATGCAGTGGACGGCCGGTCCCTGGGGAGGCATGACCTGATCGTTAGGTTCCTGAGGGGTGCCAGAAGGTTACATCCTCCTAGGACACCCCTGATTCCCTCCTGGGACCTCTCTATTGTCCTGGCGGGACTTCAGAGGGGTCCCTTTGAGCTGCTGGATTCGGTTGAGCTGAAGTTCCTGTCTCTCAAGACAGCGCTCCTGATCGCGCTCACTTCCATCAAGAGGGTCGGGGACCTCCAAGCATTTCGGTAAGTGAAGAGTGCCTTGTGTTCGGGCCGGCCTACTCTCATGTTGTCCTGAGACCCCGGCCTGGATACGTGCCCAAGGTTCCCACCACTCCCTTCCGAGACCAGGTGGTGAATCTGCAAGCGCTGCCCCCGGAGGAGGCAGATCCAGCCTTGTCGTTGCTGTGTCCCGTAAGAGCGCTTCGCATATACGTGGACCGCACCCAGAGCTTCAGAAGCTCTGAGCAGCTCCTGGTCTGCTTTGGAGGTCAGCAGAAGGGGAAGGCTGTCTCTAAGCAGAGGTTGGCCCACTGGATAGTGGACGCCATCGCCTTGGCTTACCATTCCCAAGGCGAGCCGTGCCCCCTGGGGGTGAGGGCCCACTCCACACGGAGTGTGGCCTCCTCCTATGCGTTGGCGCACGGCGCCTCTCTGGCAGACGTTTGTCGAGCTGCGGGCTGGGCGACACCTAACACCTTTGCGAGGTTTTACAACCTCCGTGTAGAGCCAGTTTCCTCCCGTGTGTTGGGTAACAGGTAATTGGCGGGAAGGGCTGGCTGGGTGTCTCGCTTGCTGCGCCATTCCCCCTAACACGGGGATGTGAGCGCCTTCTTCTCCCAGTAGAGTTCCCCGGTTGGCGTACCCTGGTCGAGCATCCTCCAGCACCCTCGGCGTCAGACTTGGCGGAGCAGTCTGTCGCCAGGCCCAGTACTGGCGTTAGCATGCCCGGAGCCGGTCAGCCCCTGTACTGGGCTAGGTGTCCATATGGCTGGGTTCCCTGCGGGTAATCCCATATGTGTATTCTTCCACGGTAAGGTTTCCCTCTTGGCAAACCCGTGTCTTCCCTTGACAGATCGCTCTGTCGGTCTCTTCTGGCAGCCGTTCCATCCCTACTCCAAGGTAGGACCTGCCTCAGAGACCCTTTCCATATGTAGTACTGCCGCCTGGGTCAGTCCATATCGGTATATCCACATGTCACCTCCCTACGGGTAGGATGTGGTCTCCGTAGCGACCTTTCCTAAAGGCTCGCTTCCCCATTGTCTTGCCAGCTGAAAGAACAAATAGGGAAGATTTGAAGCAATCTTTCACTGAAGGTTGAAATCCCTTCCATTTACTTTATGTGGGCGGAACAGCAGCATGGCCTTCTCCAGCAGCGATGTACTCACCCTTTGGCCCCTTCGGTACCAAGGTCAGTGAATTTGCGCTGGGGCTTTGGGAAGGTTACGACTTTAAGCGTAGCTTTTGTGGCACGCCAAGGCTTGTCAACAATTGCAGCGCCTCAGGGTTGTGACGAGGTTCAGGTTATGGCGTTTTCCATAGGACCCCATTTGTCGGTCGACATAACTCGTAGTGACCGACAGATAGGGAACGTCTCGGTTACGTACGTAACCCTCGTTCCCTGATGGAGGGAACGGAGACGTTATGTCCCCATGCCACAACCTTGAACCATTCGCTGTTGCCGGGACACGTTCTCGGCTCCTCAGCGTAAAACCTAATGAGTGGATGCACCTGTCGCCCTATTTATAACCGCTGGCACGGGGAGTGGCTCAGGTGTGTTAATCCACTTGCCAATTTCATTGGCGTTTTCTCTTAAAATCAGAGATGATTGGCCTCCCAAGTGAGACCCCATTTGTCGGTCGACATAACGTCTCTGTTCCCTCCATCAGGGAACGAGGGTTACGTACGTAACCGAGACGTTTTTGTGCAAATAACTTCTAACACATTAAAAACTGTCTTACAGCATTGCAGAAAACATTGTATTTCATAAGGCATAAACATCTTTCAGTTTGGCAAGATTTGCACTGAATACTGAATGAAACAGCTTTCTCTAATAGAGAGAAAAGCTTTTGAGCAGATTTGGGCTTGATTTCACTTCATTTGAACAGAGGCACTATTTCAACATTACTGGACTCAGAAAGCTGTAAACTGACAATCTTGATCATTGAAGTCCTAACATTAGTTTTTGAGCATATAACTTCTAACACATTAAAAACTGTCTTACAGCATTGCAGAAAACATTTTATTTCATAAGACATAAGCATGTTTCAGTTTGGCAAGATTTGCACTGAATATTGAATGAAACAGCTTTCTCTAATAGAGAGACAAGCTCTTGAGCAGATTTGGGCTTGATTTCACTTCATTTGAACAGAGGCACTATTTCAACATTACTGGACTCAGAAAGCTGTAAACTGACAATCTTGATCATTGAAGTCCTAACATAAGTTTTTGTGCAAATAACTTCTAACACATTAAAAACTGTCTTACAGCATGGCAGAAAACATTGTATTTCATAAGGCATAAACATCTTTCAGTTTGGCAAGATTTGCACTGAATACTGAATGAAACAGCTTTCTCTAATAGAGAGAAAAGCTTTTGAGCAGATTTGGGCTTGATTTCACTTCATTTGAACAGAGGCACTATTTCAACATTACTGGACTCAGAAAGCTGTAAACTGACAATCTTGATCATTGAAGTCCTAACAAAAGTTTTTGGGCATATAACTTCTAACACATTAAAAACTGTCTTACAGCATTGCAGAAAACATTGTATTTCATAAGGCATAAACATCTTTCAGATTGGCAAGATTTGCACTGAATACTGAATGAAACAGCTTTCTCTAATAGAGAGAAAAGCTTTTGAGCAGATTTGGGCTTGATTTCACTTCATTTGAACAGAGGCACTATTTCAACATTACTGGACTCAGAAAGCTGTAAACTGACAATCTTGATCATTGAAGTCCTAACATAAGTTGTTGTGCATATAACTTCTAACACATTAAAAACTGTCTTACAGCATTGCAGAAAACATTGTATTTCATAAGGCATAAACATCTTTCAGTTTGGCAAGATTTGCACTGAATACTGAATGAAACAGCTTTCTCTAATAGAGAGAAAAGCTTTTGAGCAGATTTGGGCTTGATTTCACTTCATTTGAACAGAGGCACTATTTCAACATTACTGGACTCAGAAAGCTGTAAACTGACAATCTTGATCATTGAAGTCCTAACATAAGTTTTTGTGCATATAACTTCTAACACATTAAAAACTGTCTTACAGCATTGCAGAAAACATTGTATTTCATAAGGCATAAACATCTTTCAGTTTGGCAAGATTTGCACTGAATACTGAATGAAACAGCTTTCTCTAATAGAGAGAAAAGCTTTTGAGCAGATTTGGGCTTGATTTCACTTCATTTGAACAGAGGCACTATTTCAACATTACTGGACTCAGAAAGCTGTAAACTGACAATCTTGATCATTGAAGTCCTAACATAAGTTTTTGTGCAAATAACTTCTAACACATTAAAAACTGTCTTACAGCATTGCAGAAAACATTGTATTTCATAAGGCATAAACATCTTTCAGTTTGGCAAGATTTGCACGGAATACTGAATGAAACAGCTTTCTCTAATAGAGAGAAAAGCTTTTGAGCAGATTTGGGCTTGATTTCACTTCATTTGAACAGAGGCACTATTTCAACTTTACTGGACTCAGAAAGCTGTAAACTGACAATCTTGATCATTGAAGTCCAAACATTAGTTTTTGAGCATATAACTTCTAACACATTAAAAACTGTCTTACAGCATTGCAGAAAACATTTTATTTCATAAGGCATAAACATCTTTCAGTTTGGCAAGATTTGCACTGAATACTGAATGAAACAGCTTTCTCTAATAGAGAGAAAAGCTTTTGAGCAGATTTGGGCTTGATTTCACTTCATTTGAACAGAGGCACTATTTCAACATTACTGGACTCAGAAAGCTGTAAACTGACAATCTTGATCATTGAAGTCCTAACATAAGTTTTTGTGCAAATAACTTCTAACACATTAAAAACTGTCTTACAGCATTGCAGAAAACATTGTATTTCATAAGGCATAAACATCTTTCAGTTTGGCAAGATTTGCACTGAATACTGAATGAAACAGCTTTCTCTAATAGAGAGAAAAGCTTTTGAGCAGATTTGGGCTTGATTTCACTTCATTTGAACAGAGGCACTATTTCAACATTACTGGACTCAGAAAGCTGTAAACTGACAATCTTGATCATTGAAGTCCTAACATTAGTTTTTGAGCATATAACTTCTAACACATTAAAAACTGTCTTACAGCATTGCAGAAAACATTTTATTTCATAAGACATAAGCATGTTTCAGTTTGGCAAGATTTGCACTGAATATTGAATGAAACAGCTTTCTCTAATAGAGAGACAAGCTCTTGAGCAGATTTGGGCTTGATTTCACTTCATTTGAACAGAGGCACTATTTCAACATTACTGGACTCAGAAAGCTGTAAACTGACAATCTTGATCATTGAAGTCCAAACATTAGTTTTTGAGCATATAACTTCTAACACATTAAAAACTGTCTTACAGCATTGCAGAAAACATTTTATTTCATAAGGCATAAACATCTTTCAGTTTGGCAAGATTTGCACTGAATACTGAATGAAACAGCTTTCTCTAATAGAGAGAAAAGCTTTTGAGCAGATTTGGGCTTGATTTCACTTCATTTGAACAGAGGCACTATTTCAACATTACTGGACTCAGAAAGCTGTAAACTGACAATCTTGATCATTGAAGTCCTAACATAAGTTTTTGTGCAAATAACTTCTAACACATTAAAAACTGTCTTACAGCATTGCAGAAAACATTGTATTTCATAAGGCATAAACATCTTTCAGTTTGGCAAGATTTGCACTGAATACTGAATGAAACAGCTTTCTCTAATAGAGAGAAAAGCTTTTGAGCAGATTTGGGCTTGATTTCACTTCATTTGAACAGAGGCACTATTTCAACATTACTGGACTCAGAAAGCTGTAAACTGACAATCTTGATCATTGAAGTCCTAACATTAGTTTTTGAGCATATAACTTCTAACACATTAAAAACTGTCTTACAGCATTGCAGAAAACATTTTATTTCATAAGACATAAGCATGTTTCAGTTTGGCAAGATTTGCACTGAATATTGAATGAAACAGCTTTCTCTAATAGAGAGACAAGCTCTTGAGCAGATTTGGGCTTGATTTCACTTCATTTGAACAGAGGCACTATTTCAACATTACTGGACTCAGAAAGCTGTAAACTGACAATCTTGATCATTGAAGTCCTAACATAAGTTTTTGTGCAAATAACTTCTAACACATTAAAAACTGTCTTACAGCAATGCAGAAAACATTGTATTTCATAAGGCATAAACATCTTTCAGTTTGGCAAGATTTGCACTGAATACTGAATGAAACAGCTTTCTCTAATAGAGAGAAAAGCTTTTGAGCAGATTTGGGCTTGATTTCACTTCATTTGAACAGAGGCACTATTTCAACATTACTGGACTCAGAAAGCTGTAAACTGACAATCTTGATCATTGAAGTCCAAACATTAGTTTTTGAGCATATAACTTCTAACACATTAAAAACTGTCTTACAGCATTGCAGAAAACATTGTATTTCATAAGGCATAAACATCTTTCAGTTTGGCAAGATTTGCACTGAATACTGAATGAAACAGCTTTCTCTAATAGAGAGAAAAGCTTTTGAGCAGATTTGGGCTTGATTTCACTTCATTTGAACAGAGGCACTATTTCAACATTACTGGACTCAGAAAGCTGTAAACTGACAATCTTGATCATTGAAGTCCAAACATTAGTTTTTGAGCATATAACTTCTAACACATTAAAAACTGTCTTACAGCATTGCAGAAAACATTTTATTTCATAAGGCATAAACATCTTTCAGTTTGGCAAGATTTGCACTGAATACTGAATGAAACAGCTTTCTCTAATAGAGAGAAAAGCTTTTGAGCAGATTTGGGCTTGATTTCACTTCATTTGAACAGAGGCACTATTTCAACATTACTGGACTCAGAAAGCTGTAAACTGACAATCTTGATCATTGAAGTCCTAACATAAGTTTTTGTGCAAATAACTTCTAACACATTAAAAACTGTCTTACAGCATTGCAGAAAACATTGTATTTCATAAGGCATAAACATCTTTCAGTTTGGCAAGATTTGCACTGAATACTGAATGAAACAGCTTTCTCTAATAGAGAGAAAGGCTTTTGAGCAGATTTGGGCTTGATTTCACTTCATTTGAACAGAGGCACTATTTCAACATTACTGGACTCAGAAAGCTGTAAACTGACAATCTTGATCATTGAAGTCCTAACATTAGTTTTTGAGCATATAACTTCTAACACATTAAAAACTGTCTTACAGCATTGCAGAAAACATTTTATTTCATAAGACATAAGCATGTTTCAGTTTGGCAAGATTTGCACTGAATATTGAATGAAACAGCTTTCTCTAATAGAGAGACAAGCTCTTGAGCAGATTTGGGCTTGATTTCACTTCATTTGAACAGAGGCACTATTTCAACATTACTGGACTCAGAAAGCTGTAAACTGACAATCTTGATCATTGAAGTCCTAACATAAGTTTTTGTGCAAATAACTTCTAACACATTAAAAACTGTCTTACAGCAATGCAGAAAACATTGTATTTCATAAGGCATAAACATCTTTCAGTTTGGCAAGATTTGCACTGAATACTGAATGAAACAGCTTTCTCTAATAGAGAGAAAAGCTTTTGAGCAGATTTGGGCTTGATTTCACTTCATTTGAACAGAGGCACTATTTCAACATTACTGGACTCAGAAAGCTGTAAACTGACAATCTTGATCATTGAAGTCCAAACATTAGTTTTTGAGCATATAACTTCTAACACATTAAAAACTGTCTTACAGCATTGCAGAAAACATTTTATTTCATAAGGCATAAACATCTTTCAGTTTGGCAAGATTTGCACTGAATACTGAATGAAACAGCTTTCTCTAATAGAGAGAAAAGCTTTTGAGCAGATTTGGGCTTGATTTCACTTCATTTGAACAGAGGCACTATTTCAACATTACTGGATTTAGAAAGCTGTAAACTGACAATCTTGATCATTGAAGTCCTAACATAAGTTTTTGTGCAAATAACTTCTAACACATTAAAAACTGTCTTACAGCATTGCAGAAAACATTGTATTTCATAAGGCATAAACATCTTTCAGTTTGGCAAGATTTGCACGGAATACTGAATGAAACAGCTTTCTCTAATAGAGAGAAAAGCTTTTGAGCAGATTTGGGCTTGATTTCACTTCATTTGAACAGAGGCACTATTTCAACATTACTGGACTCAGAAAGCTGTAAACTGACAATCTTGATCATTGAAGTCCAAACATTAGTTTTTGAGCATATAACTTCTAACACATTAAAAACTGTCTTACAGCATTGCAGAAAACATTTTATTTCATAAGGCATAAACATCTTTCAGTTTGGCAAGATTTGCACTGAATACTGAATGAAACAGCTTTCTCTAATAGAGAGAAAAGCTTTTGAGCAGATTTGGGCTTGATTTCACTTCATTTGAACAGAGGCACTATTTCAACATTACTGGACTCAGAAAGCTGTAAACTGACAATCTTGATCATTGAAGTCCTAACATAAGTTTTTGTGCAAATAACTTCTAACACATTAAAAACTGTCTTACAGCATTGCAGAAAACATTGTATTTCATAAGGCATAAACATCTTTCAGTTTGGCAAGATTTGCACTGAATACTGAATGAAACAGCTTTCTCTAATAGAGAGAAAAGCTTTTGAGCAGATTTGGGCTTGATTTCACTTCATTTGAACAGAGGCACTATTTCAACATTACTGGACTCAGAAAGCTGTAAACTGACAATCTTGATCATTGAAGTCCTAACATTAGTTTTTGAGCATATAACTTCTAACACATTAAAAACTGTCTTACAGCATTGCAGAAAACATTTTATTTCATAAGACATAAGCATGTTTCAGTTTGGCAAGATTTGCACTGAATATTGAATGAAACAGCTTTCTCTAATAGAGAGACAAGCTCTTGAGCAGATTTGGGCTTGAGTTCACTTCATTTGAACAGAGGCACTATTTCAACATTACTGGACTCAGAAAGCTGTAAACTGACAATCTTGATCATTGAAGTCCTAACATTAGTTTTTGAGCATATAACTTCTAACACATTAAAAACTGTCTTACAGCATTGCAGAAAACATTTTATTTCATAAGACATAAGCATGTTTCAGTTTGGCAAGATTTGCACTGAATATTGAATGAAACAGCTTTCTCTAATAGAGAGACAAGCTCTTGAGCAGATTTGGGATTGATTTCACTTCATTTGAACAGAGGCACTATTTCAACATTACTGGACTCAGAAAGCTGTAAACTGACAATCTTGATCATTGAAGTCCTAACATAAGTTCCCTATCTGTCGGTCACTACGAGTTATGTCGACCGACAAATGGGGTCTCACTTGGGAGGCCAATCATCTCTGATTTTAAGAGAAAACGCCAATGAAATTGGCAAGTGGATTAACACACCTGAGCCACTCCCCGTGCCAGCGGGTATAAATAGGGCGACAGGTGCATCCACTCATTAGATTTTTGCTTCGGAGCCGAGTAGTCGATGAAGAAGATCACTACAAAGCCATTCATCTTTGTTTTTGTTGAACTGTCCCTGCGAGACGGCGATTCCCCTGGGCGCTTCGGCTAAAAGAGACAGTTCTAAAAGAGCAAATCACGGACGATTCGCGTCTTTTTCAAGATGCCGTTTCGTCCGTGTCCTTCTGGATGCGGTCGTTTCCTGTCTTCGGGTGACGGTCACGAGCGTTGTCTGCAGTGTCTGGGCGTCCAACACGCTGAGGCTGCGCTCGTGGATGATTCATGCGTCTACTGTGGGCGTATGAACATGGCAGCGCTGCGATCGCGTCTCTCACTCCTCAAGGGGAGTGCAGCAGACCCCTCTGTCGCCACCCGTCCCGGTCTCTCTGGCTCGAGCAGAGGGCCGCCGGCTGGCGCTCTGGGAGATCTGAGGATCACAGTGAGAGCTTCTCCGCCGGGCCACGCCCCACGGACCTCTCACTCCTCACGCAGCGACTGTCCCGTGCAGCTGCCGATTGATTCTGCTGGGCCGTCTCACAGCGGTCCCAGCGTGTCTTTCGGTGCGCCGCCCGAAGACCAGATGTCGATTGCTGCATCGGGGGATGGGTTATCGACCTCTGAGGATGAAGGTTCGGCGGGGCTGCCCCCCTCGGGTGTTGTCGCTGCTGCCGAATCGGACTTGGAGTTGTCGGCCATGCTTGCCCGGGCAGCCGTGAGTATCGGACTGGAGGTGACTACACCGCCCAGTCCCGAGCCCTCACGGCTGGATGATTGGTTTCTCGGCACGGGACGCGGCTCACAACCTCGTTCTGCTCCGGTGCCTTTCTTCCCGGAGGTGCATGAAGAGGTGACGAAGTCGTGGACGGCCCCTTTCACGGCCAGAAGCCGCTCTTCTCCCTCTTCCATCCTCACCACCCTCGATGGCGGGGCAGCCAGGGGGTACGTAGAGGTTCCCCAGGTGGAGAGGGCGGTTGCGGTGCACTTGTGCCCACAAAACGCCGCCACTTGGAGGAATCGTCCGCGCCTCCCGTCCAAGGCCTGTAAGCTGACGGCCGCACTCGCTGCCAAGGCCTACAGTGCTGCGGGCCAAGCTGCCTCTGCCCTGCATGCCATGGCTATCCTGCAGGTACACCAAGCCAAGGCACTCAAAGCCATGCACGAGGGTGGTACCGACCCGGGGTTGATGCAGGAGCTGCGCACGGCGACTGACTTCGCCTTACGGGCAACGAAGGTCACTGCGCGGTCCCTCGGGAAGGCGATGTCCACGCTGGTGGTCCAGGAGCGGCATCTCTGGCTGAACCTGGCTGAGATGAGGGACATGGACAAAGCGCGCTTTCTCGACGCCCCCATCTCCCAGGCAGGCCTGTTCGGCGACACTGTCGAGGACTTTGCCCAGCAGTTCTCGGCGGTACAGAAGCAGACTGAGGCCATCCAGCACATCCTGCCCCGACGTGTCTCTCCGGCTGCCACCGTTCCGTCGCGGGTAGCGCCTCAGCCTGCTCGTCGCCGTGGGCGCCCCCCTGCGTCCTCTACGCCAGCTCCGCCCCATGCTGAGAGTTCTTCGAGGCCGGCGCGTCGAGCCCCGCGCAGGAGAGCGGCGCCCCCCGTGTCACTCCCGGCTGCGAAGTCCTCCAAGAAGTCGACCAAGCGGCCCTGACACGGGCAACTTGGAGATGCGGAGAACTGCTCTTCAGGAGATGGCGAAGACAGCGCCACTCCTTCCCCCGGAGGAGGGCCGGGCGGAGAATCTTCAGTTTCTGTTTTGTTCT
Organism: Carassius gibelio; assembly: GCF_023724105.1. Classification (NCBI taxonomy): domain Eukaryota; kingdom Metazoa; phylum Chordata; class Actinopteri; order Cypriniformes; family Cyprinidae; genus Carassius; species Carassius gibelio. The sequence goes on from NC_068372.1 coordinate 2,131,596, forward strand.
GTTCCGCCACTGGCCGGACGTCACGCTGGCTCATCCGGACGGTTCGACTCGGCTATGCGATTCAATTCGCCCGGCGACCCCCCAAGTTCAATGGCGTGCTCAAGACTTCGGTGGCAGTCCAGGACGCCCCTGTCTTGCGTGAGGAGATTGCTGTCCTCCTGGCGAAGGATGCAATCGAGCCGGTCCCTCCAGCCGAGATGAGGACGGGGTTTTACAGCCCTTACTTCATCGTGCCCAAGAAGAGCGGTGGCCTTCGACCTATCCTGGATCTGCGAGTCTTGAATCGGGCCCTACACAAGCTCCCGTTCAGGATGTTGATGCAGAAACGCATTATCAAATGCGTCCAGCCCCAGGACTGGTTTGCAGCGATCGACCTGAAAGACGCGTACTTTCATGTCTCTATCCTCCCTCGTCACAGACCGTTCCTGCGCTTTGCTTTCGAGGGTCAGGCATGGCAGTACAAGGTCCTCCCCTTCGGGCTCTCCCTGTCCCCCCGTGTCTTCACGAAGGTCGCGGAGGGCGCCCTTGCCCCACTTTGGGAAGTGGGCATCAGGATCCTCAACTATCTCGACGACTGGCTCATTATGGCCCGGTCCCGAGAAGAGTTGTGCGATCACAGGGACTTCGTGCTTCGGGACCTCAGTCAGTTGGGGCTTCAGGTCAACCGAGAGAAGAGCAAGCTCTCCCCTGTGCAGAGAATCTCTTATCTCGGTATGGAGTTAGACTCGGTGAGTATGACGGCACGTCTCACCAGCGAGCGTGCCCACTCAGTGCTGAACTGCCTGAGTTCCTTCAGAGGCAGGACAGTGGTACCGCTGAAACACTTTCAGAGGCTCCTGTGGCATATGGCATCCGCAGCCGCAGTCACGCCGCTCGGGTTGCTTCATATGAGACCACTTCAGCACTGGTTACACTCCCGAGTCCCGAGATGGGCATGGCGCCGCGGTACACATCGTGTCACCATCACACTGATGTGTCGCCGCCTATTCAGTCCTTGGTCGGACCTTGCCTTTCTACGGGCCGGCGTGCCCTTAGAACAAGTGTCCCGGCACGTTGTTGTCACAACAGATGCCTCCAACTCGGGCTGGGCCGCGACATGCAACGGGCAGGCAGCCTCAGGGTCCTGGACAGGACCTCGACTGCTTTGGCACATCAACTGCCTGGAGTTGCTGGCAGTGCATCTAGCTTTGCGACGGTTTCGTCCGCTAGTGCTGGACAAGCACGTGTTGGTCCGCACGGACAACACTGCGGCTGTTTCGTACATCAACCAACAAGGCGGGTTACGATCACGTCGCATGTCTCAACTCGCCCGTCATCTCCTCCTCTGGAGTCAGACGTGGCTCAAGTCGCTGCGCGCTGTCCACATCCCGGGGGAGCTCAATCGTGCAGCCGACGCGCTCTCACGACAGCTCACTTTCCCCGGGGAATGGCGACTCCATCCCCAGACGGTCCAGCTGATCTGGAGTCGATTCGGGGAAGCCCAGGTAGACCTGTTTGCTTCCCACGAGTCCTCCCACTGCCAGCTGTACTATTCCCTGTCCCAGGCCCCCCTGGGCACAGATGCACTGGCACACAGCTGGCCTCGGGCTTTACGCAAGTATGCGTTTCCCCCAGTGAGCCTGCTCGCACAGACACTGTGCAAGGTCAGGGAGGACGAGGAACAGGTCCTGTTGGTTGCGCCTTACTGGCCCACCCGGACCTGGTTTTCGGAACTCATGCTCCTCGTGACAGCCCCTCCCTGGCGCATCCCCCTGAGGAGAGACCTTCTCTCTCAGGGGCTTGGCACCATTTGGCACCCGCGTCCAGATCTCTGGAACCTCCACGTGTGGCTTCTAGACGGGACGCGGCAGACCTAAGTGATCTGCCCCCAGCGGTGGTAGACACTATCACTCAGGCTAGAGCCCCTTCTACGAGGCAGGCCTATGCTCTGAAGTGGAGTCTGTTCACGAATTGGTGTTCTTCTCACCGAGAAGACCCCCGGAGATGCCCGGTCAGAGTCGTGCTTTCTTTCCTGCAAGGTAGGCTGGAGCGTGGGCTGTCACCCTCCACCCTGAAGGTGTATGTGGCTGCCATTGCAGCACATCACGATGCAGTGGACGGCCGGTCCCTGGGGAGGCATGACCTGATCGTTAGGTTCCTGAGGGGTGCCAGAAGGTTACATCCTCCTAGGACACCCCTGATTCCCTCCTGGGACCTCTCTATTGTCCTGGCGGGACTTCAGAGGGGTCCCTTTGAGCCGCTGGATTCGGTTGAGCTGAAGTTCCTGTCTCTCAAGACAGCGCTCCTGATCGCGCTCACTTCCATCAAGAGGGTCGGGGACCTCCAAGCATTTCGGTAAGTGAAGAGTGCCTTGTGTTCGGGCCGGCCTACTCTCATGTTGTCCTGAGACCCCGGCCTGGATACGTGCCCAAGGTTCCCACCACTCCCTTCCGAGACCAGGTGGTGAATCTGCAAGCGCTGCCCCCGGAGGAGGCAGATCCAGCCTTGTCGTTGCTGTGTCCCGTAAGAGCGCTTCGCATATACGTGGACCGCACCCAGAGCTTCAGAAGCTCTGAGCAGCTCCTGGTCTGCTTTGGAGGTCAGCAGAAGGGGAAGGCTGTCTCTAAGCAGAGGTTGGCCCACTGGATAGTGGACGCCATCGCCTTGGCTTACCATTCCCAAGGCGAGCCGTGCCCCCTGGGGGTGAGGGCCCACTCCACACGGAGTGTGGCCTCCTCCTATGCGTTGGCGCACGGCGCCTCTCTGGCAGACGTTTGTCGAGCTGCGGGCTGGGCGACACCTAACACCTTTGCGAGGTTTTACAACCTCCGTGTAGAGCCAGTTTCCTCCCGTGTGTTGGGTAACAGGTAATTGGCGGGAAGGGCTGGCTGGGTGTCTCGCTTGCTGCGCCATTCCCCCTAACACGGGGATGTGAGCGCCTTCTTCTCCCAGTAGAGTTCCCCGGTTGGCGTACCCTGGTCGAGCATCCTCCAGCACCCTCGGCGTCAGACTTGGCGGAGCAGTCTGTCGCCAGGCCCAGTACTGGCGTTAGCATGCCCGGAGCCGGTCAGCCCCTGTACTGGGCTAGGTGTCCATATGGCTGGGTTCCCTGCGGGTAATCCCATATGTGTATTCTTCCACGGTAAGGTTTCCCTCTTGGCAAACCCGTGTCTTCCCTTGACAGATCGCTCTGTCGGTCTCTTCTGGCAGCCGTTCCATTCCTACTCCAAGGTAGGACCTGCCTCAGAGACCCTTTCCATATGTAGTACTGCCCCCTGGGTCAGTCCATATCGGTATATCCACATGTCACCTCCCTACGGGTAGGATGTGGTCTCCGTAGCGACCTTTCCTAAAGGCTCGCTTCCCCATTGTCTTGCCAGCTGAAAGAACAAATAGGGAAGATTTGAAGCAATCTTTCACTGAAGGTTGAAATCCCTTCCATTTACTTTATGTGGGCGGAACAGCAGCATGGCCTTCTCCAGCAGCGATGTACTCACCCTTTGGCCCCTTCGGTACCAAGGTCAGTGAATTTGCGCTGGGGCTTTGGGAAGGTTACGACCTTAAGCGTAGCTTTTGTGGCACGCCAAGGCTTGTCAACAATTGCAGCGCCTCAGGGTTGTGACGAGGTTCAGGTTATGGCGTTTTCCATAGGACCCCATTTGTCGGTCGACATAACTCGTAGTGACCGACAGATAGGGAACGTCTCGGTTACGTACGTAACCCTCGTTCCCTGATGGAGGGAACGGAGACGTTATGTCCCCATGCCACAACCTTGAACCATTCGCTGTTGCCGGGACACGTTCTCGGCTCCTCAGCGTAAAACCTAATGAGTGGATGCACCTGTCGCCCTATTTATACCCGCTGGCACGGGGAGTGGCTCAGGTGTGTTAATCCACTTGCCAATTTCATTGGCGTTTTCTCTTAAAATCAGAGATGATTGGCCTCCCAAGTGAGACCCCATTTGTCGGTCGACATAACGTCTCTGTTCCCTCCATCAGGGAACGAGGGTTACGTACGTAACCGAGACGTTTTTGTGCAAATAACTTCTAACACATTAAAAACTGTCTTACAGCATTGCAGAAAACATTGTATTTCATAAGGCATAAACATCTTTCAGTTTGGCAAGATTTGCACTGAATACTGAATGAAACAGCTTTCTCTAATAGAGAGAAAAGCTTTTGAGCAGATTTGGGCTTGATTTCACTTCATTTGAACAGAGGCACTATTTCAACATTACTGGACTCAGAAAGCTGTAAACTGACAATCTTGATCATTGAAGTCCTAACATTAGTTTTTGAGCATATAACTTCTAACACATTAAAAACTGTCTTACAGCATTGCAGAAAACATTTTATTTCATAAGACATAAGCATGTTTCAGTTTGGCAAGATTTGCACTGAATATTGAATGAAACAGCTTTCTCTAATAGAGAGACAAGCTCTTGAGCAGATTTGGGCTTGATTTCACTTCATTTGAACAGAGGAACTATTTCAACATTACTGGACTCAGAAAGCTGTAAACTGACAATCTTGATCATTGAAGTCCTAACATAAGTTTTTGTGCAAATAACTTCTAACACATTAAAAACTGTCTTACAACATGGCAGAAAACATTGTATTTCATAAGGCATAAACATCTTTCAGTTTGGCAAGATTTGCACTGAATACTGAATGAAACAGCTTTCTCTAATAGAGAGAAAAGCTTTTGAGCAGATTTGGGCTTGATTTCACTTCATTTGAACAGAGGCACTATTTCAACATTACTGGACTCAGAAAGCTGTAAACTGACAATCTTGATCATTGAAGTCCTAACAAAAGTTTTTGTGCATATAACTTCTAACACATTAAAAACTGTCTTACAGCATTGCAGAAAACATTGTATTTCATAAGGCGTAAACATCTTTCAGATTGGCAAGATTTGCACTGAATACTGAATGAAACAGCTTTCTCTAATAGAAAGAAAAGCTTTTGAGCAGATTTGGGCTTGATTTCACTTCATTTGAACAGAGGCACTATTTCAACATTACTGGACTCAGAAAGCTGTAAACTGACAATCTTGATCATTGAAGTCCTAACATAAGTTTTTGTGCATATAACTTCTAACACATTAAAAACTGTCTTACAGCATTGCAGAAAACATTGTATTTCATAAGGCATAAACATCTTTCAGTTTGGCAAGATTTGCACTGAATACTGAATGAAACAGCTTTCTCTAATAGAGAGAAAAGCTTTTGAGCAGATTTGGGCTTGATTTCACTTCATTTGAACAGAGGCACTATTTCAACATTACTGGACTCAGAAAGCTGTAAACTGACAAACTTGATCATTGAAGTCCAAACATTAGTTTTTGAGCATATAACTTCTAACACATTAAAAACTGTCTTACAGCATTGCAGAAAACATTGTATTTCATAAGGCATAAACATCTTTCAGTTTGGCAAGATTTGCACTGAATACTGAATGAAACAGCTTTCTCTAATAGAGAGAAAAGCTTTTGAGCAGATTTGGGCTTGATTTCACTTCATTTGAACAGAGGAACTATTTCAACATTACTGGACTCAGAAAGCTGTAAACTGACAATCTTGATCATTGAAGTCCTAACATAAGTTTTTGTGCAAATAACTTCTAACACATTAAAAACTGTCTTACAGCATTGCAGAAAACATTGTATTTCATAAGGCATAAACATCTTTCAGTTTGGCAAGATTTGCACTGAATACTGAATGAAACAGCTTTCTCTAATAGAGAGAAAAGCTTTTGAGCAGATTTGGGCTTGATTTCACTTCATTTGAACAGAGGCACTATTTCAACATTACTGGACTCAGAAAGCTGTAAACTGACAATCTTGATCATTGAAGTCCTAACATTAGTTTTTGAGCATATAACTTCTAACACATTAAAAACTGTCTTACAGCATTGCAGAAAACATTTTATTTCATAAGACATAAGCATGTTTCAGTTTGGCAAGATTTGCACTGAATATTGAATGAAACAGCTTTCTCTAATAGAGAGACAAGCTCTTGAGCAGATTTGGGCTTGATTTCACTTCATTTGAACAGAGGCACTATTTCAACATTACTGGACTCAGAAAGCTGTAAACTGACAATCTTGATCATTGAAGTCCTAACATAAGTTTTTGTGCAAATAACTTCTAACACATTAAAAACTGTCTTACAGCATTGCAGAAAACATTGTATTTCACAAGGCATAAACATCTTTCAGTTTGGCAAGATTTGCACTGAATACTGAATGAAACAGCTTTCTCTAATAGAGAGAAAAGCTTTTGAGCAGATTTGGGCTTGATTTCACTTCATTTGAACAGAGGCACTATTTCAACATTACTGGACTCAGAAAGCTGTAAACTGACAATCTTGATCATTGAAGTCCTAACATAAGTTTTTGTGCATATAACTTCTAACACATTAAAAACTGTCTTACAGCATTGCAGAAAACATTGTATTTCATAAGGCATAAACATCTTTCAGTTTGGCAAGATTTGCACTGAATACTGAATGAAACAGCTTTCTCTAATAGAGAGAAAAGCTTTTGAGCAGATTTGGGCTTGATTTCACTTCATTTGAACAGAGGCACTATTTCAACATTACTGGACTCAGAAAGCTGTAAAGTGACAATCTTGATCATTGAAGTCCTAACATAAGTTTTTGTGCATATAACTTCTAACACATTAAAAACTGTCTTACAGCATTGCAGAAAACATTGTATTTCATAAGGCATAAACATCTTTCAGTTTGGCAAGATTTGCACTGAATACTGAATGAAACAGCTTTCTCTAATAGAGAGAAAAGCTTTTGAGCAGATTTGGGCTTGATTTCACTTCATTTGAACAGAGGCACTATTTCAACATTACTGGACTCAGAAAGCTGTAAACTGACAATCTTGATCATTGAAGTCCTAACATAAGTTTTTGTGCAAATAACTTCTAACACATTAAAAACTGTCTTACAGCATTGCAGAAAACATTGTATTTCATAAGGCATAAACATCTTTCAGTTTGGCAAGATTTGCACGGAATACTGAATGAAACAGCTTTCTCTAATAGAGAGAAAAGCTTTTGAGCAGATTTGGGCTTGATTTCACTTCATTTGAACAGAGGCACTATTTCAACTTTACTGGACTCAGAAAGCTGTAAACTGACAATCTTGATCATTGAAGTCCAAACATTAGTTTTTGAGCATATAACTTCTAACACATTAAAAACTGTCTTACAGCATTGCAGAAAACATTTTATTTCATAAGGCATAAACATCTTTCAGTTTGGCAAGATTTGCACTGAATACTGAATGAAACAGCTTTCTCTAATAGAGAGAAAAGCTTTTGAGCAGATTTGGGCTTGATTTCACTTCATTTGAAGAGAGGCACTATTTCAACATTACTGGACTCAGAAAGCTGTAAACTGACAATCTTGATCATTGAAGTCCTAACATAAGTTTTTGTGCAAATAACTTCTAACACATTAAAAACTGTCTTACAGCATTGCAGAAAACATTGTATTTCATAAGGCATAAACATCTTTCAGTTTGGCAAGATTTGCACTGAATACTGAATGAAACAGCTTTCTCTAATAGAGAGAAAAGCTTTTGAGCAGATTTGGGCTTGATTTCACTTCATTTGAACAGAGGCACTATTTCAACATTACTGGACTCAGAAAGCTGTAAACTGACAATCTTGATCATTGAAGTCCTAACATTAGTTTTTGAGCATATAACTTCTAACACATTAAAAACTGTCTTACAGCATTGCAGAAAACATTTTATTTCATAAGACATAAGCATGTTTCAGTTTGGCAAGATTTGCACTGAATATTGAACGAAACAGCTTTCTCTAATAGAGAGACAAGCTCTTGAGCAGATTTGGGCTTGATTTCACTTCATTTGAACAGAGGCACTATTTCAACATTACTGGACTCAGAAAGCTGTAAACTGACAATCTTGATCATTGAAGTCCTAACATTAGTTTTTGAGCATATAACTTCTAACACATTAAAAACTGTCTTACAGCATTGCAGAAAACATTTTATTTCATAAGACATAAGCATGTTTCAGTTTGGCAAGATTTGCACAGAATATTGAATGAAACAGCTTTCTCTAATAGAGAGACAAGCTCTTGAGCAGATTTGGGCTTGATTTCACTTCATTTGAACAGAGGCACTATTTCAACATTACTGGACTCAGAAAGCTGTAAACTGACAATCTTGATCATTGAAGTCCTAACATTAGTTTTTGAGCATATAACTTCTAACACATTAAAAACTGTCTTACAGCATTGCAGAAAACATTTTATTTCATAAGACATAAGCATGTTTCAGTTTGGCAAGATTTGCACTGAATATTGAATGAAACAGCTTTCTCTAATAGAGAAACAAGCTCTTGAGCAGATTTGGGCTTGATTTCACTTCATTTGAACAGAGGTACTATTTCAACATTACTGGACTCAGAAAGCTGTAAACTGACAATCTTGATCATTGAAGTCCTAACATAAGTTTTTGTGCAAATAACTTCTAACACATTAAAAACTGTCTTACAGCAATGCAGAAAACATTGTATTTCATAAGGCATAAACATCTTTCAGTTTGGCAAGATTTGCACTGAATACTGAATGAAACAGCTTTCTCTAATAGAGAGAAAAGCTTTTGAGCAGATTTGGGCTTGATTTCACTTCATTTGAACAGAGGCACTATTTCAACATTACTGGACTCAGAAAGCTGTAAACTGACAATCTTGATCATTGAAGTCCAAACATTAGTTTTTGAGCATATAACTTCTAACACATTAAAAACTGTCTTACAGCATTGCAGAAAACATTGTATTTCATAAGGCATAAACATCTTTCAGTTTGGCAAGATTTGCACTGAATACTGAATGAAACAGCTTTCTCTAATAGAGAGAAAAGCTTTTGAGCAGATTTGGGCTTGATTTCACTTCATTTGAACAGAGGCACTATTTCAACATTACTGGACTCAGAAAGCTGTAAACTGACAATCTTGATCATTGAAGTCCAAACATTAGTTTTTGAGCATATAACTTCTAACACATTAAAAACTGTCTTACAGCATTGCAGAAAACATTTTATTTCATAAGGCATAAACATCTTTCAGTTTGGCAAGATTTGCACTGAATACTGAATGAAACAGCTTTCTCTAATAGAGAGAAAAGCTTTTGAGCAGATTTGGGCTTGATTTCACTTCATTTGAACAGAGGCACTATTTCAACATTACTGGACTCAGAAAGCTGTAAACTGACAATCTTGATCATTGAAGTCCTAACATAAGTTTTTGTGCAAATAACTTCTAACACATTAAAAACTGTCTTACAGCATTGCAGAAAACATTGTATTTCATAAGGCATAAACATCTTTCAGTTTGGCAAGATTTGCACTGAATACTGAATGAAACAGCTTTCTCTAATAGAGAGAAAGGCTTTTGAGCAGATTTGGGCTTGATTTCACTTCATTTGAACAGAGGCACTATTTCAACATTACTGGACTCAGAAAGCTGTAAACTGACAATCTTGATCATTGAAGTCCTAACATTAGTTTTTGAGCATATAACTTCTAACACATTAAAAACTGTCTTACAGCATTGCAGAAAACATTTTATTTCATAAGACATAAGCATGTTTCAGTTTGGCAAGATTTGCACTGAATATTGAATGAAACAGCTTTCTCTAATAGAGAGACAAGCTCTTGAGCAGATTTGGGCTTGATTTCACTTCATTTGAACAGAGGCACTATTTCAACATTACTGGACTCAGAAAGCTGTAAACTGACAATCTTGATCATTGAAGTCCTAACATTAGTTTTTGAGCATATAACTTCTAACACATTAAAAACTGTCTTACAGCATTGCAGAAAACATTTTATTTCATAAGACATAAGCATGTTTCAGTTTGGCAAGATTTGCACTGAATATTGAATGAAACAGCTTTCTCTAATAGAGAGACAAGCTCTTGAGCAGATTTGGGCTTGATTTCACTTCATTTGAACAGAGGCACTATTTCAACATTACTGGACTCAGAAAGCTGTAAACTGACAATCTTGATCATTGAAGTCCTAACATTAGTTTTTGAGCATATAACTTCTAACACATTAAAAACTGTCTTACAGCATTGCAGAAAACATTTTATTTCATAAGACATAAGCATGTTTCAGTTTGGCAAGATTTGCACTGAATATTGAATGAAACAGCTTTCTCTAATAGAGAGACAAGCTCTTGAGCAGATTTGGGCTTGATTTCACTTCATTTGAACAGAGGCACTATTTCAACATTACTGGACTCAGAAAGCTGTAAACTGACAATCTTGATCATTGAAGTCCTAACATAAGTTTTTGTGCAAATAACTTCTAACACATTAAAAACTGTCTTACAGCAATGCAGAAAACATTGTATTTCATAAGGCATAAACATCTTTCAGTTTGGCAAGATTTGCACTGAATACTGAATGAAACAGCTTTCTCTAATAGAGAGAAAAGCTTTTGAGCAGATTTGGGCTTGATTTCACTTCATTTGAACAGAGGCACTATTTCAACATTACTGGACTCAGAAAGCTGTAAACTGACAATCTTGATCATTGAAGTCCAAACATTAGTTTTTGAGCATATAACTTCTAACACATTAAAAACTGTCTTACAGCATTGCAGAAAACATTTTATTTCATAAGGCATAAACATCTTTCAGTTTGGCAAGATTTGCACTGAATACTGAATGAAACAGCTTTCTCTAATAGAGAGAAAAGCTTTTGAGTAGATTTGGGCTTGATTTCACTTCATTTGAACAGAGGCACTATTTCAACATTACTGGACTCAGAAAGCTGTAAACTGACAATCTTGATCATTGAAGTCCAAACATTAGTTTTTGAGCATATAACTTCTAACACATTAAAAACTGTCTTACAGCATTGCAGAAAACATTTTATTTCATAAGGCATAAACATCTTTCAGTTTGGCAAGATTTGCACTGAATACTGAATGAAACAGCTTTCTCTAATAGAGAGAAAAGCTTTTGAGCAGATTTGGGCTTGATTTCACTTCATTTGAACAGAGGCACTATTTCAACATTACTGGACTCAGAAAGCTGTAAACTGACAATCTTGATCATTGAAGTCCTAACATAAGTTTTTGTGCAAATAACTTCTAACACATTAAAAACTGTCTTACAGCATTGCAGAAAACATTGTATTTCATAAGGCATAAACATCTTTCAGTTTGGCAAGATTTGCACTGAATACTGAATGAAACAGCTTTCTCTAATAGAGAGAAAGGCTTTTGAGCAGATTTGGGCTTGATTTCACTTCATTTGAACAGAGGCACTATTTCAACATTACTGGACTCAGAAAGCTGTAAACTGACAATCTTGATCATTGAAGTCCTAACATTAGTTTTTGAGCATATAACTTCTAACACATTAAAAACTGTCTTACAGCATTGCAGAAAACATTTTATTTCATAAGACATAAGCATGTTTCAGTTTGGCAAGATTTGCACTGAATATTGAATGAAACAGCTTTCTCTAATAGAGAGACAAGCTCTTGAGCAGATTTGGGCTTGATTTCACTTCATTTGAACAGAGGCACTATTTCAACATTACTGGACTCAGAAAGCTGTAAACTGACAATCTTGATCATTGAAGTCCTAACATTAGTTTTTGAGCATATAACTTCTAACACATTAAAAACTGTCTTACAGCATTGCAGAAAACATTTTATTTCATAAGACATAAGCATGTTTCAGTTTGGCAAGATTTGCACTGAATATTGAATGAAACAGCTTTCTCTAATAGAGAGACAAGCTCTTGAGCAGATTTGGGCTTGATTTCACTTCATTTGAACAGAGGCACTATTTCAACATTACTGGACTCAGAAAGCTGTAAACTGACAATCTTGATCATTGAAGTCCTAACATTAGTTTTTGAGCATATAACTTCTAACACATTAAAAACTGTCTTACAGCATTGCAGAAAACATTTTATTTCATAAGACATAAGCATGTTTCAGTTTGGCAAGATTTGCACTGAATATTGAATGAAACAGCTTTCTCTAATAGAGAGACAAGCTCTTGAGCAGATTTGGGCTTGATTTCACTTCATTTGAACAGGCACTATTTCAACATTACTGGACTCAGAAAGCTGTAAACTGACAATCTTGATCATTGAAGTCCTAACATAAGTTTTTGTGCAAATAACTTCTAACACATTAAAAACTGTCTTACAGCAATGCAGAAAACATTGTATTTCATAAGGCATAAACATCTTTCAGTTTGGCAAGATTTGCACTGAATACTGAATGAAACAGCTTTCTCTAATAGAGAGAAAAGCTTTTGAGCAGATTTGGGCTTGATTTCACTTCATTTGAACAGAGGCACTATTTCAACATTACTGGACTCAGAAAGCTGTAAACTGACAATCTTGATCATTGAAGTCCAAACATTAGTTTTTGAGCATATAACTTCTAACACATTAAAAACTGTCTTACAGCATTGCAGAAAACATTTTATTTCATAAGGCATAAACATCTTTCAGTTTGGCAAGATTTGCACTGAATACTGAATGAAACAGCTTTCTCTAATAGAGAGAAAAGCTTTTGAGTAGATTTGGGCTTGATTTCACTTCATTTGAACAGAGGCACTATTTCAACATTACTGGACTCAGAAAGCTGTAAACTGACAATCTTGATCATTGAAGTCCTAACATAAGTTTTTGTGCAAATAACTTCTAACACATTAAAAACTGTCTTATAGCATTGCAGAAAACATTGTATTTCATAAGGCATAAACATCTTTCAGTTTGGCAAGATTTGCACTGAATACTGAATGAAACAGCTTTCTCTAATAGAGAGAAAAGCTTTTGAGCAGATTTGGGCTTGATTTCACTTCATTTGAACAGAGGCACTATTTCAACATTACTGGACTCAGAAAGCTGTAAACTGACAATCTTGATCATTGAAGTCCTAACATTAGTTTTTGAGCATATAACTTCTAACACATTAAGAACTGTCTTACAGCATTGCAGAAAAATTTTATTTCATAAGACATAAGCATGTTTCAGTTTGGCAAGATTTGCACTGAATATTGAATGAAACAGCTTTCTCTAATAGAGAGACAAGCTCTTGAGCAGATTTGGGCTTGATTTCACTTCATTTGAACAGAGGCACTATTTCAACATTACTGGACTCAGAAAGCTGTAAACTGACAATCTTGATCATTGAAGTCCTAACATTAGTTTTTGAGCATATAACTTCTAACACATTAAAAACTGTCTTACAGCATTGCAGAAAACATTTTATTTCATAAGACATAAGCATGTTTCAGTTTGGCAAGATTTGCACTGAATATTGAATGAAACAGCTTTCTCTAATAGAGAGACAAGCTCTTGAGCAGATTTGGGCTTGATTTCACTTCATTTGAACAGAGGCACTATTTCAACATTACTGGACTCAGAAAGCTGTAAACTGACAATCTTGATCATTGAAGTCATAACATTAGTTTTTGAGCATATAACTTCTAACACATTAAAAACTGTCTTACAGCATTGCAGAAAACATTGTATTTCATAAGACATAAGCATGTTTCAGTTTGGCAAGATTTGCACTGAATATTGAATGAAACAGCTTTCTCTAATAGAGAGACAAGCTCTTGAGCAGATTTGGGCTTGATTTCACTTCATTTGAACAGAGGCACTATTTCAACATTACTGGACTCAGAAAGCTGTAAACTGACAATCTTGATCATTGAAGTCCTAACATAAGTTTTTGTGCAAATAACTTTTAACACATTAAAAACTGTCTTACAGCATTGCAGAAAACATTGTATTTCATAAGGCATAAACATCTTTCAGTTTGGCAAGATTTGCACTGAATACTGAATGAAACAGCTTTCTCTAATAGAGAGAAAAGCTTTTGAGCAGATTTGGGCTTGATTTCACTTCATTTGAACAGAGGCACTATTTCAACATTACTGGACTCAGAAAGCTGTAAACTGACAATCTTGATCATTGAAGTCCTAACATAAGTTTTTGTGCAAATAACTTTTAACACATTAAAAACTGTCTTACAGCATTGCAGAAAACATTGTATTTCATAAGGCATAAACATCTTTCAGTTTGGCAAGATTTGCACTGAATACTGAATGAAACAGCTTTCTCTAATAGAGAGAAAAGCTTTTGAGCAGATTTGGGCTTGATTTCACTTCATTTGAACAGAGGCACTATTTCAACATTACTGGACTCAGAAAGCTGTAAACTGACAATCTTGATCATTGAAGTCCTAACATAAGTTTTTGTGCAAATAACTTCTAACACATTAAAAACTGTCTTACAGCATTGCAGAAAACATTGTATTTCATAAGGCATAAACATCTTTCAGTTTGGCAAGATTTGCACTGAATACTGAATGAAACAGCTTTCTCTAATAGAGAGAAAAGCTTTTGAGCAGATTTGGGCTTGATTTCACTTCATTTGAACAGAGGCACTATTTCAACATTACTGGACTCAGAAAGCTGTAAACTGACAATCTTGATCATTGAAGTCCTAACATAAGTTTTTGTGCAAATAACTTCTAACACATTAAAAACTGTCTTACAGCATTGCAGAAAACATTGTATTTCATAAGGCATAAACATCTTTCAGTTTGGCAAGATTTGCACGGAATACTGAATGAAACAGCTTTCTCTAATAGAGAGAAAAGCTTTTGAGCAGATTTGGGCTTGATTTCACTTCATTTGAACAGAGGCACTATTTCAACATTACTGGATTCAGAAAGCTGTAAACTGACAATCTTGATCATTGAAGTCCAAACATTAGTTTTTGAGCATATAACTTCTAACACATTAAAAACTGTCTTACAGCATTGCAGAAAACATTTTATTTCATAAGGCATAAACATCTTTCAGTTTGGCAAGATTTGCACTGAATATTGAATGAAACAGCTTTCTCTAATAGAGAGAAAAGCTTTTGAGCAGATTTGGGCTTGATTTCACTTCATTTGAACAGAGGCACTATTTCAACATTACTGGACTCAGAAAGCTGTAAACTGACAATCTTGATCATTGAAGTCCTAACATAAGTTTTTGTGCAAATAACTTCTAACACATTAAAAACTGTCTTACAGCATTGCAGAAAACATTGTATTTCATAAGGCATAAACATCTTTCAGTTTGGCAAGATTTGCACTGAATACTGAATGAAACAGCTTTCTCTAATAGAGAGAAAAGCTTTTGAGCAGATTTGGGCTTGATTTCACTTCATTTGAACAGAGGCACTATTTCAACATTACTGGACTCAGAAAGCTGTAAACTGACAATCTTGATCATTGAAGTCCTAACATTAGTTTTTGAGCATATAACTTCTAACAAATTAAAAACTGTCTTACAGCATTGCAGAAAACATTTTATTTCATAAGACATAAGCATGTTTCAGTTTGGCAAGATTTGCACTGAATATTGAATGAAACAGCTTTCTCTAATAGAGAGACAGGCTCTTGAGCAGATTTGGGCTTGATTTCACTTCATTTGAACAGAGGCACTATTTCAACATTACTGGACTCAGAAAGCTGTAAACTGACAATCTTGATCATTGAAGTCCTAACATTAGTTTTTGAGCATATAACTTCTAACACATTAAAAACTGTCTTACAGCATTGCAGAAAACATTTTATTTCATAAGACATAAGCATGTTTCAGTTTGGCAAGATTTGCACTGAATATTGAATGAAACAGCTTTCTCTAATAGAGAGACAAGCTCTTGAGCAGATTTGGGCTTGATTTCACTTCATTTGAACAGAGGCACTATTTCAACATTATTGGACTCAGAAAGCTGTAAACTGACAATCTTGATCATTGAAGTCCTAACATTAGTTTTTGAGCATATAACTTCTAACACATTAAAAACTGTCTTACAGCATTGCAGAAAACATTTTATTTCATAAGACATAAGCATGTTTCAGTTTGGCAAGATTTGCACTGAATATTGAATGAAACAGCTTTCTCTAATAGAGAGACAAGCTCTTGAGCAGATTTGGGCTTGATTTCACTTCATTTGAACAGAGGCACTATTTCAACATTACTGGACTCAGAAAGCTGTAAACTGACAATCTTGATCATTGAAGTCCTAACATAAGTTTTTGTGCAAATAACTTTTAACACATTAAAAACTGTCTTACAGCATTGCAGAAAACATTGTATTTCATAAGGCATAAACATCTTTCAGTTTGGCAAGATTTGCACTGAATACTGAATGAAACAGCTTTCTCTAATAGAGAGAAAAGCTTTTGAGCAGATTTGGGCTTGATTTCACTTCATTTGAACAGAGGCACTATTTCAACATTACTGGACTCAGAAAGCTGTAAACTGACAATCTTGATCATTGAAGTCCTAACATAAGTTTTTGTGCAAATAACTTCTAACACATTAAAAACTGTCTTACAGCATTGCAGAAAACATTGTATTTCATAAGGCATAAACATCTTTCAGTTTGGCAAGATTTGCACTGAATACTGAATGAAACAGCTTTCTCTAATAGAGAGAAAAGCTTTTGAGCAGATTTGGGCTTGATTTCACTTCATTTGAACAGAGGCACTATTTCAACATTACTGGACTCAGAAAGCTGTAAACTGACAATCTTGATCATTGAAGTCCTAACATAAGTTTTTGTGCAAATAACTTCTAACACATTAAAAACTGTCTTACAGCATTGCAGAAAACATTGTATTTCATAAGGCATAAACATCTTTCAGTTTGGCAAGATTTGCACGGAATACTGAATGAAACAGCTTTCTCTAATAGAGAGAAAAGCTTTTGAGCAGATTTGGGCTTGATTTCACTTCATTTGAACAGAGGCACTATTTCAACATTACTGGACTCAGAAAGCTGTAAACTGACAATCTTGATCATTGAAGTCCAAACATTAGTTTTTGAGCATATAACTTCTAACACATTAAAAACTGTCTTACAGCATTGCAGAAAACATTTTATTTCATAAGGCATAAACATCTTTCAGTTTGGCAAGATTTGCACTGAATACTGAATGAAACAGCTTTCTCTAATAGAGAGAAAAGCTTTTGAGCAGATTTGGGCTTGATTTCACTTCATTTGAACAGAGGCACTATTTCAACATTACTGGACTCAGAAAGCTGTAAACTGACAATCTTGATCATTGAAGTCCTAACATAAGTTTTTGTGCAAATAACTTCTAACACATTAAAAACTGTCTTACAGCATTGCAGAAAACATTGTATTTCATAAGGCATAAACATCTTTCAGTTTGGCAAGATTTGCACTGAATACTGAATGAAACAGCTTTCTCTAATAGAGAGAAAAGCTTTTGAGCAGATTTGGGCTTGATTTCACTTCATTTGAACAGAGGCACTATTTCAACATTACTGGACTCAGAAAGCTGTAAACTGACAATCTTGATCATTGAAGTCCTAACATTAGTTTTTGAGCATATAACTTCTAACAAATTAAAAACTGTCTTACAGCATTGCAGAAAACATTTTATTTCATAAGACATAAGCATGTTTCAGTTTGGCAAGATTTGCACTGAATATTGAATGAAACAGATTTCTCTAATAGAGAGACAGGCTCTTGAGCAGATTTGGGCTTGATTTCACTTCATTTGAACAGAGGCACTATTTCAACATTACTGGACTCAGAAAGCTGTAAACTGACAATCTTGATCATTGAAGTCCTAACATTAGTTTTTGAGCATATAACTTCTAACACATTAAAAACTGTCTTACAGCATTGCAGAAAACATTTTATTTCATAAGACATAAGCATGTTTCAGTTTGGCAAGATTTGCACTGAATATTGAATGAAACAGCTTTCTCTAATAGAGAGACAAGCTCTTGAGCAGATTTGGGCTTGATTTCACTTCATTTGAACAAAAGCACTATTTCAACATTACTGGACTCAGAAAGCTGTAAACTGACGATCTTGATCATTGAAGTCCTAACATTAGTTTTTGAGCATATAACTTCTAACACATTAAAAACTGTCTTACAGCATTGCAGAAAACATTTTATTTCATAAGACATAAGCATGTTTCAGTTTGGCAAGATTTGCACTGAATATTGAATGAAACAGCTTTCTCTAATAGAGAGACAAGCTCTTGAGCAGATTTGGGCTTGATTTCACTTCATTTGAACAGAGGCACTATTTCAACATTACTGGACTCAGAAAGCTGTAAACTGACAATCTTGATCATTGAAGTCCTAACATAAGTTTAGTGCATAGGAATTCTAACACATTAAGGGACCCAGTGGATGGAGTTTATTTTTACAGAGCATCAACGGAGTTGTGCAAGTGTTTTTGTTTGTTCCCTGCATTTCGAAGATGCTTGCTTTACAAACAAGTCCCAGTGATGTATGGTGTGTGTGTATATTTAAATACATTTGTTTAGCTGGCCACTGTAGGTTTCTGTTTGTTTATTGTTAAACCACTCCAAACAACAATACACAATGCGTGTGAAAAAATGTCATTGAAAAATAAATGAATTATTTAATAATAAATCAGAAAGTGCGCTTCTTCATTGAAATGCGCTACTATTCCATAGTTTTTCTATGAAAATATTAGTCTGATGTGCAAAACGGTTCCGCGTGTGTACTGCTAAGTCACATACAATAATCCATAAATCACTTCATGTCCTCATAAACCACGAGTAAACACACACAAATGTTGTAAAAGTTGCGCATGACATGGTGTTCTAAAAACACTGCGCTCAAATTAAAATAATTTCTACCTTTAGAAAACTCTCGAGACCTTGTGTTTTTCCCCTTTTCACTGCCCATCTCACGTTTTTCTAAGCAAAAACGCATTCTGTATAAACGAGCACTTAGTATTGTTTAGATCCTTGTTCTGCATGGAATTACTATTTGATTGTAGTTTGGCAACGTGATTATTCTGAAAGTCATGTTGCCAGTAAAGAACCACATTTTGGAATTTATTTAATTATTTAATTATTTGTTTATTTCTTTATTCAATTATTCTTTATTTATAGAGCACATCTACATATGTTCCTACCAGCCAGGACTTTCTTTCTGTCAAGCACATGGAATGTCAAACAGAACATAAAATAACTGTGTCTGCTGAAGTGCAAGCCAAACCACTAATGCAATCTATAGGAATTCAGTGTACTTTTTTTCCATCTCAAAAGACAGCTGCCGCACAGTTATCTTTCACTAAACAGACAGGACATGTATGGAGCAAAGGTATGTATATAATGTGAAACCGTTCTTACTACCTTTACCTTATAGATCATTTTAAAGGCACTGTTTTATATATGAAGGTGTACCTAAATCAAATATACTCTGTCAGGCACACAGGCAACAGATTCCTTTACAAGTGTTACATTTACATTTAGCTGACGCTTTTATCCAAAGCAACTTACAATTGCTATATATGTCAGAGGTCGCACACCTCTGGAGCAACTAGGGTTTAAGTGTCTTGCTCAGGGACACATTGGTGTCTCACAGTGGATTCGAACCCGGGTCTCTCACACCAATGGCATGTGTCTTATCCACTGTGCCAACACCACCCCAGTGTTAGTCTCAGTGTTAGTACTGAGACAACACCGGTTGAAACATGGAGGCATATGTCATCTACACCAATAAAGGCATCAACATCTGGACTCGGTCCAACACCAGTTAAAAGGCCGCATACAGAATTGCTGGATGAGGAAGAGATTCCAACAAATTTATCAGAAATTCAACAAACTCTAGATTGCTCATATGAGCCTGGTGACTCTGTTGCAGAGCCTTCTGGCACAAGGTAATATTGTTCAAATGTAAATTGTTTTTCATTAAGTTTGTTTTTAATTTATCATTGATATTCAATACTTTGCCATTACTTAAAGTGGGATGGACATCTCTTGTGATTACACCGATGCACAGTACATTGTTTTTGAAAGCTCTCTCAGAGAGCTTTTTAAAATATGTCCTTTTTGCAAGAATAACTGCAATGTACAGCGACGTCGGCTTGGGACATTTGTGTCATTCTGTCAGGTCTGCGAACACTGTCAAAATACCAAAAAATGGCAGAGCCAGCCTGTGAAAGGAAGCACCCCAGTTGGAAACCTGCAAATGTCAGCAGCAGTGTATTTCGCTGCTGGATCATTTATTCAAATGCATAAGGTATTTTAGCATTATTATGTGCACATTGTTTTTTAGAATTCACAAAGGAAACAACCCATAATTCCATTTCTCCTATGTTGCCAGATTTGCAGATCTATGAATCTACAAATTCACCATTTCAGATCATTCAGAATGCATGCTCGGATGTTTCTTGAACCAGCCATATTTCACAAGTGGAAGATGGATCAGCAGGTCATGGTCCAGTCACTACAACCATTGGGCAAAATTGCACTGAGTGGCGATATGCGTGCTGATTCTCCAGGTGATTTTTTAAATAATATTTATTCTATGTTGGCAATACTTTGTAATCATACTAATGTAAATTTACATATTTTTGGTTTGGCAGAGTATTGCATTAACTTACAAATGTTTTCTATATTTAGGACATTCTGCCAAATATGGCAGCTATACTTTATTGCATCTTGACAGCAATAAAATTCTGGACATTCAACTAATACAGGTACATTTCTCTTGCAGTATTTAGTAATCCGTCATGTTTTTTATGTGACTTTGCATTTGGTGAGGTGATTTTGATTTTTTTTTTTTTTTTTTTTAAAGAGCAATGAAGTTGGAGCCAGTGCACACATGGAGAAAGAAGACTTGTCTTTTGAAAACCATATTTCCCATGTTACAAAAACAACATTTTTCCATCGTAGAAACATTGCTAAGCTACAAAATATACTACCTGTTTCTGATGCAGAAAAGCTAGTTTATGCATTTATGACCTCTAGACTGGACTATTGTAATACACTTCTAGGTGGTTGTCCAGCATATTCAATAAACAAGCTACAGGTAGTCCAAAATGCAGTGGCTAGAGTCCTTACCAGGTCAAGAAATTATGATCATATTACCCCAATTTTACAGTCTCTGCACTGACTAACTATTAAGCTCCGTATGAGTTACAAATTATTATTACTTACTTATAAGGTCCTAAACGGTTTAGCTCCTGCGTACATAACTAGCCTTTTACCACGCTACATTCCATCACGTTCCCTAAGGTCACAAAATGCTGGACTTAGGAGGTAGAGCTTTTTCGCATTTGGCTACCAAACTCTGGAATAGCCTTCCTAATAATGTTTGGGGTGCAGACACACTCTCTCTGTTTAAATCTAGATTAAAAACACATCTCTTTCGCCAAGCATTCAAATAATGCATCTCATAATTTGTGACTGCAGTTGTATCTGATCAAATGGGCACTATTATTATTTAGCTTGGGTTAAACTAATTAATTTTACTTTGTTGCAACATCAGCAATGGTAATTATGTCTCTATTTGTCTCTCTGTTTTGTAACTTGGATTTACACAAGTAACTAGGATTTACACAAGCTCCAGTCTGGAACCAGAACACCTGAGAGGAGATGATGACAACTCCTCAGAGTACCTCAGATGATGCCAACCCTGAAACAACATACAGAACTACTGATTTGCTATATTTGTGATTACATCATATAATAATTGCTGTTAATAGTGTTTGTCATCTGGTTGACTACGTCTGGTATTAATTTTTAAGAAAATTCTGGTCATATGCACATCAAGTCAAGTCAAGTCACCTTTATTTATATAGCGCTTTAAATAACCCTTTCTGCAAAGATAACAACAAAAGGGGATCCTTTTATACAAAGAATAACCTCCAGATTCTAGCTGAACTAGTGCATTTAATATAAAGTTTATAGCCTCATTGAGAGACTCAATGTGAGGGTTAATTAGATGATTGATGGTCCTAAATGTACGCTATTGGCTATGACTAGATGGAAAATACTATCCCCCTCCCCAGTCCCACATCTCAGACCACAAATACATACAATTTGAGCTTTGGTAGACATAGCATTTCTTTTGTAAATAAAACATTACTTTTTCCAAACATCAAGATGTTTATTTACCCTTGCAAAACTTTGTTTAACTGTTTTGGAACTTGAGGTCTTACTGACTGTCACAAGCTCTTTTTAATACCTTTCATTGGCTAAATATTTTTTAGACAGACAGACATAAAGGGTGACTAATAGCATGGATATATATATATTTTTTTTTTTTGACGAAGAAAACAGACAAACAAACAAAAAACACCACCACTAAATGCTGTTTTATAACAAAGTTCGGGAGGAACAGTCGCAGTTCATTAACCTGATTAACACAAGTGGAGACCAATCAGTAATCAACTCATGACAAGGTATAAATAACAGCAGAACCTATCTCTGTTCATTGACAGTTTTCAGCATCCCGGTTCGCGCTGTCTGTCATCTTATCACAGACGAAATCTTCCTTCCAACAAGGAGATCCATACCGGTGATTTTTCAGATATGCTACTTTGCTGAGCATGATCATTAAACAGGGCCGTTGGGCACCATCAAACGTCATCGCGACAGCTGCTCTTCGTGCCAAGCCACACGTCGTGGCCAATAGACTGTGCAAAGTTCAAGCTCGCCTCGCTTGATACCACAATTGATCCGATCAAGACCGGGCTCTCTTTGAGCGCTGGAATCGCAGCACCAGCAGGCATTCAACCAGCCCGCTCCTCAGTTCTTACTGCAGCAAGCCTCTTTCACTTCCAGCAGCGGCTCAGCCTTTCACCGCGGCTTTTTCCGGCCGAGGCGAAGTTTGAGGCCGCCTCCTGCGTCATAAATCAATACATTTTCAGATGAAGACGGTAAATACAGGTTTGCGGCCAGAAGTAGTGCGAGAGCCGCGTGGAGTTCCGATCACATATGTATGTGGAAATTCAGATCCAAATTGAGCCTCGGATGCGTTCAAATATTTAAACTTCTGCGACCAGGCCGTGTGCAAACGCCCGACCGGATGTGATCTTTCGGTGCGAGGTCAGAATTACCTATATTTTGTTAACCTTGACATTATTCTTCAACATCATTTATATAAAATGGTGGTTCATAATAATTATGGCAGAAATAATTATTAAACCATTATTTACGTGATTAGCCCCATAAAACCTACTGTTTTTATTTAGGGGGTAATCTGATTTGTGACGATGTATTCATACATTATACATTATATTCATTCAAATTATTAACTTTACCATGGTGAACATGTCAAGGTAACAGTTAGGGCTACTGCACGACCAGTTTGAAAGTTAAGCACGCCTGCCGCGAGAGGGAGAAATGCGACAATCGTGTACAAATGTCGCGTGCTGTGGAAAGGAGGCTTGAAGTTTGTTAAATCAGGCCATGAGGTAGTCATCATCCACACTGAAATGTCCAAAGATATCATCTGCCTTACCGTGCATGTTTAAACCTCACTGAGGTTTTACAGACAAGTTTCATGAAATTATTCTGGCAGGACCAATTTTCTTGGGGACATATTTCACCATCTACTGGCGTGATCATTATACCCTCGTTTTGCCGCAGGACAGCAGTGTGAGTAAATTCTGAGTTTTTCTAGGACCGTAATATGAAAGCATGCAAGTAAATATCGTTAGAACTGCTTGTAAGTGAATAGCACATAACTGCAATTAACGTTATTGCCATAATCATGTCTGTTGGTATGTTTTACAGACATAATGATTTTCATTGCATAATGATTCCCATAGTTTTCAGAAGCCTCTGTTTCCACAGTCTATACTACAACGTGAAACCAGTGTTCCAGATGTATCCATTAGTGCTAGTGATGTGTCGTTCGTAAACGAATCGTTCTTTTTGAACGAATCTTTTAGGTGAACGAATCTTTTAGGCGAACAAATCGTTCATGTTATCCACGGACTCATATTTCTCGTTCAGTAAAGTTCCTCCCTTCATAGCAGCGCGGCGCTTTAAGCAGCGCATGCGCAGCTCAGTGAACCGGGTAACAACCGTTTCATCCTGTCAAAGAATTACTCAACATCGAGCCGATAGCCTTCGAGTATGAGATGTGACAGAGTATGTGATTTGTTGAATGTAGTAACGAATACGCCCTTCAATGAACGAGTTTCATATGAGTCTGAACTAGATCTAGAGATCCTATCGTTCGTGAGTGAAATGACTGAACTGGCACACTTGTCATTCGTGAACGAACTGAATGAACTGATACATGTCGTTTGTGAATTAAATGAACTGGCACATAGCTTATCTTGTTCGCGAACAAAATGAATTAGAGTAAACTGGGTTAATCTGCTATTTTAGCATGTCAATCTCGAAAATGCAAAGCGCAGTTATAGGTACAGTACTGTGCACATACGCTCGTTTTGATATTTAGCAACTCCACGTTTAATCCATAGACCGTAAAAGAAAGGTTAATCCCCGATTTATGGATGTGAATATATAATATACAAACTGTCTGACCAAACAATTAAAATGCTAATTAGGCAAGAAACCCTGTGCTTTGTTCATCTGAACAACTCAATTAGACTTCATATATTGAACGCGATTATACACACATTTTAATAAAGCCAGATCAGTTTTTGTAACAAGTGAATGCGTTCGTTGACGTAAGACATAACACATAATACACTCTTTTGCCACCTGCTGGCATATTCTGTGTAAAATGAAGAAATTATCTCTGAACTAATCATTTTGTTGAATGAACCGAAAATTAACAAATCTCTAGAAAGAATCATAATTTCCACCACTAATTAGTGCTGCAACGACGCGTCGACATCATCGCTTACGTCGACAAAAAAATAAATAAATAAAAATACGTTGACGCGCGTGCAATGCGTGGACGCGTCACACTGTTTACATCTCGCATAATGGCATACAGTGAATGAAGAAGTTGCATTCCATCACAAACCGAGACCACTGTTATTAAAAGTATGAGAATACTTTAAACGGAGGACAAATAAAACGTCTCTTTGTTCCCTTTGCAAAACCGATATGGTGTACCACGGCAGCACAACTGCGATGAGCGAGCACCTCAGAGGAACATCTAGGCCCTCCGGTGTCTCCATGCAATTTAACTGGTTACCCTGTGATCTGGTGACCAACTTCCTGGTTCAGGTCTGATATTCTTGCGCTGCGGCATCCTGAAAAGTTGAGATGTTTTCAACTCGATGCGGTGCGGACGCGCCTGAGAAGAAAAAAAAAAAAAAAAAAGACGTGATAGGTGAACGGCCCCTTAAAAGACAGCGCGCCACGAGACAACAGTCACAAACCACCGAGCTACCCAGAATCAGCTCCAGATCTCTGGAAACCATGCTAAACCTTGCAGAACCATAACTACATTCTATGGTCATGATGCTAAAGAACATTTCACGACGTCTCAGACAACGGTAAATTTATGGCTACCGTGGTTTAATTATAAATGCTGTCATAAACTCATATTTACAATAGTAAAATAATTTTTTGCCTCTTATTTTATACTGTAAAAAACTTCCTCCACATTGGTTGAAAATGAACAAAGGTTGAAAATGTTACTAACCTGCCTACTCTTCCCACAGTCAAGGAGGGGGAACTCAGGGCCCAGTGGTTAGAGAGTGGACTCCTAACCCTAGGGTTGTGGGTTCGAGTCACGGCCCGGCCATGCCATGACTGAGGTGTCCTTGAGCAGGGCACCGAACCCCCAGCTGCACCCTGGGCACCGCAGCATAAATGGTTGCCCACTGCTCCGGGTGTGCGTTCATGGTGTGTGCGCGTTCACTGCCGTGTGTGCACTTGGATGGGTTAAATGCAGAGCTGCTTCCACAGGAGCCTTTTCCATATCTCCCCTTCACCGCAGCAGTGCCTGCTCCCGCAGGAGCCTTTTCCGTATCTCCTCACTGCCGCAGCAGTGTCTGCTCCCGCAGGAGCCCCTTTCGTATCTCCTCACTGCCGCAGCAGTGTCTGCTCCCGCAGGAGCCCCTTTTGTATCTCCTCACTGCCGCAGTAGTGTCTGCTCCCGCAGGAGCCCCTTTCGTATCTCCTCACTGCCGCAGCAGTGTCTGCTCCCGCAGGAGCCTTTTCTGTACCTCCCCCAGATTAAAAAAAAAAAAAAAAAAAAGTCATCATGTTAAGCCATTTCACTGAAATATGCTGTTCAGTTTTCACAATAAGCGACGTGAATTTCAACAAGGGTTTATGATCAGCTTTGATGCCCCACATTCCCAGTCGCATTAGCCTCTGCACAATACGCCGTTTTCAAACATAATAAAAAAATTTAATTTGAAAGTCTCTCAGCGGACGCAGTAAATATTTATCCGTTTCCACTGCCCGTCCAGCGAGCACCAGTCTCTCAGCGGACGCAGTAAATATTTATCCGTTTCCACTGTCCGTCCAGCGAGCATGAGTCTCTCAACGGACGCAGTAAATATTTATTTGTTTCCACTGTCCGTCCAGCGAGCACCAGTCTCTCAACGGACGCAGTAAATATTTATTTGTTTCCACTGTCCGTCCAGCGAGCACCAGTCTCTCAGCGGACGCAGTAAATATTTATTTGTTTCCACTGCCCGTCCAGCGAGCACGAGTCTCTCAGCGGACGCAGTAAATATGTTTCCGTTTCCACTGTCCGTCCAGCGAGCACCAGTCTCTCAGCGGAAGCAGTAAATATTTATCCGTTTCCACTGTCCGTCCAGCGAGAACGAGTCTCTCAGCGGACGCAGTAAATATTTATTCGTTTCCACTGCCCGTCCAGCGAGCACCAGTCTCTCAGCGGACGCAGTAAATATTTATCCGTTTCCACTGTCCGTCCAGCGAGCACGAGTCTCTCAGCGGACGCAGTAAATATTTATCCGTTTCCACTGTCCGTCCAGCGAGAATGAGTCTTTCAGCGGACACAGTAAATATTTATTCGTTTCCACTGCCCGTCCAGCGAGCACCAGTCTCTCAGCGGACGCAGTAAATATTTATCCGTTTCCACTGTCCGTCCAGCGAGCACCAGTCTCTCAGCGGACGCAGTAAATATTTATCCGTTTCCACTGCCCGTCCAGCGAGCACCAGTCTCTCAGCGGACGCAGTAAGTCCATCCAGCGAGCACTAGTCTCTCAGCGGACGCAGTAAATATTTATCCGTTCCACTGTCCGTCCAGCGAGCACTAGTATATTTATCCGTTTCCACTGTCCGTCCAGCGAGCACCAGTCTCTCAGAGGACGCAGTAAATATTTATCCATTTCCACTGTCCGTCCAGCGAGCACTAGTCTCTCAGCGGACGCAGTAAATATTCATCCGTTTCCACTTTCCGTCCAGTGAGCATGAGTCTCTCAGCGGACGCAGTAAATATTTATTCGTTTCCACTGTCCGTCCAGCGAGCACCAGTCTCTCAGCGGACGCAGTAAATATTTATTCATTCCACTGTCCGTCCAGCGAGCCTCAGTCTCCCAGCGGACCCAGTAAATATCTATTGTTCATTATTATTTTTCTTTCCTCTGTCTGTCCAGCGAGCCTCAGCCTCCCAGCGGACACAGAAAATACCTATTTGTCTCCTCTATCAGTCCGCGAGCACTAGTCTCACAGCGGACTCAATAACATCTATTTTTCCACTGTTTGTCAGAAATATCCATTGATTTCCCTGTCCGTCCAGCGAGCGTTAGTCTCTCAGCGGATGCAGTAATTATCTAATTCCTTCTACCTGTCCATTGGGCCTCAGTCTCCAAGGGGACACCGTAAATACATATTTTTTCCTCTGCCTGTCCAGCGAGCACTAGTCTCTCAGCGGACGCAGTATGCATCCATCTCTTCCTGTTCTTCGTCCAGCAAGCCCAGTCTTCCAGCGGACGCAGGGACATAATTCGTCTCCCATATCTGTCCAGCGAGCCTCAGTCTCCCAGCGGATGCAGTAATATCTATTGGTTTCCTCTGTCTGTCCAACGAGCACTAGTGTCCCAGCGGACGCAGTAAATACCTATTCATTCCTCTACCCGTCCAGCGAGCCTCAGTCTCCCAGTGGACGCAGTATGCATCCATCTCTTTCTGTTCTTCATCCAGCGAGCCAGTCTTCCAGCGGATGCAGGAATATAATTTGTTTCCTCTATCTGTCCAGCGAGCCTCAGCCTCCCAGCGGATACATTACGCATCTAGTCAATATATCATTACACCTCGCAGGCAGACGGTGGAGCCCGTCTTCCCGACATCGTAACCGCTTTTTCCTCAACTATTAACCAACAGGACCTGCCTGCTCCTCTACTTCTGCCAGAGGCAATGCGAGATCTCCTGGTCAAACGACCATACTTCTAAAAACGTCAGCCTGCCAAATCTCTGCGTTTTGGGGGGTTCGTAGTCTGGCGGCTGTCCTTTTGCTCTCTTGTTTTTGGGGGGAGTACTCTGGGTTCGGGCCACATCCCGAGCTCGGAGCCCTCCACCCGGACAGCACGCCAAATACGCATAAACTTACAGTATTAATATACGTAGATGTGAACTTGTGAAATGCTGTTTTATAACAAAGTTCGGGAGGAACAGTCGCAGTTCATTAACCTGATTAACACAAGTGGAGACCAATCAGTAATCAACTCATGACAAGGTATAAATAACAGCAGAACCTATCTCTGTTCATTGACAGTTTTCAGTATCCCTCCTCCACCCCATTTCTCCTCACTTATAGAGCCATCTACTCTTACCACAACCGGGGGGAGTACTCTGGGTTCGGGCCACATCCCGAGCTCGGAGCCCTCCACCCGGACAGCACGCCAAATACGCATAAACTTACGGTATTAATATACGTAGATGTGAACTCGTGAAAGGGCACTTTGGAGAGTAAGGGCAAAAAGGGCATGTGCTCTGCACAGGTTGAGCCCTACCTGTGCAAGTGCCTGGTGACAGCCATAATGCCAATAGGAATTTTCAAGAAGGTCACATGAATTTACCTAACTGAAGGAGACAAAGTACATTACAGAATTTTAAATTTTATATTTGTTTATTCATCTTGAAAAGTCTCTTGTGACAATCAGCATACTAATGGCACTGTACAGTTAAGCGAACACTCAGTGCAGTAAAAACAAAGGACATAGGCTTTTTGTCACAGTGCACATTTTAAATACAAAGATGATTGTTCATTGTTACTTTCCATACTGCAGCCTCTAGCCACAAGAGAGTGAATTACAACGTTTATTGGTGATCTGCATATAGTGGTAGCTTGACACACATACATAAAAAAAAACAGGCTACAACATGTAACCTCCATGTTTTTGAGACTATACCAAGTGCTACCTCGGTTGTTTATTCCTCTTGTCATCCAACCTATGACTACCTCACACAACCATATGAGTTAAATAAATGGACCATCTGTTTTATACAGTGTCTAAAATACTATTTTAGACATTTAATAATTGTATTTCTCCAAAATGCTTGTAAACCAGCAAACAATCCTCAATAACTCTCTCAGGGGGTTAGTCTACAGTCTTTACGACTGTGTTCACCCAGTGTGACCCAGTTACAGTGAGTACCGGTCTCCAAAGCAACACATTTTGTACAGGCATCAATTTCAAACATGGAGGTCAATGGAAGTAATGAGGAATTGGGGAGGTGAGGAAATTTTACTACAACATCCAAATACTTTGGCAATGCAGATGGTGCATTGGTTGTGCAAATGAATGACTACTTGAACTGATTTGAGAGGTTGAGGTAGAGGGACAACAGTGGGTATCCAGTTAGGTAATATGTGACAGAGGATTGTGGAATTGCAGCTCTTTTGTACAGCCTCTTTGTTTATGCAGCCATAATCCCTGTTACCTGGCCTTGAAGCCATAGGTCCTATATACTTGCAAATAGCTGAGAGCTACTGGTCATTGGTTTGTTTTGCTAATACAGACAGTTGTGTCTGTCTGAATTTTCAATTCCAAATCCAAATCTACTCCGATAACTTATGGTAAATTATGGCACAGCCATTCTTCACAAGACAATTACACAAAATCATCTCATTTTACAATTATCAGTCCATGTACACAATACTTAAAAATGCTGAGATTTTAAAAAATAAACAAAAACATATATATATATTACAGACTGTCATTCATCTCTGGGTGACTATCTGTGCACTTCTCAAAGGATTCTTAATGTCATCCGCCAGCTATTGCCACAGACCCAAAGAGGAGATGGCTGTCCCTCGAGATTTACACCTGTACGTCATGTACACACAGAGCTGTTACAACATCCCATAAAGGAGAAATTTTCTGTATTACACAGAAGAAAAAAAACATAACCTTTTACTATGTGCAATGACCTGATCTTAAATCAGTCATACTCTGAAAATTACTACTCACTTTAAATGACTAAAGAAATCAAAGGCAGAGCAAATGAGAATGTGGTTAAAAAAAATGAAACCTTTCTGAAGGCTTTTGAGAAATTCTTGATCTGTTTATGTTAGAAATTAAATAAAATTTATGCATTTAGCAGACGCTTTTATCCAAAGCGACTTACAGTGCATTCAGGCTATCATTTTTTACCTATCATGTGTTCCCGGGGAATCGAACCCCCAACCTTGCACTTGATAGAACTACACTCTACCAATTGAGCTACAGGAACACTCAAATAAGACATTCAAATAAATGATCTAATAATGTGTGCAAAGACAGCTAGAATGAAGCTAGCCCTAATCCAATCACCACAATGTCCAGTGTTTAATTAGACTTCATTAAGTATGGTAAAATACCACAGAAACGTCATTTTCAGAGTTATTAAAATAGAAAGGCAAGTACAAGCTGGATGAAAAGGTATAGATTGTGCATTGCGAGGTAAAAAAAAAAAATGGCAGCAACACATACAAAATCTTTGCATGGATAATGTTTGTAATTTAGAAAATATCTATTGATGCTAACTCATTAAAGAACATTGCATATAAAAATATTAAATATCAACAATATTACGAAAACATCATAAACTGCAAGCTCTGAAATATTGCTACAGTAATATCCTTTTGGTGGGTTCAAACCTGCTTGATAATGAAAGACAGCATGACCCTAAAATGCTCACAAATCCACAAATTCAAATGGCTGTGTCCCAGAAGACTGTAGTCTGAGTAGGGTAGGGGGGTGGGCTGTGCTTCTTTGCCACGTTAGTTTTTTTCCAGCTGGGAATTGTAGGCAGGCTTTCTTTCTTGCATGGGCTATGGTCAGGAAGACATTGTCGAGACCGTATCTCCCGGCAGAGGCGTTGTTTCCTCTCGATCATCTCCACCATGGTGCTGTCACTATACAACCATGGCATAGGGGGGATCTATTGGGCACATATAAAGAACATAGGTTGTCAAGTCTATGTAATTTTACAGCTGCACAAATAAGTACCATTATAAAGATGGGTACCTGTTGGACATCAGCTGGCTGTCTTTGAGGTGTGCCTTTTGGAGATGGTGATACTGTTGTAGAAGAAGAAGACCGTCCTACCTTTGGAACCATCTTCAGCTCTGCAAGGAACATTCCTACAAATGAACAAGAAACATCAGTTACGACAGTTATATTTTTCCACCTAAAAAGACCAGCCTTGACAAGCTTGAATTTCTGTGTTTTTCCAGAGTAAATCAGGCAAATTTTTGCTGGTTATTGCTAAAACTCAAAACAGCCAAATCGAGCTTTCCAGGCTGATTGGGCTTGTCTAGATTTAGCTAGTCTGAATACTAGGATTGAAGACCAAGTAGGTAAAGAAGTTGGTCAGAAACTTCATCAAATTAGCAACTCTTCTCAGGGACAGCACTCAAGACATGTTACTAACTAGTTGTGCTATTTTTTTTAGCTGGGCTGTAAAACTTATTCTGTTCTTACCAGAGTTTGAATTCCCCAACATTATATTTGGACTTGTGGAGGATTGTCCAGACCGAGTGGTTAATGCCATGGCTGAAGATCCAGACCTTGCATCTTTGTCCTGTGCTTTGGGTGATTCTGTGCTATAATTGCTTCTATCTTTCTCATCATACCAGGGTAAAGTCTCATTTGTGTGTACTCCTTTATCTTTACAGTCCCATTTGCTCATGACTTCATTACCATTGATGATCCTTTCCTTGCTCCCCCTCCGGCTGTCAGCACTGTGGTTGTTTTTCTCCTTGTCCTTCCCAGATTCTATGACATGCTTGTCACCATCTTTATCCCGTTGACGCTCCAAGCCTGCTCTACACAGATCTTTATTTGCGTGTCTGGGAAGAAGGTCTGTCCCATGGCAAACAATCTCTCGGCTGGCACATCTGTGGTCTGGGCCATTTTTAAGAAGATCTTTACTGTCTTGTCTGGGCAAGTGCTCTGGATCAACACAACCTCGCTCTTTACTGTCATGCCTGGCAAAAGGTTCTGCATTATTGCATCCCTTGTCTTTCCTCTCTCGATGAGGCAGTGCCTCATCTTTGCTCTGTTGTCGGGGAGGCAGCTCTGGGCAGTTATATCCCCTGTCCTTGCTGTCCCTTCTGGCTAATGGCTCAACATTACTATATCCACAGTCTTTGCTGTCATGTCGAGATAAGGCTTCAGTGCCATTTGGTTCTCTGTCTTTGCTGTCACGACGATGCAAGGACTTTCGATTGCTGCTTCGGTCTTTATCCCACTTGAATTCTTTGCTGTGATGGCTCCTCTCCTTATGCTCCCATTTGTACTCTGAACTGTGACCTTTTCCTTTGATTTCAACTAGAAGAGGGAGAAATTACAGATACTTCAGTGACTTAATCTCATGTTCAACAACTATGTGGCTATTCACAAAAATGTGTTCCAAATTTGTATTATTGCAGTATTGGAATTTAGTCACTAGGTGTCCCCATGATACCCAATGATTCATCAACCAAGTAGTTTTGTGTTCTTTGTACTGTCCATGGTTTTCAGTGCATCAGACATTTGTGAAAGGTGTGGCACACACCCAGATTTTTACATATGGGCTGCGCAATATATGTTATGTTAATCTGGATAAAGTGCATTGTTTCTTTAAAAAATATAAATACAATTCAAAAAGGTTAGGTAAGACACATTAACTTAAATTGGTGTGTTAGAACGAGAAGACTTTTATGTTATAACATTCATAAGACTAGACAGACCATTATCATTTTCTCTTATGTCATTCCAAACATGTAAGCACATGTATGATATTTTCAAAATTATCTCAGTGTTTTGAGTTCATGCAATAAAAATCACTGGGGTCCAGAGTTGTTTCGAACATTTTCATTTTCAGTGAACTGTACGGTAGAAGTTGTGGCCTAGTGGTTAAAAGATTTGACTCCTAACCCTAAGGTTGTGGGTTTGAGTCTTGGGCTGGTAATACCACGACTGAGGTGCCCTTGAGTAAAGCACTGATCCCCCAACTGCTTGCCTGGCGCCGCAGCATAATATGTGTGTGTGAGTGAGTGACATATCAGGACACAACTTTTTATAATGACATGGGTATGACACTGGTATTACAAGGAGAGGTTGACTTATGAGGACATAACCCATGTCCCCATTTTTTAAAACACAGTTTTTTTTTTTTGGGAGAAAGTAAAAATGCACAAAGTTTCCTGTGAGGGTAAGGATTAGATGTAGGGTTGGTGTAGGGCCATTCAATATACAGTTTGTACAGTTTAAAAACCATGGGATGTCCCCACTTTTCACAAAAACGAACGTGTGTGTGTGTGTGTGTGTGTGCGTGCGCGCACTTTGGATGAGTTAAATGCAGAGCACAAATTGGTCACCATACTTGGCTGTATGTCACATCTCTTTACTTTTAATGACTAAACAATATTTTGTGATTCTATGGTTGCAGTTTTGTAATGTGTAAGTGACGAGTGGGTTCATAAATAGGTAACACACTGTTTTCCATCAACAGCATGGACAGATAATACTCTCATCTCAGTGCAACCAGAAATTGTGCTGAACCCAGACCCTGGATTAGAAAACTTTCAGATGCAGCACAAGTGCAAGCCTTCAATAGGCCATATGGAATTGTGGACAATTAAACATTCAACAACAACAGATATTTACTTCATGAGTAGCAGGTAAAACCCAAAAGCCACACGGCAACCAGGCAAAACAATAAATGAGTTTTTGCATATGGATTTTTTATTTCCTTAAAGTCTAAAACACTAATTGAGAGAGCTTCCAGTTAAAGGCTTAATTAGATTTTTTTAAGTGTAATAAATCATACTGTAAAAATGGCTATAGTCATAGTTAAATATTAGTAAAATAAATAAAAAATCCTAGAGAAATCAATAGTATTGGTATCAGTGATAGCCGCCTTCAGTCATAAAAAAGATGCCATTAAACAAATATTAAAAATATATTGTCTTTATGTATCACAGTTCATGAATTCACCGTCTCTCTCTCGTCTGTGTTGGTGTGTGTGTGTGTGTGTGTGTGGGTGGGTGGAGCCGCTGATCACTGGGCTGATCAGCACCCCTATCATGATTGATCAGCACACCAGCTGCAGATGGTCAGCGCTGTCTATTTAGTCTCTCTGGTTGTGTCCAAATTCAGGGTCTACATCCTTCGGAGTACTCATTTGAAGGATGTTACGTCACAGCACCGCGACGAAGGCTGTCCAAATTTGTAGGATCCTTCAAATGCGGCCCACATAATTCTTTTCGGCAGAGTGTAATGGTGGATGAAGCGAGCGGTAGCGGAGTGGGAGAGGAGTATGCTTTTCGATGTAAGTTTTTTACTGTTTTACTGTCTTTTCAAAAAAATATATTTTTTCAGTTTTTTTTTTTTTTTTTTTTTTTTTTACATATGTACATTTATATGTAAAAAAAAAATGACTTTCGTAAACTAGGTTCTTCCTTACTGCCTGTGTGAATATCCCCTTACACACAGCTAATTTGTTAGTGATTGAAGCTGTTTTTAACGCTTCTAGGGACGAAAGAGAAGACAGTCTGAAAGTCCATTTTCCCGCTTCTTGCTTAGCGCTGTCACAGTTGCTAGGCGACAGAATATGAGCAACAGGTAAGGGAGGGAACTGAAAGAACGGTAGGCTGTCCAAATTCACAAACAACGACTTCCGGGTTTTGCGGTCATCGGAGGACCCCTCCTCCTTCAACCGGGTAGGAAGGATCATAAGGAGGATGTAGACCCTGAATTTGGACACAGCCTCTGTTTTCACCTTGTCTTTTGTCAGATCGTTGTTGTTCTGCTTCGTCTAGGGACGAAACGTCTGGATCTCTGCCGTCTTCACTCATCTCTTGGGATCTTCACGTCTGGACTGGGCTGTACTACAGCGTCCCTGTGTCACTAAGTGTTTACTTCCCTAGACGAAGCAGAAGAGACTGCTTCGTCTCAGTTAAAATGTGGTGTCCCTCAGGGGTCAATTTTGGGACCTCTGTTTTCATTGTACATGCTTCCCCTGAGGTCCATCTTTCAGAAGTATAGTATATCCTATCACTGCTATGCCGACGACTCCCAATTTTATTTTCCCTTGAGTATAGACAAGAACCGTGCATCTAACAATGCATTAAATTGTTTTAAAGATATAAAACAGTGGCTGGCAAGTAACTTTTTACAATTAAATGAGAGCAAAACGGAAGTTCGGATTCTTGGATCCTCCTTGTCCAGTCAACCTGGACTAGTTGTCGAGCTAGGCCCGTTAGCATCAAACATACAAGACCCTGTGAGGAACCTTGGAGTAATCTTTGACTCCTCCCTTTTCAACAAGCAGATTAGTGCCGTTGTAAAAAGCAGTTTTTACCAACTGAGACAAATTGCTAAAATTAAATCTTTGCTTTCCCCTTGTAACTTGGAAATTGTAATCCATTCATTTATTACATCTAGGTTAGGTTATTGTAATTCACTGTACAGTGGCTTGCCCCAAAATGCATTATCTCGTTTGAAACTTGTTCAGAATGCTGCAGCCAGACTGTTACTTGGATTAAGGAAAAAGGATCACATTACCCCAGCGCTGAGAAACTTCCACTGGCTCCCGGTCAAATTTAGGGTGGATTTCAAAATTTTGATGTTTGTTTACAAAGCATTATCTGGCCTCGCTCCCAAGTACATCAGTGATCTTTTGCATCCTTACTCTCCGACTAGAGCACTAAGGTCCTCTGACCAACTGTTACTGACGGTTCCTCGCTGCCGCTATAAATCTAAGGGTGACCACACTTTTTCGGTGAGGGGTCCGAAATTGTGGAATAGTCTTCCTCTCTATGTGAGGTCATCATCTTTAGCCATTTTTAAGTCTTCCTTGAAGACATATCTGTTCTCTGTAGCCTTTGAATAGATTATAAATTATGTGTTGATGTTGATAGAATTATGTGTTGTGTGTTTTTTTTTTTTTTTTTTTTTTTTTTTACTGTTTTTAAATTTTTATTAATTTGTAAAGCACTTTGGCTCAACCTCTGTTGTTTTTAAATGTGCTATATAACGGTTGACTTGACTTGAATGGACATTGTTTCATCTCATTATCATCATCTCTGTTTCTGCATTTACCAATAAACTCACTTTTACTTGCAATTGAATCCATCTTATCTTTTCATCACATTATGTTGTTTCTACATTTATTTGAAGATTGTGAAATCATTGCTATATAAAAGTATATTTAAAAAACTTTAATGTTATGTGGGATTATTCATTCATTCAATCTTTAAATTAATGTACAAACAAAATATATTTTTTATAACAAAAGGTATTCATAATTTTTATATTTGTATAATGGCATCATTTATTAATGACTGAAGACCATCTATCACTGACACTAAACTGACTACTCCGCTCCCCTAAAGTTTAGCGGTTAGCTCCATAAACTGTACACAAATTTGTGATTGCCTCAGTACCCTTTAAATTTCATATGAAATATGTACATATGAAAATGGCAGTAGACTTCAGTCGGCTCCCGCCCTGTCTTTCAGCGCATTCTTTTTCAAACCGCAGTGGCGCAGAGCAAGAAACAGAGGAAAAGGTGTGTGTTTATCATTAGATTTTTGAAACTAAGCAGTTTTTAGTCATAAATACAGTTTACAAAATATCATGGGGCAGTAATAAACGGTTCCCCATCTACTGTAGCCTAAGTTTTCACTGCGTTCACCCATCATCAACAATCACAATCCTCCAGTGAAAATGAAGCATACAGTATATGAATGCATATTTCTATGAAACTATCATGTTTTCATTTTCATTTAAAAATGTAACTTTCAATATAATCAGGGCTCATTAACTCCCCCCCTCAAACCATTCACTTTAGATTAATAATGTTGTGTATTATTTAAAATTTATTGTGTAAATTAAATATTTAAATTATCTACTTATGATAATTCATGAACTAAATAATGGTGATTGGCCAATCAGAAGTCGATACTGCAACAAGCTGCCACAAGCTGAAGCAAGTCTCTGTCATTTTTCATGCAAAATGCCTCAAGAGCAACTTTTGAAGTTGTTTAAAAAAAAAGACAACAGAAGGTATGATTTTTCCTTGATTAGAATGTAAATACATTCCCCTGAAATAATATCATTGAGCTGTATGTGTGTCTGTCAGGGACTGAGAGATGATAGGAGAGCTGTCAGGGACTGAGAGATGATAGGAGAGCTAGAGTAGAGCAAGTATGTCACTGACTTTGCAAAAAAACAAACAAAAAACATATCTTGAGACTCCAGAAGCATTCACTGCGCGATGAAGCTTAAAAGAATGCAGTCAGAATTCCCTTATAATTCAAGCTATGAAAAAAAAAGAAATGTATGCAGGGCTGTATTAAGACCTCACTGGGCCTGGGGGTATGACTTATTGCAGGGCCCCCCATCACATTAATGAGAAAACACCACCGTTTTTCCATATTCAACTATGTTCTTCCCTTAACTTAGTCGAGTTGATACATACTTCTCCCATCTCAGTGTGTGCACTCAATCACTGTAGCGTGCTGCGCCACTATGCTAGTGTTTAGTTTAGCACCATTCATTCCTAGGATCCAAACAGGGATGAATTTAAAAGCTACCAAACACTTCTGTGTTTTCCCTATTTAAAGAGGGCTACATGAGCAGTTGCACAATTAAGTATGGTGATACAAAATAAACAGTGGGATTTCCTAAGCAGATAAAAATGATGCCTATAATGTGTGGTGAAAGAGCACTTTGCAGCACTTTGACCTCTGTGCACTAATATCATCATTCCTGAAAACTTGGATCCTAAGGAATGAATAGTGCTAAGCTAAATGCTAGCATATGGCCGCTGCTCGCTACAGCAATTGAGTGCACACACTCAGACGGTAGAGGTACGTATCAACTCGTCTAAGTTGAGGGAAGAACAGTGGAACATGGAAAAATGGTGGAATCTCAATTTTTCAATTCTGAAAATCTGAACGGATACTTTTTCCATTGATTAGTTAGGTTTGTTAGGGTAGGACAATATTTGGATAAGATACAACAATAAAAATGAAGAAAATTGCCTATAAGTTGTCCAAATGAAGTCCTTAGCAATGCTTAATATTAATCAAAAATGAAATTTTGATATATTTACAGTAAGAAAATTTACAAAATATCTTCATGGAACATGATCTTTACTTAATGTCCTAATCATTTTGAACCATACAATGTATTTTTGGCTATACAGTATACCCAAGCGACTTAAGGGTCATATGTATATATAAACAGTAGGTGGCCAACCAGAGTGTGCTTTCTACTGCCACGAGTGCCGGGTCTGCAAATTGCATTTGCAGATTTTGACCGCTGAGTGGCGCTTTAACCACACGTTATCAAACAAACGCATCAAAGCACATTTTAGCAAATAGCCATCAGCTTTGCCTGGCCGATGTGTTACATTTGATGACTTCATGTCAATAGTCCCACATATTAGACCTATGTTTGCAACAAGTACATTTTTAATTTATATTTTAAAATCCTTTAATAAAACAGCATGCATTTTTGACATGCACATACTTTGTTATTCATTACCTGTAGCTTATTTTGACAGAGAACTGCTTGGGGAAAAGATATCTGTTTGTACACTTTTTGTTGCATTTTATGAATTATTTAATCTATTTTAGTAAAATGGCACTGTATAACTTTTCTCCCATTATTTAGGCCTAACTAAAACAAGAAACAAATAAATTAAACAAAAAATTGGCCATAATTTAGCTAAATCACTGAAACTGAAAAGAATGGATGGATTAATAAAACGTCCTCACGTCCTCACGTTTGAGCAAGGCATCGAACCCCCAACTGCTCCCCGGGCACCGCAGCATGGCCAAGAGGGTCTGGCTGAAAGACTTGCACTTGCATTCTCAGACTTGCACTCTCAGACACTTGCACTTCCGTTAGTGATGTCACTTGCAGTTTTTATTTTATTGATTTTTTTTACGTTTTGTTTGAATTTCCCAACATTTTATAACAGTAGCCAGGTGGCGAAGACAAGAAAAAAAAAAACTAAATTACAATGTCACCTGCAATCGCTACTTTCACTCTCTGCTACCTGTGACACTTGCAATCGACACAAATCGTGCTGGTTGCCAATGGAGACAAGAAGCTGTGGTGGTGAATAAACGCAACGCGCAAAGTTTTGCGTTAAGCATTTTTCCATATAGAATAAACTGTCTACAACTTGTCTATATCACTGTCTTTGTCCATTAAGCTACATT
Source organism: Carassius gibelio (assembly GCF_023724105.1). Lineage (NCBI taxonomy): Eukaryota > Metazoa > Chordata > Actinopteri > Cypriniformes > Cyprinidae > Carassius > Carassius gibelio. The sequence continues at coordinate 2,171,029 of NC_068372.1, forward strand.
ATGTGTTTTATTTATAATGATTTTCTATAGGAGGAAAACGTTTAATGTACAATTTAACGCACTGCGTTCTGTACTCGTCTGCCTGCCTGTATTGAGCTGATCCTTTTAAAATCACTTAATACATTTCATAATGCACGTTCATATTTGCTGGTCTGTATGTACTTTGAGTCAACAACAAGACATATAGGCTATGCCTACTGAATTGTCTTTATCATCTTAGTCTGTTATTAGGCCACACTAAGTGCTTGCATTGTGTTCATAGCCATCTGCTTGCCTTATTGTACATTAAATAATAACTATATATCGAATTTGGTCTTTTCATTGAAGTTAACGTATCCCAATACATTATGCCATATTAAGTGTTTGTTTTTTTCTACAGGAGGAAAACGCTTAACGAAAAACTTTGTGTATAGTAGTAGGCCTACTAATTTAGTTTTAATCGTTTAATCAATCACCACCACAGCTTCTTGTCTCCATTGGCAACATGCACGATTTGTGTTGATTGCAAGTGACGTCATAGGTAGTGGAGAATGCAAGTAGCGATTGCAAGTGACATTGTAATTTAGTTTCTTTTTTCTTGTCTTCACCACCTGGCTACTGTTGTAAAATGTTGAAAGATTCAAAAAAAAAGTTATCAATAAATAGAAAAAAAAATAATAATAATAAAGACTGCAAGTGACGTCACTAGCGGAAGCACAAGTGTCTGGGAGTGCAAGTCTGAGAATGCAAGTCTGAGAGTGCAAGTGAAAGTCTGCAGCCAGACCCTTCTCTAAATGGCTGCCCACTGCTCCGGGTGTGTGTTCACAGTGTGTGTGTGTGTGTTCACTGCTCTGTGTGTGTGCACTTTGGATGGGTTAAATGCAGAGCACAAATTCTGAGTATGGGTCACCATACTTGGCTGAATGTCACTTTCACTACACTTTCACTAACAGGCAATAGGAATAACCGCAACCTAGAGAGGATTGTGAAACAAAATCGAAAAAAAAAAATGTGGAAGCGGAAGATGCGATATGCCAGAACAAACAATGCAGAAGAGTTGAAGGCCAATATCAGAGCAACCTGGGCTCTCATAACACCTCAGCAGTGCTACAGACTGATCGACTCCATGCCACGCCGCATTGCTGCAGTAATTCAGGCAAAAGGAGACACAACTAAGTATTGAGTGCTGTACATGCTCATACTTTTCATGTTCATACTTTTCAGTTGGCCAAGATTTCTAAAAATCCTTTTTTGTATTAGACTTAAGTAATATTCTAATTTTCTGAGATAAAGAATTTGGGATTTTGCCTTTGTTGCCAGTAATAATAATCAAAATTTAAAGAAATAAACAATTGAAAAATGTCAGTTTGTGTGTAATGAATTAATATAATATACAAGTTTCACTTTTTGAATGGAATTATTGAAATAAATATTATAATTATATGACCAGCACCTGTATTTTTTATAATCCTACTACTCAAAATATTCAAGATATATGTGTGTTGTTGATATGGACTATGTTGCTGAGAGTTATGTTCTCTGTGAACCTTGCATTGCGATGTACCTGAGAGAAAACAGAGTTGACCATCTGATTTTCACCAGTATTGACATTGGCTCTTGTTGTGTTATAATGGAGTATATATAGAGTTATATAGAGTGCCTCTTCCACGCCAGTTTCTAGCTATCAGAAATACTGATGTGTGTTCCGAGTTTCGTGAAATTCTAAGTATGTTATATGCCTCAAAATCACCTGAGAAGTATTCCAGTTTGACATGTTGCCGCAGCAACAATATTTTTATATATCAATATCCCCCTTGCAGATTTATATCGGCTGTGTTTTAACATTATTCTGATGAAGTTTGAAGCAAATAGAGTAATAATAAGATGCTGAATTTAAATCATTTTGAAAATGACACACTTCCTTCTGCCAGTTGGTGGCGCTATAAATTTGACTCCTAATAGTCACATATATGCGACCGACATTATACATCAAATAATCTGATGAAGTTTGATTAAAATCAGGTAGTGTATGTGGATGCTATTAGACACGTCCTGTTTCTCATTTCTCGCCATAATTTCAACACCTCGCCATGAGCAAACCGTTCGAGATATCAAAAATCCCCTGGCAATTTTTCATCCCCAATTTCTTGAGATCATGTTGACCGAGTTTGGTGGCAATCGTCTAAAAAACCTATTTCAAATTCCAGAACATGCATTTTTTACATAACTCTAAATAGCTGACTTCCTGTTGGGCGGAGCCTATGACATGCAATACGAAAGTTGTTCGGCACATTGAGATCTATATGTGTACTGAGTTTCATATTAATATGTACAAGTGTGTGTGAGCTATACATCAAGATATCTGACTGTGTTCTAGGGGGCGATGAAGAGCCCCTGTAACACGCCCGGGTTTCAGCCTCTGCAGGCTCCTAAAGGCCACATATTCCAAGGTGTGTGCAAATTTTCAAGAGTTTTGAGTATGTTGAGGGCCCCAAAGGCCCCCAAAACTTTGACGGAAAATACGAATAATAAACCCTAAGTAGCCAACATCATGTTGGGCGGAGCCTATAAAATGAAATACGAAAGTTGTTTGTATTAATGAGATCTATATGTGTACCGAGTTTCGTACGTCTACGTGCTAGTATGTATGATATATGGCCCTTCATATTCCAGGGGGCGCTGTAGAGCCCCTGTGCCATGCCCGTGTATCAGTCTCTGCCTGGCCGTAATGGCCGCAGGTTCCAAGGTGTGTGCCAATTTTCAAGAGTTTTCAAGCATGTTAAGGGCCCCAAAAGCCCCCGAAACCTTGAATAATAATAATAATAATAATTAAAGCTGCAAGCAGCGATGGCGGGCTCAAGCCACCAATGCCATCGCCACCCCGGTGGCATCAGGTAAACTGTGCCCAGCGGGCACATGCATTCACAATATCCCTCTGGCAGTGAGGTTTTAAAGGATACGGCAGTTAAAGGGTTAATCCGAATCATCTAGACTTTAAAATCACATTCACAGAACAATTCAAAGAATATATATATAACTTTAGTAACACTTTACAATAAGATTTCAATTATAAGCATTATGTTAACATGTACAATATTTATATAGCATTCATTCATGTCAGTTAATATTCCAAACTTAAACATTAAAACATTGTTTTATTGTGATTTTTTTCCAAGCACATTTTACCAATTCCAAACCATATCAATCTTAATAACTACCATTATTTTGTATTTAATCATTTATGAGTGCTATACAATAGTCCAGGAAAGCTGGAAGAGAAAAACTCCTTATATTCATGTGTGCAGAATTATTGGGCATGTTTTCTTTTACAGATGAAATGCGCTAAAAAAGAGTTTTAACTCAAACTGTAAAGCCCATGAGAAATATCAAACACAAATGCAATACAGAAATGGATAAGTTAAGACTTGACCATTGTACAAAAAATGCTGACTGGGTCATGAGGTCAGAAAAGAAGAAGAAAAAAATAGGTCAAGAAGAACTGACAAAAAGAACTGCAAAATAATTAGGAATTAATGTCAAGATTAATTTTTTGTCAATTCTGCAAGACAGACTTTCAGGAAAGGAGGCGGAATAAAAATGAGCTCCTAAATCTTAATCCCGGATTCTGTAAGATATATTCCTCAAACCATCGGACAAGAGGAGGTGGTGCTGGTCCTTCACGAGTCACCCCAATCTGTTCATGAAGCCTATATATAAAGTCTTAATATATAGTATTTCACAATACTTCATGGTATTCTAATTAAATAATTTTTTGGAATCTTAGATCTCTCAGAACCTGACACCGAGTAATTCTGGAGACTCCAGGAAAGTGGCAGTTCTGTAAAATGTTGGCGCTGGAGACTAAATGCTCCCTGATAGTTTCACACCTAATTCACTTAACACACACACACACATTACCCACGGTGACAGAGGGACAGAGTGACATCAGATGTATGATAGTCTTTTAATTTTCTATCATCCATATAGTGTTGTATAGTCATGAAACTATGCATATTTCCATATTTCATATTTCTTCTATGTGTACATTTTTTAAAGTTTTTAGAAGCTGCACTTTAAAAAAATAAAATACATTTACTGGTTCCTTTTTTTACTGTTATTTAAAAAAAATCACCATGACAAAACCATTCAAGCTATCCAAAATTCATTCGCACCTGTTCTGTAAGATAAATTCTTTAAACAGTGGTAAAAGGGGATGTGGTGCTGAACCTCCAAGTCACTCAAAACGTATCTGTCCATAAAGCCTATAAAGAATTATTCTTAATATACAGTATTTCACAATACTTCAGCATGTTATTCTAATTAAGTGAGGGTCATTTTATCAGTAAAATACATAAAATACATATTATTTTTCTTTGAAAGATTTCTATAAATGATTTAAATCATACTCGTTTCTACAATAATTATTTAAAAGTAATCCTATATCTCCATCTGGTGGCCATTATTGGTACTAAGAATTTCAAGCTTGATTTATAAGTTATGATAGTTTTAATTTTATGCTGGCTCTTGAAAATGATAAAGCTATGAAACTTACTGTGCTTCCTTCAAATGATGACTTCTACGTATATAAAAAATTATGAAGAGTTGGAATGAAAAATTTTAAAGATATAGTAAAATATGGCCACAACATTTAAGCTATCCTAAACCCATTCACAATTTAACATCTCAGTATATTGGCATCATGTTGAAAAAGTTTGGTGAACTACTTGTGTCTTCTTGGAGGAGTATGAATTCATTTACAGGCTGATTTGATCATAAATCCACAATAACATTTCTGAGTTATGTATCAATCAGTGTTGTTGTTTGTTTATTTTTATTTTTTTATTTTTCATAGGACGATAACTGACTCTTTACTCTCCTTTTTAATAAATGTGCTTATAAACCAAGAACAAGCTATTTATAGCTGTATTTATAAGATGCTTACTAATGACTATTAATGTTGGGACAAGACTTTATAAAGCATGAACTGATTATTTACTAATGAGTGCAGTTATTATAAAGTGTTACCAATGCATTTACTAATGTTAATAAATTAGACATTATTTTACAGTGTTATTAAATCCTTTAATGACTTATAAGCATTTGTGAAAGCAGTTTAGTCTTGATCTGTGAGCTGAACAGTTTTACTGTTACATCCCTGAGATTTTTAAATTTTTAAATTTAGATACATGTCACAGGATGGAATAGGTCAGTATCAAATGAGTTGAAATTATTTTTGCAGCACAAATAAGTATTTTTAGAATTTTGTTTTTAATTCCTGAAACTGTCAGAAAAGGATAAGGCCTCAGAGATTTCTTAAGCTGTAATGAAAACAGCACAGTTAGCAACGACAACAAAAAAATAACAATTTAAAATAAAATACAAATTTCTGGTGATTAAAGAGATGATTAAGTCTCTCTCTCTCTCTTTCTCTCTCTCATTGTGTCTGCCACTCAGCTCATGCCCATCCCCCACTCACACACACACACACACACACACACACACACACACACACACACACACACACACACACACATACATTCCTCAAACAGAGGGAGTTGAGATGTCTGACAGTTTTTTAAATTTTCTTTTAATCATACAGTGTTGTAAAGTCATGAAACTATGCATATGTCCTCAGAACGATTTGATCTCTTTATGAAAAAAATTTTTTAAGTGTTTTGAAGCTGCAATTTAAAAATACAAGACAATTAATGATTCCCTTTTTACTGTCATTTAAAAAAATCACCACGACAAAACGGTTCAAGCTAACCAAAATCCGTTCGCAATTTAAGTTCCTCAATGTTTTTGCAACATGTAGACAAAGTTTGGTGAGTATAGTGAACATTTCCTCTGAGGAGTATGCATTAAATCACAGCTCAATAAAAAAAAAAAAATACATATTCAAATCAAAATAGCCGACTTCCTGTTGGTCGTAGCTGATGACTGTGAACTAGAAAGTTGTCCGTCTTGATAAGAACAATTTATGTACCAAGTTTGGTGTCTGTAGCTAAAACTAACCCCCCCACTTTTGACAAAAGGATGCTATAGCGTGCCTCCTTCACGCCCTTTTAAAAGCTTTTGCCATTGTCTAGCTATCACTTATACTGATATGTGTTTTGAGTTTCATGTAAATCTGAGCTTGTTATCTGCCTCAAACTCACCATAACAGAACATTCAAGTTTGACACGTTGCCATGGCAACGCCATATTAGATATCAATATCCCCACAACAGATTTACATCGGCCGTGTTTTGTCATTATTCTGATGAAGTTTTAAGTAAATCGAGTAAAAATAAGATGCTGAATTCAAAACATTTTGAAAATGACTCACTTCCTGCTGTCAGGTGGTGGCGCTATAACGTTGACTCTTAATAATCACATATATACGATCGGTATCATACAACGAACAAACCAATGAAGTTTGATCAAATTCAGGAAATGTATGTGATTGTTATTAGACATTTCCTGTTTCTCATTTCTCGTCATAATTTCCACGCCTCGCCATGGGCAAATCGTTCGAGATATCAAAAATCCCCTCGCAATTTTTCATCCCCAATGTCTTGAGATCATGTTCACCGAGTTTTGTGGTGAACGGTTTGAAACTCTCAGAGGAGTATTTCAAATTCCAGAACATGCTTTTTTTAAACAGCCCTGAATAGCTGACTTCCTGTTGGGCGGAGCCCGTGACATAAAGTGTGAAAGTTGTTCAGCTCAATGAGATCTATAAGTGTACCGAGTTTCATATAAATACATGCAAGTGTGTGTGAGCTATGGTTCAAGATTTCTGAAGGTGTTCCAGGGGGCTATGTAGAGTCCCTGTGCCACGCCCGGGTCCCAGCCTCTGCAGCGTCCTGATGGCTGCAGATTCCAATGTGTGTGCCAATTTTCAAGAGTTTTTGAGCATGTTAAGGCCCCTAAAAACCCCCGGAAGGTTTAATAAAAAAAAAATAATAATAATAAGAAGAAGAATAATCCTTAGAGGAACAATGGGGCTCTTCGCCCCTTCGGGCTTGAGCCCTAATTAAAGCTGCACGCAGCGATGAACGGCCCTCGCACACAGGCTCACCGGCAGCGAGTGGCTTTAGTAAATAGGTGAACGGTGAGAAACATGCATTTAAACTCATAAATATAAGTGGAATATATTAAAGTTTACTCCATATTTGTGCCAATCTTTGTGTTGCCAGCAGGTGGTGCTCTCATTATAATGGACTATTGGCCTTCAGATGTGTTCAGGGCAGGACTCTTATCAAACATGTGAAGTTTGGGGTTGATCAAAAAAATTATGCCTGAGTTACCAATAGGTGGCGCTATGACTATAACTGAATATGGGCATGTAGATCTGTTCAGGTCAAGAGTCTCATCCAACATGTGAAGTTTGGGGCAGATTGGACATTGTATGTCTGAGTTACAGCAACTTCCTTTTTCATGGCGAAACATCGAAATTTGTCAGGCCGCCATGGACACGCCCTTTAACGAAACCTCAAGTCCTTCGCAATTTAACATCGCAAATGGCTTTAGATTACACTGACCAAGCTTGGTGTTGATCTGAATAAATCTCTAGGAGGAGTTCGTTAAAGTACAACCCCTGAAAATGGCAAAAACAACACCAATTTTGCAGAGAAAATTCTAAATAACTGACTTCCTGTTGGGATTCAGATGTCATACCAAGATACTTTTTTGTAGGTATTGGTGTGTTACATGTGTGTACCGATTTTTGTACTTGTACGTGAAACATAGCTCGAGGTGCACTCTGTTGAAAGTGTATAGGTGGCGCTATCGAGCCATTTTGCCACACCCGATGGAATATTGTCCTTCAGATGTGTTCAGGTCAGGACTCTGATCAAACGTGAAGTTTGGGGAAGATCTGACATTTTATGCCTGAGTTACAACAACTTTTATTCCCTTGGCGAGACTTTGAACTTTGTCACGACGTAATGGACACGCCCCTTAACGAAAACTCAAGATCTTCACAATTTAACATTGCACAGGCCTTTAGATTAGACTGACCATAAAAAAGACATTGATGTCAAAAAATTTCTAGGAGCAGTCTGTCGAAGTGTAAAATATGTCACTTCATGTTGCCTATAGGTGGCGCTATGACTATAACTGAATATGGGCATGTAAATAAGTTCAGGCCAGGAGTCTTATTAAACATATGAAATATTGGGCATATTGGACATTGTATGTCTGAGTTATAGCAACTGAATTTTTCATGGCGAATCAACGAAATTCGCCAGGCCGCCACGGACACGCCCATTAACGAAAACTCAAAATCATCGCAATTTAACATCGCAAAGGCCTTTAGATTAGCGATACCAAATTTGGTGTTGATCTGAGTAAATCTCTAGGAGGAGTTCGTTAAAATACAACGCATGGAAGTGACAAAAATGACACAAAATTTCCTGATAAAATTAAAAATAACCGACTTCCTGTTGGGTTTAGAATTTTGGTCCAAGAGTCTTTTTTGTAGGTATTGGTGTGTTATATGTGTGTGCCAATTTCCGTGCATGTACGTGAAATATAGCTCGAGGCGCACACCGTTGAACGTCTATAGGTGGTGCTGTCGAGCCATTTTGCCACACCCACTTCTGAAACCCATATCAGACGTAAATTTTCGCCAGTTCTGAGGTGTGTGCAAAGTTTCATGACTTTTTGAGCATGTTTAGGCCCTCAAAAATGCGATTGATTTTGGAGAAGCGGAGTAATATATAATAATATTATAATAATAATAAACGGAGCAATTCCAAGAGGGTCCTCGCACCATCGGTGCTCGGGCCCTAATAATAAACAGAGCAATTCCAAGAGGGTCCTCGCACCATCGGTGCTCGGGCCCTAATTAAAGCTGCAAGCAGCGATGAATGGGCCCTCACACCCGGGCTCACCACCACCCGGTGCCCATAGGAGGAACCGTGAAATTTGGGCCATATGCTTATAAAATAATAAATATTTTTTGCCACATTTCCTGCTGCCAACAGGTGGCGTTATGATTATAACTGAATATCGCCATGTTAATGTATTTAGGCCAGGACTCTTACCAAACATGCAAAGTTTCAGGCAGATCAGACATCTCATGTTTAAGTTAGTATGAAATAAGTCATCCCTCTTGCCAGCAGGTGGCGCTATACTTATAATTGAATATTGGCCTTTAGTTGTGTTCAGGCCAGGACTCTTATAAAACGTGAATTTTGGGTCAGATTGGGAATTGTATGCATTAGTTACAAAAACTTCCTATTTCATAATATTAATAGCATCCTTTAGCACATAGTAAGTGTTGTTAGAATGTTTGAAAATATTTCTAGCATGATTAGCACACAATGGCATATTTTATTGTGTTGCTAATAGTTCATAAAATTGTTAAACATGACACTCCCTGTTGCCAGCAGGTGGCGCTATGACTAAAACCGAATCTGGGCATGTTGATGTATTCAGGACAGGACCCTTGTCAAACGTGTGAAGTTTGGGGCAGATCGGACGTTGCTAGCCTGAGTTACAGCAACTTCCTTATTCACTACATTAGTAGCATGCTTTAGCACTTAGCTAAGTGTTGCTAGCATATATTAGTATGTATCTAGTAGGTTGCCAGCCTATTTAACACTTTTGACACTTTTTAATATGTTCCTAGGAGTCTGTAACAGTGTTAACATGCCACTTCCTGTTACCACGGGTGGCGCTATGACTATAACCGAATCTGGGCATGTTGATGTATTCAGGACAGGACCCTTGTCAAATGTGTGAAGTTTGGGGAAGATTGGACATTGCTTGCCTGAGTTACAGCAACTTCCTTTTTCACTGCCTTAGTAGAATGCTTTAACACTTAGCTAAGTGTTGCTAGCATCTTTCGTTATGTTTCTAGCATGCTGTCAGCCTATTTAACACTTATTGACACTTTTTAATTTGTTCTTAGAAGTCCATAACAGTGTTAACCTAGTCACTTCCTGTTACCAGCAGGTGGCACTATGACTATAACTGAATTTGGTCATGGGTGTTTGTTCAGAACAGGAAACCTATCACACGTGTGAAGTTTGGGGAAGATCGGACATTGCTTGCCTGAGTTACAGCATTTTCCTTTTTCACTACATTATTAGCATGCTTTAGCACTAAGCTAAGTGTTGCTAGCATGTATTAGTATGTATCTAGTATGTTGCCAGCCTATTTAACACTTGTTAACACGTTTTAATATGTTCCTGGGAGTCTTTAATAGTGTTAACCATGTCACTTCCTGTTACCAGCAGGTGGCGCTATGACTATAACTGAATTTGGTCATGGTTGTTTGTTCAGGACAGAACTTCTATCACATGTGTGAAGTTTGGGGAAGATCATACATTACTTGCCTTTTTTACAGCAACTTCCTTTTTCACTACATTATTAGCATGCTTTAGCACTAAGCTAAGTGTTGCTAACATGTATTAGTATGTATCTAGTATGTTGCCAGCCTATTTAACACTTGTTTACACTTTTATAATATGTTCCTAGGAGTCTATAACAGTGTTAACTATGTAACTTCCTGTTACCAGCAGGTGGCGCTATGACTATAACTGAATTTTTTCATGGGTTTTTGTTCAGGACAGAACACCTATCACACATGTGCAGTTTGGGGAAGATCGGACATTGCTTGCCTGAGTCACAGCAACTTCCTTTTTCACTACATTATTAGAATGCTTTAGCACTAAGCTAAGTGTTGCTAGCATGTATTAGTATGTATCTAGACCAGACATTGCATGCCTGAGTTACAGCAACTTCCTGTTTCATGGCGAAACATCAAATTTTGTCAGGCCGCCAGGGACACACCCCTTGACGAAAACTCAAAACCTTCGCAATTTAACATCACAAAGGTCTTATGATGACCCTCACGAAATTTTAAGATAATCCGATTAAAACTGTAGGAGGAGTTTGTCAAAGTACGAGGCATGGAAATGGAAAAAACTGCACAAAAATCATACAGGAAATTCAAAATAACTTACTTCCTGTTGGGTTTTGGATTTTGTACCAAGAGACTTTTTTGTAGGTGATGGTGTGTTACGTGTGTACTGATTTTCATGAATGTACGTGAAACACAGCTTGAGGCGCACTCCATTGAAATTTAACAGGTGGCGCTATCGAGCCATTTTGCCACAACCACTTCTGAAACCTACATCAGATGTAAATTTTCGCCAGTCCTGATGCGTGTGCAAAGTTTTGTGAGTTTTGGAGCATGTTTAGGCCCTCAAAAATGCGATTGATGACGGAGAAGAAGAAGAAGAAGAAGAAGAAGAAGAAGAAGAAGAAGAAGAAGAAGAAGAAGAAGAAGAAGAAGAAGAATTAAAGCTGCAAGCAGCGATGAACGGGCCCTCGCACCCGGGCTCAACACCACCTGTTGCCCATAGGAGGAACCATGAACGTTGGGCCATATGCTTATAAAATAGTAAATATTTTTGCCACATTTCCTGCTGCCAACAGGTGGCGTTATGATTATAACTGAATATCGCCATGTAAATGTCTTTAGGCCAGGACTCTTACCAAACATTCAAAGTTTCAGGCAGATCAGACATCTCATGTTTAAGTTAGTATGAAATAAGTAATTCCTTTTGCCAGCAGGCGCTATACTTAAAATTGAATATTGGCCTTTAGTTGTGTTCAGGTCAGGACTCTTATAAAACATGTGAAGTTTGGGTCAGATTGGGAATTGTATGCATGAGTTACAACAACTTCCTGTTTCATAGTATTAATAGCATCCTTTAGCACATAGTAAGTGTTGCTAGAATGTTTGAAAATATTTCTAGCATGATTAGCACACAATGGCAAATTTTATTGTGCTGCAAATAGTGCATAAAATTGTTAAACATGACACTTCCTGTTGCCAGCAGGTGGCGCTATGACTATAACTGAATACGGGCATGCTGATGTGTTCAGTACGGGACTCTTGTCAAATGTATGAAGTTTGGGGCAGATCGGACGTTGCTAGCTTGAGTTACAACAACTTCCTCATTCAATGCCATAGATGCATGCGTTAACACTTAGCTAAGTGTTGCTAGCATGTTTTATTATGCTTCTAGCATGTTGCCAGCCTATTTAACCCTTTTTGACACTTTTTAAATTTATTCTTAGGAGTTCATAACAGTGTTAACCTTGTCACTTCCTGTTACCAGCAGGTAGCGCTATGACTATTACTGAATTTGTTCATGGGTGTTTGTCCGGAACAGGACACCTATCACACTTGTGAAGTTTGGGGAAGATTGGACATTGCTTGTCTGAGTTACAGCAACTTCCTTTTTCACTACATTATTAGCATGCTTTAGCACTAAGCTAAGTGTTGCTAGCATGAATTAGTATGTATCTAGTATGTTGCCAGCCTATTTAACACTTGTTTACACTTTTTAATATGTTCCTAGGAGTCTGTAACAGTGTTAACCATGTCACTTCCTGTTACCAGCAGGTGGCGCTATGACTATTACTGAATTTGGTCATGGGTGTTTGTTCAAAACAGAAAACCTATCACATGTGTGAAGTTTGGGGAAGATCGGACATTGCTTGCCTGAGTTACAGAAACTTATTAGCATGCTTTAGCACTAAGCTAAGTGTTGCTAGCATGTATTAGTATGTATCTAGTATGATGTCAGCCTATTTAACACTTGTTTACACTTTTTAATATGTTCCTAGGAGTCTGAAACAGTGTTAAACTTGTCACTTCCTGTTATCAGCAGGTGGCACTATGACTATTACTGAATTTGGTCATGGGTGTTTGTTCAGAGCAGAACACCTATCACACGTGTGAAGTTTGTGGAAGATCGGACATTGCTTGCCTTAGTTACAGCAACTTTCTTTTTCACTATATTATTAGCATGCTTTAACACTTAGCTAATGTTGCTAGCATGTATTAGTATGTAGCTAGTATGTTGCCAGCCTATTTAACACTTAATATGTTCCTAGGAGTCTGTAATAGTGTTAGCCATGTCACTTCCTGTTACCAGCAGGTGGCGCTATGACTATAACTGAATTTGGTCATGGTTGTTTGTTCAGGACAGAACACCTATCACACGTGTGAAGTTTGGGGAAGATCAGACATTGCTTGCCTTTTTTACAGCAACTTCCTTTTTCACTGCCTTAGTAGAATGCTTCAACACTTAGCTAAGTGTTGCTAGCATCTTTTGTTATGTTTCTAGCATGCTGCCAGCCTATTTAACACTTATTGACACTTTTTAATTTGTTCTTAGAAGTCCATAACAGTGTTAACCTTGTCACTTCCTGTTACCAGCAGGTAGCGCTATGACTATAATTGAATTTGGTCATGGTTGTTTGTTCAGGACAGAACACCTATCACACGTGTGAAGTTTGGGCAAGATCGGACTTTGCTTGCCTGAGTTACAGCAACTTCCTTTTTCACTACATTAGTAGCGTGCTTTAGCATTAAGCTAAGTGTTGCTAGCATGTATTAGTATGTATCTAGTATGTATCTAGTATGTTGCCAGCCTATTTAACACCTGTTGATGCTTTTTAATATGTTCCTAGGAGTCCATAACAGTGTTAACCTTGTCACTTCCTGTTACCAGCAGGTGGCGCTATGACTATAACTGAATTTGGTCTTGGGTGTTTGTTCAGGACAGAACACCTATCACATGTGTGAAGTTTGGGGAAGATCGGACATTGCATGCCTGAGTTACAGCAACTTCCTGTTTCACCAAGAGACTTTTTTGTAGGTAATGGTGTGTTACATGTGTGTACCGATTTTCATAAATGTATGTGAAACACAGCTCGAGGCGCACTCCTTTGAAATTTAACAGGTGGCGCTATCGAGCCATTTTGCCACACCCACTTCTGAAAACTATATCAGATGTAAATTTTCGCCAGTCCTGATGCGTGTGCAAAGTTTCGTGAGTTTTGGAGCATGTTTAGGCCCTCAAAAATATGCTTAATTACTGAGAAGAAGAAGAAGAAGAAGAAGAAGAAGAAGAAGAAGAAGAAGAAACGGAGCAATTCCAATAGGGTCCTCGCACTGCAGTGCGGAAGGAGTATTTTGGGAACAAAAATACTCCTTCAAATGTACAACTTAATTTTTTAAACTTTGTCCATGTTTAATTGTGCAGTATAGCTGTCACCTAGATGAACAATTACAGTTGTTTTTATGACTGTAAGTCATTCTCTTCAAATGCTACTGACGTTAGAAAAGTGTATAACAATATCACATGTAACTTTAGAGACAGTTCCTAAATTTGAGACTCTAGAATATCCAATGTCAAGCCAACTTTATGCCTGTTTTTGTCTTGTTTTTTACTTTCTTTATTTTTCTTTTCTCTGTGCCGGATTGCTGATGTCCTTTATCCGGGCATAGATGTCCATCCATCAGTTACGAACATTCATCCGCAAATATGAGGTGCGAGCGGTCGCGATCGCGGATGGGAGAAAATGTGCTTTTAAGTGTTTGGAAGCTGCAATGTAAAAATACAAGACAATTAATGATTCCCTTTTTACTTTCGGATGGGAGAATGGCGCATGTTTTTTTTGTTTTTTTTTGAGCAACTGGGATGGTGCCCCCTCTGGGAGTTGGTGCCCTACGAAGACTGTGTACTCTGCATATAGGGAGGGGCGGTACTATCTGGAAGATATATTCCTCAAACCGTCGTACAAGAGGAGGTGGTGCTTGTCCTTCAAGAATCTCTATTAGATTTAGAATATCTGTTCAAAAAGCCTATATATAAAGTCTTAATATAGTATTCCACAACACGTTGTGCTATTATTATTATTATTATTAGCTGTAGACTTGATGAAAAAAATTAAATATAAACTTATGCAATTGTGTATATATATATATATATATATATATATATATATATATATATTCTCAAGTGTACAGTTTTCTTTTATTGCATCTTGAAATAAATATTTCTGAGTTCTGTGTTTGTTTATTTTATTTTATTTTATTTTTTTTAGGAAGATTACAGCCTTTAATCTCCTCAAAATAAATGTGCATATAAACCCGGAACCATTTAATTATAGCTGTGTTTATAAAGTGCTTACTAATGACTATTAATTTTGGGAGAAGGCTATAAAAAGCATGAACTGACTATTTACTAATGCTTAGCTAATGAGTGCAGCTATTATGAAGTGTTACCATTGCATTTACTAATGTTAACAAATGAGACATTATTTTAAAGTGTTACCAAATTCTTAAATAATTTAAAAGTGTTTTGTTATGATTTTATTGACCTATAAGCATTTGTGAAATAGTTTTCCTTGCATTACAGCTTAGTCTTCATCTGTGAGCTGAACAGTTTTGCTTTTACATCCATGAGATTATGTAAATTCAAATAAATGTCATGTCACAGGGTGTCAGAGGTCAGTATCAAATGAGTTTGAAATTATTATTTGCACCACAAATAAGTATTTTTAGATTTTTGATTGGTGATTAAAGAGATGTTTAAGTCTCTCTCTCTCTCTCTCATTGTGTCTGCCACTCAGCTCATGCCCATCCCCCACTCTCACACACACAAACACACACACACTCAGTCAGCAGTTCAACATGTAGACAAAGTTTGGTGAGTATACTGAACTTTTCCTCTGAGTAGTATGCATTAAATCAAAGCTCAATTTTTTCAAAAATCCATATTCAAATCAAAATAGCCGACTTCCTGTTGGTCGTAGCTGATGACTGTGAATTAGAAAGTTGTCCGTCTTGATAAGAACAATATACGTACCGAGTTTGGTGTCTGTAGCTAAAACTAACCCCCCCACTTTTGACAAAAGGTGGCGCTATAGAGTGCCTCCTTCACACCCTTTTAAAAGCTTTTGCCATTGTCTAGCTGTCACTAATACTGATATGTGTTCTGAGTTTCATGAAATTCTAAGTACGTTATATGCCTCAAAATCACCAGAGAAGTATTTCAGTTTGACATGTTGCTACGACAACAATATTTTTAGATATCAATATCCCCCCAGCAGATTTATATCGGATGTGTTTTAACATTATTCTGATGAAGTTTGAAGCAAATCGAGTAAAAATAAGATGCTGAATTCAAAGCATTTTGAAAATGACACACTTCCTACTGCCAGTTGGTGGCGCTATAACTTTGACTCGTAATATTCACATATATGCGATCAACATCATACAACAAATAATCTAATGAAGTTTGATTAAAATCAGGAAATGAATGTGGATGGTATTAGACACTTCCTGTTTCTCATTTCTCGCCATAATTTCAACACCTCGCCACGACCAAACCATTCGAGATACCCAAAATCCCCTGGCAGTTTTTCATCCCTAATGACTTGAGATCATGTTGATCGAGTTTGGTGGCAATCGGCAAAAAAACCTATGACAAGTATTTCAAATTCCAGAACATGCGCTTTTTACATAACTCTAAATAGCTCACTTCCTGTTGGGCGGAGCC
Organism: Carassius gibelio; assembly: GCF_023724105.1. Taxonomy (NCBI): domain Eukaryota; kingdom Metazoa; phylum Chordata; class Actinopteri; order Cypriniformes; family Cyprinidae; genus Carassius; species Carassius gibelio. The sequence goes on from NC_068372.1 coordinate 2,187,365, forward strand.
TATTACATGCAAAGTGAAAGTTGTTCGGCTTGATGAGATCTATATGTGTACTGAGTTTCATATGAATATTTGCAAGTATGTGTGAGCTATACATCAACATTTCTGACTGTGATCCAGGTGGCGCCGTAGAGCCCCTGTGCCACGCCCGGGTCCCAGCCTCTGCAGGCTCCTAAAGGCTACAGATTCCAAAGTGTGCACAAATTTTCAAGAGTTTTTGAGGATGTTAAGGACCCCAAAAGCCCCCACAACTTTGACGAAAAATATGAATACTAAACCCGAAATAGCCAACTTCCTGTTGGGTGCAGCCTATGACATGCAGTATGAAAATTGTTTGGTTTCATGAAATCTACATGTGTACTGAGTTTCATGTGTCTACGAGCAAGTATGTATGATATATGGCCCTCAGTATTCCAGGGGGCACTGTAGAGCCCCTGTGCCATGCCCATGTATCAGTCTCTGCCCGGCCCTAATGGCCGCAGGTTCCAATGAGTGTGCCAATTTTCAAGACTTTTTCTGCATGTTAAGGGCCCTAAAAGCCCCCGAAACCTTGGAAAAAAATTAGAAGAATAAATAATAAATATAGCTGCAAGCAGCGATGGCGGGCTCAAGCCACCAATGCCATCGCCACCCCGGTGGCATCAGGTAAACTGTGCCCAGCGGGCACATGCATTCACAATATCCCTCTGGCAGTGAGGTTTTAAAGGATATGGCAGTTAAAGGGTTAATCCGAATCATCTAGACTTTAAAATCACATTCACAGAACTATATATATATATATATATATATATATATATATATATATATATATATATATATATATATATATATATATATATATATATATATATATATTTAGTAACACTTTACAATAAGATTTCATTTATAAACATTATGTTAACATGAACAATATTTATATAGCATTCATTCATGTCAGTTAATATTCCAAACTTAAACATTAAAACATTGTTTTGTGATTTTTTTCCAAGCACATTTTACCAATTCCAAACCATATCAATCTTAATAACTACCATTATTTTTTATTTAATAATTTATGAGTGTTATACAATAGTCCAGGAAAGCTGGAAGAGAAAAACTCCTTATATTCATGTGCAGAATTATTAGGCATGTTTTCTTTTACAGATGAAATGCACTAAAAAAAAAGTTTTAACTCAAACTATTTTAACTCAAAGTCGAAAATTATGAAATACCCATGAGAAATATCAAACACAAATGCAATACAGAAATGGATAAGTTAAGACTTGACCATTGTACAAAAATGCTGACTGGGTATGAGGTCAGAAAAGAAGAAGAAAAAAAAAAAAAACAGGTCAAGAAGAACTGACAAAAAGAATTGCAAAATAATTAGGAATTAATGTGAAGATTAATTTTTAGTCAATTCTGCAAGACAGACTTTTCAGGAAAGGAGGTGGAATAAAAATGAGCTCCTAAATCTTAATCCCGGATTCTGGAAGATATATTCCTCAAACCATCGGACAAGAGGAGGTGGTGCTGGTCCTTCACGAGTCACTCTAATCGGTTCAGAAAGCCTATATATAGTCTTATATATATATATATATAAGTCTTAATATATAGTATTTCACAATACTTCATGGTATTCTAATTAAATAATTTTTTGGAATCTTAGATCTCTCAGAACCTGACACATTGTAATTCTGAGACTCCAGGAAAGTGGCAGTTCTGTAAAATGTTGGCGCTGGAGACTAAATGCTCCCTGATAGTTTCACACCTAATTCAATTAACACACACACACACACACACACACACACATCACCCACGGTGACAGAGGGACAGAGTGACATCAGATGTATGATAGTTTTTTTAATTTTCTATCATCCATATAGTGTTGTATAGTCATGAAACTATGCATATTTCCTCAGAATGACTTGTCTTCTATGTGTACAATTTTTTTAAGTGTTTAGAAGCTGCACTTTAAAACAATAAAAGACATTTACTGGTTACTTTTTTACTGTTATTTCAAAAAATCACCACAACAAAACCATTCAAGCCATTCAAAATTCATCCGCACCTGTACTGTAAGATACATTCTTTAAACAGTGGTAAAAGAGGATGTGGTGCTGATCCTTCAAGAGTCACTCAAAACATATCTGTCCCTAAGCCTATAAAGAATTATTCTTAATATACAGTTCACAATACTTCAGCTTGATATTCTAATTAAGTGAGGGTCATTTTATCAGTAAAATACATAAAATTCATATTATTTTTCTTTGAAAGATTTCTATAAATGATTTAAATCATACTTGTTTCTACAATAATTATTTAAAAGTAATCCTATATCTGGTGGCCATTATTGGTACTAAGAATTGCGAGCTTGATTTATATGTTATGATAGTTTTAATTTTATGCTGGCTCTTGAAAATGATAAAGCTATGAAACTTACTGTGCTTCCTTCAAATGATGACTTCTACGTATATAAAAAATTATGAAGAGTTGGAATTAAAAATGTTAAAGATATAGTAAAATAACTATTGTATTTTTTATGTTACTTTAACCCTCTGGAGTCTAAGGGTATTTTTGGGGCCTTGAGAAGTTTTGTCATGCCCTGACATTTGTGCTTTTTTCAGTTTCTTATAAATATCTAAATGGGTAAAGTCTAATATCACTGTAATCAGCACAAACTGGGCTATAATAATATGTGAAACACATGCATGTACATGATTGTATTTTTGAGAAAAAAAATGTTATGCATGGTTAGTGAAAAACTAAAAATGTTAAATCACTTGAATAAGGCAATAAAACACATACATAAAATTGGTTGCCGGAAAAGTTGAGAACTGGAGCTTGTAGCCTAGATTTTTTCTTTCTGAATGATGTGAAAATCATCTTGTTTACTCACTCACAGAAAACAATATATTGATTTAAATTTTCTAAAACACTTTTTGTTGGTAAAAGTCATATGCGAGTAGGCGTCAACTATCATGAATATCATTGTGATTTACACCTGAGAAGACAAAGGCCTGCACAATGAGCTGCATAATGAGCTGTATAATGAGCCTCTCATTCAACTGTGCCACTCTGAGGGAGGACTTACAAGAAAGAGAACAAAATAAAAGTATATAATTTTATGTTTGTAGTTTATTAAGAATATATTTAATTATCCCACAACATAATTTAATATCCACTTGGGGGAGCAGTTAAACAGTTTATTAGGAACAATCAAAGCTGACTTTCAAATTTTTTGGCATCCTTTCTCTAGTCACACAATCCTTCAGAAATCCTTTTAACAATCTTATTTTCTACCAAATAAACCCCATTTATTATCATCATCATTATTATTATTATTATTATTATTATTATTAATGTTGAAAAGAGCTGATAATATTTTTCAGGTTTTTTTAGGGGGAATAAATCGAAAGAACTGCATTGTTTTTACATTTGTTAGAGTTATCTCTATTTGTCACATTTATATTATTTACATCAAGCTTTTGAATGGTATAGTATTGTATATTGTTATTGAAACTTCATAATGTTTCACTTGATTATACATTTAGTCAGGAATTATAGTTTGGAAAAAGTATTTGGAAAAAGTCTAACTAGTAAAATGTTTACACGTTATGTGAAAACTAGTACAAATAAATAAAAAGAGACTTACTCATGTTTATGATCTCTGCTGAATAAAGTGCTTCATTCTTTTTTCTGAGGAAATCCATTTCTCAAATCCTCAACCACATCACATCTTTTTGGGGTGAATTATGTCTTAGTCCTCTCATCGCGAAGCAAACAGTAAAATAAAATAAAAACTTGAAGAATAGTCTGGCTGCTTTTTCTTCTGTGTGGGCGTATTCAAGCCGCGCGCTTCAGTTTGAATCTGAATAGCGCGTTAAGCGCGGGGGCGTGGTCACATTAGATATAATGAGCGGAGATATGAAAAACAGACATTGCGTTGTTTTCATATGGATTACTTTATCTCAGAATATTTGTTTTCGGCAGCACTTGTTTAGTTTAAAAGTAGACATTCCAGGCTTTCTATAGATATCTCTCTCATGTCTCTTCGTTGAATATTCACGGAGTTACAGTTCATTTTAATGAAATGTTTGTACATGACGATCAGCAGAGACAAAGACTGTAGACAGCGCACCTTGTTTGTTATCTTTATTTTATAAGTGCACAAAGGTTTTTTGTTATTATGTCTGTATCCAAAAAAAACTAGACCCTTTACAGATTCGATTGATGTATTGCTCTTATCTGTACGATTAAAACTGAGAGTGTAATTTAAGTTCTTTTCGGGGTTATCAGGTGAAAATGACTCAAAACGCATATATGCGTTAATCGACTCGAAAGGGTTAATAAATCGCTATGGCCACACCATTTAAGGTATCCTAAACCCTTTCGAAATTTAACATCTTCAGTATATGGCTTCATGTTAAAACAGTTTGGTGTGAACTACTTATGTCTTCTTAGAGGAGAATGAATTCATTTACAGGCTGATTTTATCATAAATCCACAATAACATTTCTGAGTTCTGTATCAATCTGTGTTGTTGTTTGTTTATTTTTATTTTTCATAGGAAGATAACTGACCCTTTACTCTCCTTTTTAATAAATGTGCTTATAAACCAAGAACAAGCTATTTATAGCTGTATTTATAAACTGCTTACTACTGACTATTAATATTGGGACAAGGCTTTATGAAGCATGAACTGACTATTTACTAATGAGTGCAGTTATTATAAAGTGTTATCAATGCATTTGCTAGTGTTAACAAATTAGACATTATTTTACAGTGTTAATAAATCCTTTCAATGATTTGTAAGTGTTTTGTAATGATTTTATTGACCTACAAGTATTTGTGAAAGTTCTGCTTGCATTACAGCTTTGTCTTGATCTGTGAGCTGAACAGATTTACTGTTACATCCATGAGATTATGTAAATTCAAATAAATATCATGTCACAGGATGTCAGAGGTCAGTATCAAATTAATTTGAAATTATTATTTGCAGCACAAATAAGGTTTTTTAGGATTTTTAAAAATCCCTAAAACTGTCAGAAAAGGATAAGGCCTAAGATTTCTATGTGAGTGGCTAAATTTATTTGTTTTTATAACTATAATGCATAAACTATGAAATTATACAAAATGTATAAAAATGTACAACAGTTATTCTTTTCCAATGTTTTTTATTTATTTTTTTATTTTTTTATTTACATTTTAAAAAATTAGCCTACGCAATCATTCTAAACAGCTTGAATAAAACCTGTTAATATTTATTATAGACCACTATAACTGTGTATAATCTAACAAACAAGTTTATTATGAAAATATAAGTGTGTACACCAGATAAATTGGAAGATAAAGAAATTGCTAACAATAATATAATAGAGCATGTTTTAGGTTTTTAGGCGTTTAGATGCAGAAATGGACAAATCAAATGTAAAATAAAATGTAATTGATTTAATTAAATATAGATTAAGTCTTGTTAGAGCAAAATAATAAATAAATACCTACACACATTAAAAAAGCAGCCAAGATTAATGAGTTTAATTTTTTATATAGATTAAAATTGAAGACAGAAGCAGGTATATGCGGTCACTTAATATTAAAATCCAGTAGATCCACTTCAGATTTATTTCTCAACAGTTTATGTTCACGTGGCTGTTTTCGTTTATATTAGCCAAGCTATTATGTATTTTGAAATAATCTTGTCCGTGATGTGTTCGTTCTTACGACGAAAGGCAGAATCCTGCAGCTCGAGATGTTATTCTGCCAGTCGCGCTTTCAAATAGTCTTGCACACTTAAACAGGTCACAAACACCTATATTTAGCTCGTGTTGTGTTACAATGGATGTATTGTGTGCATTTATGGCAATAAGTTATTTAAAAAAGCTCTTAAACAAGAATAAATTCGTTAGTTTTGAACTTGTGACACTGTGCGCACTGATCGGAGCAGTGATTTCAGATAGGCAGCTGCGAATATTTCATTTTCACACAAACAGTTCAAAAACATCTTAATTTAGCTCTTGGTGTGTTCTAATTGGTGAATTGTGTGATATCGCTGCAATACTTTATTTTTAATAGCTATAAAACAAGAATAAACTCGTTTTTTCTGAGCTCATCATTCCACACGCTCCTGCTCAGAGTGGTGATTCATCTCTCGTGTTTCTCACGTATCACTGACCACACATCAATTATTAATGAGCCCTGACCTGATAATAATCATATATGTTGGTTTAGCTTGTCAGTGTGAATTAAATCCAAGTATTTATTTGTATTTTACCCGATTTAAAAGTGAAACCAAAAGACAGTCTCCTCCCTTTTTAAGTCCGGTAACTGCACCTGTAGGGGCGCTATTTCTCTCAGACAATGGAAGTCTAAGGCACTCACTCAAACAGAGGGACAGAGTGAGAGGAGATGTCTGACAGTTTTTTAATTTTCTGTTATCCATACAGTGTTGTAAAGTCATGAAACTATGCATATTTACTCAGAATAACTTTTTTTTCTGTATGAAAAAAGGTTTTGAAGTGTTTGGAATTTAAAAATGCAGGAAAATTACCCAGACAGCACATGTACGTCTGGCCGACGTCGGCCCAATATCGAAACGTCGGCCTCTATACCGAAAACATCTATAAAACATCGGCCTGGCGGATGCCGATATAATTTGGTCAGTGCTCTGTTCTCCAGCTCATCAATCGTCGGCCCTGAGTTGGTTCACGACCGCGGGCCGATGCCGCGCTTCTCTGTGTGCGCGTGCCCAGTATTCGTCTCTTTTAGCCACCCAGAGAGAGAGAAGAGGATAATCCCAGCGACATCTGTGGCTCTGAGGTAACGTTACGATTTCACTTCAGCTCTATAGAGGTCGGGATCGTTGCGTCACGTCGCAATGCATTGTGGGAATCGCGGTACAGAAGTAGATGTACTGTATAGTAGGCATTAGGTAACGTTGGTCATTTGGTCATTAATTTTGATTATTTTTTGGAAAATGGTTCAGTATTGCTGTATTGTGAACTGCTGTAATCGGTTTCATGATCGACAGGGCAAACGCCTCGTGAATCATATTAGTTTTCAACATTTTCGTACTTGGAAAAAAAACACAAGGTGTCTGAAATCACCAAGAGGCGTCAGATGGCTTGGGTCGCCACTGTACGGAGGGAAACCATCACCTTCGATAATATTATAATACATAGTTATGGTGAGACATGTTGTGTATGGTCTCTCTCTCTCTCTCTCTCTCTCACACATACACACACACAAACTCAGACACAAACACATTACGTTTTCTCTAGTTTTTGGCCAGTAAGGGAGTCAGTTTAGTGTCTGTATTTTTTGTTTAAACATTTTCTTTTGACCCAATCCTGAACTTAATTTGCTTTTTGATATTTTTGTGCTGACTGTATTTAACAAATTTGAACAAATTGTTAAAAAAAAAAAAAAAAAACTGGAACGAACTTCAAAATAGGAAGTTAAGCGTCTTGTTTTGGTGAATGGTGGGTTGTGTCTGACGTGAATGTTCGTCAATATTATACCGGATTACAGAACTACCAGAGGAAAACAGTGGATTTTTGCAAGTATGATAGGTGAGTAATTACTCCTGAAGTGTAACAAACCCGCATAGACAAGCTTCATAGCTCGCAGAATCTGATAAGTGTGTGTGTGTGTCACCACTGATGCTTGGTTAATGTTAACATTTCCTTAGTGAAAAAGATTGTTTTCTCCACGTTTAATTTGCAGATCCATTTATGATCTGCAGGTGAGCCTCCAGTGACTTTTTAAAAAGTGAAAGTGACATTTTTAAATTGATCGGAGGTGTAAGCGCTCACTCCACAGACCCGGTAGGATAAATTATCAGGGAAACTGAGGCTTGGTAAACTTTCATGTGTTCATAGGGATCGATTCCGCCTACAACCTCTTTTTTTTTAAGTAGCGTTGTTTGGCTTAATTATTAAGTTTGTCCGTATAGGTATAGGCAACTTTTTTTGTCACGTTCTATAACTTTTTCTGGAGACTGGCTATTATCTTATTACAAACCTGCTTTGCGATGCCTCTAAAATGGCCGCCGTTACCCACAATGCACCATTCCATGACGTCTACGCCCGAGCTCTATTAGACAAAAAATACTACTTTGTTAATTCTGTGACACTGAAAATGTACTAGTAAGGCACACGGTGTGTTTTATACAGTCTATGGGCAGCTGAAGAGTCTGGCTCATTTTAAAATAATTTTACCGTTAACTTGTTGAGCCAACGGTCACGGTAGCGATTTTTTTTAAAATTAATGTTAACGCCTTAATGCGTTTTCAGAAGTTTCTCAGAGGGAAAATGTAAAAGCGGATTATTAAAGAGAAGTCCTGACTGCTTTTTCACCGTGTTTTTCACTGTTTTACATGCTTCCAGAAATAATCCGGTGAAATAATATGGTGAGCTATTGTTGCTGTTGCTTCTGAACTACAAAATGATTTTTAAATTAATTATTATGATTATTGAATGAGACTGTACTTTATAAATGTAATGTTTTAACTCTAGATGTTTGTTTGTGTGAATGCTGTGTGTGCATTGAGTCCTGCGCGAGCGGAGAGTAGAGTTGCCATGGAAACGGGGCGTCAACACAAAAACCGTTACTGGCAAACAGTAATCTCCGTCTCTCGCTGCGGTTTACACTGTTTTAGGTAAGTTTAGTCGCTAAAACCACACAAATATTACATACAAATGTTCCTGACACGTTTTTTAGCTTGTTTTTGACATGTTTCAATGGAATTTATTTTATAGAAACGGTTTAGTGTCTTCGGAAAAGTCCGTTAGCATTTTAGCAGTTTTCAGGTGGGCTAACTCTATAGATTTAGCTCTTGTTGATGAAACTCTGGGCTTTTAATCAAATCTTCGTGTGTGTATGAGATATGTTGATGGCTCTGTGAATGTTTTGCTGGTGATTTGTCAGTATGTTATTGGAAAAGGCTGATTTACTGAATCGATGACGTCACTTACAGTGAGAGTGTAATCGGCTGAAATCAAGTTCACATTAGTTTTGATATTTCATGATAAACAGATATTAATACAAATTGTTCTGTGATTTCAGGAGGACAGAAAGAAACTCTACAGAACAGAAGTGAAGCTCTGAGATTTCAACATTTCTGAAGGGAGATACTGACTTAGAAATACAGGTGACCTGAAGAAGCTCATGAAATACATTAATATGCCTTTTTTCCGAATATATGTCACCAATTTTAAGAAGTCCCTGACATCATAACGTAAGTCACACTCAACCTAAAACTAAAAATAGTTTGTGTTATTTTAAGATTATATGATTAGTAGTAGAATATGTATATTGCATATGTTATTATAATTGTTATATATTATTCTGTCTTTTATCTCCATTTCACCTCTACTCTAGCTTGTTTCCTTCTAATGAACCTGGAACTGCAGAGTAAATATTGTTGACTCTGTGTCAGATTGCTTGTTTTGTTCCTGGACTCTTCAGTGATGACGATCAGAGTCTGAGTGAACCTGCTGTCAGACAGTGAGTACCGTGAGGTTTCAGTCAGGGCCTTCAGTAAACAACTGTTAGATACCTGTACACATCTTACACATCTCTGTTACAGCTAACGCAGCTGTATGTGTAATGCACTTATTATGCCCCGCACAGTCTCTCAACAACAATGACGTCTGATCAACAACTTCAGCAGTAGGTGTGGTGTCTTTTTGCTGGTTCTCCAAAGGATCAAACTCAGTCAGGGATTTTTCTCTCAGAAGAAAATACTTTATTTTAAGCAAAACAAAGCCGAGAGCTTTGAGCTTTGAGCAAGGAGATCTCCCGAAATGCAATTTGGTTTCTCCTTATATACACTATATGGGGCGGTTCCAAATAGTCAAACTTTTCCTTATGCTTGCAATTTTGATCCCTCCCTAGGGAGACGCTATGGTAAAGAGAAGAGACCCATTGCATGTTTTTCCAGATGTTTCCTGAGACTTGCTATGGTAAAGAAAAGTGGTGGTCAGGATGTTTTTTGCAGACATAGGCACATTCCTTTCACACAAAGGCTATATGATTCTAATGGAATAAAACACGTATGTATATATATGACTAGATTCATCTTGATCATACTTGATTGAGCAAAATCCCACCAATAAAAATCTTCCACATAGGCTAGATTAGTGTGGGTTAAAGGGATAGTTCACCCCAAAATGAACATTTACTGTTAATTTACTTTCCCTCAGGTCTTCCAAGGTGTGGGTGACTTTTTGGTAACACTTTATAATAAAGTTCAGTTGTAAGTCACTTTTAAGTGATTAGTTAATGATGAACTTATCATTTACAAAACATTCATAAGCGCCTAATAAGTGATATACTTATAATTTGTGTACTTTTTGTAAATTAATTTTAAAAGTCATTTACAAGTAATTAGATTATGATTAACTAATTATTTACAAAACATGACTATGCGTTCATAGAAATAAATGCTGTTAATATTTTTATCTATGTTCTGATTAAGTTATAAATAATTTACAAGTGACATGAATATACATTCACTAATAATTAAGTAATATGCTATGATTTACACATCTTTCATAAGCAATCTTTAAAAAAATAACATCACAAAAAAAATCAAACAGATCCTTAATTGTTAATAGTTACTAGTTAATATATTACGAATCACTTATAAATCATTGAAATGTCAACATTGTAATATTATCTCAATAAACATTATAAATCATTTACAAAGCTTTCTGCACCCCCCAGTCTAAAGTGTAAACTACTCATCAGTTGTAAATGTTTTACAAACTTTGTGGTTTCCAGTTGTGTGTGCGTATATATACATATATATATATATATATATATATATATATATATATATATATATATATATATATATATATATATATATATACACACACACACCAACACACACACAAAATCAACCAACCTGTAACCGGAAAGTTTACATTTACAACTGATGAGTAGTTTACACTTTAGATTGTGGGTGCAGAAAGCTTTGTAAGTTATTTATAACTTTATCTACATAACATAGATAAAAATATTAACATCACTTATTAATCATCTATGAACACATAGTCATGTTTTGTAAATGATTAGTTTACCATTAGCTAATTACTTTTATTACATGGCTCTGTGGGTACTTGATTCTGATTGGTCAGTTGCGACATTCCGATGTATGATATCCCTGGATAAAAACCTGTAAAATGTAATAACACAGGCTCATCCGGGTAACAGCAGTTGGTGCTGTACTCTTGCTTGAACTATTTTTTTCTTGGTGGAAGCTGTGCATTTGTTTAGCTAATAAAATATAAAAACTGTGTACAACAGTTGTGTACAATTGTTTAATTATGTCATCCTGGTTAGGGTTGGCCTGACTGACGATGCCATCGTCCATCACGATGCTGCGCCGGCAAACAGCGTCATCAGCTCCAGTATCTCGCCCGTGCATCTGTTGTCATGCGACAGAGAAGTCACGTCCTATAGACAGTTGTGAACGTGCTGACAGCTGGTTGCCCAGGCTATGGATTAAAGATAATACTGTTGTAAGTAGTGTTCATTTTCTCCTACATACCGATCATTTAGCTTCATTAGACCTCAATGTATCACCAGGAGCCACCGGTATTGATTTGGTTTTGGGTTTTTTTTTTTTTTTTTTTTTTCTGGACATCCACACAGCACCACAGTATTATCAACTAGAGATCGACCAATAGTGGATTTTACCAATACTGATAGCTAGTTTGGACCACACTGGCCGATACCGATTTATAAACCAATAGTTTTTAAAATGAATACTGAACGAAATGGATACTGAACGAGAGCAGCGGTCTGCGGTCACGCTGCGGGTTCCCGGGTTTGTGTCCATTCTCGAACCATTCCATGTATTTCAACTGTAGAAAAGGTTGTTCCGATCCGAAACTGACTTTTTTCATATTTGTCGACCAATATACAGAAAACTACATCAGTGTATCATCATAAACACAAACTTTTTTGTCTTACATGAATGTAAACAGGTGAACAGATGAGAAAGAAAACACACACGTACAGTATTTTTGTTTAAAGAGACAACAGCCTAATAAACGCGCTGTCTGTCATTAATGTTAATCAAAGAACAAAAGAAAATCATTCACTGATCTCGACTGAATATATTTAATAACTTTAATTGATTAATCTTTATTTTATTTATTAAAAGAAAACTATCCAGTGTTTTTAAACTTTTAATCACAGTTTCTGTACCTGAACTTTTGTTTAGTTGTATTTATGATATTGCTAATTGATTTGTTTGTTCATATCTTACTACTGACTGGTTACTTGTCATTAACACTTTAATATTTTTATTAATTAATTGTTTTTGCTATGGTATTTTTTTTTTTTAAGCACAGGCAAAATTCCTCTTGCAGTGTTTTGTAAGCTGCTGATTTTTGCTCGTGTTATTCAGCTGCAACAGAATGCTTTGTAAAAAGACAGAAACATGTTTGACATCTAAATGTTTGACTTAATTTTTTTATATTGGATTTTTTATCTTATTGGAATCGAAACTAGGAATCGATAAGCAGAATCGGAATTGGAATCGATAAAATTCAAACGATACCCAACCCTACACACCGGATGCGTCACATTTTATTTGCTGCTATTTTAGAACAGTGCATGATTATCTAATCATGCGCAGCGTCTTTGAGAAGTCACAGTTATCACACACACCGGATGCGTCACATTCAATTCAAGCAGCGGTCTAAAACTGTTTATTTAATCACCAAACGGACATAAGTTTGCTTCAGGAATGAACTATGTGGCATATGTGTTTAAAGAGCCACACAGATGGGAAATAAAAAATTACCTGTATTACAGTGTATGATGTCGCTGCCCATCTGTGTAAACAATGTGCAAATAATTAAACCAAAAAGTACACGATTTATAAAGTTATTGGCTTCTAAAGTAAGGAGTCGACTCTGAATCGCTGAAACGAGTCGTTATAGATTTCAAATCTTTTGCCCATCTCTATGTACGTCACTAGGAACACTTTGCATAATAATCTCCGCCTACCGTCTTGGGAGAAACTGACCTCTGACCTGCCCCCCCCACACACAGACGCTCTGGTTGGTGTGATAGCATCATGTCGAGGAGACCGTTTGTTTTATTTTCACTGCCAAAGAATGAAGATCAGGAGAACCAATGGCTAAAATTCATTTTCACCACAATACCAGAGCAGTACAACAAACCTTTTGTTGTGTTCACAACATTTCACTGATGACTGCTTTTCTAATCTCGGTGAGTACAAGGTGGGATTTTCAAAGCGTTTGGCCTTAAAAGATGGTTTCTTTAGAACGAGTATCTCCGAATCACAACGCGAAGTATGATTATGAAGTTATGTGTCTGTTTTCTCCCGAGCGTCTTATCAGTATGTGTGCTGTCTGCAGCCTTTGTTTGTGTTGATCTTCATTTACAAACACGTCATTAAAATGAAGTGTAACTCCGTGAATACTCAACGAAGAGACATGAGAGAGATATCTATAGAAAGCATGTCTATGTTGATATGTCTACTTTAAAACTAAACAAGTGCTGCTAACAGATATTCTGTGATAAAGTAATCCATATGAAAACAACGCAATGTCTGTTTTTCATGTCTCCCTTCGTTATATGTGACCACGCCCCCGTGCTGAACGCGCTATTCAGATTCAAACTGAAGCGCGCAGCTTGAATACACCCACACAGAAGAAAAAGCAGCGAGACTGTTCAAGTTTTTTATTTTACTGTTTGCTTCGCGATGAGAGGAATAAGACATAATTCACCCCAAACAGATGCTAACGCTAAAATGCTAAAAAAAAATTTGTGTTTTTGAAAGTATTTTATGGCAACCACAGTTTAATTAATGAAATGAATACAATTCACTACAATTTAAAATAATAGTTTTCTATTTGAATATATTTAGAGAAGTAATTTATTCCTGTGACGGTAAAGCTGTATTTTCAGCATCATTACTCCAGTCTTCAGTGTCACGTGATCTTCAGAAATCATTATTATATTCTGATTTGCTTCTGAAGAAACATTTCTGACTATTATCAGTGTTGAAAACAGTTGTGTTCCTTCACTTTTTCAGGATTCTTTGATGAATAAAGTTTTAAAACAGTACAGTGTTTGAAACAGAAATGTCTGTTTTAACTTTTGATAAATGATAAGACAGTGATAATAATTAAAAATGTTTACTGAGCAGCAAATCAGAATGATTTCTGAAGGATCATGTGACACTGTAGACTGGAGTAATAAAAATTAGCTTAGATCACAGAAATAAATTACATTTCACAATATATTCACATAGAAAACTGTTGTGTTAAATTGTAATATTTCACAATATTACAGTTTTTTTTTTACTTGCTTTTGATCAAATAAAGGCAGCCTTGTGGAGCAGAAGAGACTTTTCTCAAAGATCGTACTGACCCCAAACTTTTAACGGTAGTATAAATTACAAATATGCTGTTCCACCCACTGAAATGTGTATTCCATTCTAAAGAGATGCCTGTTCCACAAATATTACATTTACAGGGATCACATGAAACACTTCATCAATAAACTGATTTTTGAGAGCATTAGTGGCAGTGTGTCGATTTTCGTTTATTGATTGGTGAATTGGAAGTGGATGTGTGTTTATAACCTACTTGTGATTAAATCAGATATATAGAGCAAAATAAGCTCAAATTGAGGCAGCAGCATCTATGGTGCATGGCCTGTAGTGAGGTCACTAAATTCTAATACCAAGAATTTATCAAAGTCCACTAAAGGAAGCAAAACCTATTGGTATTTTACTTTGAAATAGCCTTTCTAATAATATTTGGGGCTCAGAAACACTTTTTCTTTAGTTTAAATTAGATTAAAATACATAGTTTAGTATTCACATAACACATCTAATAATAACCATGCACTCCAGTTATATGTGATTAAATAAATAATATTTTGTCTCAAATAATATGAACAGCAGCAGCTATGCTAAACTTTCTTTTCTTTTTATTTCCTGTTTCTATCTCAGGATCGCCATCCCAGGGTTTCTAGAGATTACAGCAGCTCCAGACTGAATCCAGACTCACTTGTGAAGACTTCAGATGACACCAACGCTCACAAAGACTACAACTGTACATGAACACATAATACATTTGACACACAAAACAAATATTATCCTTATTTTGCCTATAAGGGTAAATTTGATGATTTTCAACCTGCTTTATTGTAACGTCTCTTATATCTGTAAATGAACAATATTTACTCTCTCTGAGTTATGTGGACCTACATGTCCCCTTTTATTTGTAAGCATCACTCTGCAGGATGATCCAAAATGAAATGACGAGTTTTGACGAAATGACACAATGCAGCATCTAAATGAAAACATGCTGTTTTGCATCAGTTTTGCTGGCAAATAAACGGTATCTTGGAGAAAGAATAAACATTGTTCTTTTACAAATGTTACCAACAATATAACAATACAAAATGGATTGATTTTTTTTTTACTTACCCTTTAAAGATGTTGAAAGATAATGTTAATGTTAACTGAATTCAAAACTAGAGACTTGTTTAGTAAGATTTTATCAGAAAATATTTTTGAATTTTTATCATGCAATTTAAAACATTTTAATTGCTTAATTATTGTTTGCCTGGTTTTATTTTGTGTTTATGTAACTCTTTTTAAAAAGTTCTTGGCATAAAGTTAGCCTGCGCTGCTGACAGCACTGAACACATGACTTTTTATTATGAACTAGATGGTCTTCCTAGTGAGTCTCAGTCATCTCTGGCTTTTTAAACTGTAACCTTGAAATATGCATTTCCTGTAAACCTACTTTGAAATAAGTATTGTGAAAAAAGTGCTATATTCATACAACATTTAACCAGCAAGTACTGTAGGAATTGTTATTTTTGTTTTTACTATGGTTTTAATGCAAAAGCTGTAGTAAAATCATGGTGATTGTAGTAAAACTATGGTTGATTTTGTTTTTTCTATGGTTTTACTGCAAAAGCTGTGGTAAAATCATGGTTAATTTTCAAAAGACTACAAATAATCCAGAATTATCCACTTTTGATCAAAGCATCTGGTAAATGTTAATGTATTTGTACATGTAATATGAAATAAATGAAATATTAATAAAGTTGCATCTGTTCTTGAGAGTGGTGTGTATTGTTTTATTATAAACCAGCGGCGGTAGCCGCGGGTGGTCCGTAACGATGAGCAAAACGCCGGTGAACCGCGTCCACGCAGAGCGGCCGGGATGTATCGTCCCAGCATCGGCCGGAGAGCATTTCCGATCAGAGGCCGACGTCGCCGAGACATCTTGCCTATTAGCAAACGCTCCCTGAGCGGAATCGTCCCGATGGAATTTTGTAGGTCGGCTCTACATCGGCACAACGTATGTGTGCTGTCTGGGTAATAATTCCATCTTTACTGTCATTTAAAAAAATCACCACGACAAAACCATCCAAGCTATCCAAAACCCATTCACAATTTAAGTTCCTCAATGTTGTTTCAACATGTAGACAAAGTTTGGTGTGTATAGTGTTACTCTCCTCTGAGCAGTATGCATTAATTAACAGCTAAATGTAAAAAACAATCCACATTCAAATCAAAATAGCCGACTTCCTGTTGGTCGTAGCTGATGACTGTGAATTAGAAAGTTGTCCGTCTTGATAAGAACAATTTTTGTACTGAGTGTGGTGTCTGTAGCTAAAACTAACCCCCCCCCACTTTTGACAAAAGGTGGCGCTATAGAGTGCCTCTTCCACGCCCTCTTATGAACTTTTGCCAGTGTCTAGCTGTCACTAATACTGATATGTGTTCTGAGTTTGATGAAATTCTAAGCATGTTATTTGCCTCAAAATCACCTGAGAAGTATTCCAGTTTGACATGTTGCCACAGCAACAATATTTTTAGATATCCAATTTCCCCCAGCAGATTCATATCGGCTGTGTTTTAACATTATTCTGATGAAGTTTGAAGCAAATCGAATAAAAATAAGATGCTGAATTCAAAGCATTTTGAAAATGACACACTTCCTGCTGCCAGTTGGTGGCACTATAACTCTGACTCCTAATAGTCACATATATGTGATCGACATCATACAATGAATAATCTGATGAAGTTTGATTGAAATCAGGAAATGTATGTGGATGGTATTAGACACTTCCTGTTTCTCAATTCTCGCCATAATTTCAACGCCTCGCCACGAACAAACCGTTCGAGATATCAAAAATCCCCTGGCAATTTTTCATCCCCAATGTCTTGAGATCATGTTGACCGAGTTTGGTGGTAAACGAGTAAAAAACCTATGACAAGTATATCAGATTCCAGAGCATGCGCTTTTTACATAACTCTAAATAGCTGACTTCCTGTTGGGCGGAGCCCAATGACATGCAATACGAAAATTGTTCGGCACAATGAGATCTATATGTGTACTGAGTTTCATATGAATATGTGCAAGTATGTGTGAGCTATACATCAACATTTATGACTGTGTTCCAGGGGGCGCCGTAGAGCCCCTGTGCCACGCCCGGGTCCCAGCCTCTGCAGGCTCCTAAAGGGCACAGATTCCAAAGTGTGTGCAAATTTTCAAGAGTTTTTGAGTATGTTAGGGACCCCAAAAGCCCCCACAACTTTGACCAAAAATATGAATAATAAACCCTAAATAGCCAACTTCCTGTTGGGCGGAGCCTATGACATGCAGTACGAAAGTTGTTTGGTTTAATGAGATCTACATGTGTACCGAGTTTCATGTGTCTACGTGCAAGTATGTATGATATATGGCCCTCAGTATTCCAGGGGGCACTGTAGAGCCCCTGTGCCACGCCCGTGTATCAGTCTCTGCCCGACCCTAATGGCCGCAGGTTCCAATCTGTGTGCCAATTTTCAAGAGTTTTCGAGCATGTTAAGGACCCCAAAAGCCCCCGTAACGTTAGAAAAAAATAATAATAAATATAGCTGCAAGCAGCGATGGCGGGCTCAAGCCACCAATGCCATCGCCACCCCGGTGGCATCAGGTAAACTGTGTCCAGCGGGCACATGCATTCACAATATCCCTCTGGCAGTGAGGTTTTAAAGGATATGGCGGTTAAAGGGTTAATCCGAATCATCTAGACTTTAAAATCACATTCACAGAACAATATATATATATATATATATATATATATATATATATATATATATATATATATATATATATATATATAGTAACACTTTAAGATAAGATTTCATTTATAAACATTATGTTAACATGAACAATATTTATATAGCATTCATTCATGTCAGTTAATATTCCAAACTTAAACATTAAAACATTGTTTTATTGTGATTTTTTTTCCAAGCACATTTTACCAATTCCAAACCATATCAATCTTAATAACTACCATTATTTTTTATTTAATCATTTATAAGTGCTATACAATAGTCCAGGAAAGCTGGAAGAGAAAAACTCCTTATATTCATGTGTGCAGAATCATTAGGCATGTTTTCTTTTACAGATGAAATGCGCTAAAAAAGAGTTTTAACTCAAACTGTTTTAACTCAAAGTCGAAAATTATGAAATACCCATGAGAAATATCAAACACAAATGCAATGCAGAAATGGATAAGTTAAGACTTGACCATTGTACAAAAATGCTGACTGGGTCATGAGGTCAGAAAAGAAGAAGAAAAAAAAAACAGGTCAAGAAGAACTGACAAAAATAATTGCAAAATAATTAGGAATTAATGTGAAGATTAATTTTTAGTCAATTCTGCAAGACAGACTTTCAGGAAAGGAGGTGGAATAAAAATGAGCTCCTAAATCTTAATCCCGGATTCTGGAAGATATATTCCTCAAACCATCGGACAAGAGGAGGTGGTGCTGGTCCTTCACAAGTCACTCTAATCTGTTCATAAAGCCTATATATAAAGTCTTAATATATAGTATTTCACAATACTTCATGGTATTCTAATTAAATCATTTTTTGGAATCTTTGATTTCTCAGATCCTGACACACTGTAATTCTGAGACTCCAGGAAAGTGGCAGTTCTGTAAAATGTTGGCACTGAAGACTAAATGCTCCCTGATAGTTTCACACCTAATTCACTTAACACACACACACACACACACACATTACCCACAGTGACAGAGGGACAGAGTGACATCAGATGTATGATAGTTTTTTAATTTTCTATCATCCATATAGTGTTGTATAGTCATGAAACTATGCATATTTCCTCAGAATGACTTGTCTTCTATGTGTACATTTTTTTGAAGTGTTTAGAAGCTGCACTTAAAAAAATAAAAGACATTTACTGGTTACTTTTTTACTGTTATTTCAAAAAATCACCACGACAAAACGATTCAAGCCATTCAAAATTCATTCGCACCTGTACTGTAAGATACATTCTTTAAACTGGTAAAAGAGGATGTGGTGCTGAACCTTCAAGAGTCACTCAAAACTTATCTGTCCATAAAGCCTATAAAGAATTATTCTTAATATACAGTTCAGAATACTTCAGCTTGTTATTCTAATAAAGTGAGGGTTATTTTATCAGTAAAATACATAAAATTCATATTATTTTTCTTTGAAAGATTTCTATAAATGATTTAAATCATACTTGTTTCTACAATAATTATTTAAAAGTGATCCTATAGCTCTATCTGGTGGCCATTATTGGTACTAAGAATTGCAAGCTTGATTTATATGTTATGATAGTTTTAATTTTATGCTGGCTCTTGAAAATGATAAAGCTATGAAACTTACTGTGCTTCCTTCAAATGATGACTTCTACGTATATAAAAAATTATGAAGAGTTGGAATTAAAAATTTTAAAGATATAGTAAAATAACTATTGTATTTTTTTATGTTACTTTAATAAATCTCTATGGCCACACCATTTAAGGTATCCTAAACCCATTCGCAATTTAACATCTTCAGTATATGGCTTCATGTTAAAACAATTTGGTGTGAACTGCTTGTGTCTTCTTGGAGGAGAATGAATTCATTTACAGGCTGAGTTTATCATAAATCCACAATAATATTTCTGAGTTCTGTATTAATCTGTGTTGTTGTTTGTTTATTTTAATTTTTTTTATTTTTCATAGGAAGATAACTGTCCCTTTACTCTCCTTTTTAATAAATGAGCTATTTATAGCTGTATTTATAAACTGCCTACTACTGACTATTAATATTGGGACAAGGCTTTATGAAGCATGAACTGACTATTTACTAATGAGTGCAGTTATTATAAAGTGTTATCAATGCATTTGCTAATATTAACAAATTAGACATTATTTTACAGTGTTATCAAATCCCTTAAATGATTTGTAAGTGTTTTGTAATGATTTTATTGACCTACAAGCATTTGTGAAAGTTCTGCTTGCATTACAGCTTAGTCTTGATCTGTGAGCTGAACAGATTTACTGTTACATCCATGAGATTATGTAAATTCAAATAAATATCATGTCACAGGATGTCAGAGGTCAGTATCAAATTAGTTTGAAATTATTATTTGCAGCACAAATAAGGTTTTTTAGGATTTTAAAAAATCCCTAAAACTGTCAGAAAAGGATTAGGCCCAAGATTTCTATGTGACTGGCTAAATTTATTTGTTTTTATAACTATAATGCATAAACTATGAAACTATACAAAATGTATAAAAAATTACAAGTTATTATTTTCCAATGTTTTTTATTTATTTAATTTCTTTTTTTTTTTTTTTTTTTTTTTTTTTTTTTTGGATTTACATTTTAAAAAATTAGCCTTCGGAAATCATTCTAAACAGCTTGAATAAAACCTGTCAATATTTATTATAGACCACTATAACTGTGTATAATCTAACAAACAAGTTTATTATGAAAATAAAAGCGTGTACACCAGATAAATTGGACGATAAAGAAATTGCTAACAATAGTATAATAGAGCATGTTTTAGGTTTTTAGGCGTTTAGATGCAGAAATGGACAAATCCAATTTAAAATAAAATGTAATTGATTTAATTTAATATAGATTAAGTCTTGTTAGAGCAAAAGAATAAATAAATACGTACACACATTAAAAAAGCAGCCAAGATGAATGAGTTTAATTTTTTATATAGATTAAAATTGAAGACAGAAGCAGCTGGTATATGAAAATCCAGTATATCCACTTCAGATTTATTTCTCAACAGTTTATGTTCACGTGGCTGTTTTCGTTTATATTAGCCAAGCTATTATGTATTTTGAAATAATCTTGTCTGTGATGTGTTCGTTCTTACGACGAAAGGCAGAATCCTGCAGCTCCAGAGATATATGTTATTCTGCCAGTCGCGCTTTCAAATAGTCTTGCACACTTAAACGGGTCACAAACACCTGCATTTAGCTCGTGTTGTGTTATAATGGATGTATTGTGTGCATTTATGGCAATAATTTATTTTAAAAAGCTCTTAAACAAGAATAAATTCGTTTGTTTTGAACTTGTGACACTGTGCGCGCTGATCGGAGGCAGTGATTTCAGATAGGCAGCCGCGAATATTTCATTTTCACACAAACAGTTCAAAAACATCTTAATTTAGCTCTTGGTGTGCTCTAATTGGTGAATTGTGTGATATCGCTGCAATACTTTATTTTTAATAGCTATAAAACAAGAATAAACTCGTTTTTTTCTGAGCTCGTCATTCCACACCTCCTGCTCAGAGCGGTGATTCATCTCTTGTGTTTCTCACGTATCACTGACCACACATCCATTATTAATGAGCCCTGACCTGATAATAATCATATATGTTGGTTTAGCTTGTCAGTGTGAATTAAATCCAAGTATTTATTTGTATTTTAACCGATTTAAAAGTGAAACCAAAAGACAGTCTCCTCCCTTTTTTATTCCGGTAACTGCACCTGTAGGGGCGCTATTTCTCTCAGACAATGGAAGTCTAAGCACACTCACTCAAACAGATGGACAGAGTGATATGAGATGTCTGACAGTTTTTTAATTTTCTGTTATCCATACAGTGTTGTAAAGTCATGAAACTATGCATATTTACTCAGAATAATTTTTTTTCTGCATGAAAAAAGGTTTTGAAGTGTTTGGAATTTAAAAATGCAGGAAAATTAATAATTCCATCTTTATTGTCATTTAAAAAAATCACCATGACAAAACCATCCAAGCTATCCAAAACCCATTCACAATTTAAGTTCCTCAATGTTTTTTCAACATGTACACCAAGTTTGGTGTGTATAGTGTTACTCTCCTCTGAGCAGTATGCATTAATTCACAGCTAAATGTAAAAAACAATCCACATTCAAATCAAAATAGCCGACTTCCTGTTGGTCGTAGCTGATGACTGTGAATTAGAAAGTTGTCCGTCTTGATAAGAACAATTTTTGTACTGAGTTTGGTGTCTGTAGCTAAAACTAACCCCCTCACTTTTGACAAAAGGTGGCGCTATAGAGTGCCTCTTCCACGCCCTCTTATGAACTTTTGCCAGTGTCTAGCTGTCACTAATACTGATATGTGTTCTGAGTTTGATGAAATTCTAAGCATGTTATATGCCTCAAAATCACCTGAGAAGTATTCCAGTTTGACATGTTGCCACGGCAACAATATTTTTAGATATCAATATCCCCCCAGCAGATTTATATCGGCTGTGTTTTAACATTATTCTGATGAAGTTTGAAGCAAATCGAGTAAAACTAAGATGCTGAATTCAAAGCATTTTGAAAATGACACACTTCCTGCTGCCAGTTGGTGGCGCTATAACTTTGACTCCTAATAGTCACATATATGCGATCGACATCATACAATGAATAATCTGATGAAGTTTGATTAAAATTAGGAAATGTATGTGGATGGTATTAGACACTTCCTGTTTCTCAATTCTCGCCATAAATTCAACGCCTCGCTACGAGCAAACCGTTCGAGATATCAAAAATCCCCTGGCAATTTTTCATCCCCAATGTCTTGAGATCATGTTGACCGAGTTTGGTGGCAATCGAGTAAAAAACCTATGACAAGTATATCAAATTCCAGAGCATGCGCTTTTTACATAACTCTAAATAGCTGACTTCCTGTTGGGCGGAGCCTATGACATGCAATACGCAAGTTGTTCGGCACCATGAGATCTATATGTGTACTGAGTTTCATATTAATACGTGCAAGTATGTGTGAGCTATACATCAATATTTATGACTGTGTTCCAGGGGGCGCCGTAGAGCCCCTGTGCCACGCCCGGGTCCCAACCTCAGCAGGCTCCTAAAAGCCACAGATCCAAAGGTGTGTGCAAATTTTCAAGAGTTTTTGAGTATGTTAAGGACTCCAAAAGCCCCCACAACTTTGACGACAAATATGAATAATAAATCCTAAATAGCCAACTTCCTGTTGGGCGGAGCCTATGATATGCAATACGAAAGTTGTTTGTATTGATGAGTTCTATATGTGTACCGAGTTTCGTATGTCTACGTACAAGTATGTATGATATATGGCCCTCCATATTCCAGGGGGCGCTGTAGAGCCCCTGTGCCACGCCCGTGTATCAGTCTCTGCCCGGCCCTAATGGCCGCAGGTTCCAATGTGTGTGCCAATTTTCAAGACTTTTTAAGCATGTTAAGGGCCCCAAAAGCCCCTGTAACGTTAGAAAATAATAATAATAATAATAAATATAGCTGCAAGCAGCGATGTCGGGCTCAAGCCATCAGTGCAACGCCACCCCGGTGGCATCAGGAAAACTGTGCCCAGCGGGCATAAGCATTTACAGTAACCCTCTGACAATCAAGTTTTAAGGGATGCGGCAGTTAAAGGGTTAATCCGACCAATCTAGACTTTGAAATCACATACACAGAACAATATATATAACTTTAGTAACACTTTATTTTAATATTTATAAAAAATGTATAAGGTGTGCATTGTAGCTGACACCTATATGAACACATTAGAATTGTTTTATGACTGCAAGTCTTTCTTCTCAAATGCTATTGAGCTTCAAATTTGCATTTGAGCCCATGTGAAAAAGTAGCATAATTTACATATGACTTACAGTTTGTTGTAATAAATATCAAACATTCAATTTAATTGTGCATTATAGCTGTCACCTAGATGAACAATTACAGTTGTTTTTATGACTGTAAGTCATTCTCTTCAAATGCTACTGACGTTAGAAAAGTGTATAACAATATTACATGTAACTTTAGAGACGGTCCCTAAATTTGAGACTCTCGAATGTCCAATGTCAAGACAACTTTATGCCTGTTTTTTTTTCTTTAGTTTTCTTTTCTCTGTGCCGGATTGCTGATGTCCTATACCCAGGCATAGATGTCCATCCATCAATTACGAACATTCAGCCGCAAACATGAGGTGTGAGCGGTCGCGAGCGCGGATGGGAGAATGGCGCATGTTTTTTTTTTTTTTTTTTTTTGAGCAACTGGGATGGTGCCCCCTCTGGGAGTTGGTGCCCTAAGAAGACTGCATACTATGCATATAGGGAGCAGCGGTACAATCTCGAAGATATATTCCTCAAACCATCTTACAAGAGGAGGTGATGCTAATCCTTCAAGAATCGCATAAAAGCTATTCAAGTGTACAGTTTCCTTTTATTGCATCTTGAAATAAATATTTCTGAATTCTGAATCAAACTGGGTTGTGTTTATTTATTTATTTTATAAGACAACTGAGACTTTAATCTCCTTTGTAATATATGTGCTTTTAAACCAAGAACAATTTATTTATGGATGTATTACTGCTTAATAATGACTATTATTAAGGGAAAAGGCTTTATAATCATGAACTATTTACTAATGCTTAGCTAATGAGTGCAATTATTATAAAGTGTTACCATTGCATATACTAATGTTAACAAATTAGACATTATTTTACAATGTTACCAAATCCTTAAATAATGTATTAGTGTTTTGTAATGATTTTAATGACCTATAAGCATTTGTGAAATAGTTTTGCTTGCATTGCAGCTTTATCTGTCAGTTGAAGAGTTTTACTGTTACATCCATGAGATTAATAAATGTCATGTCACGTCACAGGTTGTCATAGGTCAGTATCAAATGAGTTTGAAATTATTATTTGCAGCACAAATTAGGGTTCTTAAGATGTTTTTAAATCCCTAAAACTGTCAGAAAAGGATAAGGCCTAAGAGATTTCTTAACCTGTAATGAAAGGAAAAAACACCACCATTAGCAACAACAAAAACAATAACAATTTAAAATATAGATTTTTTTTCCCCTGATTATTAAAGGGATGATTAGGTCTCTCTCTCTCTCTCTCTCTCTCTCTGCCAGACAGCCCCTCCCTACAGTCCACACACACTGTCACAGTCACCAACCCCCTCACACTCCCCCTCCCTCTCCCCCTCCCTTCCCTCACACAGACAGGGTGGCCAGAGTGAGATCATGTCAGTTGAGAAGTCTGACAGTTTTTTAATTTTCTTTTATCCATACAGTGTTGTAAAGTCGTGAAACTATGCATATTTCCTCAGAATGATTTGATCTTTGTATGAAAAAATGCTTTGAAGTGTTTGGAAGCTGCAATTTAAACATACAAGACAATTAATGTTTCCCTTTTTACTGTCATTTCAAAAATTCACCACGACAAAACCGTTCAAGCTAACCAAAATCCGTTCGCAATTTAAGTTCCTCAATGGTTTTTCTTAATGTAGACAAAGTTTGGTGTGTATAGTGTACTTCCCCTGGGAGGAGTATGCATTAATTCACAAAAGAAAATTCCCAAAAATCCATATTCAAGTCAAAATAGCCAACTTCCTGTTGGTCGTAGCTTATGACTGCGAATTAGAAAGTTGTCCGTCTTGATAAGAACAATTTATGTACCAAGTTTGGTGTCTGTAGCTAAAACTAATCCCCCCACTTTTGACAAAAGGTGGCGCTATAGAGTGCCTCTTCCACGCCCTTTAAAAAGCTTTTGCCATGGTCTAGCTATCTTTAATACTGATATCTGTTTCGAGTTTCATGTAAATCTGAGCTAGTTATCTGCCTAAAAATCACCAGAACAGAACATTCAAGTTTGACACGTTGCCATGGCAACACTATATTAGATATAAATATCCCCACGACAGATTGTCTTCGGCCGTGTTTTGTCATTATTCTGATGAAGTTTGAAGCAAATCAAGTAAAAATAAGATGCTGAATTCAAAGCGTTCTGAAAATGATTCACTTCCTGCTGCCAGTTGGTGGCGCTATAACTTTGACTCCTAAAAGTCACATATATACGATCGGTATCATACAACGAACAAACCAATTAAGTTTGATCAAATTCAGCAAATGTATGTGGATGTTATTATACATTTCCTGTTTCTCATTTCTCGCCATAATTTCAACGCCTCGCCACGGGCAAACCGTTCGAGATATCAAAAATCTCTTCGCAATTTAGCATCCCCAATGTCTTGAGATCGTGTTCACCGAGTTTTGTGGTGAACGGGTGGAGTTCCTCAGAGGAGTATATCAAATTCCAGAGCATGTGTTTTTCATAAAACCCTAAATAGCCAACTTCCTGTTGGGCGGAGCTTATGACATGCAGTGTGAAAGTTGTTTGGGTTGATGAGTTATATATATGTACCAAGTTTCATATGTATACGTGCAAGTATGCATGATATATGGCCCTCGGTACTACAGGGGGCGCTGTAGAGCCCCTGTGCCACGCCCGTGTATCAGACTCTGCCCGGCCCTAATGGCCGCAGGTTCCAAGGTGTGTGCCAATTTTCAAGAGTTTTTGAGCATGTTAAGGGCCCCAAAAGCCCCCGAAACCTTAGAAAAAAATTAGAAGAATAAAAAAAAAAAAAAAAAAAAAAAAAAATAATCCTAAGGAAAACAATAGGGCTCTCGCCCTCCAGGCTTGAGCCCTAAATATAGCTGCAAGCAGCGATGGCGGGCTCAAGCCACCAGTGCCATCGCCACCCCCGGTGGCATCAGGTAAACTGTGCCCAGCGGGCACATGCATTCACAATATCCCTCTGGCAGTGAGGTTTTAAAGGATATGGCAGTTAAAGGGTTAATCCGAATCATCTAGACTTTAAAATCACATTCACAGAACAATATATATATATATATATAACTTTAGTAACACTTTACAATAAGATTTCATTTATAAACATTATGTTAACATGAACAATATTTATATAGCATTCATTCACGTCAGTTAATATTCCAAACTTAAACATTAAAACATTGTTTTATTGTGATTTTTTTCCAAGCATTTTTTACCAATTCCAAACCATATCAATCTTAATAACTACCATTGTTTTTTATTTAATCATTTATGAGTGCTATACAATAGTCCAGGAAAGCTGGAAGAGAAAAACAGGTCAAGAAGAACTGACAAAAAGAATTGCAAAATAATTAGGAAATAATGTGAAGATTAATTTTTAGTCAATTCTGCAAGACAGACTTTCAGGAAAGGAGGTGGAATAAAAATAAGCTCTTAAATCTTAATCCTGGATTCTGGAAGATATATTCCTCAAACCATCGAACAAGAGGAGGTGGTGCTGGTCCTTCACGAGTCACTCTAATCTGTTCATAAAGCCTATATATAAAGCCTTAATATATAGTATTTCACAATACTTCATGGTATTCTAATTAAATCATTTTTTGGGATCTTAAGTCTCTCAGAGCCGGACACCGAGTAATTCTGGAGACTCCAGGAAAGTGGCAGTTCTGTAAAATGTTGGCGCTGGAGACTAAATGCTCCCTGATAGTTTCACACCTAATTCACTTAACACACACACAAACACACACACACTACCCACAGTGACAGTGGGACTGAGTGACATTAGATGTATGATAGTTTTTTTATTTTCTATCATCCATATAGTGTTGTATAGTCATGAAACTATTGTCATGAGACCAGTCATTCTGAGGAAATATGCCTCAGAATGACTTGTCTTTTATGTGTACATTTTTTTTAAGTGTTTAGAAGCTGCACTTTAAAAAAAATAAAAAGACATTTACTGGTTCCTTTTTTACTATTATTTCAAAAAATCACCACAACAAAACCATTCAAGCTATCCAAAATTCATTCACACCTGTTCTGTAAGATTAGTTCTTTAAACAGTGGTAAAAGAGGATGTGGTGCTGATCCTTCAAGAGTCACTCAAAACGTATCTGTCCATAAAGCCTATAAAGAATTATTCTTAATATACAGTTCACAATACTTCAGCTTGTTATTCTAATTAAGTGAGGGTCATTTTATCAGTAAAATTCCTAAAATACATATTATTTTATTTGAAAGATTTCTATAAATTATTTAAATCATACTCGTTTCTACAATAATTATTTAAAAGTAATCCTATAGCTCCCTCTGGTGACCATTATTGGTACTAAGAATTGCAAGCTTGATTTATAAGTTATGATAGTTTTAATTTTATGCTGGCTCTTGAAAATGATAAAGCTATGAAACTTACTGTGCTTCCTTCAAATGAGGACTTCTACTTATATAAAAAATTATGAATAGTTAGAATGAAAAATTTTAAAGATATAGTAAAATAACTATTGTATTTTTTATGTTACATTAATAAATCTCTATGGCAACACCATTTAAGCTATCCTAAACCCATTCACAATTTAACATCTCAGTATATTGGCATCATGTTGAAAAAGGAGTATGGAGTAGTATGAGGAGGAGTATGAATTCATTTACAGGTTGATTTTATCATAAATCCACAATAAAATTTATTTTTCTGTTCTGTATCAATCTGTGTTGTTGTTTGTTTATTTTTATCTTTTATTTTTCTTAGGAAGATAACTGATCCTTTACTCTCCTTTTTAATAAATGTGCTTATAAACCAAAAACAAGCTATTTATAGCTGTATTTATAAACTGCTTACTACTGACTATTAATATTGGGACAAGGCTTTATAAAGCATGAACTGACTATTTACTTTTTGAGTTTGAAATTATTATTTGCAGCACAAATAAGGTTTTTTAGGATTTTTAAAAATCCCTAAAACTGTCAGAAAAGGATAAGGCCTAAGATTTCTATGTGAGTGGCTACATTTATTTGTTTTATAACTATAATGCATAAACTATGAAATTATACAAAATGTATAAAAAAGTACAACAGTCATTGTTTTCCAATGTTTTTTTTTTTTTTTTTTTTTTTTTTTTTTTTTTTGGATTTACATTAAAAAAAATTAGCCTACTGCAATCATTCTAAACAGCTTGAATAAAACCTGTTAATATTTATTATAGACCACTGTAACTGTGTATAATCTAACAAACAAGTTTATTATGAAAATAAAAGTGTGTACACCAGATAAATTGGACGATAAAGAAATTGCTAACAATAGTATAATAGAGCATGTTTTAGGTTTTTAGGCGTTTAGATGCAGATATGGACAAATCAAATGTAAAATAAAATGTAATTGATTTAATTAAATATAGATTAATTCTTGTTAGAGCAAAATAATAAATAAATAAATAAATAAATAAATACGTACACACATTAAAAAAGCAGCCAAGATGAATGAATTTCATTTTTTATATAGATTAAAATTGAAGACAGAAGCAGCTGGTATATGCGGTCACTTAATATTAAAATCCAGTAGATCCACTTCAGATATGTTTCTCAACAGTTTATGTTCACGTGGCTGTTTTCGTTTATAGTCGCCAAGCTATTATGTGTTTTGAAATAATCTTGTCCGTGATGTGTTCGTTCGTACGACGAAAGGCAGAATCCTGCAGCTCGAGAGATATGTTATTCTGCCAGTCGCGCTTTCAAATAGTCTTGCACACTTAAACGGGTCACACACACCTGCATTTAGCTCTTGATGTGTTACAATGGGTTTATTGTGTGCATTTGTGGTAATGTTTTATTTAAAAAAGCTCTTAAACAAGAATAAATTCGTTTGTTTTGAGCTCGACACTGTAAGCGCTGATCGGAGGCGTGATTTCAGATAGGCAGCCACAAATATTTCATTTTCACACAAACAGTTCAAAAACATCTGAATTTAGCTCTTGGTGTGTTCTAATTGGTTGATTGTGTGATATCGCTGTAATAATTTATTTTTAAAAGCTATAAAACAGGAATAAATTAGTTTTTTCTGAGCTCTTTACTCCAGACGCTAGTGATCACAGCGGTGATTCATCTCTCCTATTTCTCACGTATCTCTGGCCAGAAATAATTTATCCATGAGCCCTGAACCGGTAATAATCAGATATGTTGGTTTAGCTTGTCAGTGTGAATTAAATCTAAGTATTTATTTGTATTTTTAACCGATTTAAAAGTGAAAGTAAAAGTCCGGTAATTGCACCTGTAGGGGCGTTTTTTAATTTTCTGTTATCCATACAGTGTTGTAAAGTCTTGAAACTATGCATATTTCCTCAGAATGACTTTTTCATCTGTATGAAAAAATTCTTTGACGTGTTTGGAAGCTGCATTTTAAAAATACAATAATGATTCCCTTTGTAAGGTAATTTCAAAAAATCACCACGGCAAAACCATTCAAGCTATCCAAAATCCATTCACAATTTAAGTTCCTATCAGAAATACTGATGTGTGTTCAGAGTTTTGTGAAATTCTAAGTATGGTATTTGCCTCAAAATCACCTGAGAAGTATTCCAGTTTGACATGTTGCCACGCCAACAATTTTTTAGATATCAATATCCCCCTTGCAGATTTATATCGGCTGTGTTTTAACATTATTCTGATGAAGTTTGAAGCAAATCGAGTAATAATAAGATGCTGAATTCAAATCATTTTGAAAATGACACACTTCCTTCTACCAGTTGGTGGCGCTATAACTTTGACTCCTAATAGTCACATATATGCGATCGACATCATACAACGAATAATCTGATGAAGTTTGATTAAAATCAGGAACTGTATGTGGATGGTATTAGACACTTCCTGTTTCTCATTTCTCGCCATAATTTCAACGCCTCGCCACGAGCAAACCGTTCGAGATATCAAAAATCCCCTGGCAATTTTTCATCCCCAGTGTCTTGAGATCATGTTGACCGAGTTTGGCGGCAATCGAGAAAAAAACCTATGACAAGTATTTCAAATTCCAGAGCATGCGCTTTTTACATAACTCTAAATAGCTGACTTCCTGTTGGGTGGAGCCTATGACATGCAATATGAAAGTTGTTCGGCACGATGAGATCTATATGTGTACTGAGTTTCATATGAATATGTGCAAGTATGTGTGAGCTATACATCAACATTTATGACTGTGTTCCAGGGGGCGCCATAGAGCCCCTGTGCCACGCCCGGGTCCCAGCCTCTGCAGGCTCCTAAAGGCCACAGATTCCAAAGTGTGCGCAAATTTTCAAGAGTTTTTGAGTATGTTAAGGACCCCCAAAGCCCCCACAACTTTGACGAAAAATTTGAATACTAAACCCTAAATAGCCAACTTCCTGTTGGGCGGAGCCTATGATATGCAATACAAAAGTTGTTTGGTTTGATGAGATCTACATGTGTACCGAGTTTCATACGTCTACGAGCAAGAATGTATGATATATGGCCCTCCATATTCCAGGGGGCGCTGTAGAGCCCCTGTGCCACGCCCGTGTATCAGTCTCTGCCCGGCCCTAATGGCCGCAGGTTCCAATCTGTGTGCCAATTTTCAAGACTTTTTAAGCACGTTAAGGGCCCCAAAAGCCCCCGAGACGTTGGAAAAAAAAAATAATAATAATAATAATAATAAATATAGCTGCAAGCAGCGATGGCGGGCTCAAGCCACCAATGCCATCGCCACCCCGGTGGCATCAGGTAAACTGTGCCCAGCGGGCACATGCATTCACAATATCCCTCTGGCAGTGACGTTTTAAAGGATATGGCGGTTAAAGGGTTAATCCGAATCATCTAGACTTTAAAATCACATTCACAGAACAATATATATATATATATTCCCCAAACATATATATATATATATATTTAGTAACACTTTACAATAAGATTTCATTTATAAACATTATGTTAACATGAACAATATTTATATAGCATTAATTTATGTCAGTTAATATTCCAAACTTAAACATTAAAACATTGTTTTATTGTGATTTTTTTCCAAGCACATTTTACCAATTCCAAACCATATCAATCTTAATAACTACCATTATTTTTTATTTAATCATTTATGAGTGCTATACAATATTCCAGGAAAGCTGGAAGAGAAAAACTCCTTATATTCATGTGCAGAATTATTAGGCTGTTTTCTTTTACAGATGAAATGCGCTAAAAAAGAGTTTTAACTCAAACTGTTTTAACTCAAAGTCGAAAATTATGAAATACCCATGAGAAATATCAAACACAAATGCAATACAGAAATGGATAAGTTAAGACTTGACCATTGTACAAAAATGCTGACTGGGTCATGAGGTCAGAAAAGAAGAAGAAAAAAAAAAACAGGTCAAGAAGAACTGACAAAAATAATTGCAAAAGAATTAGGAATTAATGTGAAGATTAATTTTTAGTCAATTCTGCAAGACAGACTTTCAGGAAAGGAGGTGGAATAAAAATGAGCTCCTAAATCTTAATCCCGGATTCTGGAAGATATATTCCTCAAACCATCGGACAAGAGGAGGTGGTGCTGGTCCTTCATGAGTCACTCTAATCTGTTCATAAAGCCTATATATAAAGTCTTAATATATAGTATTTCACAATACTTCATGGTATTCTAATCAAATCATTTTTTGGAATCTTAGATCTCTCAGAACCTGACACCGAGTAATTCTGAAACTCCAGGAAAGTGGCAGTTCTGTAAAATGTTGGCGCTGGAGACTAAATGCTCCCTGATAGTTTCACACCTAATTCACTTAACACACACACACACACACACACACACATACACACACACACACACACACACACACATTTATATGTTATGATAGTTTTAATTTTATGCTGGCTCTTGAAAATGATAAAGCTATGAAACTTACTGTGCTTCCTTCAAATGATGACTTCTAGGTATATAAAAAATTATGAAGAGTTGGAATTAAAAATTTTAAAGATATAGTAAAATAACTATGGTATTTTTTTATGTTACTTTAATAAATCTCTATGGCCACACCATTTAAGGTATCCTAAACCCATTCGCAATTTAACATCTTCAGTATATGGCTTCATGTTAAAAAAGTTCGGTGTGAACTACTTGTGTCTTCTTGGAGGAGAATGAATTCATTTACAGGCTGAGTTTATCATAAATCCACAATAACATTTCTGAGTTCTGTATCAATCAGTGTTGTTGTTTGTTTATTTTTATTTTTTTATTTTTCATAGGAAGATAACTGACCCTTTACTCTCCTTTTTAATAAATGAGCTATTTATAGCTGTATTTATAAACTGCTTACTACTGACTATTAATATTGGGACAAGGTTTTATGAAGCATGAACTGACTATTTACTAATGAGTGCAGTTATTATAAAGTGTTATCAATGCATTTGCTAATGTTAACAAATTAGACATTATTTTACAGTGTTATCAAATCCCTTAAATGATTTGTAAGTGTTTTGTAATGATTTTATTGACCTAAAAGCATTTGTGAAAGTTCTGCTTACATTACAGCTTAGTCTTGATCTGTGAGCTGAACAGATTTACTGTTACATCCATGAGATTATGTAAATTCAAATAAATATCTTGTCACAGGATGTCAGAGGTCAGTATCAAATTAGTTTGAAATTATTATTTGCAGCACAAATAAGGTTTTTTAGGATTTTTAAAAATCCCTAAAACTGTCAGAAAAGGATAAGGCCTAAGATTTCTATGTGAGTGGCTAAATTTGTTTGTTTTTATAACTATAATGCATAAACTATGAAACTATACAAAATGTATAAAAAAGTACAAGTTATTCTTTTCCAATGTTTTTTATTTATTTACATTTTTTTTTTTTTTTGGGGGGATTTACATTTTAAAAAATTAGCCTATGGCAATCATTCTAAACAGCTTGAATAAAACCTGTTAATATTTATTATAGACCACTATAACTGTGTATAATCTAACAAACGAGTTTATTATGAAAATAAAGTGTGTACACCAGATAAATTGGACGATAAAGAAATTGCTAACAATAGTATAATAGAGCATGTTTTAGGTTTTTAGGCGTTTAGATGCAGAAATGGACAAATCAAATGTAAAATCAAATGTAATTGATTTAATTAAATATAGATTAAGTCTTGTTAGAGCAAAATAATAAATAAATACGTACACACATTAAAAAAGCAGCCAAGATGAATGAGTTTAATTTTTTATATAGATTAAAATTGAAGACAGAAGCAGCTGGTATATGCGGTCACTTAATATTAAAATCCAGTAGATCCACTTCAGATTTATTTCTCAACAGTTTATGTTCACGTGGCTGTTTTCGTTTATATTAGCCAAGCTATTATGTATTTTGAAATAATCTTGTCCGTGATGTCTTCGTTCTTACGACGAAAGGCAGAATCCTGCAGCTCGAGAGAGAAATGTTATTCTGCCAGTCGCGCTTTCAAATAGTCTTGCGCACTTAAACGGGTCACAAACACCTGCATTTAGCTCGTGTAGTGTTATAATGGATGTATTGTGTGCATTTATGGCAATAATTTATTTTGAAAAGCTCTTAAACAAGAATAAATTCGTTTGTTTTGAACTTGTGACACTGTGCGCGCTGATCGGAGGCAGTGATTTCATATAGGCAGCCGCGAATATTTCATTTTCACACAAACAGTTCAAAAACATCTTAATTTAGCTCTTGGTGTGCTCTAATTGGTGAATTGTGTGATATCGCTGCAATACTTTATTTTTAATAGCTATAAAACAAGAATAAACTCGTTTTTTTCTGAGCTCATCATTCCACACGCTCCTGCTCAGAGCGGTGATTCATCTCTCGTGTTTCTCACGTATCACTGACCACACATCAATTATTAATGAGCCCTGACCTTATAATAATCATATATGTTGGTTTAGCTTGTCAGTGTGAATTAAATCCAAGTATTTATTTGTATTTTAACCGATTTAAAATCGAAACCAAAAGACAGTCTCCTCCCTTTTTTATTCCGGTAACTGCAC
Organism: Carassius gibelio; assembly: GCF_023724105.1. Taxonomy (NCBI): domain Eukaryota; kingdom Metazoa; phylum Chordata; class Actinopteri; order Cypriniformes; family Cyprinidae; genus Carassius; species Carassius gibelio. The sequence goes on from NC_068372.1 coordinate 2,222,272, forward strand.
CTGTAGGGGCGCTATTTCTCTCAGACAATGGAAGTCTAAGCACACACACTCAAACAGAGGGACAGAGTGATATGAGATGTCTGACAGTTTTTTAATTTTCTGTTATCCATACAGTGTTGTAAAGTCATGAAACTATGCATATTTCCTCAGAATAACTTTTTTTCTTTATGAAAAAAGGTTTTGAAGTGTTTGGAATTTAAAAATGCAGGAAAATTAATAATTCCATCTTTATTGTCATTTTAAAAAATCCCCACGACAAAACCATCCAAGCTATCCAAAACCCATTCACAATTTAAGTTCCTCAATGTTTTTTCAACATGTACACCAAGTTTGGTGTGTATAGTGTTACTCTCCTCTGAGCAGTATGCATTAATTCACAGCTAAATGTAAAAAACAATCCACATTCAAATCAAAATAGCCGACTTCCTGTTGGTCGTAGCTGATGACTGTGAATTAGAAAGTTGTCCGTCTTGATAAGAACAATTTTTGTACTGAGTTTGGTGTCTGTAGCTAAAACTAACCCCCCCACTTTTGACAAAAGGTGGCGCTATAGAGTGCCTCTTCCACGCCCTCTTATGAAATTTTGCCAGTGTCTAGCTGTCACTAATACTGATATGTGTTCTGAGTTTGATGAAATTCTAAGCATGTTATATGCCTCAAAATCACCTGAGAAGTATTCCAGTTTGACATGTTGCCACGGCAACAATATTTTTAGATATCAATATCCCCCCAGCAGATTTATATCGGCTGTGTTTTAACATTATTCTGATGAAGTTTCAAGCAAATCGAGTAAAAATTAGATGCTGAATTCAAAGCATTTTGAAAATGACACACTTCCTGCTGCCACTTGGTGGCGCTATAACTTTGACTCCTAATAGTCACATATATGCGATCGACATCATACAATGAATAATCTGATGAAGTTTGATTAAAATTAGGAAATGTATGTGGATGGTATTAGACACTTCCTGTTTCTCATTTCTCGCAATAATTTCAAAGCCTCGCCACGAGCAAACCGTTTGAGATATCAAAAATCCCCTGGCAATTTTTCATCCCCAATGTCTTGAGATCATGTTGACCGAGTTTGGCGGCAATCGAGTAAAAAACCTATGACAAGTATTTCAAATTCCAGAGCATGCGCTTTTTACATAACTCTAAATAGCTGACTTCCTGTTGGGCGGAGCCTATGATATGCAATACGAAAGTTGTTCGGCACGATGAGATCTATATGTGTACTGAGTTTCATATTAATACGTGCAAGTATGTGTGAGCTATACATCAACATTTATAACTGTGATCCAGGGGGCGCCGTAGAGCCCCTGTGCCACGCCCAGGTCTCAGCCTCTGCAGGCTCCTTCAGGCCACAGATTCCAAAGTGTGCGCAAATTTTCAAGAGTTTTTGAGTATGTTAAGGACCCCAAAAGCCCCCACAACTTTGACGACAAATATGAATAATAAACCCCAAATAGCCAACTTCCTGTTGGGCGGAGCCTATGATATGCAATACGAAAGTTGTTTGTATTGATGAGTTCTATATGTGTACCGAGTTTCGTATGTCTATGTGCAAGTATGTATGATATATGGCCCTCCATATTCCAGGGGGCGCTGTAGAGCCCCTGTGCCACGCCCGTGTATCAGTCTCTGCCCGGCCCTAATGGCCGCAGGTTCCAATGTGTGTGCCAATTTTCAAGACTTTTTAAGCATGTTAAGGGCCCCAAAAGCCCCCGAAACCTTGAAGAAAAATAATAATAATAAATAATAATAATAATAATAATAATAATAACAAATAATCCTAAGGAAAACAATAGGGCTCTCGCCCTCCAGGCTTGAGCCCTAAATATAGCTGCAAGCAGCGATGTCGGGCTCAAGCCATCAGTGCAACGCCACCCCGGTGGCATCAGGATAACTGTGCCCAGCGGGCATAAGCATTTACAGTAACCCTCTGACAACAAGTTTTAAGGGATGCAGCAGTTAAAGGGTTAATCCGACCAATCTAGACTTTGAAATCACATACACAGAACAATATATATAACTTTAGTAACACTTTATTTTAATATTAATAAAAAATGTATAAGGTGTGCATTGTAGCTGACACCTATATGAACACATTACAATTGTTTTATGACTGCAAGTCTTTCTTCTCAAATGCTATTGAGCTTCAAATTTGCATTTGAGCCCATGTGAAAAAGTAGCATAATTTACATATGACTTACAGTTTGTTGTAATAAATATCAAACATTCAATTTAATTGTGCATTATAGCTGTCACCTAGATGAACAATTACAGTTGTTTTTATGACTGTAAGTCATTCTCTTCAAATGCTACTGACGTTAGAAAATTATTTAACAATAGCACATGTAACTTTAGAGACCGGCCCTAAATTTGAGACTCTAGAAACTCCAATGTCAAGACAACTTTATGCCTGTTTTATTTTCTTTAGTTTTCTTTTCTCTGTTCCGGATTGCTGATGTCCTATACCCAGGCATAGATGTCCATCCATCAATTACGAACATTCAGCCGCAAACATGAGGTGTGAGCGGTCGCGAGCGCGGATGGGAGAATGGCGCATGTTTTTTTTTTGTTTTTTTTGAGCAACTGGGATGGTGCCCCCTCTGGGAGTTGGTGCCCTAAGAAGACTGCATACTATGCATATAGGGAGCAGCGGTACAATCTCAAAGATATATTCCTCAAACCATCTTACAAGAGGAGGTGATGCTAATCCTTCAAGAATCGCATAAAAGCTATTCAAGTGTACAGTTTCCTTTTATTGCATCTTGAAATAAATATTTCTGAATTCTGAATCAAACTGGGTTGTGTTTATTTATTTATTTTATAAGACAACTGAGACTTTAATCTCCTTTGTAATATATGTGCTTTTAAACCAAGAACAATTTATTTATGGATGTATTACTGCTTAATAATGACTATTATTAAGGGAAAAGGCTTTATAATCATGAACTATTTACTAATGCTTAGCTAATGAGTGCAATTATTATAAAGTGTTACCATTGCATATACTAATGTTAACAAATTAGACATTATTTTACAGTGTTACCAAATCCTTAAATAATGTATTAGTGTTTTGTAATGATTTTAATGACCTATAAGCATTTGTGAAATAGTTTTGCTTGCATTGCAGCTTTATCTGTCAGTTGAAGAGTTTTACTGTTACATCCATGAGATTAATAAATGTCATGTCACGTCACAGGTTGTCATAGGTCAGTATCAAATGAGTTTGAAATTATTATTTGCAGCACAAATTAGGGTTCTTAGGATGTTTTTAAATCCCTAAAACTGTCAGAAAAGGATAAGGCCTAAGAGATTTCTTAACCTGTAATGAAAGGAAAAAACACCACCATTAGCAACAACAAAAACAATAACAATTTAAAATATAGATTTTTTTTTCCTGATTATTAAAGGGATGATTAGGTCTCTCTCTCTCTCTCTCTGCCAGACAGCCCCTCCCTACAGTCCACACACACTGTCACAGTCACCAACCCCCTCACACTCCCCCTCCCTCTCCCCCTCCCTTCCCTCACACAGACAGGGTGGCCAGAGTGAGATCATGTCAGTTGAGAAGTCTGACAGTTTTTTAATTTTCTTTTATCCATACAGTGTTGTAAAGTCGTGAAACTATGCATATTTCCTCAGAATGATTTGATCTTTGTATGAAAAAATGCTTTGAAGTGTTTGGAAGCTGCAATTTAAACATACAAGACAATTAATGTTTCCCTTTTTACTGTCATTTCAAAAATTCACCACGACAAAACCGTCCAAGCTAACCAAAATCCGTTCGCAATTTAAGTTCCTCAATGGTTTTTCTTAATGTAGACAAAGTTTGGTGTGTATAGTGTACTTCCCCTGGGAGGAGTATGCATTAATTCACAAAAGAAAATTCCCAAAAATCCATATTCAAGTCAAAATAGCCAACTTCCTGTTGGTCGTAGCTTATGACTGCGAATTAGAAAGTTGTCCGTCTTGAGAAGAACAATTTATGTACCAAGTTTGGTGTCTGTAGCTAAAACTAACCCCCCCACTTTTGACAAAAGGTGGCGCTATAGAGTGCCTCCTTCACGCCCTTTTAAAAGCTTTTGCCATTGTCTAGCTATCACTAATACTGATATGTGTTTTGAGTTTCATGTAAATCTGAGCTTGTTGTCTGCCTCAAACTCACCATAACAGAACATTCAAGTTTGACACGTTGCCATGGCAACACTATATCAGATATCAATATCCCCACAACAGATTTACATCGGCCGTGTTTTGTCATTATTCTGATGAAGTTTTAAGTAAATAGAGTAAAAATAAGATGCTGAATTCAAAGCATTTGGAAAATGACACACTTCCTGCTGCCAGTTGGTGGCGCTATAATGTTGACTCTTAATAGTCACATATATACGATCAGTATCATACAACGAACAAACCAATGAAGTTTGATCAAATTCAGGAAATGTATGTGGATGTTATTAGACATTTCCTGTTTCTTATTTCTCGCCATAATTTCAAAGCCTCGCCACGAGCAAACCGTTCGAGATATCAAAAATCCCCTCGCAATTTTTCATCCCCAATGTCTTGAGATCATGTTCACCGAGTTTCGTGGCGAACGGGTTGAAAACCTCAGAGGAGTATTTCAAATTCCAGAGCATGCTTTTTTTAAACAGCCCTGAATAGCTGACTTCCTGTTGGGCGGAGCCTATGACATAGAGCGCGAAAGTTGTTCAGCTCAATGAGATCTATAAGTGTACTGAGTTTCATATAAATACATGCAAGTGTGTGTGAGCTATGGTTCAAGGTGTCTGACTGTGTTCCAGGGGGCGCTGTAGAGCCCCTGTGCCACGCCCGGGTCCCAGTCTCTGTGGCGTCCTGATGGCCGCAGATTCCAATGAGTGTGCCAATTTTCAAGAGTTTTTGAGCATGTTAAGGCCCCCAAAAATGCCCGGAAGGTTTAAAAAAAAATAAAAAAAATAATAATAATAATAATAAGAAGAATAATCCTTAGGGGAACAATAGGGCTCTTCGCCCCTTCGGGCTTGAGCCCTAATAATAATAATAATAAAAAATAATCCTAAGGAAAACAATAGGCCTCTCGCCCTTTGGGCTTGAGCCCTAAATATAGCTGCAAGCAGCGATGGCGGGCTCAAGCCGTTAGTGCAACACCACCCCGGTGGCATCGGGAAAACTGTGCCCAGCGGGCATAAGCATTTACAGTAACCCTCTGGCAATCAAATTTTAAGGGATATGGCAGTTAAAGGGTTAATCCGACCCGTCTAGACTTTGAAATCACATACACAGAACAATATATATAACTTTAGTAACACTTTATTTTAATATATATATATAAAAAATGTATAAGTTGTGCATCGTAGCTGACACCTAAATGAACACATTACAATTGGTTTATGACTGCAAGTCTTTCTCCTCAAATGCTATTGAGCTTCAAATTTGCTTTTGAGCCCATGTGAAAAAGTACCATAATTTACATATGACTTACAGTTTGTTTTAATAAATATCAAACATTCAATTTAATGGTGCATTATAGCTGTCACCTAGATGAACAATTACAGTTGTTTTTATGACTGTAAGTCATTCTCTTCAAATGCTACTGACGTTAGAAAAGTGTATAACAATATTACATGTAACTTTAGAGACGGCCCCTAAATTTGAGACTCTCGAATGTCCAATGCCAAGCCAACTTTATGCCTGTTTTTGTTTTGTTTTTTACTTTATTTTTCTTTTCTCTGTGCCGGATTGCTGATGTCTTTTACCCGGGCATAGATGTCCATCCATCAATTACGAACATTCATCCGCAAATGTCCGAGCGGTCGCGAGCGCGGATGGGAGAATGGCGCATGTTTTATTTTTTTTGAGCTACTGGGATGGTGCCCCCTCTGGGAGTTGGTGCCCTACGAAGACTGCGTATTCTGCATATAGGGAGCGGCGGTACTATCTGGAAAATATATTCCTCAAACCGTCGTACAAGAGGAGGTGATGCTAGTACTTCAAGAATCTCTCAAAACCTATCTGTTCATAAAGCCTATATATAAAGTCTTAATATAGTATTCCACAATATGTTGTGCTATTCTAATATTATTGTGTTTTTTTACTGACATTGTTATTTGCTGTTATTTTTTGTTTTAATATTGTTACTGTTGTTACTTGTTGTACGGTGACCTTGAGTGGTTTGAAAGGCGCCTTAAATAAAATGCATTATTATTATTATTATTATTATTATTATTATTAGCTGTACACTTGATAAAAAAAATTAAATATAAACTTATGCAATTGTGTATATATATATATATACACTATATATACACTATATGTACACTATATATATATATATGTATATATATATATATATATGTATATATATATATATATATATATATATATATATATATATATATATATATATATATATATATATATATATATATATAGTGTACAGTTTTCTTTTATTGCATCTTGAAATAAATGTTTCTGAGTTCTGTGTTTGTTTATTTTTTTTTATTTTTTTTTTTTATTTATTTTTTTTTAGGAAGATTACAGCCTTTAATCTCCTCAAAATAAATGTGCATATAAACCATGAACAATTTAATTATAGCTGTATTTATAAAATGCTTACTAATGACTATTAATTTTGGGAGTAGGCTAGCAACAGTTGATGTTGAGGCCTAAGATATTTCTTAAGCTGTAATGATGAAAAAACAACAACAACACAAAATTGCTTTTTTTTCTGCTGGTGATTAAAGAGATGATTAAGTCTCCCTCCCTCTCTCTCTCTCTCTGACACCAAGCCCATCCCCTCTCCCACACATTCACACAAACTCAGCACACACACTTAACACACACACACTTAACACACAAACACACACACACACACACACACACACACACACATTACCCAGAGGGACAGAGTGACATCAGATGTATGGTAGTTTTTTAATTTTCTATCATCCATATAGTGTTGTATAGTCATGAAACTATGCATATTTCCTCAGCATGACTTGTCTTCTATGTGTACATTTTGTTGAAGTGTTTAGAAGCTGCACTTAAAAAAATAAAAGACATTTACTGGTTCCTTTTTTACTGTTATTTCAAAAAATCACCATGACAAAACCATTCAAGCTATCCAAAATTAATTTGCACCTGTTCTGTAAGATAAATTCTTTAAACAGTGGTAAAAGAGGATGTGGTGCTGATCCTTCAAGAGTCACTCCAAACTTATCTGTCCATAAAGCCTATAAAGAATTCATCTTAATACACAGTATTTCACAATACTTCAGCATATTATTCTAATTAAGTGAGGGTCATTTTATCAGTAAAATACATATTATTTTTCTTTGAAAGATTTCTATAAATGATTGAAATCATACTTGTTTCTATAATAATTATTTAAAAGTAATCATATAGCCATTATTGTTACTAAGAATTGCAAGCTTGATTTATATGTTATGATAGTTTTAATTTTAAGCTGGCTCTTGAAAATGATAAAGCTATGAAACTTGCTGTGCTTCTTTCAAATGATGACTTCTACGTATATAAAAAATTATGAAGAGTTGGAATGAAGAATGTTAAAGATATAGTAAAATAACTATTGTATTTTTTTTATGTTACTTTAATAAATCGGTATGGCCACACCATTTAAGGTATCCTAAACCCATTCGCAATTTAACATCTTCAGTATATTGGCATCATGTTGAAAAAGTTTGGTGTGAACTACTTGTGTCTTCTTGGAGGAGTATGATTCATTTACAGGCTGATTTGATCATAAATCCACAATAACATTTCTGAGTTCTGTATCAATCTGTGTTGTTGTTTGTTTATTTTAATTTTTTTATTTTTCATAGGAAGATAACTGACCCTTTACTCTCCTTTTTAATAAATGTGCTTATAAACCAAGATCAAGCTATTTATAGCTGTATTTATAAGCTGCTTATTAATGACTATTTAAGTTGGGACAAGACTTTATAAAGCATGAACTGACTATTTACTAATGAGTGCAGTTATTATAAAGTGTTACCAATGCATTTACTAATGTTAACAAATTAGACATTATTTTACAGTGTTATAAAATCCTTTAATGACTTATAAGCATTTGTGAAAGTTCTGCTTGCATTACAGCTTAGTCTTCATCTGTGAGCTGAACAGTTTTACTGTTACATCCATGAGGTTATGTAAATTAAGATAAATGTCATGTCACAGGATGGAATAGATCAGTATCAAATGAGATTGAAATTATTATTTGCAGCACAAATAAGTGTTTTTAGAATTTTGTTTTTAATTCCTGAAACTGTCAGAAAAGGATAAGGCCTAAGAGATTTCTTAAGCTGTAATGAAAACAGCAATGTTAGCAAAAGCAACAAAAAATAACAATTTAAAATATTTTTTTTTTCTGGTGATTAAAGAGATGATTAAGTCTCTCTCTCTCTCTCATTGTGTCTGCCACTCAGCTCATGCCCACCCCCCACTCACAGACACACACACACACACACACACTCAGTCAGCACACATACATTCCCCAAACAGAGGGACAGAGTGAGTTGAGATGCCTGACAGTTTTTTAATTTTCTTTTAATCATACAGTGTTGTAAAGTCATGAAACTATGCATATGTCCTCAGAATGATTTGATCTCTGTATGATTTTTTTTTTAAGTGTTTGGAAGCTGCAATTTAAAAATACAAGACAATTAATGATTCCCTTTTTACTGTCATTTCAAAAAATCACCACGACAAAACCGTTCAAGCTAACCAAAATCCGTTCGCAATTTAAGTTCCTCAATGTTTTTTCAACATGTAGACAAAGTTTGGTGAGTATAGTGAACATTTCCTGTGAGGAGTATGCATTAAATCAGAGCTCAATTTAAAAATTCAAATCAAAATAGCCGACTTCCTGTTGGTTGTAGCTGATGACTGTGAATTAGAAAGTTGTCTGTCTTGATAAGAACAATTTATGTACCAAGTTTGGTGTCTGTAGCTAAAACTAAACCCCCCACTTTTGACAAAAGGTGGCGCTATAGCGTGCCTCCTTCACGCCCTTTTAAAAGCTTTTGCCATTGTCTAGCTGTCACTAATACTGATATGTGTTTTGAGTTTCATGTAAATCTGAGCTTGTCGTCTGCCTCAAACTCACCATAACAGAACATTCAAGTTTGACACGTTGCCATGGCAACACTATATCAGATATCAATATCCCCACAACAGATTTACATCGTCCTTGTTTTGTCATTATTCTGATGAAGTTTTAAGTAAATCGAGTAAAAATAAGATGCTGAATTCAAAACATTTTGAAAATGACTCACTTCCTGCTGCCAGTTGGTGGCGCTATAACGTTGACTCTTAATAGTCACATATATACGATCGGTATCATACAATGAACAAACCAATGAAGTTTGATCAAATTCAGGAAATGTATGTGGATGTTATTAGACATTTCCTGTTTCTCATTTCTCGCCATAATTTCCACGCCTCACTACGGGCAAACCGTTCGAGATATCAAAAATCCCCTCGCAAGTGTGAAAGTTGTTCGGCTCAATGAGATCTATAAGTGTACCGAGTTTCATATAAATACATGCAAGTCTGTATTTATATGAAGTCCATATTCCAGGGGGCGCTGTAGAGTCCCTGTGCCACGCCCGGGTCCCAGCCTCTGCGGCATCCTGATGGCCGCAGATTCCAATGTGTGTGCCAATTTTCAAGAGTTTTTGAGCATGTTAAGGCCCCTAAAAACCCCCGGAAGGTTTAATAAAAAAAAAAAAAAATAATAAGAATAATCCTTAGAAGAACAATAGGGCTCTTCGCCCCTTCGGGCTTGAGCCCTAATAATAATAAGAATAATCCTTAGGGGAACAATAGGGCTCTTCGCCCCTTCGGGCTTGAGCCCTAATAATAATAATAATAATAAATTAAAGCTGCAAGCAGCATTTTACCGGGGTTCAAGCACATTACGGCCTTTGAGGTGGTCTCGGCCAACCTGGATGTATGGATGACAGTTAAACACATCCAAAATGGAGAACAGGCTAACAGACAGACACAAACACTGAAATTAAATGATTAGAATAATATATTAATTTTTCTATAAGCATGTGCGCACACACACACACACACACACACACAAAGACAAAGACACACATTTACATGCACACACATTTTGTTGCAGATATAGGTATTTTAAATAAGTGATAGGTGACAATAAACTTATTGCAAGTCTTCTCTTTTTAAGAGTTAAGATGTCATTTTCAGGTTAAACTGTAATCATAATGTGGCAAAATTGTAAAAACTGATATATCTGTATGAACAAAATGGAACACATTGACTCAATGAGATTTAAAATGTTATAACAGTTCATTTTTTAATGTTTTGGCATGAATTCATGAATCCTTTCAACAGTACTGTTCAACTTTACTGAATGAGCCCATTAGTGGTCTTCCGCTGCCATCTAGTGGTTATAAATTGTATTTACTCAAACAACACAGTGTTTTAAACATAACTGTTATAGTGTTGTTATTTTTTTTTGCCCAATCTCTCTTAAATTTTGCATGCTTGTTTAGAATGAAAGTATGCATTATTTTACACAGTTTTGATAATTTGTGGGCTTTCTGTTTGTATTAATAGGCCTTTGTGTACACTATGCAAATAACATATTATAAAATTACTGGTTTATAGTTGCCCAAATGCAATTGTTCAACATGTTTTTGATAATTATTGACCTTCAGAGTCTAGAGAATTGTACTTCAGTGGTTTTATTGATTTTCATCTTAAACCGTATCACAAGTATGCCAAAGTAACTTTTTTAAATAATCTTGAATATTTAATTAACAGCTTTATTGACAAAATTTGTCCCAGAGGCAAAGTTGTTCAGAATGAGGAGATCTATCATATGATATGAATATCTAGTGTTTTTGAGTGAATATATGAGCATTTTCAAACAATTTGAGGCCATTTACCATCTAAATCTTGTGTTTTGAGACCTGTTGTACTGTTATAGCGCCACCTATGCTTCGATCTCCATGAAACTTTGCATGCTTGTTAAGAGTCACCTGTTACATATTCTCACCGAGTTTCATAACGTTTTGAGTTTTCGTTTAGGTTTTATAGGCTTTGTAGTATGTTTGGCCACACCCCTTTTTCTAAATTATCCCTTTACAGCTAACCAAAGGACAAAATTCAACATTTTTTTAATAATTATTGATCTACAGAGTCCACAGAATATTACTGCAGTGGTTTGGTTCCGATCGGGCAAAAAACCTAGGACTAGTTCGCAAAAGTAGGTTTTTAACATATTTGTGAATAACAATTGAACGATTTGATTGACAGCAATGGTTCTTGAGGCAAAGTTGTGAATTATGAGGAGATCTATCAAATGATATGCATATTGTGTTGATATGTGAAACACCACGTGATTACAGAGCCATAAAACTCGTTAGCGCCAACTAGTGGCCGATTTCTTTCAAAATTCTTGCAGTCCTTTAGGGCTATGAGTCAAACATGCCCACCGAGTTTCGTTCCGATTGACATCCGTTAACCTTGTTAAATAGGTGCTCAAACTTCTTTGGCCAATGGCGGCCATGTTTTTTGAGATACGCGAATGTCCTCATAGATACTTGACATGACATGCCAATTTTCAAGTCGATCGGACCAACGGTTGCTTAGTTATAGCCATTTATGTGTTTTTTCTGTCTTATAGCGCCCCCAAGTGGCAGAGGTGTGCAATTTTTTTTATTTGACCAAAGTTTTTGCTCTTACAAATGTCCAGCAAGTTTGGTTAAGATATCTCATTTCATTCACAAGTTATAGCCTGTTGCGTAAAATTGGTCCTCGACTTTCGAACGTTTTGGCAGCCCATTACAACAGTGAGTCGAAATTTCAACTTTTTTTTGATAATTATTGATATTCACTGTCGAGAGAAAACTTCTGCAGTAGTTTGGTTCTGATTGGGTGAAAAACCTAGGACTAGTTCGCAAAAGTAGGTTTTGGACATACGTCAAGTTTGCGAAAAAACGAGGCCTCCTAGACCCAAAATCAGAGTGACCGTTTTTAATTTCGCTTGACCCAAGGATTCCAGAAATGTTAAATTTTTGAGTCTACGATAAGCGGTTTAGGAGCTATTAGCAAAAACGCATATTTGATCGCTGTAGCGTCCCCCACTGGCCGAATGGGCTGGATCTTTGTATCTGAGTAGCGAGCAAGACTACTACCTTTTGACCAAGTTTCAGCTCTCTAGGCCTTACGGTTTGGGCTGCCCGTTCAGTTTTAAGGCGGAAGAATAATAATAATAATAAATATAGCTGCAAGCAGCAATTACGGGGCCAAGCACTCCAACGGCAAATGTAGTAGCTAAGCATCGCATAAAGCATCACACCAAATACATCAATGAGCAATAACAGCAATTTTGGAATTATTGTATTTGAAATGGCAAAAAAAAAAAAAAAAACACCAATACCACCTCTAGTAGCATGATTACTTGGTTTATCAAGCTTGACCAATAGGTGACACTGTTATAAAATCAATTTGGTGTACTCTGTGTGTCTTTTCAATGACACACACAAAGTTTGGTGTCAATATGCCAAAGCATTCCAGGGATACAGCCTCAAGTGTCATTTTCTCATTGTGCCTCAAATTCGTCGATGTGGTATGCGAAAACGGTTTTGTCTATCGACTCAAAATCCATAACTTTGAATCAGTATAGCCTGAAGATCATTTGATTCGAATTTGGTGAAAATCGGACATACGGTTGATCAGGAGTTCGAAAAAGTATGTTTTCAACATAAATCAAAATGGCGGACCGGAAGTTCAGCTTACCGTGGTATATTTGGTATCTATGTTATCGGCATAAGCCAGGGAATATTTTGAGCCCAGTTTCCTTCAAATAGGCTAATGCATTAACAAGTTATTAGCATTTTAAAAAGTGTAATTACTCATGGTTAATGAATGGTTTATTACTCTTGACCAATAGGTGGCGCTGTTACCAAATTTATGTGGCATGGTCAGTGTGAGGTGGCGATGACACATACAAAGTTTGGTGCAAATATGTCAAAGTGTTGCAGAGATACAGCCTCAAATGCATTTTGGCACCCTTCCAGCAAATTCGTTGATGCGCTAAATGAGAACCGTTACGTATATCGACACAAAATCCATAACTTTTTGCCAGCATGGTCTGAAGATGATGCACGTCAAATTTGGTGAAAATTGGGCTAACGGTCTAGGAGGAGTTCGAAAAAGTAGGTTTTCAACATTAAGCAAAATGGCGGACAGGAAGTAAGGCCAATTTTCACATTATTGGTATCAATACTCTCGGCATGACCCACAGAATATAGCGAGACCATTTTAATTTTAATAGACTAATTTATTCAAAAGTTATTAGCATTTATGTGATATTTCATTATAACTATTGGCCACAAGGTGGCGCTGCCACCAAACTTTTTGAGTACCTTCAGGGCATGGAGCCGAATATTTTTGTAATTATTTGCGAAACGATACGATGCTGCGTTCAAAAAATACAGCATTTTAAATCATAATTCAAAATGGCCGACGCCTAAAATGGCCGACACAGGAAAATTGGATATCATTTGACTCGACATGACTCACTGAATCTAAAGAGACCAGTTGTGTGATTTTTGGCCAAACCATTCAGTAGTTATAAGCCAAAATATGCATTTTTCATATCTCCTGACCACTAAGTGGCGCTGTGTCGAAACACTGCAGGTAGTCTCAGTTCATGCTTGTTATAACACACGCCAAGTTTGGTCTCAATATGACAAACCGTTGCCGGGATATAGCCTCACGTGCATGTTTGCGTGCTTTTCGTCAAATTTGTTTACGTGTCATTCGACAACAGTTGGACGAATCAACTTGAATTCCATAACTTTTTGCCAACATGGTCTGAAGATGATCTGAGCCAATTTTCGTGGCAATCGGACTAACCGTCTAGGACGAGTTCGAAAAAGTAGGTTTTTCGAATAATTGAAAATAGCGAAAAAACTAAACCTTGCGATTTTTTAATTTTGGGGTTCATTCGACCTGGCATGAGCCAAGGATTCAGAGGAAAAAAGAATTTCCATTTTCTGGCTTACGGTTCAAAAGTTATTAGCATACAAACATTGAAAGTTTGGACAAGTGGTGGCGCTAGAGAGTAGGAGATAGAGACTTCAAATTTGCTATAGTTAATGTTGGGACTGTCCTCTATCAGTGTGCCAAATTATACAACTTTCCCGCAATCGGTTCTATGGGCTGCCATAGACTTGCGGCGGAAGAAGAAGAAGAAGAAGAAGAAGAAGAAGAAATATAGCTGCAAGCAGCAATCACGGGGCCAAGCATTCCAGCGGCAACATCAGGAGCTAAGCATATGTAGCATCAGACCAAATGCAACAATGAATAATGAAATTAATAATTGCATGATTGTAATTGAAATGGCTGAAAATCGTTAATAAAAGTTCCACAGCGAGGAGCTAAGCATGGCATGGAGCATCAGACCAAATGCAACGAGTAAGAAAAGCAATTATTGGAAGAGTGTAATTGAAACAAGCAGTAAAACTCCAGTAAAATGATGCATTATCATTTTTGGAAAATAGGTGGCGCTGTAATCAAATCGCTTTGTTGTGTTCTGTGGGAGGTGACAATGTTGTGGGCAATTTCTTTCAAAATACTTACAGACCTTTAGGGCAATAAGTCGAACATGCCCACCGAGTTTCGTTCCGATCGACTTCCATTAACCTTGTCAAATAGATGCTAAAAGTTGTTTGGCCAATGGCGGCCATGTTTTTTAAGATAAGTGAAATTCCTCATAGAGCACTTGTGCCACATTGGGCCATATCAATTTTCAAGTTGATTGGATCAACGGTTGCTTAGTTATAGCCATTTGATTTTTTTTCATCCTGTAGCGCCACCAAGTGGCAGATATGGAAAAAAAATAATAATTTGACTAAAGTTTTTGTTCATGCATATGAGTTCTGAGTTTGGTGAAGATATCTCATTTTGTTCCCGAGTTATAGCCTTTTTCTTAAAATTGGTCCGCGAATTTGAATGTTTTGGGTCACCTGGTTTTTTGTTCAGTCTTGATCAAACCACTGCAGTAATATTCTCAGGACTCTCTAGATCAATAACTTTGAAAAAATATGTTGTATTTTGTCCTTTGGTTAGATAACATTTAAACAGGCCTAAAAAACAAAAGATTTCTGTTGTGAATGGCATTAAACTGCAAAAAAAAAAAGGGGGTAATATAATCACACATGCATTAGATCTGTATTTTTTCTAAACAATCATGCAAAATTTAACAGAGATTAGGTAAAAAAGAACACTGTAATATTTATAAAGCTTCAAAACCCAGTGTTGAATAAAAAATTGCAATTATAACCACTAGATGTCACCGGAAGACCACTAATGAGCTCACTAAAGACTAAAACATTTCAGTTTATGGGCTTGTTGAGGGATTCATCTAGAAAAAAATGTATATTACTATTATTTAATATTACTGTTCAAGCATTTCAGATCACACTGAGTCAAAGTTTACCAATTTATTCATACAGATATATCTAATGTTTATAATTATGCCAGATTATGATTGCAATGAAACCTGAAAAATGACATAGAAGCCCATAAAAACAGAAGACTTGCAATAGGTTTTATCACCCATCATTTATTTTAATTATCTATATATATAACAAAATGTGTGCATCTGTGTGTGGGTTTAAGCATGCTTATTGAGTATTAATATACTAGTTTAAACATTTCATGTTTGTGTGTGTCTGTAATTCTGTTCTATTCATTTACTGTCAGCCATATCTAGGTTATTTAAAATCAGTGCAGTACTATTATCTAGACTGTGAAATTATACATAAATTGCGTATGCTTCTTTGGAATGAAATTAAGACAACATATAACAGTTATAAAGGTTAAAGAGACAGTGTTGTATGATAAATTGCATTTACGACCACTAGATGTCACTGGAAGACCACTAATGGGCTTTGCAGAGATATAGCCTCAGACTCATTTTGTGAAGATGCCTGACATCTGAAGCAGCGCTGTACAAAAACGGTTTCGTCTATTGACACGAAATCCATAACTTTTTGTCAGCACGGTCTGAAGATGATCTGATTCAATTTTGGTGAAAATCAGACAAACGGTTGAGGATGAGTTAAAAAAAAAAAGGTTTTCAACATGAATCAAAATGGCGGACAGGAAGTTTTGCTTAATATGACATAATTGGTATGTATGTTGTCGGCATGTCCCAAGGAACATTTTGAGACATGTTTCATGATAATAGGCTAATGCAATCAAAAGTTATTAGCATTATTGGAAATGTAATAATTAGCGGTTATTGATTGGTTTATTACTCTTGACCAATAGGTGGCGCTGTGACCAAAATGATGTGGCGTGGTCAATGTGATGTGACAATGTCACATATTAAGTTTTGTGTAAATATCTCCAACCTTTGCAGAGATACAGCCTCAGATGCAGTTTGGCATCTTTCCAGCAAATTAGTTGGTACGCTAATTGAAAACGGTTACGTGTATCGACACAAATTCCATAACTTTTTGCCAGCATGGTCTGAAGATGATCCAAATCAAATTTGGTGAAAATCTGAGCAACGGTCTAGGAGGAGTTCGAAAAAGTAGGTTTTCAACATGAATCAAAATGGCGGACAGGAAATTTTGCCAAAATTGACAAATGGGGTATCGGTGTTCTCGGCATGACCCAAGGAATCTATCAACATCAGCTTTGTTACAATAGGCTAATGTATGCAAAAGTTATTAGCATTTTTCGAAAAAATCGTTATAACTATTGACCACAAGGTGGCGCTGCCCCCAATTTTTTTGT
Source organism: Carassius gibelio (assembly GCF_023724105.1). Classification (NCBI taxonomy): domain Eukaryota; kingdom Metazoa; phylum Chordata; class Actinopteri; order Cypriniformes; family Cyprinidae; genus Carassius; species Carassius gibelio. Next base: position 2,239,087 of record NC_068372.1, read on the forward strand.
GTACATTCAGGGCATGGAGCCGGACATTTTTGTAATTATTTGCGAAACGATACGGAACTTCATTCTTAAGATACAGCAATTTACAACTAAATCCAAAATGGCCGACGCCCAAAATGGCCGAATTGGGAAAATTCGGTATCATTCGACTCGGAATGATGCACTGAATCTAAAGACACCACTTTTGTGATTTTTGGCAAAACCGTTCAGAAGTTATGAGCAAAAACATGCATTTTTCATATCTCCTGACCACTAGGGGGCACAGCGCCGAAACACTGCAGGTAGTCCCAGGGAATGGTTGTTATAGGACCCACCAAGATTGGTCTCAATAGGCCAAACCGTTGCGGAGATATAGCCTCACGTTCACGTTTGCGTGCTTTTCGAAGAATTCGTTCATGAGCTATTCGGAAACGGTTTGAGAAATCAACTTGAATTCCATAACTTTTTGCCAGCATGGTCTGAAGATTATCTGATTCAATTTTCGTGACAATCGGTGCAACGGCCTAGGACGAGTTCGAAAAAGTAGGTTTTACGAACAATTGACGATAGCGAAAAAACTAAGCCTTGCGATTTTTGAATTTCGGTGTCCATTCGACTCGGCATGAGCCAAGGAATCACAGGAAAAAAGAATTTTCATTTTGTGGCTTACGGTTCAAGAGTTATTAGCATCAAGTTTTTGAAAGTTTAGACAATTGGTGGCGCTAGAGAGTTTGAGTTAGAGACTTCAAATTTGCTACGGTTAATGTTCAGACAGTCCTCTATTAGTGTGCCAAATTATACAACTTTCCCGCAATCGGTTCTATGGGCTACCATAGACTTGGGGTGGAAGAAGAAGAGGAAGAATAATAACGCCAACAAACACAATAGGTGCCTTCGCACCTTCGGTGCTTGGCCCCTAATAATAATAATAACGCCAACGATTACAATAGGTGCCTACGCACCTTCGGTGCTTGGCCCCTAATAAAAATCCTAACAATTACAATAGGGTTTCAGCACTGCGTGCTTGAACCCCTAAAAATAATCCTAAGGAAAACAATAGGGCTCTCGCCCTCCAGGCTTGAGCCCTAATAATAATAAAAAATAATCCTAAGGAAAACAATAGGGCTCTCGCCCTCCAGGCTTGAGCCCTAATAATAATAACAAATAATCCTAAGGAAAACAATAGGGCTCTCGCCCTCCAGGCTTGAGCACTAAAAATAAATAAATAATCCTAAGGAAAACAATAGGGCTCTCGCCCTCCAGGCTTAAGCCCTAATAATAATAAACAAAGCAGATTCAAGAGGGTCCTCACACCATCGGTGCTCGGGCCCTAATAAACAAAGCAGATACAAAAGGGTCCTCGCACCTCGGTGCTCGGGCCCTAATAATAAACAGAGCAGATACAATAGGGTCCTCACACCATCGGTGCTCAGGCCCTAATAAACAGAGCAGATACAATAGGGTCCTCACCCCATCGGTGCTCGGGCCCTAATAATAAACGGAGCAAAAACAAGAGGGTCCTCCCACCATCGGTGCTCTGGCCCTAATAAACGGAGCAGATTCAATAGGGTCCTCACACCTTCGGTGCTAGGGCCCTAATAATAAACAGAGCAGATACAATAGGGTCCTCACACCATCGGTGCTCGGGCCCTAATAATAAACGGAGCAAAAACAAGAGGGTCCTCACACCTCCGGTGCTCGGGCCCTAATAATAAACGGAGCAATTCCAAGAGGGTCCTCACACCTTCGGTGCTCGGGCCCTAATAATAAACGGAGCAATTCCAAGAGGGTCCTCGCACCATCGGTGCTCGGGCCCTAATAATAAACTTCTCAAATCTAGTCCAAAACTAGCCTAATTGCGCTTCCAGAAGGTTCCACGATAAAAAAAAATTGCTTCCCTGGGTTAAAATATATGTTTTTTGGAAGGGTTGCCTTGGTAAAATTCGCATTTTAGGGGCTAAATATCACGTTATTTGTATTGGGGTCGCTTTGACCCGCGGACATGAAAAACAACCACAGACTTGGCAACACCGGTTGCCATTTACTACACCGAGCCATAATTCACTGGCAATCTACACAAAATCGATGTTAAAATCGGTGGCGATTCTTTGTCGATTTTGAAAGCGATTTTGTGTTAGTTGTTGGTAGACGCTCCACCTGAACCAGTGTTGCCAAGTCTGCGATTTATTTTAATGTCCGCGGTTTGAAGCAACCCCAATACCAATAACGTGATATTTAGCCAGCAAAATGTGAGTTTTACCAGGGCAACCCTTCCAAAAAATTTATATTTTAACCCCGGGAAGCAAGTTTTATTGGGGAACCTCCCGGAAACGTGATTGGGCTAGTTTTGGACTAGTTTTAAGAAGCAACTGGGCAGGATTTGTAGTGAAAACCTGGCAACCCTGATCTGAACACACATGCTGGAGATATACTTCTAATTACAGGAGCATTTTTACTAATGAGATGCGCATGAAAATCGCATTTGATTTTTTGCACAGCCCTACATAGCACCCTTTTCTGATTTTTGCCCTTGCTTTATTATTATTATCATCATTATTATTATTGTTCTCATGTTGTCTTAAGTCTTGTCTAGTGTTTTGTGAATTCTGTCTGTTCCTGTCTTGCCTGCTGCCTTCTCCCTGGCCACTGGGTCTACCCGCCTGGAGGTCTGACGTGTGTGGCTTTACCTCCATAGCCGAGTGCCCTTGATTCCTGGTGCTGTGGTCTGGTCCGTTGCCAGCCTTCTCTACAGTCCTGCACTCAGTTGTCACCCAGAGCCCCCCTCGGCGGTCATCCCCCCCATCTGCCTGCTCCACTGTTGTATGCCCTATCCTACTGTCTGGACTGTTCAAGCCACTCCCTCCTAACGTGCTTTGTCTTATCTGTCAATAAACATCCCTTGTTCATTCTGCATCTGGGTCTTCTCCCTCAGTAACCGTGACAACAATGAGTCCAAATCTTGAGTTATGGAAATAATACAAAGACCCACTTTATTCACTTCCTTAATTAAGTGAAAATAAATAAATACATAATAAAAACCTTATAAGGAGTTTATCTCTATCCTATCTCAACAAATTAGAATATGGTGACATGCCAATAAGCTATTTAATTGAAAACACCTCTAAAGGTTTCCTGAGCCTTCAAAATGGTCTCTCAGTTTGGTTCACTAGGCTACACAATCATGGGGAAGACTACCCATCTGACATTTGTCCAGAAGACTATCACTGACACCCTTCACAAGGAGGGTAAGCCAGAAACATTCATTGCCAAAGAAGCTGGCTGTTCACAGAGTGCTGTATCCAAGCATGTTAACAGAAGGTTGAGCGGAAGGAAAAAGTGTGGAAGAAAAAGATGCACAACCAACCAAGAGAACCACTGTCGTATGAGGATTGTCAATCAAAATAAATTCAAGAATTTGAGTGAACTTCACAAGGAATGGACTGAGGCTGGGGTCAAGGAATACTAACATGTCAAGGAATTTGGCTACAGTTGTCATATTCCTCTTATTAAGCCACTCCTGAACCACAGGCAACATCAAAGGCACCTTACCTGGACTAAGGAGAAAAAAAAAAAATAGACTGTTGCCCAGTGGTCCAAAGCCCTCTTTTCAGATGAGAGCAAGTTTTGTATTTCATTTGGAAACCAAGTTCCTAGAGTGTGGAGGTTAGGAGAAGCTCATAGCCCAAGTTTCTTGAAGTCCATTGTTAAGTTTCGAATGTCCCCTCCTCTGAGTTTGCACTATGAAAACAAATAAAATTGTGTCTGACAGTAGACAGCTTGAGCTTTATGACAATATAAGGCTTAATACAGTAATTGCATGCTTTCCATCAGCAAATCACAGGCAGAGGGAGAAGGGCAGATTTGAAGCAATTCGAAGGAATCTGCAGGTTTGAGAGTTTGAGAGTGCAAGTTATAAATAAAAAAATTAACAAAAACATGGTGAAGAAAGGTTTTACAAGAGAGAAGACGATTGACTTGATCTTTGATGACACCCGGGAAGAGGCTGAGCATGATTCTTCGGACCCGGAGTCTGTGTATTCAGACGCTAAGGAGGCATATGCTACTGGTATTGATCCAGACGTGGATTGGTAAGTGAAGCTTATATATTTATTTCATATGAATCTTTGAGAAATGTGAGTAAAATAGTCAGACTCCGTGTTTCATTTTGAAAAAAAAAAGGTTTCACACATTTATGTGGCATATGTGAGTTGCACATGCATGTACGTGTGTATGTGCATGCATGCCTTCAGGTTTGCTCATGTAAAATTATATGTGTGCATACGTGCATGAGCATGAGGATGCGTGTGCATTTGTGTGTATATCTGTGTATTTGTGTAAGTGAATGTGATATTGTGTGTTTCTATGGGTGGGTGTGTGTGTGTGTGTGTGTAACTGCAGGCTTCATTTTTATTGTTATTTCATTATTATAGTTACTTTTTTTTTACAACTTTCTCTTACTAATAATTGCTTTATAATGAAAAGTTTTTAGCTTCTATTTTATTTATTTATTTATTTTTCCAATGTGGCTTCTCATGTTACCTACAAAGAAGCAGATGGGCCATCCACATCGAACACAACACCATCTCAGAGGGGCCGGGCCAGGGCCGTGGTCACAGCTGTTGCTGTACAATAAGTAAATGGGGGTGTTGACACCTCCAATATGATGCTCAGAACAAAGTCGTTGCACCATAAAACAAGTGGTACATGACGATTTTCCAGCACTTCCTGGACATTTTAGTGACCAATAGCTTCATTTTACACAAAGAGCTGTGTACCATCCATCATGATAAGCTCATGACACATCAAAACTTTCAGGAGCAGCTAGCTGCTCAGCTCACATAATTCCCCTGGATGGCAGCTCAAGAGATAGATGCAATCATCTGCCTGTTCCTGTGAGTGACACTCAAGACCTTTCACAGAGTTGCATAGTATGCAAAAGGAGCACCCCATACAAGTGCCAGGAATGTAATGTGGGACTTTGCTTGCAGTTAGACAGGAACTGCTTCAGAGAGCACCACATTTAAATGACTGGATTGAAGGATCCAAAAACACCTGGAGATCTGGGGTAAACCAAATGGATCCTCAGTGAACACTGCATAATCCAGTGTCCCAAAAAGTATATATGCATTATAGTTCCTTTTTCAAGACTGAGGCATTAGATACTTTCGTTCATCAGTTTTCAGATTTTTTCTAAATAAAAAGCAGTGCAAATTCTTCCTTTTTTTGTCTATTTAAATCTTAGTTATTAACTCACTGCACATAATAATGTACAATAACTGTAATTTCCTGAAAGCCAATTATTGTCAGAAAAAATATACCTTACACTTAAAGATACCACATTATTTAATAATTTTATGCAAAAAAAAAAAAAGAAAAGAAAAAAAAGAGAGAAAACAGCTTTTAGCCGAATGAATTTTAGCTTTAGGTTCTAAAGGTTTAAGAATATCTGAAGGGCTCAACATACTGCCATCATCTCAAAGCAGTTGATTATATCATATTCTATGTCAGAGCAGGAGCCGAAGGTTGGTCTGCCTTCACACAGAGCTCCCCAACCTGTGTTGGATGTATTTGTTGAGATAATCTTCCTTCTGTGAATCAAGCCCATAGTCACGTCCTGCTTAAACCACTGTGGGTATTTCCAATACCGTTGTTCTGCAGGGCTTGGAGGGGTGACTGACCTTCCCTTTCCATCCAGTGGCAGTGGGTGGGTAAAAGTGGGCAGCCACTGACTCATCAAGAGGAGATAGTTTTTCATAGCCCCTTCTCTCAGTGACATCTACCGAGGACAGCACAGAAGAAGAGCATATGCGAAGCAAGCTTAGTATAGAGCATGCCACGATTTTGTGAGCCTGTCGTGGACTTTTGGGAAAATGGGGAGGCTCGTTGACGAAAAGTTTGCTCTCCGTCTCTTGCTTGGGATCGCTTGGATCAGCAGACAGCAAAGGGGTGAGGTCGATAGTAAAGCCAGACATCTCCTCCATGTCTGACTATATTAGAGACATGCTGTCATCTAATAGTTCGCCCTCAATCAAACTGAATGAGACCATGGCACTTGCATCAGCTGGGGGATGCTGGTCTGTGTGAGGTCTGAGAGAGGACAGGAGAACCCTCTCTGCTTTGCGAGGGAGAGGCATGTGGGATCTGGGCTGGCATGAGCTTGCTCATAGTCGAGCGACCAGTCCCCTTGCCCAACTAGATCTATCTATCTATCTATCTATCTATCTATCTATCTATCTATCTATCTATCTATCTATCTATCTATCTATCTATCTATCTATCTATCAAGATAGATAGATGGATATATAGATATTGTAGGACCTGAGTGAACAATGACACAAGTAAACTGCACAATCTGAACACCATTAATGATTAGCTGAACGGGAACAATGCTCAGTTGTATGTCAGCTTTAAAAGAAGGGAAAACATGATACTGCAACAGAGGACCTTTGTTCCAAAATACCCCTGCTCATCAGAAAACTAATCATGACCTAATCATGACGTTGACATCCTGAGTAGGTTTCCTGTCAGCCGTGCGGCTATCTCCTTAAAAGGAGCTGATTTACTTAACTCTGATCACAATATTCAAACCCACAGGAATCATCGGTAATTAATGGACCACAAGAAAGAATCCTTACAATGTTTTGCATGTCTTGTGACTTGTTTGTGAATTTTTCTACAAACTGAACTTCGAGAAATAATCTCAAAAGGGCAACCAGTGAGAGATCTGAAGGTTTAACTATATTGACAAATATGTTTAGGTATTATATATGTTTGATGTGTTCCAGGTATTCGGTGCAACTTTAACCAATGTTGTTTAAGCAAAATGTTATATATGGCTTTTATAACTGTAGCAGATAGTGCTATTAAATGTGTGTAAAATATGGAAAGTTTAATGTTGAACGATTGGCAGAGATCTTTGCAAGACTGTGAAATGAATGAAAAGGTATTTTGAATGGCGTGTGTTGTACGACACATTATAGAAATTATTAAACAAAAGGCTGCAAAGATATCATCCCATGTGATAAGTTGAAGCGTCATGTTATGGAATGTATGCCCCGCCTTGCAACAGCATCCCATTGGAAGATCATGTCTTGGGAGGGATCAAAACCATATGGATAAGACCCCAAAGCCTGAACTAATACATGCGGTGTGCTTCTGTCTTCGCAATGGCTTGAACTACCTACTCCAACACGCTGCTAGCGTTCTTGTCATCCAGAACTTCGTGACTGCCAATAATCTTCGAGGTCTTGCAAACAAGACCTATCTATCTCTAGACAGATACATAGATAGTGTAAGTATGAGGACCGTGACAGCATCGTAATATGTGCCCCCCGCCCCATCTTTTTTTACCCTGAATGACTGTAATGTTCTCCAAATTCCCTGCCCTGAAATCTAATTTTTGCAGAATGTTAGTTTAGATTATAAATTATTTACATAAATGCTTCTTTTCTTATCACTTTATATATTTAACCAAGCTTTGCTTATCTGTTTTAAACCCAATTAAAGATTTTTAGTAAACTAACATAAAACCATTTGTTGTTGAAACATTCACAGTTTAGATTTGTACACAGATTACTTTAGTATTAGGATAAATATACGCTGTTTGCATTTAATGCTGTTTGCATATCTATCTTGCATGTGTGATCGACTACAGTCTATGGTCACAAAATACGATGGTCACAGTATTTGGTGTAACATGCAATTGAACAAGCACACACTGTTACAGCGGTTGATTATACATGTATATATATATATATATATATATATATATATATATATATATATATATATATATACGTATATATATGTATATGTGCTGCCTCCACGTCTGCAAAGTGCATTTGCAGCTTTTGACCTCTGAGTGGCGCTTTAACCACAAGTTATTAAACAAGTGCATCAAAGGACATTTTCGCAAATAGCCGTAAGTTTGCCTCACCAATGTGTTACATTTGACGGCTGCAGTCGGGGAAAATGAAAGAACAACACTGATTATATTATAGCTCAATATATTGAATTACAAATCAAAACACCAGAAACAACCTACACTCGCAAGAACAAAAGTGTTCTTTCATTGAAAAGTATGCATTTTATTTATTCACAGGCAATATGGTTGAAATAATATTTTAGTTCAAAACGTTAAGTGCCATTGCTTAAAAAAATGCTTTATTGACTAACGTTTCATAGACCTTCAGTTGTCATGCTTTAAAATCCCATTCCATTTGTAATTTCACAGTATTTTCACCTCCTAAATTACTACCCCAATTCTATAATGGTAAAATTTATTTAGGTTGATGGCATTTTTTATGACATAATTTACTTTATTTTTAGAATAATTGTAGCATACATAAATGGGTGAATCAAAACAAATATGACAACTTTTTAACCGCTGGCAGATATAGGCCTATATTATTGCACATTACAAATATTTGGATTCCTTATTCTGTCCCTTATTTTCTTAAAGAATAAATACTTATTTTCTACAAGAATAAAAACTAGATAGTAAAGTTTGTTTTCAAACTTTAAGTTGGCTTGAAAAAGCCTGGACAGAAAGTTAGAAAATTTTAGAAAGTTTGAAAAGCTTAAAAAGTTTAAAAAGATTTAAAAGTTTGAAAAGTTAAGAAGTTTAAAAAAGAAAGTGATTAACATATTACTAGCATTAAAAGCAAGTGACTACCATGTCGTTAGCATGATTAGCAAAGTTTCTAACATGTTTCTAGCATGATTAACATGTGGCTACCATGTTGCTAGTATGTTTGTAGAATGATTAGCATTTGTTACCATTTCGCTAACATTTTGCTAACATGATTAGCATGTTGCTAGCATGTTTCTAGCATTATTAGCATGTGACTAGCATGTTGCTAACATTTTTTTTGCATGATTAGCATGTTGTTAACATGTTGCTAGCATTTTGCTAACATAATTAGCATGTTGCTAGCATTTTTCTAGCATAATTAACAAGTGACCAGCATGTCGCTAGCATTTTGCTAGCATGATTAGCATGTTGCTAGCATTTTTTCTAGCATTATTAGCATGTGGCTAGCATGTCATTAGCATGTTTGTAGCATTATTAGCATTTTGATAACATGTTTCTAGTATGATTAGCATGTGGCTACCATGTTGCTACCATTTTTGTAGCATGATTAGCATGTTGTTAGCATGTCGTTAACATAATGTTAACATGATTATCATGTTGCTATCATGTCTCTAGCATGATACGCATGTTGCTAGCATTTCGCTAGAATTTTGCTAGCATGATTATCATGTTGCTAGCAATGTTTGTAGCATGATTAGCATGTCGCTAGCATTATTAGCATTTTGCTAACATGATAAGAATGTTACTAGCATGTTTCTAGCATGATTAGCATGTGCCTTGCATGTCTCTAGCATGTCGCTAGCATTTTTGTAACATGATTAGCATGTTGCTAGCATTTTTCTAGCACGATTAACAAGTGACTAGCATTTCGCTAGCATATTTGTAGCATGTTTAACATATTGCTAGCATGTTTCTAACATGATTAACATGTTGCTAGCATGTCGCTAACATTTTGCTAGCATGATTAACATGTTACAAGCATGTTTGTATCATGATTAGTATTGTTGCTAGCATGTTTGTAGCATGATTAGCATGTTGTTAGCATGTTTTGCTAGCATGTTTGTAGCATGATTAACATGTTGCTAGCATGTTTCTAGCATTATTACCATGTCGCTAGTATGTCGCTAGCATGTTTTTAGCATGATTAGTATACAACTAGCATGTTGCTAACAGGATTAGCATGCGACTAGCATGTCGCTAGCATGATTAGCAAAGTTACTAGAATGTGGCTAGCATGACTAGCAAGTGTCTAGTATGTCATTAGCATGATTAACAAGTGACTAACATGTTTCTATGCTAATCCAGGTAAAACCAATTGATTCAGTTAGAAACCAGCTAACACCAGCGTGACAGTGGCCAAAACTACTTTAAAACCATGTTAAAAGCATGTTTCTGACATGATTATCAAGTTACTAACATGTTGTTAACATGTTTCTATGATAATCTGGCTAAAACCAGTTGATTCAGTAAAGAAAACCAGCTAAAACCAGCTAAGACCAGCTAATGCCAGCTTGACAGTGGCCAAAACCACTTTAAACCATGTTAGAAGTATGTTTCTAGTCTGATTAGCAAGTTACTAGCATGTTATTAACATGTTTCTATGATAATCTAGTTAAAACCAGTAGATTCAGTAAAGAAAACCGCCTAAAACCAGCTAAGACCAGCTAAGGCCAGCGTGACAGTGGCCAAAACCACTTTAAACCTTGTTAGAAGTATATTTCTAGTCTGATTAGCAAGTAACTAGTATGTTGTTTTCATTTTTTTAAACTAAACCAGCTAAAACCAGTTGATTCAGTAAAGAAAACCAGCTAAGACCAGCTAAGGCCAGCGTGACAGTGGCCGAAACCACTTTAAAACCATGTTAAAGGCATGTTTCTAGTCTGATTAGTGAGTAACTAGCATGTTGTTAGCATGTTTCTATGCAAATCTGGCCAAAACCAGCTAAAACCAGTGGATTCAGAAAAAAAACAGCTAAAACCCAGCTAAGACCAGCGTGAGAGTGGTCAAAACCACTTAAAAACAGTTTGGGAGACTAGCCAAAACAACTGATCAGCTTAGGCTGGTTTTAGCTGTATTCTCAGGGTAGCAGAAATGAGTCGAACCAGACAAATTAAAGAGTCTATCAGAGCTGTGTGCATTGAAACGAGAGCCGAACTCCTCAGGAAGTCATAAATCAGTTCTAGTGCCACAAGAACCAAGCAAGATAACCAACCAATCAACTTGTTCACACAACAGCTTTCAACATTAACACCAATAGAACAATTATTGACAATTTTAATTCAAAGAAGAGATTGTCAAATTTATTGTTCGTGATTGAAATGCAACGCTGGACATCACATGTAAACCCAGGAGATCAAGTTAAATACTTGCATTGACTTCACCCACCCAGCAGAACCAGACTGAAATTCCTAAGGGGGAAGGGCTTTAAACCTTTGTTTTCACAGAAAAGTCCCTTTGCCAGAGAATGGCAAAGAAACTGCTTTTTGTACATTATATATGGACCAGAATGAACTCAAAAAGACTTATAAATGAATCATTCCATTGCTTAACTCCATATTCATTTATGTGTAACCCACAAATTTGACTATCATGTATAATCACTTATTGTGTATGTCTTTTGATAACTATAGGATACATAGTCATGTCTAGTATTGATATAATCGAATTTTCTTGCTTGATATTGTCCTGACAATCATTTATTTGTAAAATATATCATAATCGTGTTATAGGAATCATGTCCAAAATTAGACCCTGTGAGGCAGGAACCACATGCTTGGTAAGATAAACAAATGATTTATGATACCCCCGAGCCAAGGCCATATCTGATTGGTCAATACAACATTTCAGGTGTGGCCAACAGGCAAGTTTAAATACCTAGGACATCAGCTTTTTAGTCTGCTTTTAGTTCCAGCCTTGCTCGTGCTATCAGTCATGCTATTAGTCATGCCTGCTCTTAGCTTTTAGCTTGTAGCTTTGCTACCTAGCTTTAGCTTGTAGCATCTAGCCATGCGGTTAGTCATCATTGTTCTTTGAGCGCGGTTCCAGCGTGCCTGCCTGCTGCTACTATGCCACGATGAGAAGGAACACAACCTAGTCTCTCAAACTTTATTTCTTTTCTTTTCCGTTTGAGAGTTTCGTGTTCTGAGTTAAGTTTTGTAAGGTCAGTTCAACTTCAACCAGCCCACACGATTCTGCACTTTCAGCCAACGCCCAACAACCACGGGCTTCCCAAGACGTCACTTCAGAGACTGAACGTCCAGCCAATCAACGACCACGGGATAGCCCTTTCACCGAGGCTCCTTCTTCACAGGAGATGCAAGTAACTTTACCTCCAGACTGTGACCTTTACTGGTGTATCTAATATAATTTTAACCTAATTGAGGAACTCAATGGGAGCGCTAATTACGTGATTGATGGTTGTTCATGTTTATGCAATTTAAAGTATTGCTGTGAACTTGGGATTCCATATTTCCATTCTCTTAAACTCATCTTTTCCTAACTTTCGATCTTCCTGCAACTTGTGTGAATGTGTGAGTGCGTGCGTTTATGTGTTAGATTAGTTTATATGTCTTAGATTTATCTAATAAAGCCTTATTCATATTGAAAAGAGAAGTATCTTGTGTTTTGTGCTTACAAGTTAATGTCTTAAACTGCCGATCTTGTTACTGTGCTAATTGATAGTGTTTCACTATAGTTTGGATATTAATATCCAGCGCAGATTTTATGTTAAACGGCTTGTTCAGTAAATCGCAGGGCGTCTCATTGATCAGCTGTGAAACAGTGATTCTGTTCAAATTCCCTTTAAAATCTTAAATGATTCCCTTTGAGCTAAATTGACCTGTTTCCGTTACATCAGTAGAGAGTTTTTAAGGTTTGCTATGGTAGTAGACAGCTTAAATATATTATAAATCTTATTTTTCAAAAGTTTGTACCCCCTTAATGAAAGTCTATGGGATTTAAAGTGGTTTTGGTAGTCTGGTTCACGAAAACCATAAGCCGGATCAGTTAGAAAAGATATAGCAACCCGAGTCAGACCAGTCTGAAGGTCTGACCCGAGTTTGGTGGTTCTAGCTTGAAAGCTCTAGGAGGAGATAGTGTTTAAAATTTGGCTCAGAATAATAATAATAATAACTAGAATTAAAAGTTAGTGAACTAACTTTGATGTTGCTTGGCCATCTTGGCCATGGGGCAAAAGAGCCACAGTACTTGTGTGCCCAGCATTCTTGAGTTGCCCCACTGCCAAAAAAATAAATAAATAATACCATAAAAAAATACACCTGCGACAGTCTTTTTCCATGGTCCCTTGCTGTTTTCTTTCTAAATAAAAAGCCTAGGCTATGAAAACAGCTACGACAGGGTTGTCTAGCTGAATGTGAAATAAGTCATGCAAAAACCATAATCTCCTAAATACCATTCAATTTAATCTTATTTTAATAGGACTGACAACATATTTTAAGTTATCACACATTACTGAAAAATTAAAGAATTTTAATCAAAATTTTAATTAATATTTATTATAAAATAAATATTTCATAAAACTGAAACTTAAATATATTATTTCTATAGGCTATACAAAACGGAAAAGAAAAAAGACTAAATAATAAGGCTGAATAAGCTGATCTATAGCATGTTAAATGGTGGTTGCTTGTCTATGAATGGTACACCCTTCTAAGCTCACAGAAGTGGTTTGACCCAAGTCCAGAGCAGCCAATGACATTGACCTCTTCAAACTGATTTTTAACTTGTACTTCAAGTGTATTTCACGTGTATTTAACACGTGAAATACACGTTAAATACCCGCTGATTTTTCATGTGTAAACAACACGTATTTAACGCGTGAACTAATATTGGATATAATATCGGAGTAATATAGTATTTTAAGAAGCTCTTAAAAATATATATAAATTACTTTACCATGTTGTGCAGCGCCGATAAATAAATAATATTAAATACGTGTTGTCTACGCATGAAATACACGTATTTAACGTGTTGTTGACGTGTTAAAATTCACGTGTATTTGACCCCCTTGGCCTTCCATACACATTAGATATAATGAGGGAGACGTGAAAAAAGGACATCGCGTTGTTTTGATATGGATTACTTTATCAAAAGATATTTGTTCGGGAGCACTTGTTTAGTTTAAAGGTAGACATGTCAAGCTTTCTATAGATATATCTCTCATGTCTCTTCGTTGAGTATTCATGGAGTTACAGTTAATTTTAATTACGTGTTTGTAAATGAAGATCAGCGCAGACCAAGGCTGCAGACAGCACACCTTGTTTGTTATCTTTATTTTATAAGTGCCCAAAGTTTTGTTGTTATTATGTTTGTATCCAAAAAAAAAGTAGACCCTTTACATAGACACGTTAAAATTCACGTGTATATTTGACCCTCTTGGCCTTCCATACACATTAGACGTGAAAAAAGGACATCGCATTGTTTTGATATGGATTACTTTATCACAGAATATTTGTTCGGCAGCACTTGTTTGGTTTAAAAGTAGACATGTCAAGCTTTCTATAGATATATCTCTCATGTCTCTTCGTTGAGTATTCATGGAGTTACAGTTCATTTTAATGACGTGCTGTAAATGAAGATCAGCGCAGACCAAGGCTGGAGACAGCACACCTTGTTTGTTATCTTTATTTTATAAGTGCACAAAGTTTTGTTGTTATTATGTTTGTATCCAAAAAAATGTGGACCCTTTACAGATTCGATTGATGTATTGCTCTTATCTGTACGATTAAAACTGAAAGTGTAATTTAAGTAATTGTCGGGGTTATCAGGAGAAAATGACTCAAAACGCGTATATGCGTTAATCGACTCCAGAGTTAAAAGGCTGTCGTGACTTTTTTCCCTTCCAGTATTCATAAGCTGTATCACGCTGTCAAATTATATTTCATTTTGCACACATAAACAGTTCAAAAACACCTGAATTCTGCTCTTGTTGTGTTCTAATGGGTGGATTAGTGCAATTCGCTGTGATATTATTTTTGGAATCTCTCAAAAAATGCTGATGAAGTGCTCATTTCTCTCTCGTCTTTCTCTCTGTTCTTTGGTCAGAGACATAATTTATTAATGAGATATCTGACCCGGTAATAATAACATATATTGGTTTAGCTTGTCAGTCTGAATGAAATGTGTAGCCTATTTATTTGTCTGATCTCGCCCTAAACGCGGCTGTCATGTGACTTTTTTTTCCCCTTCGCGATGTCAAATATTGCATTTTGCACACATACACGGCTCAAAAACCCCTGGATTTTTCTCTTAGTGTGTTCTAATTGGTGGATTGTGTGCATTCGCAGGAATATTTATTTTAAGAAGCTCTTAAAAAATATATGTAAATGACTTTACCATGTTGTGACGATGGATAACAATTGATGTGAGGTTCAGCCTGACAGATAAAATCTCACACAATTACATATAAACACTCATTTTCATGTGTATAATATATTCTTCTAATTGTTTTGTGCCGTTTCGCTGCAGTGTTTTAATGTGACAGGCTATAAATTCTCTTCAAGTGTTCAGAGAAATTAATCGCGAGCTCGCGGGCAGTTGCGCTGCCGCGAATATATCATGTTATTACTTTAAACAGTTCAGAAACATCTGAATTTAGCTCTTGGTGTGTTCTAACGTGTGGATTGCGTGCAATCGCCGTTTTAAAAGGAAATAAGAATGAATTCGCTCGTTGTGAGCTCCGTGGAGACAGTAGCAGTGATTCTTCTCTCATCTTTCTGACTGCTCTCTGCCCAGAAATCAATTATTAACTAGAATTAACAGTTAGTGAACTAACTTTGATGTTGGCTTGGCCATCTTGGCCATGGGGCAAAAGAGCCACAGTACTTGTGTGCCCAACATTCATGAGTTGCCCCGCTGCAAAAAATAAAAAATAATAATACCATAAAAAATACACCTGCAACAGTCTTTTTCCATGGTCCCTTGCTGTTTTCTTTTTTAATAAAAAGCCTAGGCTATGATAACAGCTTCGACAGGGTTGTCTAGCTGAATGCGAAATAAGTCATGCAAAAACCATAATCTCCTAAATACCATTCAATTTAATGTTATTTTAATAGTACTGACAACATATTTAAAGTTATCACACTACTGAAAAATTAAAGAAGGGACACTATATATAGTATACTTCGGTGAGTCAAGAGCTAAACAAAAAGTCCTGTTTCATTACAAAATACTGTAACTTTTATAAACGTTATACTATCACCACAAAATGTTAATTAATATTTATTAAAAAATAAATATTTCATAAAACTGAAACGTAAATATATTATTTCTATAGGCTATACAAAACAGAAAAGAAAAAAGACTAAATAATAAGGCTGAATAAGCTGATCTATAGCATGTTAAATGGTGGTTGCCTGTCTATGAATGGTACACCCCTCTAAGCACACAGAAGTGGTTTGACCCAAGTCCTCAGCAGCCAATGACACTGACCTGTTCAAACTGATTTTTAAGGCACACTTCACGTGTATTTCACATGTATTTAACGTGTATTTAAAACGTGAAATACACGTTAAATACACGCTGATTTTTCACGAGTAAACAACACGTATTTAACGCTTTAAATACGTGTTGTCTACGCGTGAAATACACGGATTTAACGTGTTGTTGACGCGTTAAAATTCACGTGTATTTGACCCTCTTGGCCTTCCATACACATTAGATAAAATGAAGGGACACGTGAAAAATGGACATCGTGTACTTTATCACAGAATATTTGTTCGGCAGCACTTGTTTAGTTTAAAAGTAGACATGTCAAGCTTTCTATAGATATATCTCTCATGTCTCTTCGTTGAGTATTCATGGAGTTACAGTTCATTTTAATGACGTGTTTGTAAATGAAGATCAGCGCAGACAAGGTTGAAGACAGCACACCTTGTTTGTTATCTTTATTTTATAAGTGCCCAAAGTTTACAGATTCGATTGATGTATTGCTCTTATCTGTACGATTAAAACTGAAAATGTAATTTAAGTAATTGTCAGGGTTATCAGCAGAAAATGACTCAAAACGCGTATATGCGTTAATCGACTCCAGAGTTAAAAGGCTGTCGTGACTTTTTTCCTTCCAGTATTCATAAGCTGTATCACGCTGTCAAATTATATGTCATTTTGCACACATAAACATATCAAAAACACCTGAATTCTGCTCTTGTTGTGTTCTAATGGGTGGACTAGTGCTGTGATATTATTTTTGGAATCTCTTAAAAAATGCTGATGAAGTGCTCATTTCTCTCTCGTCTTTCTCTCTGTTCTTTGGTCACAGACATAATTTATTAATGAGATATCTGACCCGGTAATAATAACATATGTTGATTTAGCTTGTCAGTGTGAATGAAATGTTTAGCCTATTTATTTGTCTGATCTCGCCCTAAACGTGGCTGTCATGTGACTTTTTTTTTCCCTTCGCGATGTCAAATATTGCATTTTGCACACATACACGGCTCAAAAACCCCTGGATTTTTCTCTTAGTGTGTTCTAATTGGTGGATTGTGTGCATTCGCAGGAATATTTATTTTAAGAAGCTCTTAAAAAAAAATATATAAATGACTTTACCATGTTGTGACGATGGATAACAATTGATGTGAGGTTCAGCCTGACAGATCAAATCTCACAATTACATATAAACACTCATGTGTATAATATATTCTTCTAATTGTTTTGTGCCGTTTCGCTGCAGTGTTTTAATGTGACAGGCTGTAAATTCTCTTTAAGTGTTCAGAGAAATACATCGCGAGCTCGCGGGCAGTTGCGCTTCCGCGAATATATCATGTTATTACTTTAAACAGTTCAGAGACATCTGATTTTAGCTCTTGGTGTGTTCTAACGTGTGGATTGCGTGCAATCGCCGTTTTAAAAGGTCTTAAATAAGAATGAATTCGCTCGTTGTGAGCTCCGTGGAGACAGCAGCAGTGATTCTTCTCTCATCTTTCTGACTGCTCTCTGCCCAGAAATCAATTATTAATGAGCCCTGACCCCTGTAATAATCAGATATGTTGGTTTAGCTTGTCAGTTGGAGGGAAATTGTATTATTTACTTGGTATTTTTAACCGGTTTAAAAGTGAAACGAAACCCGGCCGACTCCTCCCTTAATTTTGGGTATTGCAACTAGGGGCGCATTTTTTCTCAGATAATGTAAGTCTATGGGTAATGTATTTTGACATTTAAAAATTAATAAAAAAAAAACTTTAAGTCTGATCACTCTGAAAAGATATAGCAACCAGCACCGCTCTATCCCGCAGGTGTCTGCCGAGTTTGGGGCTTGTGGCTTTAAAGCCCTAGGAGGAGTAGCGTTCAGAATTTCTGTCAGAAAAATAATAATAAGAAAAAGAAGAAGAAGAAGAAGAAGAAGAAGTTTAAATAGCATAACAGTATGTTGGCTTGTTGCCAAGCCAACATAATGAGCCCTGACCCCTGTAATAATCAGATATGTTGGTTTAGCTTGTCAGTTTGAGGGAAATTGTATTATTTACTTGGTATTTTTAACCGGTTTAAAAGTGAAACGAAACCCGGCCGACTCCTCCCTTTAATCTCGGTTATTGCAACTAGGGGCGCATTTTTTCTCAGATAATGTAAGTGTATGGGTAATGTATTTTGACATTGAAAAATTAATAAAAAAAAACTTTAAGTCTGATCAGTCTGAAAAGATATAGCAACCAGCACCGCTCTATCCCGCAGGTGTCTGCCGAGTTTGTGGCTTGTGGCTTTAAAGCCCTAGGAGGAGTAGCGTTCAGAATTTCTGTCAGAAAAATAATAATAAGAAAAAGAAGAAGAAGAAGAAGTATAAATAGCATAACAGTATGTTGGCTTGTTGCCAAGCCAACATAATAATAACTAGAATTAAAAGTTAGTGAACTAACTTTGATGTTGGCTTGGCCATCTTGGCCATGGGGCAAAAGAGCCACAGTACTTGTGTGCCCAACATTCTTGAGTTGCCCCGCTGCAAAAAATAAAAAATAATAATACCATAAAAAATACACCTGCAACAGTCTTTTTCCATGGTCCCTTGCTGTTTTCTTTTTTAATAAAAAGCCTAGGCTATGATAACAGCTACGACAGGGTTGTCTAGCTGAATGCGAAATAAGTCATGCAAAAACCATAATCTCCTAAATACCATTCAATTTAATGTTATTTTAATAGTACTGACAACATATTTTAAGTTATCACACTACTGAAAAATTAAAGAAGGGACACTATATATAGTATACTTCGGTGATTCAAGAGCTAAACAAAAAGTCCTGTTTCATTACAAAATACTGTAACTTTTATAAACGTTATACTGTCGCCACAAAATTTTAATTAATATTTATTAAAAAAATAAATATTTCATAAAACTGAAACTTAAATATATTATTTCTATAGGCTATACAAAACAGAAAAGAAAAAAGACTAAATAATAAGGCTGAATAAGCTGATCTATAGCATGTTAAATGGTGGTTGCCTGTCTATGAATGGTACACCCCTCTAAGCACACAGAAGTGGTTTGACCCAAGTCCTCAGCAGCCAATGACACTGACCTGTTCAAACTGATTTTTAAGGCATAATTCACGTGCATTTCAAGTGTATTTAAAACGTGAAATACACGTTAAATACACGCTGATTTTTCACAAGTAAACAACACGTATTTAACGCTTTAAATACGTGTTGTCTACGCGTGAAATACACGTATTTAACGTGTTGTTGACGCGTTAAAATTCACGTGTATTTGACCCTCTTGGCCTTCCATACACATTAGAAGGGAGACGTGAAAAAAGGACATCGCGTACTTTATCACAGAATATTTGTTCGGCAGCACTTGTTTAGTTTAAAAGTAGACATGTCAAGCTTTCTATAGATATATCTCTCATGTCTCTTCGTTGAGTATTCAGTTCAGTTACAGTTCATTTTAATGACGTGTTTGTAAATGAAGATCAGCGCAGACAAGGTTGAAGACAGCACACCTTGTTTGTTATCTTTATTTTATAAGTGCACAAAGTTTTGTTGTTATTATGTTTGTATCCAAAAAAAAAGTAGACCCTTTACAGATTCTATTGATGTATTGCTCTTATCTTTACGATTAAAACTGAAAATGTAATTTAAGTAATTGTCAGGGTTATCAGCAGAAAATGACTCAAAACGCGTATATGCGTTAATCGACTCCAGAGTTAAAAGGCTGTCATGACTTTTTTCCTTCCAGTATTCATAAGCTGTATCACGCTGTCAAATTATATGTCATTTTGCACACATAAACATATCAAAAACACCTGAATTCTGCTCTTGTTGTGTTCTAATGGGTGGATTAGTGCTGTGATATTATTTTTGGAATCTCTTAAAAAATGCTGATGAAGTGCTCATTTCTCTCTCGTCTTTCTCTCTGTTCTTTGGTCAGAGACATAATTTATTAATGAGATATCTGACCCGGTAATAATAACATATGTTGATTTAGCTTGTCAGTGTGAATGAAATGTGTAGCCTATTTATTTGTCTGATCTCGCCCCAAAAGCGGCTGTCATGTGACTTTTTTTTCCCTTCGCGATGTCAAATATTGCATTTTGCACACATACACGGCTCAAAAACCCCTGGATTTTTCTCTTAGTGTGTTCTAATGGGTGGATTGTGTGCATTCGCAGGAATATTTATTTTAAGAAGCTCTTAAAAATATATATATAAATGACTTTACCATGTTGTGACGATGGATAGCAATTGATGTGAGGTTCAGCCTGACAGATAAAATCTCACAATCACATGTAAACACTCATTTTCATGTGTATAATATATTCTTCTAATTGTTTTGTGCCGTTACGCTGCAGTGTTTTAATGTGACAGGCTGTAAATTCTCTTCAAGTGTTCAGAGAAATACATGTTATTACTTTAAACAGTTCAGAAACATCAGATTTTAGCTCTTGGTGTGTTCTAACTTGTGGATTGCGTGCAATCGCCGTTTTAAAAGGTCTTAAATAAGAATGAATTCGCTCGTTGTGAGCTCCGTGGAGACAGCAGCAGTGATTCTTCTCTCATCTTTCTGACTGCTCTCTGCCCAGAAATCAATTATTAATGAGCCCTGACCCCTGTAATAATCAGATATGTTGGTTTAGCTTGTCAGTTTGAGTCTGATCAGTCTGAAAAGCAAGGGTGTAACTTTGGGTCTACCATTGGGGGGGTTAAACTTGCGGCATATTTATTAATTAATTTATTTATTGAATAATTTCCTTGTGTAAAGGGTAACATGCTAATTTGCATAATTTAATTATGTATTCATATTATTTTAATCTGAATGGTGATATTGAGGGGGTTATATTAGTTGGATCTGATTTTTGGGGGGGTCACGACCCCCCTAACACCCCTGCAAATTACGCGCATGCTGAAAAGATATAGCAACCAGCACCGCTCTATCCCGCAGGTGT
Organism: Carassius gibelio; assembly: GCF_023724105.1. Lineage (NCBI taxonomy): Eukaryota > Metazoa > Chordata > Actinopteri > Cypriniformes > Cyprinidae > Carassius > Carassius gibelio. The sequence continues at coordinate 2,260,051 of NC_068372.1, forward strand.
CTGCCGAGTTTGGAGCTTGTGGCTTTAAAGCCCTAGGAGGAGTAGTGTTCAGAATTTCTGTCAGAAAAATAATAATAAGAAAAACAAGAAGAAGAAGAAGTTTAAATAGCATAACAGTATGTTGGCTTGTTGCCAAGCCAACATAATAATAACTAGAATTAAAAGTTAGTGAACTAACTTTGATGTTGGCTTGGCCATCTTGGCCATGGGGCAAAAGAGCCACAGTACTTGTGTGCCCAACATTCTTGCGTTGCCACGCTGCAAAAAAGAAAAATAATAATAAAACCATAAAACAATACACCTGCAACAGTCTTTTTCCATGGTCCCTTGCGGTTTTCTTTTTTAATAAAAAGCCTAGGCTATGATATCAGCTTCGACAGGGTTGTCTAGCTGAATGCAAAATAAGTCATGCAAAAACCATAATCTCCTAAATACCATTCAATTTGATCTTATTTTAATAGTACTGACAACATATTTTAAGTTATCACACATTACTGAAAAATTAAAGAAGGGACACTATATATAGTATACTTCTGCGAGTCAAGAGCTAAACAAAAAGTCCTGTTTCAATACAAAATACTGTAACTTTTATAAACTTTATACTATCACCACTAAATTTTAATTAATATTTATTAAAAAATAAATATTTCATAAAACTGAAACTTAAATATATTATTTCTATAGGCTATACAAAACAGAAAAGAAAAAAGACTAAATAATAAGGCTGAATAAGCTGATCTATAGCATGTTAAATGGTGGTTGCCTGTCTATGAATGGTACACCCCTCTAAGCTCACAGAAGTGGTTTGACCCAAGTCCTCAGCAGCCAATGACATTGACCTGTTCAAACTGAACACGTATTTAACAAGTTAAATAATATTGGATATAATATCGGAGTAATATAGTATTTTAAGACGCTCTTAAAAATATATATAAATGACTTTACCATGTTGTGCAGCGCCGATAAATAAATAATATTAAATACATGTTGTCTACTCATGAAATACACGTATTTAACGTGTTGTTGACGCTTTAAAATTCACGTGTATTTGACCCTCTTGGCCTTCCATACACATTAGATTTAATGAAGGGGTACGTGAAAAAAGGACATCGCGTTGTTTTGATATGGATTAATTTATCACAGAATATTTGTTCGGCAGCACTTGTTTAGTTTAAAAGTAGGCATTTCAAGCTTTCTATAGATATATCTCTCATGTCTCTTCGTTGAGTATTCATGGAGTTACAGTTCATTTTAATGTTTGTGTTTGTAAATGAAGATCAGCGCAGACCAAGGCTGCAGACAGCACACCTTGTTTGTTATCTTTATTTTATAAGTGCACAAAGTTTTGTTGTTATTATGTTTGTATCCAAAAAAAAGTAGACCCTTTACAGATTCGATTGATCTATTGCTCTTATCTGTACGATTAAAACTGAAAGTGTAATTTAAGTAAGTTTCGGGGTTATCAGGAGAAAATGAATCAAAACGCGTATATGCGTTAATCGACTCCAGAGTTAAAAGGCTGTTGTGACTTTTTTTCCTTCCAGTATTCATAAGCTGTATCACGCTGTCAAATTATATTTCATTTTGCACGTATTAACAGCTCAAAAACACCTGATTCTGCTCTTGTTGTGCTCTAATGGGTGGATTAGTGCATTCGCTGTGATATTGGAAGCTCTTAAAAAATGCTGATGAAGCGCTCATTTCTCTCTCGTCTTTCACTCTGTTCTTTAGCCAGACACATAATTTATTAATGAGATCTGACCCGGTAATAATAACATATGTTGGTTTAGCTTGTCAGTGTGAATGAAATGTGTAGCCTATTTATTTGTCCGATCTCGCCCCGAAACGCGGCTGTCATGTGGACTTCAAGTGTTCAGAGAAATACATCGCGAGCTCGCGGACATTTGGCTGCCGCGAATATATCATGTTATTAGTTTAAACAGTTCAGAAACATCTGAATTTAGCTCTTGGTGTGTTCTGAAGGGTAGATTGCGTACAATCGCTGATATAATTTAATTTTAAAAGGTCTTAAATAAGAATGAATTCGCTCGTTGTGAGCTCCTTTTTCAAGCCAACTTAATTATAAATAAAGAATAAAAGAAAGAATCTCAACTAGCCCTTGTTTTCCATTTATGAAGAAAATGGCAACTCTAATGATGATGTAATTATCTTTTTTCAAGGTTCCCCCTTTTTTTTCAATCAAGCCAAAGAACTATGACCATCGTGCTCTGTGACCGTAAATGCTGAATCAAATGGTGAATCAAAACAAATATGACAACTTTTAACCGCTGGCAGATATAGGCCTATATTATTGTACATTACAAATATTTGGATTCCTTATTCTGTCCCTTATTTGCTTAAAGAATAAATACTTATTTTCTACAAGAATAAAAATTATAAATAAAGAATAAAAGAAAGAATCTCTTATAAGTTGAAACAATAAAATGTCACAGTGCATGCTAAATAGCCTAAATTAACTTGTATCTTGTATAGTATCTGAAGACCTTAATTGCATGTCAGCATAAATCTAACAATATATTAAGATTATTATTATTTTTATTTTTTTTAATGTGACAGCAACTTTTATATCAAACATTTTGAAATCATCCACAGCTGAGCAACGCGGGAGGCAGGTTGAGCGTGCAAAGTGAATGCACATGGACAAAGTCATTTTCAGATGCAATGGAAAAAAAAGCTGGATAAAAACATACATGAAACTTGTAAATAGTTTACAACAGCCTAGATAAGGCCCATACTCTCTTCCTAAGTATATAATGTAGAATTTTTTTTACCCACAATAACACATTTTAAGTCCTCACCATCCACTTTCCTTCCGGTAAGACTGAGATGGGCCAACCACACTCACACCTGCCAAGCCTTACTGGACTCCGGAGCGGAGGCTAATTTCAAGGACACTCAATTCACACAGAAATTCCATCTCCCAATAACACCACTCACCAGACAGGTCTCCCCAGTATCTGCCTTACTACTGGTCCCATAACCCTTACCACATCAGGCAACCATACTAAGGCCATCACGTTTTTCCTCATGGATTCCCCTCTGGCACCCATAGTTCTGGGTCACCCCTGGCTTACTCAACAAAACCCCAGGGTGGATTGGCACCAGCATTTAATCTCTGAATGGAGCACTCAGTAGTATGAGTATTGTCTTGTGTCTGCTCATCTGTCTGTTTATGTGTCTGTGTTTCAGGAGAAGGCAGTGGACTGGATCTGAAGGAATTGTTTAGTCAGTCCCGTGCTGCTCCTCTGCATCATCCCTATGACTGTGCTATAGATTTATTGCCAGGTAAGTCTCTGCCTAAGGGCAAGCTTTACTCTCTTTCTGTTCCCGAGAGGGAGGCCATGGATAAATATATTTCTGATTTTCTGGCAGCAAGGTTCATCCTACCTTCCTTTTCTCCAGCCGGGGTGGGGTTCTTTTTTGTGGGGGAGAAGGATGTTTCCTTGAAACCTTCTATTGATTACCGAGGGCTGATCAACATCACGGTAGAGAATACATATCCTTTGCTGTTGATGTCTTCAGCTTTCTGGAGGTTGCAGGGAGCATCCGTTATCACAAGATTGGATTTTCCTAACACTTATCATTTGGCTCGCATTCGGAAGGGGTTATGAATGGAAAACTGTTTGTAACAGCCCCAGAGTGCATTTTGAATATTTAGTTATGCCGTTCGGGCTTTCCAACTCCCAAGCACTTTTGCAGGCACTCATGAAAGACCTACCTGGATGAAATATTTAAAAATAATTTTCATATTCTCTCCAGGAACACGATCAGTATATCGGCGAGTGCTTCAGAGGCTGCTAGAGAATGGTCTTTTTGCCAAGGCGGATAAATGTGATTTGCACGCACACTCTGTTTCTTTTCTAGGATACATCGTCTCATCTGAGGGAATACATATGGACCCTGACAAGGTTAAGGCTTTGGTAGATTGGCCAAGTCCAGATTCCCGTAAGGCCCTACAGAGGTTTGCCAGTTTTTACTGGTGTTTCATCCGCAATTTCAGTCATCTAGCTGCTCCTCTGACCACCTTGACCTCCCCCATAATGACATTCAGGTGGTCCGATACAGCTGAGGCTGTTTTCGCTAAACTTAAGAGCTGATTCGTTTCGGCCCCTATTCTCATAGCCCCTGATCCTTCACATCAGTTTGTGGTCGAGGTCGATGCATCAGAGGTGGGGTAGGTGCAGTTCTATCTCACCATTCTTCCACAAATCACCCCTGCACGTTTCTTTCCCATTGTTTATTACCCGCTGAATGTAATTATGTCATTGGCAACAGAGAGTTGTTGGCAGTCAAATTAGTGTTGGAAGAATGTCGTCATTGGTTAGAAGGATTGGGGGCATTATTATCGTTTGGACTGATCATAAGAACCTGGAATATATCAGGTCGGTTGCCCACCAAATTGATTATTTGTGCCAGAGGAGTTAAAGTCCGACGTCATTCAGTGGGGGCTTTTTTTCTTACGTTGCGTGTCATCTAGGATTTAATCGCCCCAGTTTTTGGTCAAACAATGATTCTGGTGGCCAATGATGGCTTACGACATTCGCAATTTTGTTTTGGCTTATCAGGTTTGTGCCACTAGTAAGACTTCAAATCGAGCCCCAGATGGGCTACTCCAACCTCTGGTGGCCCCTTCGAGACCCTGTTCCCACATAGCGCTAGATGTCATTACCGCCAGATGTCATTAAGTTACTGGGTGTGACTGTCAGTCTATCATTGGGGTTCCATCCCCAAAGCAATGGCCAAACCGAGAGAGCCAACCAAGATTTGGAGAGAGTGTTGCAATGTTTGCTATCCAAGAATCCTTCCTCCTGGGGCCCGTTCTTCGTACGTCGCTTATTACATCCGAGATCAAATGACACATTGGGTTCTTCGAACACACCTGTTGTGTATGATTAGTATCGCTGGATTGAGTTATCTGAGATAATTGTGCGTTCATGTGTTGTCTTAAAAGGGGATATGTATCGATACTCGAAACCATGATCAGCAGTGCAGCAATTGGCTGGTGGCAAGACGGCAATGTAACTACATCATATAATTTTAAACGACACCTGACGAAAAACATGACAAATTTCTGGACTTTTATAAGGAAACAGCCAAGCAAACAAAACTACATAAATGTTATATTAGATATATGAAACATAATAGAGACTTGTTTTTATTATATTAGAATTTTTTTCATGATTCCCAATTATTTAGATTCACAATTTATAATAGTTGTGCAGTCTTTACATTTTTATTTAAATGTAGAAATTATCTATTCATTTCATTTTATATTTGGAGAGATTTGTTACGTGACAGCATTAATGAAAGTTTCTTAATGGTCAATATCATGTTATCTGCATCTCCTGTGCTCCATCAAACCAATCTTATATAAGCAGTCATCACTCAAAATAATGCACGACTCTATTATCTGTATAGCATGTGTGTAAGACTCTAATACAATTATGAAGTAATAATTTTATGACAAATAAATATTTCAGTGAGTAAAACTGGCTGTCTAGTAGGCTGTTATGGACTACACAGCATTTTTATATTATTTTTTAATAATTTTTTAATGATTATTATTTTAAATTATTGTCCCTGGATCAGTACGATACTCTTGTAATAAAGTAGCGGTGGTAGCAGACATATTTTGAGTATCAGTTCTGGTTGAAAAGAAGCGATCTAATCCTGTTTACATTAAATAAGCCTGCTCCCGAGCAGGTTTAAGCTTTCAGATCTGTTGCTATGACAGCAGCTCCGGGATGAGCTTTGAAGAACCAAACGATCCAAGATCACGCCAAATCGTCAACAATCAAATCCAGCTAACTGAGTTAGCGACGTACGAAGAACGGGCCCCTGGAGTCAGCAACTCTCTCGATATTTGACCAATGTTTTGATAAAACATTGTAGCAGTGACAGTTATTTAGTAATTTATATCAGGAGTGCAAAATAATAAATCCGTATTATGCCACATTTTGAATAGAAATTCACCAATCATTCATATTCAGTCATGTGGCTCACTGAACAGTGTCAATGAGGATTTATAGACCAAAGATGCATATCTGCGGAGATATATGGATATGTTTACTTCATATTTCTTCAGACAGAATCATCATTTCTATTTATTTTCCACTGATTTACACAATCTGATGATATATAGCCTCTCCCAGCACTGTGTCTGTGTATTTGCTTCTGTGTACTCAAGCTGTGACCCAGACAGACTCTGATTGGACCTTCAGCTCACAACAACACTGATACACCTCTGTACACACAAAATATCCGAATAATAAACCTGCGATTACGATAGAAAAGCTTGATATGAGATTTTCTTGAGATCTGGGGCATTTTTATAAAAAATATAAAAAATGTACATCGGAAATGCTAAATTGTGCAGCGATGTGAGTTAGGAGTAAAAGTGTACTAATAATTTAATAAATTGTCGGATGTAGCTTGATGCTAACGTTAGCTCTAATGCTACTAATAGCAGGTGCATTTCTTCTTCATTACGCATTTCTGTCACAATAATTCACGTAAGGTCGTAATAAAATATTTTGTTGTATATTTATAGTAAGACTTTTGATAAATAAGGGGTAAATGCATACTGAGACTGAAGTGAGATTGCTGCTTTGTTGCTTTGTAAACATGGAAATACCACAAAAAAGGCTGATAAAGGTGGAATAAAACAAAAGAATAATGATAAAAAGAATAATGCGGATAATGTGTCATACCTGGTGGAGGTGTGAAAGACTCGTTTGGTGAGAACAATAGAACCATAGCCAAAAACACATACAGAGCACACAGCAGTGTTTACATGTGTGATCTTACAGGGATGACAAGTGCCATAAATTGATCTGATTAGCCTTCTCTAAAAACACACATGACATGGCTTTAGAAAATATTTCTAAAATTCACAGTTTTACAGATTCAATTATGAAATTTCTAATGAAGTTTTGAAAGACTTGTGGCTTTAGCTACACTGTATTTCTAAACTCATATCTCACATCAATAATTTTTTTAATACATTAAAAAATATGTTTTTAATATTTGTATTTTTGTTTTTATGTTTGAGCTTATATATCTCTATTATCATACCAGCTTGAGGAATTCTGATTCCTGAACAGTAAACTTTGAAGTGTCAGCTTTGTGAACAAATGTTGATTTTGATCTAGTCAGAAAGAATCATGAGCAGAAACCTCGATACCAAAAATGGGGGGTGACTGGTAAGGGGTTAATCTGTATGTATATATATATATATATATATATATATATATATATATATATATATATATATATATATATATATATATATATATATATATATTACATTTTACAATTACATTCAGTTCGCAATCCGTCCCTTTGCACCACCTGGTGGTAGTTTGACTTGCAGTTAACACCACGGCGGTGGCGGTACACGCTGCGGTATTACCCATTCTGGTTATCCACCTATTGTATATATCGCCAAGCATTCGAATGTTGTATCTCTTAAATTGTGAGTGTAGTTGCATCTGATCAAATGCGCATTCTTATTCAGTAGCTTGGGTTAAACTAATTTTACTTTGTTGGATCAGCAGCTATGCTAATGATGTCTCTATTTTGTTTCTATGCTTTGCCACGGGATTTACATCCCGTGGTAACTAGCATTTACACAAGCTCCAGTCTGGATCCAGAACACCTGAGAAGAGACGATGCTGACCCCTCAGAGGACCCCAGATGATGGTAACCCTGAATCAACAAACAGAACTAACAAATATTGCAACAAGTGTGACTGCATCATATAATAATTATTAATTAATAATGTTAATAATGTTCATCGTCTGGCTGACTACGTCTTGTATTATTTTTTTTTTAAATCCTGTCAAATTTGCACAAACTGACAGTCACCACTTATAAGCTACTACTAAATATTGTAGAAACATAATTTTCTGTAAAGTTGCTTTGTAACGATTTGTATTGTAAAAAGCGCTATACAAATAAACTTGAATTGAATATATATATATATATATATATATATATATATATATATATATATATATATATATATATATATATATATATATATATATATATATATATATACACACACACACACATTTGCACTGTTGAAAATGTAAGTAAGCCATAAAATTGTCTGCAGAAATCTTAGTATCCATCAGCAGTGTTTGTTAGCTAACACATGCTAACAAACACTTACGGACCAAAAATTTTTCAATACTCCTATATCTGTCTATTTCACTTTCTTTGTCTATAACTGCTTTCAGAGTATTTTGACCTGTTGTTAATGACTGTTTACAAATTTAACTCTTATATGCTGTTCGTTTTGGGTATACACTCAAGCTGTTTGGTGTCTCTAGAGAAATTGGTGTGTGTGCGAGTGCAATCGTTCTGCATTGTGAATATGTGGACGGGTTTCCACTTCATTTTCGATTCTTGTATTTCTGCATTGTGCTGGATTTAGTGATTTTATGACAAATTCAAAAGAAAATGTACAGATTTGATAATTACCCCAACTTATTTCAATGTATAATATTAAATATTTCAACCATCCTTAGTGTGACCTTTTTCTTTTACACTAACAATGAACCAAATCCTTTTTTTTTTTCTTTTTTTTTTTTTAAAAAGAGATGGCAAGTGTTGACAACCATTCAAAGTCTCATGTGATTTAGATAAAGTGGACTTTTCTTTTTCAGCAAACGTCCTTTGGCTTCGAAAAGTCCCCAAAGAGCACCTAAGGGTTAAAGTAACATGCTGCTTTGGTTAATGGATCAGCAGAAGGTCTGGGGGGTCAACACTGACTGGGTCTGTTACAACTGGGCACCTGGTACTGCGTACACTGTCCCAGGTCAGAAAAATTCCAGAGCTCAGTGCCATTAGTGTATTTAAATGCATCTTGTAGGGGTGTAAAAATTCACTCGTTTTCTTGATGCATAACCCTGATGATTCATATGCATCGATCTTGAAACATGATTTTTGAAATGTGAATCGCCGATCTCGGACAGTAATCGATTTAAAACGCTAAGAATCGAATGAATCGTGATTTCTATAGTGATTCAATGTTTTTAAAATATATACACATTAAATTATTACAAGCACAAATTAATGGAGAGCTTGAACTGTGTTCATGCTTCACATCCATCCTTCACATGCTCCACTATTACCGCCCGAGACTGTCATTTGATTGCCCTTGTGCTCTGTATGTCACTGACGCAGCTGGTGTGTGATCTCTCCTTAGGACTCGTGGCCAGTAATACTAAAGTGAAGTAGCTTTACTTTTCTGTAGTTTGTCAATGGCTCTCTGCATCTTACTGACGGCGTTACCTGAGCAGTCGAAAGCTGTGTAATTATTGCATGGACGGAGCAGAACGCGGGGGACGTGTCCCCCCACTTTTATCATCATGGAACTTCGTCCCCCGCACTTTTTTGGTTGTGTTCGTATAGAGGTTTTCAAGAGCCAGTGTGAATAAATATAGATTTAAACTCAAAGAAAAAAGATAGTCTGTGCATGACCTGATATTTTTTTTTTTTTTTTTTTTTTTTTGGACCGAGAAGGCAAGATGTACATCATGGAGCGCTAAACTCTCCTGCAGTGTGTGTTTCATTCATACTCAAAACCGGAGGGCTCTCACGCAGAAAATCATACCAGGAAACTCCTAATATGGGCAACAGCGTCCAACTATCACTGTATGAATCAGTTGTTTTCGTTTTTTAGTAAAAAAAAAAAAAATCTCCAGCAGGTGATAAATAAAGTAGAAAAATGCGCTGCTAATTGACATAGCATTTGTTACAGTATATAAATTATTCTGCCTTATTAGGAGATAAAAAGTGTTTGTAGTATATAAACAAATCATTATTATTTGTTATTGTCCACCAGTTATAGATTTCTTAGCCAATTAAAAGCTAGAAATTAGAGAAAAATTACAGTTGCCTATGGTCTCCACTACCAGTCAAAAGTTTTTGAACAGTAAGATTGTTAATTTTTTTTAAAGAAGTCTCGCCTGCATTTATTTGATCCAAATACTGCAAATCAGTGAAATTTTGAAATATTTTACTAGCCTATTTAAAATAGCTGTTTTCTATTTTAATATATTTCAAAATGTTATTTATTGAGATTCCAAAGCCGATTTTTTTTTTGCATCATTACTTCAGTCCTTCAGAAGTAATTCTGATTTGCTGCTATAATATATATATATATATATATATATATATATATATATATATATATATATATATATATATATATATATATATATATATATATATATATTAGGGGTGTAACGATACGCGTATTCGTATTGAACCGTTCGGTACGACGCTTTCGGTTCGGTACGCGGTACGCATTATGCATACCGAACGGTTCGTTGGACTAATTAATTATATTTGGAAAAAAAAAAAAGAGAAATATAATGATATGCGTTCAACAAGGTAGCCCAATAACCCAAACGACGTAACAGGCAACGCCCCTGACACTCCCGAAGAAGAAAAAAACACCAACTTATGTTTATGTTAGGCTACTCAGCAGGCGCTCGCTCACTCAGTACGCGCTGAAGGCTCGTTGCAAAATGGCCAATGCGTTTAACAGACTAGAAAAAGAAGATGACTCTCAAACATATTGTTTGAGATGCATGATTCCATCTATGAGCTGCTCGATCAGAGTGACATGAGAGCCCCTCCTTAGAACATTTGTAAATTTGTAAATCCATGTTATGGTAAGTGTGCACGTGAAGTCTTTGCACACTTTCTGAAATCCACACTGTGGTAAGTTTGCACACTACACTAGTGCTCTGCATTCTTTCTAAAATCCTATATAGTGAGGGCTTCGCGCGGTTGCTTCATTGCTTTAAAAAAAAAAAAAACACCAGCGTGAATACTTGAAACATGTCAACTCATTTACGCCGACATCACCTTATTGTGTCAGTATCTGGGAAAAGACGAAAAAAAGGAGAAACATGCACGCAACAAACTATGCCTGCAGCATTTAGACACCAGTATTATAGCTTACAGGGAATCCAAAGTGCACCCAAACACCAGACCTGTTGGTTATTTTAGGATCTTATATTTCTGGTCTGTTAAATGCATTAGACATTTTGCAATGAGCCTTCAGCGCGTGCTGAGTGAGCGAGCGCCTTAGGGTCCGTTCACATATCGCTCCTAAAAACGCGTGGAAAACGCTAAGCACGTCTTTCTCCTCCTTTCCAAAGCGCTCGGGCAGAAGCGCTCATGAGGCGTCTGTCTTTGCTAAGCAACAATGACGTGCTCTCTCCATGAGACGCGGAAATTTCAGCGAAGGATAAATGGATTTGCAGCTCTAAAAATCGCTTGCAGTAGCTCTGCTACTAAATTTATTTCAAAATTGCAATCCATATACAACTATGATCAGCTGTTCCTTCATCTTGGCTGAGTTTTCAACGTTGTTATGGGAAAGGATGAAGCTGATTGGTTGGTTCTTGTCACATGACCCGCGGTGCGCTTGCGGCATTCTGAAAAGTTGAGATGTTTTTGCATTTTGCTGTATCTAAAACGTATCGAACCGAACCGAACCGAACCGTGACATCAGTGTATCGTATCGAACCGAACCGTGAATTTTGTGAACCGTTACACCCCTAATATATATATATATGATATTATGATAATGTTGAAAATATTTTTTTCAGGTTTCTTTGATGAATAGACAGTTCATAAGAGCAGCATTTATCTGAAATAGAAATCTCATGTAAAATGATGTCTTTATCATCACTTTTGATAAATGTAAAGAATCTTTGCTAAATAAAAGTATTAATTTCTATAATTAATTTAACAAGAAAAAAATATATATATACATACTATGCAGACCATAGTAGGAAACTTCAGTCTCTTGAAAATGGGTCAGTCAAAATAATGCAGGCATACACATAAACTGAAACCTTTACTGCCATTTATTTGACATACCTCATAAATCTCACTATATATATATATATATATATGTATATATATATATATATATATATATATATATATATATATATATATATATATACACACACTTACTAAGCTTTTGAATGATATAGTGTCTAATGTAGTGAAAGCTTTTTATTTCACATAAATGTAGATTTTTGGGTCCTTCTATTCATCCAAGTATGGTAAAAAAAAAATTAGTCATCTGTTTTAAATATTGATAATCAGCTAATTTGCTTGATTTGAATGATTTCTGATTAATGTGACACTGAAGACTGGAGGAATGATGCTGAAAATACACCTTTGATCACAGGAATACATTACATTTAAAATATATTATAATAGAAAACTGTTATTTTAAATAGTAAAAATAGTTGACAATATTACTGCTTTTGCTGTACTTTGGATCAAATAAAGGCAGGCTTGGTGAGCAGAAGAGACTTAAATTTCAAAACATTAAAAATCTTACTGTTCAAAATCAAAAACTGTTGACTAGTGGGCTATTTACATTACAGAAATGTTATATCGTAATGCTATATATATATATATATGTGTGTGTGTGTGTGTGTGTGTGTGTGTGATTTCTGTCCCCCTCACTTCTGAAAAGATGACTATGCCCCTGCAGGAATGTAAGTGTCTAAATCATACGCAAAGTTCCATTGAATGATAAAGGTGTTTTAACAATGCTGATAAACCGAATATATGAAGGAAACTGTTAAAATAACCACAGCATTAACAAGGACCTTGAAATAATAGCGCAAGGTTTATCTGATAATCAGATGCATGAAAGTAGCGCTTGTTGCTTTAGAAACAGACATCGGGTGCGTTTTCTCTCAGAATCATCATTCGCTGACGGAGAGAAAAAGTTAAATAACTATTATATAATTTTATTTCGTGAAAATGAGATAAAGAAGTTTTCAGAATGAAAAAGAAGTGATTTCACTCTCATAGACGTGCCAGGCTATATCTGCAGCTAAACTGAATAAAAGCAGAATGAAATTATAAAACATTAAGAAAAAAACAACACAATAAATAAATAACATTAAGAATGATGCAGTGCTAATTGACATCATTAGATATCACACTATAGAGACTGTGTCTGTTCCCCGAACTAGAAAATACAAAAAATGTCCAAACCAAGTTAAGGTTAACAATTTAATTGAGGTTCAACAAATAAAAAACAAATGCAATATGGATAAACAAATGATAAAGATTGGCTTATTGAATATCAGATCCATTTCTACGAAAACACTTTTTGTAAATAATATGATAACTGATCATAATATAGATGTGCTCTGTTTGACAGAAACTTGGCTAAAACCTGAAGATTACATTATTTTAAATGAGTCCACCCCCCAAGATTATTGTTATAAACACGAGTCGCGTCTAAAAGGCAAAGGGGGAGGAGTTGCTTCAATTTATAACAACGTTTTCAGGATTTCTCAGAGGGCAGGCTTCAAGTATAACTCGTTTGAAGTAATGGTGCTTCATATAACATTATCCAGAGAAACCAATGTTAATGATAAATCCCCTGTTATGTTTGTACTGGCTACTGTATACAGGCCACCAGGGCACCATACAGACTTTATTAAAGAGTTTGGTGATTTTACATCCGAGTTAGTTCTGGCTGCAGATAAAGTCTTAATAGTTGGTGATTTTAATATCCATGTCGATAATGAAAAAGATGCATTGGGTTCAGCATTTATAGACATTCTGAACTCTATTGGTGTTAGACAACATGTTTCAGGACCTACTCATTGTCGAAATCATACTCTAGATTTAATACTGTCACATGGAATTGATGTTGATAGTGTTGAAATTATTCAGCCAAGTGATGATATCTCAGATCATTATTTAGTTCTGTGTAAACTTCATATAGCCAAAATTGTAAATTTTACTTCTTGTTACAAGTAACGAAGAACCATCACTTCTACCACAAAAGACTGCTTTTTAAGTTATCTTCCTGATGTATCTGAATTCCTTAGCATATCCAAAACCTCAGAACAACTTGATGATGTAACAGAAACTATGGACTCTCTCTTTTCTAGCACTTTAAATACAGTTGCTCCTTTACGCTTAAGGAAGGTTAAGGAAAACAGTTTGACACCATGGTATAATGAGCATACTCGCACCCTAAAGAGAGCAGCCCGAAAAATGGAGCGCAGCTGGAGGAAAACAAAACTAGAGGTATTTCGTATTGCTTGGCGGGAAAGTAGCATATCCTATAGAAAAGCATTAAAAACTGCTAGATCTGATTACTTTTCTTCTCTTTTAGAAGAAAACAAACATAACCCCAGGTATTTATTCAATACAGTGGCTAAATTAACGAAAAATAAAGCCTCAACAAGTGTTGACATTTCCCAACACCACAACAGTAATGACTTTATGAACTACTTTACTTCTAAAATCGATACTATTAGAGATAAAATTGCAACCATTCAGCCTTCAGCTACCGTATCACATCAGATAGTGCACTATAGACCCCCTGAGGAACAGTTCCACTCATTCTCTACTATAGGAGAGGAAGAATTGTATAAACTTGTTAAATCATCCAAACCAACAACATGTATGTTAGACCCTATACCATCTAAGCTCTTAAAAGAGGTGCTTCCAGAAGTCATAGGTCCTCTTCTGACTATTATTAATTCCTCATTGTCATTAGGATATGTCCCCAAAACCTTCAAACTGGCTGTTATTAAGCCTCTCATAAAAAAGCCACAACTTGACCCCAGAGAACTTGTTAATTATAGACCAATCTCGAATCTCCCTTTTCTGTCCAAGATACTAGAAAAGGTGGTATCATCACAATTATATTCCTTCTTAGAGAATAATGGTATATGTGAGGATTTCCAGTCAGGATTTAGACCGTATCATAGTACTGAGACTGCTCTCCTTAGAGTTACAAATGATCTGCTCTTATCATCTGATCGTGGGTGTGTCTCTCTATTAGTTTTATTGGATCTTAGTGCTGCGTTTGACACAATTGACCACAACATTCTATTGCATAGACTTGAACACTTTGTTGGCATCAGTGGAAGTGCATTAGCATGGTTTAAATCGTACTTATATGACCGCCATCAGTTCGTAGCAGTGAATGAAGATGTATCATATCGATCACAAGTGCAGTATGGAGTACCTCAAGGCTCAGTACTAGGGCTGCTACTCTTCACGCTTTATATGTTACCCTTGGGAGATATCATCAGGAAACATGGTGTTAGTTTTCACTGTTATGCTGATGATACGCAGCTCTATATTTCCTCGCAGCCTGGTGAAACACACCAATTTGAAAAACTAATGGAATGCATAGTCGATATAAAAAATTGGATGACGAGTAATTTCTTACTGCTAAATTCAGAAAAAACAGAGGTGTTAATCATAGGGCCTAAAAACTCTGCTTGTAATAACCTAGAACACTGTCTAAGACTTGATGGTTGCTCTGTCAATTCTTCGTCATCAGTTAGGAACCTAGGTGTGCTACTTGATCGCAATCTTTCCTTAGAAAGCCAAGAGTTCTTACTAGAACCAGGAAGTATGACCATATTAGCCCGGTCCTGTCCACACTGCACTGGCTCCCTATCAAACATCGTATAGATTTTAAAATATTGCTTATTACTTATAAAGCCCAGAATGGTTTAGCACCACAGTATTTCAATGAGCTCCTTTTACATTATACTCCTCTACGTCCGCTACGTTCTCAAAACGCAATTTGATAATACCTAGAATATCAAAATCAACTGCGGGCGGCAGATCCTTTTCCTATTTGGCACCTAAACTCTGGAATAACCTACCTAACATTGTTCGGGAGGCAGACACACTCTTGAAGTTTAAATCTAGATTAAAGACCCATCTCTTTAACCTGGCTTACACATAACATACTAATATGCTTTTAATATCCAAATCCGTTAAAGGATTTTTAGGCTGCATTAATTAGGTAAACCGGAATCGGAAACACTTCACATAACACCGTACTTTCTACATCATTAGAAGAATGGCATCTACGCTAATATTTGTCTGTTTCTCTCTTGTTCCGAGGTCACCGTGGCCACGAGATCCAGTCTGTGTCCAGATCAGAGGGTCACTGCAGTCACCCGGATCCAGTACGTATCCAGACCAGATGGTGGATCAGCACCTAGAAAGGACCTCTACTGCCCTGAAAGACAGCGGAGACCAGGACAACTAGAGCCCCAGATACAGATCCCCTGTAAGACCTTGTCTCAGAGGAGCACCAGGACAAGACCACAGGAAACAGATGATTCTTCTGCACAATCTGACTTTGCTGCAGCCTGGAATTGAACTACTGGTTTCGTCTGGTCAGAGGAGAACTGACCCCCAACTGAGCCTGGTTTCTCCCAAGGTTTTTTTCTCCATTCTGTCACCGATGGAGTTTCGGTTCCTTGCCGCTGTCGCCTCTGGCTTGCTTAGTTGGGGTCACTTTATCTACAGCGATATCATTAACTTGATTGCAAATAAAAACAGACACTATTTCAACTGAACAGAGATGATATAACTGAATTCAATGATGAACTGCCTTTAACTATCATTTTGCATTATTGAGACACTGTTTTCCAAATGAATGTTGTTCAGTGCTTTGACGCAATGTATTTTGTTTAAAGCACTATATAAATAAAGGTGATTGATTGATTGATTACAGTACATAAACTATAAAGTAAAATTTTACCTTATTCTGTGCAGAAAATTAAAATAATAGCTAAATGTAGTATATAAATTTGCCATTAGAAAAAAAAAAAAAAAAAAAAGTATTGATTACAAATGATCGATTATTGTAGAGCAGTATATTTGATTTCTTAAAGCAAACTAAAAGTGATAAAAAGTGATACAAATTATATGAATCATGATAATACACTGGCTACATACATAAAATCATTTTATTTGACGTTTCAGTCACTTCTGAAATGATGGCTATGCCCCTGGTGTGACAAAATGTTAGCTCATACATAATTTTTAAGATGTTTTTTTTTTTAATCTTACATAAATTACATACATTTTTACGTACGCCATGTTATGCCATAGTTTCTTTAAACTAGCATCTAACAATGGACAATATATTTTTTTTTTCTTTTTTTTTTCTAACCTATGGTTCTCTAACCATAAAGGCTGTCTGTTATTTGCCCCAATTTAGGGGAAGCATTTAAATAAACCTGTGAATGCACTTAAAGAGTGCAGAATCTAATCGTTATAATCAAATTGTATCAAATTTAATTATGATTTGAATCAAATTGAATCGTCTAAATTTGCAAAAATCATTCTTGAATCGAAAAACTTTGAATCGTGAATCGAAGCGCTGCCTACCCAAAGATTCACAGCCCTAGTATCTTGTCATTCATCAGAACTCATGCGCCATAAAATAGCGCGACTTGAAGAAAAACATTACAGTGTAAGTTTAATGAATTGGTTATTGCATATATTTGTTATTAAAATATAAAATGTCAAGAATATGCATTATGTGAAACATCCAACTGCTTTTTAATCACTTAATTAAAAGCACCACAATTATTACATTGTGTTGTCTGTTACATAGTACACTGAAAATCAAAATGTTTAAATCAAGCTCTATAAAAGCTTTTTTTTTTTTACATCATGTTGTAAGTGTGTGCCACCAGGTAATCAAATGTTCTACACACTTGTGGTCTTAGACCAAAATACAGGAAATACGTAATCTAAGTAGACAAGTGGTCATGTGCAAACACAGTACATTTGCCTGTATTGGGACTGGTCTATCGCTTTAAGCCCAAAGTACACTTCCACAATCTGGATTCCGTGATAGTCCCTGTACAACAGCGCACACTTATGATGGGACAGAAGAGTTCACTTAATAGTACTTATACTAATTGTACTAATAGTACATGTGTTTAACTTGTCGATCCATGCTCATGTGATTGATAAATTTCTTTGAAAGCTGCGTGAACGTGAGAAAATTAAGTACACCCGGGGCTTCAGCCTTTTAATCTCTCTGGATTAATAATAATAATAAAAGTATATTAGGTATATTAGGAGTATATTAGGTCCGAGACAGTCTTACAAAGTTTACAAATATAAATTGAACATAAATGACCCAGAATTAAAAGGATTAACAGTTTTAAATAAGTAAAATAATAATAATATACAAGAAGAGACATAAATTAAATCAGCAATTATTCAATTTTACTAAATTGATTTTGCACAATATACTGATTTGCACTATTGCTTGTGTATCTATTTGTATTACTAATGCACTTTTTAAAGTTTTTAAAACTGGTTAACAATTACTAAATTAGTGACTGAATATGATTATAGGCAGTTGGCACTCACTTTCTCCCGGCTCCTTGCTCTTTCTGCCACTGGTATTCTTTTTCAGCATGTTCCTGCCAGTGGTGAAGAGGTTTGTGAGCTCATCTAGAGGGCTAGTGGGCGTTCGTGACCGTGCCACTGACACATTCTGCATGGAGCCATGATGCCGTCCCCCTGAGCTTGCATCCTGCGGCGGTGATCCCTTTCCATGTGGTGTGGCAGAGGCACTGCGAGGAAGGCCTGTTGTAGGAAATGTCCCCTCAAAAGGAGGTGACCGCATGAGGCTGAGGGGCGTCAGGCAGCGGCCCATACTAACAGGTGAGGGACAGGCTGAGTGACTGCGCTGATAACCATGTGAGGAGGAATAACTTTTATAGACGCCACAGGGCAGTGGTGGTGCCGACGATCGCCCAGATACTGTTATTGTAGGAGTGGCTGCTAGCTCCCTCTCAGCACGTCTTAGGTGAGGTGTAGATGTGGAGCCAGAGGGTTCCAGAGAAGATGAGGTTGGTGACTTGCCATAAGAACTGTTCTCTAACATAGGAAGCTTTGCTACATCGAGAGGGGTGAGTGGGGACTCGTCCGAGTTGGGAGAGCACTGAGCTGGGACTGGAGGGAAAACCAGTAAAGGTGGCCTATGTGTCAACAGGTTGGGGAATGGGGCAGGGATGTCACAAACTGGCATGCCCCAAGGGGTAGTACAACGGTTTAGGGTGGCATGGATATCAAGCTCAGGTGTACAGGGTGTGGCACACTGTGAGCGACAGCTAGAAAGATCCCAACGCATGTCAAACTCGTCAAGGCCTGGATACTTCATCTCTTCATAGACAGCCTCACCCGGCTCATCTTCCTCAGGCTGGAGGGTCGTTTCTCGTCCCACATTCCCAGACATCTCAATGTAGACAGGTTCAACTAAGTCTGAATCCTGTGGGCACTGTGGCTGAGCAGGGGAAGGAGCCTGGAAATCACTTGAGAAGAGCATGGTAGGAAAACCTTTTGAACCATGATTGCGGATGTAAGACTCATCAAAGGAAGTGCTTAGTTGCGTGTTAGGATTCCTCTTAGGTTTCGGTGGAGGAATTTTCCTGCAGTCCTCACTGCAGCCTTGTGTTCCTGAGTAAGTAGAAATGCATGAATAAAGATATATGGTTAGGCATACTGGGATCACTGTACATAGGACAATTTTATAACTTTAAATTATTCAGATACCATGTGGTCTTGCTGCTCTAACTTTATCACCATCTTTATCACCAACTCCATGCAAGTACACACCAATATATTTTATACAACATGCAATAAAAAAGTTGCCTTTACTGAAATACACACATTGGGAAACACAATCTGGGCACTGCCTCAAAGGTGAACATGAAATAGATAATATTCTGGCACACATATGCACTAACTCTTATATTCCAACTTCACTCTGAGAATAAAAATGATAAAATTCCCAGATTTCTGTATTGAGAAAAGATAATATTTTATCATATAAAAAAAAAAAAAAATTCTCTTAAATGCTTTATGGATTTTTAAAGAGAGTAAAACAAGTTAAAAACTGCATTGTGGCCTGATTCAAATTCTTTTCTCATGTTCTCTTAGTGAGTCAAAGACTCCCTTTATGCATGAAAAAATAAACATAAAAAAACTATTATACATTTGTTAATTCTGTGAAAATGTATACTGGTGGATCTTGAGATCGGTTTCAACACCTCTGAACATGCCCCTCCTCCTGCTCTCTCTGCCTTTCCCCTCCCTTTGAGCGGATCTGTTTACCCTCGCCCTCTCTCCTCCAGGGGAACTAAATCTAGGTCAGTCACTCCTCCTGAATGAATTCTGTGCTAGCTCCCTCCCCCAACACCCTCTCAACCTCCCGTTCAACAAACAACTGTCCTCTGAATGAGTTACATTCCACACTCTTTGGTGCTCATTGGCTAAAGCTCTGTTGAGCTGGCTGCTAGCTCATTCCTTATTGGTTGTTGCCACGCTCTGTCTTCCTATCACCTCACTGATGATTGGTTGAGACTGACATCTGATGTCTGGATTGGTGGAGCAGCAAGAGGTCTCTGTTTCTGTGGGTTGGTTGCTGTGGCTTAGAGGAAGATCTCTGTGCACACTGTGATCCCTTCAAATTCTGACAAAAAATATTCCTCACGGCACACTTCTTGAGAAATATAAATTGACTTAATACTTTTGCAGTCTACAGCTAAATAAAAGATAAAAGAGGGTCATCACTGCATAGAGATAAACTGATAGGAATGTTGAAATCTGAATGAGGAAGCCCTGGAAAACTGTTGATGCCTACGGTTTGCCTTTTTTTTCAGGGATGAAAACCTGCACAATTATAAATCACAAATTTAGCAAGCAGCTTCAACCACTACACAACAACTTCCCAATGACTTCCCAAATGATGGTGGGAGATAAATTTAGGTAAATTGCATAAATGCCTTCGCATGTGTAAAAATGTGCCCCAATTTTTTTCCTGATCTGGAAGACATCACATGCTAAAGTCTTGTTGGTGCTAGGTCCAGACAAGGCTTCAAATAACTTTTTTTTGGCATTGTCCACATTGTTGTGTGTTTGCTTTTACATGAAACAATAGCCAAACTCTAAAAAAAAATGGTGGGTTATATTCAGAGTTGGGTATAACACGTTACACAGTAGCTGTATTACAGTATTTCCCAGTTTGGGAAAATTTCAACAAGTGAATATGGACAAGTTTATGTCACAGTAACACTAATAGAAGTTAAAATAAATAACTCATTAGAATGAGATCATTTGCTGTATTAAGCCACATCGGCATCATAATTCAAGGATTATTCCTCACAGCCCATCTTCTTCCAAAAACGGAAAGTAGCCGAGATGAACTTGAATCTTTCTTTGTATACGGAGTTGATGTGGACATTTACATGTTCGCTCATCTCAAGCCTGATATCACGTGGGTGGTTATCTTATAGCGCATCGTGAGCGCAGACACATTATAGGTGAGCTCAAGCGGGAAAGACTGTACCTTGCATTGGTTTCCTAAAGATTATTTTGTCAGAGCATATTTGTTTTCGACATGACTTCATTTAATAATAGACACTTCAAGCTTTTTTTTTTTTTTTTTTATATATATTCTGTATTTCTCAAGTAATTTTCATTCATTTTATTGATTCGTTTCAGGAAGGTATTCACAGAGAATGAATCCAGAAAGCGCACCCTATTTTTTTTTTATTTTTTTTCACAAAACAAAAAACTATTTTGTAGAAATTTGTTTGATAACTTGAAAAGTAAACTTGAAAGTATCTAATTGGTAAACTGATTACTTTTTAAGTGCAGTAATCAGCAATGTAATCAAATTATAATTTTAAATAAGTATTTCTGTAGTGGATTACTTTTTTTGAGTAACTTACCCAACATTGTTTTTTTTGTTTTTTTTTCAACCCAGGTTGTGAGCCTGTTGGGTCATTATGTTGGGCTATTTTTCCAGTGTTTTGTAGTTTTTGCATAAGCCAACTGTTGGCTGGGTCAATCTCACTGACCACTGAAACTATACACCCCCCTCCCCCTCAACCCGACAAAGCAAGCCAGCTGTTGGGTTACTTTCAGAGCATGGGTTTTTCATCTTCTTCAGGAGTGAGCGGTTTTCAGCACTACCGATTTGGTGGACTTCTTCAGAGATATTAAGGTTTGTATACATTTTATTTCATCTATAAAGTCTTTACTGTGCTGTAAATAATTTTATTTTACGGAACTCACCATATAAGGACGAGATGTCAGTCAGCTAAATGTGCCAGCAACGGTCATTTTGCATGATAAAAAAAAACCCGCTTTGCCTTGCATAAAATAAACTGATTTTATTTGTTATAATACTGATTCTAATTGATTTGGATGTTAAAATATGTTCTCAAAACTCCATACTGTTTGTTTATTGGCAGGTATCTGATTGCAGGTGTTTATTGCTACTAGAAATTTGCTACTGCTACTTTGTCTTATTTATAATGCCTTGTCATGTGTAAAAATGTGTCAATTTTTTTTTTTTCTAATCTAGAAGACATCACATGCTATGGTCATGCTTGTGCTCAGTCCAGATAAGGTTTTACATGACTTGGCCATTCAAAATTATGGCATTTTTCACAATGTTGTGTGTGTTTGCTTTTACAAGAGAAAAATTGTATATGTGAGGATTTCCAGTCAGGATTTAGACCATATCATAGTACTGAGACTGCTCTCCTTAGAGTTACAAATGACCTGCTCTTATCATCTGATCGTGGTTGTATCTCTCTATTAGTTCTATTGGATCTTAGTGCTGCGTTTGACACAATTGACCACAAAATTATTTTGCATTGACTTGAACACTTTGTTGGCATTAATGGAGGTTCATTAGCGTGGTTTAAATTGTACTTACTGTATATGATTGCCATCAGTTCGTAGCAGTCATCAGTTAGGAACCTAGTTGTGCTATTTGAACGCAATCTTTCCTTAGAAAGCCAGGTTTCTAGCATTTGTAAAACTGCATTTTTCCATCTCAAAAAAAATATCTAAATTACGGCCTGTGCTCTAAATGTCAAATGCAGAAATGTTAATCCATGCATTTATGACCTCAAGGTTAGATTATTGTAATGCTTTATTGTGTGTTTGTTCTGCACGCTTAGTAAACAAACTACAACAAGTCCAAAATGCAGCAGCAAGAGTTCTTACTAGAACCAGGAAGTATGACCATATTATCCCGGTCCTGTCAACACTGCACTGGCTCCCTATCAAACATCGTATAGATTTTAAAATATTGCTTATTACTTATAAAGCCCTGAATGGTTTAGCACCTCAGAATTTGAATGAACTCTTTTACATTATATAATCCTCTACGTCCGCTACGTTCTCAAAGCTCAGGCAATTTGATAATACCTAGAACATCAAAATCAACTGCGGGCGGCAGATTCTTTTCCTATTTGGCGCCTAAACTCTGGAATAACCTACCTAACATTGTTCGGGAGGCAGACACACTCTTGCAACATCTAGATTAAAGACCCATCTTTTAAACTTGGCTTACACATAGCATACTAATATGCTTTAAAAATCCAAATCTGTTAAAGGATTTTTAGGCTGCATTAATTAGGTAAACCGGAACCAGGAACACTTCTCATAACACCCCATGTATTTTCTACATCATTAGAAGAATGGCATCTACCCTAATATTAGTCTGTTTCTCTTATTCTGAGGTCACCGTAACCACCAGTTCCAGTCTGTATCCAGAAAAGAGGGTGACTATAGTCACCCGGATCCAGTACATATCCAGACCAGATGATGGATCGGCACCTAGAAAGGACCTCTAAAGCCCTGAAAAACAGCGGAGACCAGGACAACTAGAGCCCCAGATACAGATCCCCTGTAAAGACCTTGTCTCAGACGACCACTGGGACAAGACCACAGGAAACAGATTATTCTTCTGCACAATCTGACTGCAGCCTGGAATTGAACTGCTGGTTTCATCTGGTCAGAGGAGAACTGGCCCCCGACTGAGTCTAGTTTCTCTTAAGGTTTTTTTCTCCATTCTATCACTGATGGAGTTTCGGTTCCTTGCCGCTGTCGCCTCTGGCTTGCTTAGTTGGGGTCACTTCATCTACAGCGATATCATCATTGACTTGATTGCAAGTAAATGCACAGACACTATTTAAACTGAACAGAGATGACATCACTGAACTCAATGATGAACTGCAATATTGACACACTGTTTTCCTAATGAATGTTGTTCAGTTGCTTTGATGCAATGTATTTTGTTTAAAGCACTATATAAATAAAGGTGACTTGACAAGAAACAATAGGATTCAATTTAACCCATTATTTTAACATCAGTTAGTATATAACGACAAAAAGAGTTGATCTTAACATTTTTTGCATCAGGAATTGTGAAGGTGAAGCTTGGATTAAACAACCATAGAATCTTACCATCACACCTCTCTGGATCATTGCCTTTATTCCCGGTGGGACTGAGGTCCACAGCTTCAGAGGAGATGCTGAGTTTGGTGCTGGGGTCCCTCCGTGGTTTGGGAGGGGGCTGCTTACGGGATGTGGGGCTGCCCTCCTCCTCCCCTCCTTCCACAGAGTGTAGGGACTGAGAGCGAACTGTGAAACCTGGGTTACAGGAGGGCTGGTGCTGGTGGGGAGATATGTGTTCCACAGGGGCCGGCATGCTCATGGAGCCCATTCGCAGGTGCTTAACATCGGTGATCACGTCTTCCCCCCTATAAGGACCACCATAAGAAATAAAACAGTTCATGAATAGATTTTAAAGAAAATTGCAGCATTGTGTGATACAAAGGTGCATTAAAAAAATGAATATAATGGAAAAGTGCTTTATTTTTTTGTAATTAAAAAAAAAGCAAACTTTCCTGAAATATTTCAAGGGGTTTTTTATTTTTATATATATTTTTTAATCCTGATAGTTACGACTTTCAGCTTAGGAAAATAAAAAAATAAAAAATCTAAAAAAATTGAAAATTCCATTTTGAGCTTAATTTGATACATTTTGAGTATAAATACTGGGTAACGCTTGTTTAAAATATGAATCCACAATCAGTTGTCCAGAAGACAATCATCAACACCCTCCACATGTGAGGAGGTCACCTTGAGCGAGACTAGAACCCTGGTCTCTGGTGTAGAGGGTGTGAAGTGTTTCCTACGGAGCTCATTTCCAGGTATAGAAACCCAAGAGCTGAAGAGTCATGAGTCAGGGGACTTGAGTCTTCCAAACAAAAAAATCTTCACTCGAGAAACCATGGTAACAAAGTACAAGTAAACTAAGGATAGCTGAGGTTCCATAAAACAGAGAAAAAAAATAGACACAAGGGTCACAAGAAGTTACAAACTTACCTGAGAGCTGGTAACTTGAGTACATAGGCTCAAGACTGAACACAATAGCAGAGAACGAGCACCTTTAAAAAGGCTAACACACGTGAAGGGGATCAGGACTAACGAGGAGAGTACTAAGCAAGATTAAGTACAATATTGCCCTCTGCAGGGGTGGAGAGCACTGGGCTTGGGGTAAACATGCTATCTGGAGGCCTGGAGGGAGCATAACCAAGAAGCCTTAAGGAAGGCGTACCCTGCAGGCCAGGAGCGGAAAGTGTGCAAAGATGCAAAAGTGCAAAGATGAGATCTTTATAGGAGCCTCTCCCCTAGGAACGGCCCTTGACATTCTTCTGACAGTTTCCTTGGGCTCTGCGAAACTCAGAGATGAGAATCTGGTCTAAAATATCTCATGCAGGAACCCAGGACTGCTCCTCTGGGTCAAAGCCCTCCCCATCCACAAGATACTAAACCCTGCCATGGACCTGTTGAGAATCCAACAACCTTCGAACTATGTAAACTGGCTGGCCATCAATGATACAGGGTACTGGTGGGGGTTTCCTAAAAATATGACAAGTTATATAGACTGCACTGGAAATTGTCCTTGATCTTGCTTATTCTCTCATGAACTGTAAAAACCACACTTGCCATTTTTTCGCTACTATACCTATATTTCTATTGGACACAGTAGTCAAAATCTAGATTAGTTCTTTTGATATGCTAGATGAATGGTCTCTCTCACTCTCTCGCTCTTTCTGTGTGTCTCATGTGCATGTGCGGAGTGGCTGAGAGCATGTGAGTGGAAGAGTGTGTGGCGTTGAGTGAGTTTCAAACTTTTCCTTCTTTTCCGGGTTTATTCCTTTTGAATATTGCTTTGGATTAGAGGATAGAGAGTCGGGGTGCTGACTTCTGTCAGCATAGCTGATAGAGATGGGCTCAAATTCTGATGGTTTTTCATGTGTGTCCGTGCGGGTTGCATGCAAGTGCATCCCGGCAGATGCATCAGTGTCCATTGAGAACGTTTTGGTCGCAATTGGCAGAGAAATAGGTGCACAAAACATCATGTCTGCTTCTAGAATGAATAAAGCAATGGTTGTTTTTCTGAAAGAAGTAGAAATGGTCAATTATTTAGTGGAGTGTGGTTTGACCCTTCATGAAGTGACGTGACATTCAGCCAAGTATGGTGAACCATACTCAGAATTTGTGCTCTGCATTTAACCCATCCCACACAGAGCAGTGAACATACACACACACACACTGTGAACACACACCCGGAGCAGTGGGCAGTCATTTTTGCTGCAGCGCCCGGGGAGCAGCTGGGGGTTCGGTGCCTTGCTCAAGGGCACCTAAGTCGTGGTATTGAAGGTGGAGAGAGAACTGTACATGCACTCCCCCCACCCACAATTCCTGCCGGCCCGGAACTCGAACTCACAACCTTTCGATTGGGAGTCCGACTCTCTAACCATTAGGCATGATGTTTTTATTCCTGTATTACCCCTGTCTAACCTATCGAAAAAGGTAATGTTTTCGAACGTACCCCCATTTATCTCTTGTGAGAACAAGATATTTAAAGCACAATGAAATGGATACTCGAACGGCCTTCTTTTTTGGACTGGAGAGAAAGCCAAAAGAGCAGAAATTTTCCATAAACTGAAACTTTCTAATGACAGTGAAACTACTTGCCAGCGAGAAATTATAGCTTCTGCTATTTCTTTTTATGAGAATCTCTATCAGTCAGAACACTGTGAGGAAGCAGCAGTTGAAAAACTTCTTCAACGACTTCCACAGTTGTCAACGACTGAGAAGGAGGAGCTGGAGGAATTTCTAACTTTTTCTGAGCTGTCAAGTGCTGTGCTAACAGTGGCAAATCACCTGGACTGGATGGTCTGTCTGCAGAGCTCTATAAAGGTTTTTTGGAATGTGCTTGGACAAGATTTGTATCATTTTTTTCTGGAGTCCTTTAACCAAGGTGTTCTATCCTTGAGCTGTAGAATACCCCTTTTTAATACCCAATAAAGGAGATCTTGGATACTTGAAGAATTGGCATCCTGTTTCATTACTGTGTACTGATTTTAAAATACTGTCAAACGTTATAACCAATAGGTTAAAGAAATGTATGGCAACTATAATTCATGAGGATATGTCATACTGTATCCCCAAAAGAACAATTTTCAACAACCTATTCTTGTTAAGAGAAATTATTACAGTTGCCAAAACACATTAAGTTGATATTGGACTCTTATCTCTAGATCAAGAGAAAGCTTTTGACAGAGTGGATAATTTATATTTACTAAAGACACTGAAAGCTTTTGGCTTTGGTCCACAATTTATCTCCTCTGTTAAATTATTATATAGTGAAACATCTAGTATGCTGAGAATTAATGGGCGCCTGACTAGACCTTTTGCAGTAACTAGAGGTATACAGCAAGGATGTCCTCTTTCCGGACTTTTTTGCTCTATTGAAACTCTTCTGTCAATTTTAAGGAAACGATTGCACGGACTTGTTGTTCCTAGGTTTCCAGAAATTCCACCTGTGAAACTCACAGCATATGCAGACAATGTAACTGTATGTATCAGAAACACTGATGATATATCTGCTTTGATTTCTAGCTTGGAAATATTTCAAAAAGCAACATTTATTTTTATTAGGATTTATTAGGAGAATACTCCACTGTGCTGTGGCAACAAATAGTCTTGTCTCAAAATTAAATGTTATGATTTCATTTACATGACCGTTTTGTAATGCTCCTGATACTGTTTTTCATTATTTTTATTTTTTTCTGATTGTTTTAGATTAATTCCTTTGTTTGAACTGTTGGGAAAAATCTTCACTGAACTTGGGTTTATTTTTTTTAACAAAAAATCTATTTATTTTGGGCTTGAAATACAACAAGGAATGAAAAGCACAGTGCACTGTTGCTAACTCTCTATTAGGGCAGGCAAAGTTGGCAATTCTGAAATCCCACACATGTAAAATTGAGGGGGAAAATATTGATCTGGTTGGAATATTCAAATTATTAGTAAAGTACAAGGTCGCCGTAGAATATGCCCACCGTAAATTAACAAATAATATGTTTTTTTTTTTTTTTTTTGATGCAAGGTGGAATGTGAAAAATGCTCTTGTGGTGAGAAATGTTTTTGGAGTGTTATGGTTTAATTGGTAAAATTGTGAATTACTATCATTATTATTATTTCATTTATTTATTTTCTTTTTGTATGGTGCAAATATTGGTTTTAAACTAGTTGTCTGATTAAAATATTTTAAAAGTCCAAAAGTCTCACTCTCTCCCTCTCTCTCTCTCCCTTAAATATTTCTGTCCAACAAATGAGAATGACTGCATTAGCCATTAGTTTTGAATAAAAAATTTAATTGCAGTTTGTGTTGCCAAAGTTCAAGGTGCGTTAATTTATTACCTGAGTGTGTGCATGGGTTTGTGTAACTTGGTAACTACTGTACACACAGCAGGAGTCTTGAGAGGAGGGTTCATTGGTCAGGGGCTTAAGTTTGCCTAGCAACAGGGTACCCGCAGAAACCAAACACAAAATCTGCTGCTGCTGCTCTGTGAAATCAGTCTCCTCACACACTCGTTCAAACACAAAACATGTAAACACACACACCCATGTGACGGATCAGGCATTAAGCTCTCATTAGGAAGAGGAACTGTGATGTTGGAGCAGCTGTCAGCACTGCATGTGCCTGTTCCTGCTTGGCGCAGACATGTTTCCTACTGTTAAATGAAACTGACACTATGCTTCTTCTT
Source organism: Carassius gibelio (assembly GCF_023724105.1). Lineage (NCBI taxonomy): Eukaryota > Metazoa > Chordata > Actinopteri > Cypriniformes > Cyprinidae > Carassius > Carassius gibelio. Next base: position 2,288,856 of record NC_068372.1, read on the forward strand.
AGCAGAGCATTCAGTGTAAAGTTACAAAATCTTTTTAAAATTCTGAATAAAGGAACCATAAAGCAAGAACTGTATTTGTGCTGCAAGTTGTATTATTATTTATTTTCTTAAAATGACAGTCATCATTTTGACAATTCTGTTTGCTGATAGAAATTACATTACCTTTAAATATGGTCAATTAAATAGACTTCATCTGAAAGGAAGTCTATTATTTATTACATTGCCCTGGCCCAGTAAAAGTGTTAATGTCATTACTGCCAATATGTTAAAAGCTGCTGGGCAGCATTCTTACAACCTTGTCAAAATACTGAAAAACAAAGAAAAATAGTTATTTATATTAAAATGTCTTGCACAGAAAAAATCTAAAATAAGGGTGTCAGACTCTGGAAATTTTTGGAGGAATACAACTCCACGCCTGAAATACACACCTGATCCAATTAATTAAGTTCTTCAGGATTATTCGAAAACTACATGGTATGTGTGTTGGAACGAAACTCTGTAGGGCTCTGGCCTTCCAGGAACTGAGTTTGACACCACTAATCTTAAACATTAAATAATTTTTCAGTCCTGTATAGTATCATATAAACTTCATTATTTCCTTTTATTTCTGTCCATGCTCTTCAGTGTTTACAGCATAGTAAGTAAGTAAAGTTTATTTATAGAGCGCTTTTCACAGATAAAATCACAAAGTGCTTTACAAGGTACAACCACATTAATATTCAAATAAAATTAAAACAAATAAAAAGTCAAAAGTAAACTTAAGCCCAATCAACTAAAAGCTTGTTTAAATAACAGTGTCTTGAGTTGCCTTTTAAAGGACTCAACAGAATCAGCCACATGGAGGAACAAAGGCAAGGCGTTCCACAGTCTGGGGGCTACAGCCTCAAATGACAGATCTCCCCGGGTTTTATAACAAGTCTTTGGGACAATGAAAAGACATAAAAGACACAGCATAGTTGCTGTAACCAAATGAGCATGTGAGGCTGTGTATGGACAAAGTTTCTGTGCACTCCCAGAGATAGTAAAAGCTCCAACAGAATGGCAGAGAATGAAAGAAGACCCGCCTCACTCAAGAGGGATGAGCACGTGGAAGCAATCGGATTGGTCGGTGACTGCTCCAGCTGTCACCAGGCAGAACACAACTCCTGCTAGCACACTCTTCACACTTAATCTCTTTCAACCAGATTTTTTTCTCTCTCTCTTCCAATCAGTTCCTGTAAAAATGGGTCGTCTCATTGACCCACTTATACGCCTCATGAAAAATCCAGCTATTTTTTTTTTTCTAGCCATCATCTTCCAGCCACTCTGAGTATGAATATTTTATATCAGCAACAGCTGATAAGCAGACTAGAAGTAGACCAATAGCACAGAATAAATACTCTTCTGCACCCTTTACAGTCAAGAAAGTTACTTATGGTAATATTTTGGTGAAAACTCTTCAGCTTCAAGTAAAGTGCAACCGTGAAGTGTCTTATGTAAATCAGGATCTCACTGAAGACTGTTAATCAAACACTGCTATCTGCTATATTGTGTGTAGTGCTGATGGAAAATCAACTGCATCTTATATAGGAGATTTTAACTGGGAGCAGACATCAACAGTTATAGATAGCATAATGAAGATTCAGTGATCATTTTGTCCAAAGATGTTAAGATGACCTAAAAGTAAATGGTAATCTGGGACATTAACTAATGTGGGACACCTAAGCTCTTTTGGGTACATTTCTTGCTTAATCAAAAAATATTAATAAAATATTGCCATGACCATATTTGTTTGGATGAAAACCACAATAAATTGCTTCACTTCATCACATTTATTATAAACAGCTGTAAAGTATTAAAAAGTCTGAACCAATCTCATCTAGGTACATTAGGTTCTATAGTGTTTTTACGCATAAATCATTCAAAGATGCAAAAAAAAATTACAAAAAAAAAAAAAATTAAATGCTATAATAATAATAATAATAATAATAATAATAATAATAATAATAATAATAATAATAATAATAATAATAATAATTCATTACATTTATATAGCGCTTTTCTAGGCACTCAAAGCGCTTACATAGTCAGGGGGGTATCTCCTCATCCACCACCAGTGTGCAGCATCCACCTGGATGATGCGACGGCAGCCATAGTGCGCCAGAACGCCCACCACACACCAGCTTACTGGTGGAGAGGAGACAGAGTGATGAAGGCAATCAGCAGATATGGGGATTGTTAGGAGGCCATGATGGTCGGAGGCCAATGGGCGAATTTAGCCAGGATGCCGAGGTCAAACCTCTACTCTTTTCGAAAGACATCCTGGGATTTTTAATGATCAGGACCTCGGTTTAACGTCTCATCCGAAGGACGGTGAGGCCTGAGCTATTTGCATGAAAAGGTTATCTGAGGCTATTTAGTTTTAAATGCACTTAGAAGACTGTGGCAAATGTGATCAATACAATCTATGTCAATGGGTCAGGGGCAGCACTCAACAGTAAATTGCCCACTGACACAATTACAGCTGCATTTATGTTAGCAAGGCCAATGGTTTAAAAAGTGTAAAAATCCATCTGAAGCCTGTGCTTACGACTGCAATCACTTTTCTATGTCTTAAATTTACATTAAGATGAAAAACTAATAACTAGTATGAAACTGAAACATTATTCAAAAAATTATTTGGTAATGTGTCTTGCACATCACCTTTCAAGTCACAAGAATGAAAGACATTATGAACATGCCCAAACTCCATCTAAATTTTTTTTACAGATATATTCATTGTGAGGGATCATCATGGGTAACAATATTAAGGTTTGTTTCTTTTTGTGGCTGTCATTTACATAAATTTAGTTAGGAGTGTGTGCCAATGAGTTAATGCTCATAATGCTTTATGTCAGCTTGAGTGAGTTGAGTAAGCATCCCTATCTCCACAGTCTTAAATTAGGGTGTTTCCAATATGTGCATTTTATTTTATTTTATTTTATTTTTCATCCATTGCTAAAATATTTTCATTCTTACCTTATAATGGCTTCTTCCTGTTTTTGCTTCGTTTCGATTTTCCCCTGAAACTTAATCCAGTTTTTCTCATTACACTCGTGGCTGATGTTCTGTGAGACCAATCTGTTATATGCTCTTAGTCCATAGTCTTCAACATATTGCAGAAATTTTTGTGAATCCTCCTCTTTTGAGCTAATCATTGCTGACAGGTATTCCAACAGGGTATTCTGCAAATAAAATTCAAATTATAATTGTAATCATTTGAATTATTTTTATTATAGTCATATTGCTTTTAAAAGATAGACAGATGGATGGATGGATGTGTTGGTGGGTAGGTGGGTGGATGGACAGACAACGGACAGACAGACAGATGGACGTACAGATAGATAGATAGATAGATAGATAGATAGATAGATAGATAGATAGATAGATAGATAGATAGATAGATAGATGCTTAGAACAGCTGATTTCATATGCAGTACCATTTTAATGGATTATTGTGTAAACAAGGATTCTGTGTCAAGTAAATGCTCCCACCATCAGCAAACATAAAGAAATGGTTAAGCCTCAGGAGCACACATACAAAGAAACTGTTTATTAGTTGGAGTCGTCTGTAGCATTATTAACCGCCTTTTTCTTGTGAAAAAAAGGACAGTGCATTCATCAGCCTGGATTATGAAGCATACAGTGAACGAATGTATGTTAGTAGAGTAATGGGCTGCATTTAGTGAGATGCAACACGTTGTCTGATTATTTACTGAGCTTGAGTATAGATATTTTCTACAGGATGTGTTTGTGTGTGGGGTGCGGAGTGCAAATAAATTATATTAATGCAGAAAGGCAGAGTGTGTATAGTCTAACGCAGTGTACATCTGCAGAGGTCTAAGAGGAGGAGAGGAGACAGCACTCTGTTTTATGTAGGTCAGTATTTTCAGAGTGATCCAAGAATGTGGGCATGCTTGTTAATGTGGGGCTGTATTTATGTGTGAGGAGGGAGGGTGTGTGTGTTTGTGGGGGGGTAAGTGCTCAAAAAGGTAATGCACTTCCAGCTCAGAGACCCACCACTGTTGTCCAGCATCCTCTGCATCATCTACAGTTGACCTTTGAGAAACTTGTTTTCACAGCAGATTTGCAGTTGTATTCAGTTCATATTCACTTACGTCTTATTGCATTTGAACCTGTTCAATGTCACATGACCTTGCTGAGTTAGTCAGTAGGACTTTTGCATATGTTGCAATTCTTGTTTAACACAATTCAGTGAGGTTTATGCTAACAACACAAAAAAAGAAAGAAAGAATCAAATGTAATATATTCTTTGTAAACAATTTTCAAAAATTTCTATTATTCACAGGAAATTTAATCTTGTTTTAAGGATATTTGTACTTTTTGTGCATCTGTGCATGATGCTATTATACACCACACTTCTGATAGCGTGAAATGGCTTGTTTGTAAGCATCAGATACACTCATTAATCCAGTAATTTCACTAGGTAGATTCTCTAGCATATTCTACCAACATCTCATCTTATCCTCCCTATTTACTTGACAGTATTTGCAACACCTGACCCTATGAGGAGAGATGACTGTATTATCCAAACTAAACACAATACATGTTTCTAGGTAACAGACAGATGGAGACACCATCTTCAAAGAAAAGTGTCGAGGCCAGTGTGAAATTTTAAGTCTGCTTGTGTGTGTGAAAATGCAGCTGTAGTTTCAAATAAAAAGAGAACACTTATGCAGAAATTTACATCTCAAATCATAAATATGTAAAATAAAGATAATTGTAAAGTTTCAAGAAAGGGGTGAGAGCTCATTTGAGTTTTGTACTTACAGAGGAACTAGGTCCCGGCAGTCTACAATGCCACCCATTTCAGGTAGCTCCATTAGACTTCAAAAAGCATCAGGTACTGATTTCACGAGATTCCAACTCCAGTCCAATAGGACGTTTCAAGCCATTTCAAGTCAAGCCCTGGTCCATAAACTTGAATTCCAAAACTTCAGGTGCATAAAAGCAGTTGTTGTCTGCAGCTCCTTTTAGCTGAAGAACCTTAACCCCCTGGGTATGCACACAAATCTAGCCTAAAATATATTTTCCTCTTCATCTGTATATGCTACACCTGCTAGAGTGCAACAACATTTTGAAAGCAACCTGAGAAAAACATCCTTTCTAATTGCCATCAACATGCACTTTTAAAAGTCTTACTACAGCAGAAAGCATAAAGCTCCTTGAGTCTTCCAAGATGAACCACAGAGGCTCAGGAGAAGAAATTTGGAAAATAATCCCTTTTTTGTGTTGTTTAAGGACATAATTGAGCAGGGGCTGTGCTGGGCACCTCACAGCAGTGCTGTTCTCAGATGTAAGGCTCCTCTCTGAGTGGATGCCACAGCAGATTAACTCGGGCTGCACAACACAAAGAACACGCCTCCACCCTCCTCCTCTCTCCCCCTCACATGCACTTACTCACACTGTTTCCAGCTATCAGTACCAAGGATAGCTCCTCTGCAGCCCTGCTATTGTTGGTGGGCTGTAGTAAAGGGGCAGGAAAATATGTGTCAGTCATGGCACATTGGGTAGGGTGGGTGTCCAGGGTGTGACCTCATTAGAATGTACAACTGTAAGCACCACTCCCAGTGCCCTCAAACAGTAAACAACACAGTGAAAAAGCCAAGCCTTAAAAGCCCTAAATTAAAAGTAATTATGAAGTAAACTACATGGTTTGTTTATGCATTCATATATATATATATATATATATATATATATATATATATATATATATATATATATATATATATATAAAATAACTAACAATTAACAATTACTAACAATTTTGCTTTCTCCATATAAATGAATTTCATTTTCTCCGTATAAATGAACAAATAATAATAATAATTATTATTATTCACAACAGATACAAAACAAAAGAGAGTTGGCATGTTTGAGATTTGTTCGCATGATTATTGCAGCATTTAATGCAGGGGCTTATTCAAATGGATCACTACTGTCAACACAAAGGGATGAAAAGCAGTGATCTTTTGTATTGCTAAAGACCATCCAACCCCCAAACCACCCCCGTCTCCCTCTCCCTCACTTTCCACCTCCCTACCTCCCACAGTCTCTATGTCTGTGACTGATGTAACGTGAAACTATGTCAGAGGCATTTAAAAGCATATGTATACTTACTTTCATACAACGCACACTACAAAACATTTCAGAGCTCACAGGCTCTCTATTGAGAGGATTTTTTTGCCAGTTAAAGCCAGATGGTTGCTATTAACCAGATTTTATACTTTTGAGTTGGTTTTTGGAGAAAAATAAGGCCATCAAGTGATGGGCTAGCTTTTATCACACTGGGGTGGAAGAGTTGAGGATACAGGTCAGTGGAAGAGAAAAGGGCATTTGAAAGATGAAAGGCTCTCATTAAAGTTTTACTGCACCTTATTTCCACACCCGTGCCTGACCAACCAAAGTGGGCCATCAGTCTGCAATGTTTTCACCTTGATTTGAACTGAAAATCTCATACACACACGCATAAGATATTTTGAGAAATACCCATACAAAGTAGGTCAGTGATAACCAAATCTCTGATACAGCTAAAGGACTGAGTTTGTTAAAGGAACACTCCACTTTAAAAAAAAAATATAAAAAATAGGCTCATTTTCCAATTCTGCTATTGCTGCAACTACAAAAACTAGCTGGGGACTATTTTCAGGCACTGCGTAATATCACTGCGCATGCTGCACCCATTGTCTGGCAGAAAAGTTCTTTGATTATTATGCTGGAATGAGAGTATAGTTCCTAGCTATATCGGCCTAGAAAATCACAACTTTTCATTTTCCGTCGGTCTTAGTACACAATGTAACTACAGAAGAGTAAATTAAGAAAAATATAGAAACTCTTTGAGCAAGTTGGTAACAGTCTAACCAGATTCAATGATCTGTGCTAAGCTAAGCTAAAAATGCTACCACCAGACCTGGAGATTGGCTGAATGGCGTTAAAGCAACTAAACAATATTCATTAGGAAAATAGTGGGTCAATAATGCAAAATGACAGTTAAAGGCAGTTCATCATTGAAATCAGTGATGTCATCTCTGCACTGTAAACCCTGATAAGTTCACAGAACTCAAAAAATATTTTGTAACAGATTACACAAAAACATTGAAGTGATGTTTTTAAATGTTTTAAGTTTACATAAACTTAAAAAATTTAATTCCAGTTGCCTTAAATTATCTCAGAGTTATCTGAACTTATAATTAGGGAGTAATTCACTCATAATTTTATCTATTTTTCAACCCCTATAATGTGGGAAATACACTCAAAATTAGGCTTTTGCTGTCCATCCTCAGTCTAACCACAGTCTCTACTCTTCACCACAACGTTAACACTACAAATCCAACATAACATAAACTTTTGTAAAATCTAATATAACACAACATTTATGTATTAACTTATGTCCCTCTATGTTAATCTTGTGTAAAAACACACAAAATAACACTTAATTTCTACATTTATTTTCCTTGTTTTCTGAAGCAAAGCATGCTGGGAACTAGAAAACACAATCATTTTAAGTTCACCTCACTACAACAAATTTTTGAGTTAACAGAACTTATTTAAATTAAGTCCAATGAACTTTCGTTATTATTTGAGTGCAATTAACTAATTTAATTTGATTAATTTCACTGTTCGGTTTTACAGTGTGTTCAGTTTAAATAGTGTCTGTGCATTTATTTGCAATCAAGTCAACAATATCGCTGTAGATGAAGTGTCCCCAACTAAGCAAGCCAGAGGCCACAGCGGCAAGGAACCAAAACTCCATCGGTGAAAGAATGGGAAAAAAACCTTGGGAGAAGCCAGGCTCAGTTGGGGGGCCAGTTCTCCTCTGACCAGATGAAACCAGTAGTTCAATTCCAGGCTGCAGCAAAGTCAGATTGTGCAGAAGAATCATCTGTTTCCTGTGGTCTTGTCCTGGTGGTCATCTGAGACAGGGGATCTGTATCTGGGGCTCTAGTTGTCCTGGTCTCCGCTGTCTTTCAGGGATGTAGAGGTCCTTTCTAGGTGCTGATCCACCATCTGGTCTGGATACGGACTGGATCCGGGTGACTGCAGTGACCCTCTGATCTGGATACAGACTGGATATGGTGGCTACGGTGACCTAGGAATAAGAGAGAAACAGACTAATATTAGCGTAGATGCCATTCTTCTAATGATGTAGTAAGTACATCGGGTTGTATGGGAAGTGTTCCCATTTCCGGTTTACCTAATTAATGCAGCCTAAAAAAATCCTTTAATGAATTTGGATATTAAAAGCATATTAGTATTTTATGTGTAAGCCAGGTTAAAGAGATGGGTCTTTAATCTAGATTTAAATTGCAAAAGAAATATGTGGATATAAAAAGAACACAAACAATCACACAAATATATAATGCCAAAGCGAAGCAACAAGCATTACATAAAACATTTTGACACACACAAGCATAACAAGGACACAAAAATAAAGATAGAACAACATTAATTACAGTTGTCACATGTAAACATCATGGTTTTCAGTTTCATTTCATTTCATCATTTTTATAAATAAATAAATACATCAGGTCCAGGTGAACTCAACATTGGAAACCTGGAGAGAAGTAAACAATTAATCATTAATCATTAATAGGCTGGCAAAATTCTAGAAGCATAATAAAACATGGTAGCAACACTTAGTTAAGTGCTAAAGCATGCAACTTTTGCATTGAATAAGGAAGTTGCATTTGACAAGACTCCTGTACTGAACACATCAACATGCCCATATTCGGTTATAGTCATAGTGCCACCTGTTGGTAACAAGAAGTGTCATGTGTAACAATGTTATGGACTCCTAGCAACATATTAAAAAGTGCCAGCAAGTGATGAATACACTGGCAGCATGCTAGAAACATACTTAAACATGTTAGCAACACTTAGCTAAATGTTAAAGCATAATATTACTGCAGTGAATTAGGAAGTTACTGTAATTCATGCATACACTGTCCAATTTGCCCCAAATTTAGTTAAATAAAAGAGTCCTGTCCTGAACACATCAACATGCCCGTAATCAATTATAGTCATAGCGCCACCTAATGGCAACAGGAAGTGGCATGTTTAACACTGTTATGGACACCTTATATTAATTTTTAGAGAAAAATGGTATATGCGAGGATTTCCAGTCAGAATTTAGACCGTATCATAGTACTGGGACTGCTTTCCTTAGAGTTACAAATGACCTGCTCTTATCATCTGATCGTGGTTGTATCTCTCTATTAGTTTTATTGGATCTTAGTGCTGCGTTTGACACAATTGACCACAACATTCTTTTGCATAGACTTGAACACCTTGTTGGCATTAATGGAAGTACATTAGCATAGAGCTGAAGATCTTTGCCCGAACCCGATGGGACCCGACGGGTTCGGTCGGGTTCGGGCTTAATTTCTATCATTGTACGTGGGCTCGGGCCTGGCTCGGGCTTGCGCTCCGGTTTGCGAGGTAAACGAGCGGTCATGTGATGTGTTTCGATTAGTGCGAGAAAGATGCGAAAATGAATGCTGAGCAGGTGTAATGGAGGCTTGCCTCTGGTGATTACGTTTTGGTTGCACCAGCAACTAAAGCAAACTCTGAGGTGTGGAAAAGTTTTGACCATGCTTATAATGAGAATAATGAGTGAATAATGACGCACCATCAGTGAGCGCAGGAACACGCTGAAGACATCTACAGTGGATTCAATCATTTTCCTCCACAAAAACATGTAGGCTAGACCTAGCCTAATCTCTGTGAGTAAAGGTTTTTCAAATGATAACTAAATATTCACTGAGTCTTAAATGCATAATGTTGACAGAGTATTTACGCTAATGTTGGCATTATTCTTTTATTAAATAAAGCAAATCTGGCGGAGCCTTTATCTTAATTTCGTTATCGCCAAATACCCATCTTAATTTAAAATGTATCTTATTTTTTTTTTTTAAATGACTCGTTTTTATTGGTGCGTTGGTCTATTTATAGGTTAAATGAGCCTATGTCTAGAATGCTGAGATGTTACGATGTCACAGAGGACTTATTTTATTTCTTTATTCCAACTTCCAAGTGGTCTAGTCTACGTAAGTTATGAGTAAATTATGTTAAAACATGAATAAATTACTCCTTGTTGACAAAAGGCAAAAGAGCTGTGTGTGTGTGCACATTTTAATAATGTCGGGCTGTAAACAGGTTCGGGCTTTAAAAAAGCTGTCAATCAAAATGTACTTGTCGGGCTCGGGTCCTGTCGGGCCTAACTTTTAAGGCCCGATTACAGCTCTACATTAGCATGGTTTAAATCGTACTTATATGACCACCATCAGTTTGCAAGGGTGGTAAAAGTACTCAAAAGTTATACTCAAGTAAAAGTAGATGTATCTAAATAAAAAAATGACTCCAGTAAAAGTAGAAAGTCCTCTATTCAAACATCACTTGCGTAAAAGTACAAAAGTATCCGATTTAAAACATACTTAAGTACCGGAAGTAAAACGTAAATATTCAAATTAACTGTAAATATCAATAATTAAGCAGATCAGTTGTTTTGGGAGTGATATGCAGTGTTTTAATTGAACAAATGATGATATTAGATACTTTAGAATTTGTTAGATTTACAATCAAAAGAGACAATGAAGAACCTTATTGCAGTATAAAGATCGAACTTTCAATAGACATGTTCCATAACATCATAGCTGCATCAAACAGAAGATGTGCAAGATAGGTAAGACTGTTTCAAAATATCAATGAGGAAGAACCACCTCTTTAAAGAGTTAGTTCTCCAAAAAATGAAAATTCTATCATTCGCATTTTAGGGTCTAATATATCATGTTATCTCAAAAATATATCTAAATTATGACCTATGCTCTAAATGTCAAATGCAGGAATGTTAATCCATGCATTTATGACCTCAAGGTTAGATATTGTAATACCTAAACTCTGGAATAATTTACCTAATAAGGGCTAAATTCAAACAGAGACTGAAGTGAGGTCGCTGCTTTTTTTGTCTTTGTAAAGCCTGAAAAACCACAATAAAGGCTAATGAAGGTGGAATAAAAACAAAAGAATAATAATAAAAGAATAATGCAGATAAAGTGTCATACCTGTCAGAGGTGTGAAAGACTCCTTTGGTGAGAACAATATAATCATGAATGGGGAGTTTTGCAAAGCCAACACATACAAAACACACAGACAGGAGAGTGTACATGCAGGATCTTACAGAGATGACAAGGGCCATAAATCAATCTGATTAGCCTTCTCTAAAAACACACATGACATGGCCTTAGAAAATATTTAATAAAATTCACAGTTTTACAGATTCGATTATGAAATTTTTTATGAAGTTTTGGAAGACTTGTGGCCTTAGGTACACTGTGTTTTCAAACTCATTTCCTACATCAACAATTTTTAAAATACATTTAAAAAAAATATGTTTTTAATATTTTTATTTTTGTTTTTATGTTTGAGATTATATATCTCTATTATCATAACAGTCTGAGTGATTCTGATTCCTGAACAGTAAAAAAGTGTCAGCTTTGTGAACAAAGGTTGATTATGTATCTAGTCAGAAAGAATCATGAGCAGAAACCTTTTTATTTTGGGTACGTAATTTCTGTCTCCATGCCAAAAAAGGGGGGTTACTAGTAAGGGGTTAATAAATTACCTGCTATTGGATCTCTCCCTCTCCTTGTGTTTCTTTGGTGCACGAATGTCACACTCTCAGTCTCTCTGTCTCTGTATCAAACTGAACTTTGGTTTCTCATCTTTTCTTTATCCTTTATTTCGGGCTCATTTGAATACTTTGAAATTCTACAGGTTTATTCAACTCAGATACTTTGACTTTTGCAGAGGTGTCAAGTAACGAAGTACAAATACTTTATACTATTCTTAAGTAGAAATTTAGGGTATCCATACTTTACTTAAGTAATTATTTTTCAGCCGACTTTTTACTTCTACTCCTTACATTTTCATGCAAGTATCTGTACTTTCTTCTCCTTACATTTTAAAAATAGATTTTACTGCTATTTTATTTTGGCTTGTTTTCATTCCGGCTTGTCAACATTCAAAACAAACAAACAAAGAGTGAATTTGATTGTGGTTGGATGAGAAGTATAAACATAAACCAATTCCAACACCATATTGGTTTGTACGCGATCCATCGCACCTGCACATGACACAAATCACATCACACCCCAGCCAGGACATAGCCAGTTTTAGGTTCATTTATCAAAAAATATATTTCTTAAAAGAAGGGTTGGGTATGGAACCTGTATCCGATTGCCTCAGAGTCAGTCCCCTTTAATGTCATGAAACCGGCGTCAGACCGGTTTCCTCTCCGTGTTTCAGCGCTCTTCAATCCGAAAAAAGAATGGTGTTCGGCTATTTATATATTTTGCTGTAGTGTGTGTCAGTATAAAATAACAGTTTACATTTCCAAACATTCATTTTGCCATTGTCAACCTGCTCATGCATTCAAAATTGCACTAGATTATTATTAAAATTAATGGCAATCTGATATTTTCTATGGACACACTAAAGCAAAATATATAAATAACTGGCTTAAAACCCTTTTTTGGGGTGAAAATACTTATTTTCTTTTCCATAAGACACAGTACTGTATTTTAAAAATGACATTGTTGCTACTTTATAAAGAATGACCATACAGTAATTCACAGAACTGATTAAAGACATTGACAGACAGCACTCATCTTAACTAAATATCAGAGAGATTGACAGAGATACAGTAGAAACATTATGCGTGGTTTTGTTTTAAGTAATGACCCAGATTGTGAAATACATTTGTTAGCCTTAGATTAAGGGGAAGCACAACATGGGAAATGAGAGCATCCAAGGTGAAAGCTATGGATTTATTCCAGGTCCAGATGGGATATGTAGTAGAACACTGAAATACTGCGCTGACCAGCTCAGTGAAGTTCTCCAGTTACTTTTTCGATCATCATTAGATCAAGGGTTGGTACCTGATTTGTGGAAAAGTTCAATTATTGTACCGATACCTAAAAAAAACTAAACCAAATTCCTTGAAAGATTACCGTCCAATCGCCTTGACCTCCTTAGTTATGATTTTTGAAAAAGTGATTAAGAGGTATATAATGACAGTTGCTGCACCACTTTTAGATCCGCTGCAGTTTGCATATCGCGCTGGAAGAGGCGTAGATGATGCAAAGCTGTTCTTGATAAATACTCTTAGTCGTCATCTGGAAAACAGCGGAGCTTTTGCGCAGCTTTTGTTTGTAGATTTTTCATCTGCATTTAATCTTTTGCAACCTGTAACGTTGGGGCAAAAACTTATCAGTCAGTTTGATCTTAATCATGGATTAGTTTTATAGATTATGAACTTTTTATCAGACAGACAACAAAGGGTTAGGATTAATGAGGTCTTATCAGATGTTGTTAATATCTCCACAGGTACCCCACAAGGGTGTGTGCTCTCTTCTATTTTGTTTATATTATATACAAATGACTGTCAGAGTTTGCAAGATAATAGTTACTTAGTAAAATATGCAGATGATACTGTGTTGCTCTCCTTGCTTTCACATTCAGATCAGGAATATGGTTCTGTTTTGTACAATTTAATCTCTTGGTGCAGTAATATGAAACTAGATCTGAATGTCTCAAAAATTAAAGAGATGATTATTAATTTTAGCAGGAGGACATTAGCACTTCAACCCATAGTCATTAATGGCACACATGTAGAAGAAGTAGAACAATATAAGTACCTGGGTACAGTTTTTGACAACAAGTTTGATCACAATTCTAAGGTAATCATCAAAAAGTCACATCAAAGATTGTTTGTGAGAAAACTGAATTCTTTTAATGTACAGAGAGTTGTTCTTAAGTCTTTTTATAATTCATTTATTGAAAGTATTTTGTTTTTTTCTTTCATTTGTTGGTTTTCTTCATTGTCTATAAAAAACAAAAATCGGTTGCAAGGTATTGTTATTACGTGCTCTAAAATCATGGGTGTCCCCTTAAGAAGCCTTACTTCCTATTATGAACAGCAGGTTATGAGGATGGCACACAAAATATTAAGAGATAGTACTAACCCGCTGCACTCGGACTTTGAGTGGATGCCCCTGGGGCGACTTTTAAGAGCAATTAAATGCTCTACTAATCATTATAAATTTACTTTTGTGACTGAAGCAATACGGTTATGTAAAACACATAGGTGACTTTATTATTTTATTTTTTCTTATTTTTATCTTTTTATTTATTTTTTATTTATTTTATTTTTTTCTCTTCTTTTGTTCTATGTGTTGTAATTGTATATGTCAAGTGTTTTATGTGAGGCACCATGTAAGCTTAAATTAATTACCCCACGGGGATCAATAAAGCTCTAAACTAAAAAAATATATATATATATATATTTGTAATGTTCTTTAAAGTGTCCATAGTTTTTTTGTGGTTCTTTTTTTTTTTTTTTTTAAAGTATCAGTTCAGGCACCGTTTAGGCACCGGTACCATTTTAAAAGTATCAAAATGGCACTGGACCCTTCTTAAAAGTTATTATTTCTCACTGGCTCATTTACCAAATGGGTGCTTTCTCTTCTTACTCTGCAAATTAAGCTACTGTAGGTAGTTCGGTAGTGAGACGCTATCAATCAAGAAGGTATCAGGATTAGGAGTTATTTTTTATTTTTAGTTTTTGATTAATCACTTGGATTAATCATTCATTTTGACAGCACTATAATGTTTATTGAATATAGACAACCATACAAGTGTAATTGTTACTAAGCCTGCACCAATGTTCTTGTCCATTGACCTCGCAGATTCCTGCAGCTAAGCTTGGATGTACATTTACATTCCATTAAAGGTTATTAATGACATGCCTCTGAAGTTTGATTTTTTGCACCATAAGTATACTTATTTGCAACTAGTCATCATATCTCTAGCTCTTTAATGTATTTGCATTGTACTAAAGTGCGTTCATTTTCAGTGGGCATAAATGCAGCTGAAACAGGTAGCCTAGTGCATCCCAAATTTTTCAACATGAACATTTTAATATAACATTATAGTCATTATGGCCTTTAGAAAAATGTTTTTTGAGGAGGTGGGGTAGTGCACAATAGGCCCCTGTGGTGCGGCCCTTACATTACTTTTTTACTATTTTTTTACTTTTTTACTATTACTATTTTTATACTTTAACCTGTTAATTGTCACCCCGTCCCTTATACGGGACACCTACATTGACTATACTATATTACAATCAAATCTAATCTAATCTTGACAAACTATATATTGTTGGAAAGGTCTAAGACTCCCAAATATATATTTTACCAATATTTTTATATTATGCAGGAAAAGTAATAGATTAATTTATGACAAGAGTGCACCCTCAGAAATCTACATTACAAAAGGAGCTTTGACCTTTGTTTAAAAAAAAGACTTCCTCGTTGCCTTTTTCTCATCTCACATTTTAGAAATCATCAGAAATTATATATCACTTGAAAACATAAAATCTCAAAATTCATCCTTCAAAACCCATTTTAAAATCAGACATTGCATTACCATGTAAATGGTACATCAAAATCATGTTACAAAATGTTTTCAGTCATGAATTATAAAAATTTAGGTTTGTATCATGCACATTCATCTCTATCTTCAAAAACGTGAGTGACAGTTAACAGGTTAAGTAGTTTTTTAAACCAGTACTTTTAAACTTTTACTTGAGTATAAAACTTGAGTTGATACTTCAACTTATACAAAAGTCTTTTTAAACCCTAGTATCTATACTTCTACTTGAGTAATGAATGTCAATACTTTTGACACCACTGGACTTTTGGATACTTTGGATTTGATATTTTAACTTTTGACTTTTGATATACTAAGTATTCTTATATACTTTGTATTATTATTTGAATACATATATTCTTAACAGTTTGAGTACTTTTGAATATTATAATCATTTTGCTAATTTTAGATGGGCACAATCTATCATATATGGATTGCTTTTAAAACTATATTAATTTTGGATTTGCATTTCATATATTTGAAACTGATTGTATTACTTAATAATCTATTTGCGAGTGAAGATTTGTGTTCTCACTTTCTATATTCTTTGATTAAATTTGCATATTGAAAAACAACCCACCGTCTGACCCGGATTTTGCATCACTTATAAATGTTGGCTGTAAAAATGCATACTTAGTAGTAAAGACACATAACATTATTTAACACATTCAATATATAGATTAAATATAGTGTCAACACAATAATCCTTTTATTGTGTTTCTATAAACTCAATTGTATACTAGGAAAATACAATATGATTAACCTCTAATTAGTATGTATTGGTATTTTAGTATATAAACCAAGTTTAATGTTTATGCAAATATAAAATAAATCATAAATGAGCCAGTTTTGCAGTTGAAAGCATGTTTAAGTAAAATAATCTGAGATAAACAATTTATTTCCTTATTGTTTGGGTTTTTCTGTTAGAAAATTTTATGAAACTGCAGAACGCATAAAGAATAATATCTAAAATGGTTTGTTGTAGTTGTTTTATTTGAAAGCATGGTAAACAAAAAAAATCTATACATATATGTTATGTTTTATAATTTAAAAGTTTCATATTTAAAATTACCATTTCCTTTTAATAAGGGGGGGGGGGGGGGGGGGGTAGAATCCTCTGGAAATAGTTTTCATTGGGAAAGTGTCATAAAAGCATTTATTTCTGACACTGGCGAGGCTGTACATTTTGTAAATACTAACTTGGTTGTTTTATAGGTTTGCACAAGGATTGAGATTACGTCAGATTGACATGATGGAAGATGGAGTGGCATCCGGTTCAACAACACTCTCAACAATGACCAAAAAGCTCAGAAGGGTAGAATCCATATGCTTAAACCAATAAAAGCTGATGTAATAGTTTGCTTTTTGCTTTACTAATGGTGGTATTTAATTAAAAGGTGTGCACAACTGCATTGAGAAGAATGAAAAGAAAGCATCAATTAAAAATTTGAGGGTACTCAAGACATTGTTTTCTTGTAATTGATGAGCCCAAATTCAGTCTTAAAGGAAAGGTTCTCAAATAAAAGTTTTTTTTTTTTTTTTTTAGTGTGGTTATTTACTTAAATAAGATTTTGTGTGCACACTTATAAGATCTATTGTGTATTTGTGTATACCGTATTTTTAGGACAATAAGTTGCACCTACGTATAAGTTGCATCAGTCCAAAAATATGTAATGAAGAGGAAAAAAAAAACATATGTAAGTTGCACTGGACTATAAATCGCATTTATTTAGAACCAAGAACCAAGAGAAAACATTACCGTCTCCAGCCGCGAGAGGGCGCTCTATGTTTTCAGTGTAGACTACAGGAGCACTGAGCAGCATAGAGCGCCCTCTCGTGGCTGTAGACGATAATGTTTTCTCTTAGTTCATTTCTCTTGGTTCATGTCAAATTAATTTTGATAAACAAGTCGCACCTGACTATAAGTGACAGGGCCAGCCAAACTATGAAAAAAAAAAACTGTGACTTATAGTCCGGAAAATACGATACATAACTGATATTGTATATTTCTTACAGTATAACCGGTATGGTGGTACCTAGGCAAGACACGGATGGGTGTTTGGTCTGTTAGAAGTACACCACTGTAGCCGAAGGCCTATTCTTAATGGTCCCTTCACAAGCACGCAAAACTCTGCTTCCAATCATTAAGCGGCATGTGCGCAGAGGTTCAACAATTTACAGTGATTCCTGGCGGGCATATGTACAGTCCCTCACTACAAAAGGCTAACACCACTATCCGGTAAACCACAAAAACAATGGATCCACAGACTGGTAGCCACACTCAACACATTGAGAGATACTGGCAAACAATTAAAGGACAAGTGTGGAGATTAAGGGGGAACCGTACTGAGAAAATGCTGAAGAGTCACTTAAAGTTTATTGAATGGACATATTGGTTAGGAAAGAAAAACAAAAAAGGCATCTTTGGAAGGCTAATTCAGGACATAAGTCAAAAGTACAGAGTGTGAAAGGACTGTGACCTCAGTGGACTTTCAAGAACACACTGTAGAGAGTATAATATACTATAGAATTTATTTAAAAAATATAAGTGAAGTGACATTCAGCCAATGGTGACCCATACTCAGAATTTGTGCTCTGCATTTAACCCATCCGAAATGCACACACACAGAGCAGTGAACACACACACACACACACACACACTGTGAGCACACACCCGGAGCAGTGGGCAGCCATTTATGCTGCGGCGCCCAGGGAGCAGTTGGGGGTTCGATGCCTTGCTCAAGGGCAACTAAGTCCAGGTATTGAAGGTGGAGAGAGAGCTGTTCATGCACTACCCCCACCCACAATTCCGTCCGGCCCGAGACTATAACTCACAACCTTTCGATTGGGAGTCCAACCCTTTAACCATTAGACCACGACTTTCCCTGTGTATATATTAATATGTACAAATATGTATTAATTCTTATTAAAGTTTGTGAAACATAAAATTTTAGCAGCTGGTTATATGTTTTATTTGATGTAAAGGCCTATCATTGTTGAGTTTTTGAGGGTAAAAATAAATATATTTACATTTTGAATTTTCAATTTATTAATCACCCTTTGTGTTTACTGGCAGGTGGACAGAAAAGGCAATTCATCACATCAGTTCAACTCTAGTCTACTGAGTTAAAGAACTTTATTATTAAATTTAAATGTAATTAGGAAACTAGTGCATGTATTTAAGCTGTGAACTAGTGAGTAATTTCAAACCATTTTACAGATGGATAAGGTATAGATACACATGAAGTACCCTTAAGTACAGTTTTGTTACACTTTATTTTACGTTACCTATCCCAGTGTAATTTAAATTTAATTAGAAAGCTAGTGCATGCATTTAAACTGTGAACTAGAGTCAATTCAAACTATGTTACAGATGGATAAGGTATGTAGATACAATAAGTAGTACACTTAAGTACACTCTCGATACACTTTATTTTACGTATCTTATCCCATTGTAATATACGGTAATTTAAATGTAATTAGAAAGCTAGTGTATGTATTTAAACTGTGAACTAGTGAGTCAATTCAAACTACGTTACAGATGGATAACGTACTGTATGTAGATACATTATGAAGTACACTTAAGTACACTCTTGATACACTTTATTTTATGCTTGTCCCATGTAATATTCTGTAATTTAAATGTTATTAGGAAGCTAACACATGTTTTAAGATGTGACAAGTTAATTCAAACTAAGATGGCAAGGTACAAACTAAAGTACAACACAAAGGCCTACTATATAACTACTACAGCTATTGTTTTACCATTTTACCTTCTGTTGGGATGGTCTGTGCTCATGCAGATCCTGTGTTAGCAGCAATGATTTGTGGCAAGAATTCTGCTCTTCTGATGTAGCAGTGTTTTGTAAGAATAAATATTTTAAAAGATCTGGATCACCAGTGTAATCATCTTTGCCCTTTCATTTATGTAGCAGCCTACAGAACATACAAAATTACCCTATGTAACCAGAGACTTTTCCACACCTTAGTAACATATGTAGGTGCTTGTTGTTATATTGTGTATTGCTAAGTGCTTTTTATATAATTACATTGTAACACATATGTAACAAGATCTTTTGTTACATCTGTCCACTATTGAAGTTAGTTTATTTGGATTTGGATTGGCGGGTATCGCTGTTGGACAGTGTTTTCTCGACTTCCCGCTGGCCTTGCTGTAGCTAATCGTAGTTCCGTGTAGCTGTTTTATTTTAATTTTTTTTTCTCTAGAATCTGTATCTTACTATCACTCTCTGTTTTTAAAGTGATAAAATATAACTTAATTCACACCATATTTCTGATATTATCGATCAGTCTTATCAGATTAATTTTGATCGTTCACTTTTATTTTATATCCGTGAGTGCAGTACACCTGCATTGCCTTAGCAATCGTTATCTTGTCATTAATATCTTGTTGTTTTCTTTCCCACCCCTCTCTCTCACTCCTGTTTTTCACAAGTTCATCAAACAACTGTGGTAAAAATATTTCATCAAACACTGTGAGTAATGACTTCTCCTGCTATTGTTATTTGCACCTCTTGTCACATGTACAGTTTATCTATCTCTGTCGCAGATGAGGGATTCACATGTGATAAATGCAGGGAAATAGTTAGGCTGACAGAGAAGATTTCAGAATTAGAGACACGCATCCAAACTTTAATTGAGGACACTAAGAATGTTAGGGCTCTAGATACGGCTTTGGATGTGTCTAGCTCAGGGATTCCTGTAAATTGTTTGTGTCCGGCAACAGAGCCCCTGCAGCAGGGCAACTGGGTGACAGTGAGAGTAGTCGTGGGTCAAAACACCGCTCTTCTGTTCCGATCAAAACATTAAAAAGGTTCTCCCCACTCAGTAACCTGATTAAAGTGCTCTTGTTATTGGTGATTCTATTGTATGGAACGTGAATATAGAGACACCAGCCACCATAGTGGCAAATGTTTACCAAGAGTCAGAGCGCCTGACATCTTGGCAAATTTAAAAGTGCTGGCTAATGCTAAACGTAAATACAGTAAGATTGTAATTCATGCCGGTGCTAATGATGTTCGACTTCGCCAGTCGGAGATCACTAAAAATAGCATTAAAGAGGTGTGTGAACTTGCAAGCACGATGTCAGACACTGTAATATGCTCTGGTCCCCTCCCTGCTTACCGTGGTGATGAGATGCATAGCAGATTGTCATCACTCAATGGCTGGATGTCTAAGTGGTGCCCACAGAATAACATAGATTTCATAGACAATTGGACGAGCTTTCGGGGCAGACCTGACCTGTTGAAAAGAGATGGTCTTAATTTCTCCTGGGGTGGCGCCACTCTTCTCTCTAGAAATATGGCAAATAGTCTTAGTGTCAATGTGTTGGGTTATCTTAAAATTTGTTGGGTCATTTTTTTTCGTCGTTGGGTTATTTTTAGTTATAACCCAACTGTTGGGTTAAATATGTTTCCCGCTTCACTCCGGTTCAAATTTTAACGGTCCAGTAAGAGACTCAGCGCGGACATCTGTGACTGCCTGATTATGAAGGGTAAGTAACTGTTTATATAATTGTATGATGTATATAACTGTTATAATATTATATTAAGTAATGTGTCTGATATGTTAATTATTATTTTTTATACGTTAAAAAAGTTTTAATTCCCTTTAGTCCGTTTGTTTCCCCCAGAGAATCAGATCGATTGCAAATGAATGCTATTCCTGTTTGTTCGCCAGTATTAAAACATTAAAAGATTAGCTGCATAACGTTCATACAAGTATTACTTAAAGTTAATAAAAATGTCTGGTGAAATGTGAAAGTTTGATGAAATTATTAGAATAAAGCTAGAAAAGCCGCACAGACCATTTATCAGATCGGACCAGTGAATGAAGCTGCTCAGCGAGCTGAGCTCACACATCAAGAAACAGACAACAGACTTGAGAGAATCGTTTGAATTAACCTGCAATTTTATGTTATAAAAGTTCAAAACCCAGACGAAAGAAAAGTGCGCAGTCGTGAGGCAATCCGATCTTTCAGCGGAAATTTATACCAGTGCCCCAAATTTACATTACTCCTACTACCAACCTTTAAGAGGGGAGCGTAAAACAGAAGCCATATTCGTCTTAGTGCACCAGCACTAATAATTAATTGTACAGTAAAAGTGTTTTAATGGTTTATTCATTTTGAATATTGTGAAGCATCTATTAGAATACCCTATAATTACAGCAATTTCTCTTATGAAGATAGATTGATTGACATGTTTTTTTAAATGTGTTGTACTAAATGTGTTTATACTTGTTTTAGACAATGGACTTTTTCGTGAAGGAAAAATTGCAACAATAGAATTTCTGCCTGTTAACTGAAACATTGCAAGGTAAGTAACCTATTTAAATTAATGATACATATGTTTTCAATTTTACTATGACTTCCAAAATTATGAAAAAAGACAAATGAGGTGAAATAAGTGTATTATTGCCGCATTCCGTCCAACAAAGCTTCCTTTCATTTACAGTCTACTTTTGTTCCTCCATACAAGTCCAAATCAGTCAAAGGGTAAAGGGTGGTAAAATTTACTCACATTAGCCACAGATATTGCCACAAATTTTCTGGAGGGACTGAAAACTGGTCTAGTCTGTCTCTTAGTGCAAATGATGGTAGATCCCCACAAAGACTGTAAAAATTTAAACTGTGAGCTTATTGTTATTTTTTTTTTACTTGTGCTTTCTCTGTACGTTTGTCATTTAAGGGCCTTCGTGCAGACATTGTCTTTAAAACTCTTCCTGCCATCTGCACCATTCCACACAAATGGAAAAATGGTGTGCACATCATACACGGAAATGAAGCTGTCCTTCATAGACATTCAACCTGTAAGTAAAAGCAACACTTAAAATTACAGTGCCCTGTGTAATCAAGTCACCTTTATTTATTTTGTACAAGACACACGTTGTACAATACAAATCGTTCCAATAAGTTATTTTGAAAAAAAAAAAAATGATGACAGAATTTTCATTTTTGGGTGAATTATCACTTTAACCAATTTAAATTCGCTATAGCTTTTAACTCATTTAAATTCAATCATTTGTAAAGTGAGTGTATCAATGTAATATCATCACAATGCATGTTAACTGAACTTTGTTTTTTTGTTTTTTATTCTTTTAAGGTTGACACTATCACTGTAAAAAAATTGTGCCGTTAAATAACAGTAATTTACTGGCAGCAGGGGCGCCAGTAAAATACTGTTAATTTACAGCTTTCAACCATTAATTTACCACTCTTTTTTTTTTTTTTTTTTTTTTACAATATTTTACCGTAAATTATACCATGGAAATTAACTCCACTCCCACTGCTTCAAACAGTTCGAGTTTAAAAGCTAGCATTCCTATGATGCTAGTACTATGAACTTATTCCATTTGAGTCCACTGAGAAGGAATATTTCTTAATATAAAAATGCAAACACTTAATGTGTAGTAGTAAAGAAACTAAATGCATGACTTTAACTTAAATCACTGCAGTTAATTGTCAACTATAGCACACATATATGTGCTTAAGTACTTAACACAGAAATCACCACTGTATCAGCGTCTTTATATAAAGCAGCAGACAATCAGAAATTGTGTCTCATCATTGACTGAAGCACAGCCTCTACTCTCCAGAACAATGGTGAACAACAAAACTGCATTGAACTAACAGATCTCTCTTGTGAAAACACATTAATACAGTTGAGTTCAGTATTTACTCTCATTATCAGTTTATGACTTTGCATACATTTTTTTCTATGGATGTTCACAAATATTTGAGTTAAAATTTTTTTTTTTCATTTGGTAAATCTGACATTTACATTTAACAGTATATTACTGTTTTTCCTTGACTTAACGGCAACAAACTGCACTGTTAAAAATTGCTGTAAAAAAACGGCCAAATTTCGACAGTAACATACTGTTTTTCATTAAAAATATTGCATTCTGGGTAATATTTATCGTTTTCGAGAAGGTAGCCTGCTGCTATATATCGTAAATTAACAACGGTCAAAGTCGACACTCAGCGGCTGTGTTTCAAATCACACCCTACACCCTCATTCACTATTCCCTACCTGAGTTTACTAATATAGTCCACCTGACAGAGAGAATCAACACTAATGAGTGAATTCAGACACTGATGAACAGCTGCTGTTAACCATTAGAATCACTGAAGAAAAGAGAAACAAGACGAACACAAGAACTACAACTGACTTCAGCCACAGCTTAAAACGAAATCAACCGAAGATGTATACAATCAACAAACAGCTTTACCAACTTCACTCATTACTAACCAGACTGACTTTATTTCTTTCAGATCAGAGATCAAAAGATCTTATTGAGAATTACAGAGATGTAGATGATAATGTTAGTTTATTTTAGCATCACCATTGCGGAGATCAGTGTTTGCTTTAGTTGGGCTCCTGACCCTTGACTTTTGTACTTTAAATTTTGTTTCTTTGCTGTATTTGTATCTTTATGGTACATCTGTTACTGCAATGTTAGTTTTGATAATCAAGTGATTATGGTGGTTTCTGTTAGGCATGATCTACTAGAATGACTTAGAGTGTTACTATAGTAGTCAAATATTAGTTTGGTGTTGCAATATTTGAGTGAATTACACAATTATTTTTTTTTGTTTCTTACATTCTATGATAATGAACCGTAATGTGATAATCTGAACATATTTTTTAACAACAGTTTGAGTTTTAAATATTTAAATATTGCGGTGTCCGCAACACTCAAAGAGAGACTTCAACAATCAGCATATGAATCTCAACAATGGTGATAATCAAAAGGTTTATGATGCAAAGCATGCTGGGTACCAGCACAGGATAAAACTCATCCATGACTCCCAGCATGCATTGCGGCATGAATAAATTATGATGCTGAATTGTTCACTTATTTTCTTGAATTCTTATGTGCTTATAATTTTGCTTTTGTCTTAAGTTTTAGTAGCATGTTTTGTGAAGTTCAGAACCTATCTGTTTATTTTGTGGATTGTCACCATTGTTGTGATTCATACACTGATTATTGATGTTTCTGTCTAAATATGAGCGCAGGTTTTTTTATGAGTGAAATTTTCTTAACAGTCTTTCATAACTTAAGGCCCAGCAGTGTTTCTTATTTTGCTGTAGTGTCAATATTCAATAAGAGAAGGCACACGGGATTGGATCAGAAATAATAGAGTGTTTGTTGTTGTCAATCTATGAACAGCAATACCAGATTTTTTTTTTCTTCTGTTTACTTTTTTTCCGCTATAACAGGTTCCAAAAATGCATTGTTACAGCATGTAAAAAAAAACATAGTTGTTTTAAAGTCACGTTCAAGAGCCCAACTAAAGTAAACACTGATCTCCATCATGGTAGTGAAAAAAAAACACCTAAACCTATTTAACTCTCAATAAGATCATCTGTAGACATCTGACAGAAATAATGTGAATCTGGTGAAGCTGTTTTATGAGTTGTTTAATCAGATCTTGAGAGATTTTATGAATAATTTTATTTCAGTTGATTTCATCTTAGGCAGTGGCTCAAGTCAGTTGTATTCCTTGTGTTTCTCTTTCCTTTAGTAATTCTGTTTGTTAATAGCAGGTGTTCATCACTAATGCTCAATCATCAATTAATCACATAATTATCTCATTAACTTCACTAATTCAGTGTTACTCAAACACTATGTAGTGTGCACACATTATAAGTCTTCATTTAAAACTGAGGATTTTGTTGTGGGGTTTAAAGGGTTAAAAATTTAATGTGAAGAAAAAACAGCATGAAACCTAATTTAACAGTAATAAACTGTAATTAATTCACAGGAAACAAACTGTAGAAAAACTGTTATTTACTGGCACCCCTGCTGCCAGTAAATAACTGTTTTTCTACAGTTTGTTGCTGTAAATTAATGGTTGCCAGCAAAAAAAGTGTTCCCATGTCCCTTCTCTTATTGAATATTGACACTACAGCAAAATAAGAAACACTGCTGAGCCTTAAGTTATGAAAGACTGTTAAGAAAATTTCACTCATAAAAAAAAACTGCACTGATATTAAGACAGAAACATCAATAATCAGTGTATGAATGACAACAATGGTGACAATCCACAAAATAAACAGATAGGTTCTGAACTTCACAAAACATGCTACTAAAACTTAAGACAAAAGCAAAATTATAAGCACATAAGAATTCAAGAAAATAAGTGAACAATTCAGCATCATAATTTATTCATGCCGCAATGCATGCTGGGAGTCATGGATGAGTTTTATCCTGTGCGGGTACCCAGTATGCTTTGCATCATAAACCTTTTGATTATCACCATTGTTGAGATTCATATGCTGATTGTTGATGTCTCTCTTTGAGTGTTGCGGACACCGCTGGCCAAAATATTTAAAACTCAAACTGTTGTTAAAAATATGTTCAGATTATCACATTACAGTTCATTAGCATATAGTGTAAGAAACAAAAAAAAAAATTGTGTAATTCACTCAAATATTGCAACACAAAACTAATATTTGACTACTATAGTAACACTCTAAATCATTCTAGTGGATCATGCCTAACAGAAACCACCATAATCACTTGATTATCAAAATTAACATTGCAGTAACAGATGTACCATAAAGATACAAATACAGCAATGAAACAAAATTTAAAGTACAAAAGTCAAGGGTCAGGAGCCCAACTAAAGCAAACACTGATCTCCGCAATGGTGATGCTAAAATAAACTAACATTATCATCTACATCTCTGTAATTCTCAATAAGATCTTCTGATCTCTGATCTGAAAGAAATAAAGTCAGTCTGGTTAGTAATGAGTGAAGTTTTACCAGCTGTTTGTTGATTGTATACATCTTCGGTTGATTTCGTTTTAAGCTGTGGCTGAAGTCATTGTAGTTCTTGTGTTCGTCTTGTTTCTCTTTTCTTCAGTGATTCTAATGGTTAACAGCAGCTGTTCATCAGTGTCTGAATTCACTCATTAGTGTTGATTCTCTCTGTCAGGTGGACTATATTAGTAAACTCATGTAGGGAATAGTGAATGAGGGTGTAGGGTGTGATTTGAAACACAGCCGCTGAGTGTCGACTTTGACCGTTGTTAGTTTACGATATATAGCAGCAGGCTACCTTCTCGAAAACGATAACCATTAGGCCACAGCTGGGAACTGTATTTGAACATTTGTGTGTTTTGATATGAATATGAATTGACACATTTGTACATCTTGAAAATTGTATTTTACACATTCTTGTACGTTTAAATAAAATATTTTACATTTATTTGTAAATGTGTTATTTGCATATTAAAATATAATCTGTAATTTACAACAAAATATTTTCATAATATGGTTGTATTAAGTAATTACTGATTACTGTTATAAACATGAGCCGCGTCTAAAAGGCAACAACGTTTTCAGGATTTCTCAGAGGGCAGGCTTCAAGTATTACTCGTTTGAAGTAATGGTGCTTCATATAACATTATCCAGAGAAACAAATGTTAATTATAAATCCCCTGTTATGTTTGTACTGGCTACTGTATACAGGCCACCAGGGCACCATACAGACTTTATTAAAGAGTTTGGTGATTTTACATCCGAGCTAGTTCTGGCTGCAGATAAAGTTTTGTTTATAATGAAAAAGATGCATTGGGATAAGCATTTATAGACATTCTGAACTCTATTGGGGTTACATAACACGTTTCAGGACCTAATCATGGTCGAAATCATACTCTAGATTTATTACTGTCACATGGAATGGATGTTGATAGTGTTGAAATTATGCAGCCAAGTGATGATGATATCTCGGATCATTATTTAGTTAGTGCACTTGCACTCCTAAGGAGTCTGCTGTTGCTAAGCAACCATGACCTGCTCTCTCCATGAAGACGCAGAAATTTCAATGGATAGATGGATTTGCAGCACTAAAAACTGCTTGCAGTAGCACTGCTACTAAATTAATTTAAAAATCCACATACAGCTATCAGCTGTTCCTTCATCTTGGCTGAGCTTTCAATGTTGTTAATGCTGAGCTTACAAATGACCTGCTCTTATCATCTGATCGTGGTTGTATCTCTCTATTAGTTTTATTTGATCTTAGTGCTGCGTTTGACACAATTGACAACAACATTCTTTTGCATAGACTTGAACACTTTGTTGGCATTAATGGAAGTGCATTAGCATGGTTTAATTCGTCCTTATATGACCACCATCAGTTCATAGCAGTGAATGAAGATGTATCATATCGATCACAAGCGCAGCATCGAGTACCTCAAGGTTCGGTACAAGGGCCGCTACTCGTCACGCTTTATATGTTACCCTTGGGAGATATCATCAGGAAACATGGTGTTAGCTTTCACTGTTATGCTGATGATACTCAGCACTATATTTCTTTGCAGCCTGGTGAAACATACCAATTTAAAATTTGTTAATTATAGGACCTAAAAACTCTGCTTGTAATAACCTAGAACACTGTCTAAGACTTGATGGCAGCTCTGTCAATTCTTCGTCATCAGTTAGGAACCTAGGTCTGCTATTTGATAGCAATCTTTCATTAGAAAGCCACGTTTCTAGCATTTGTAAAACTGCATTTTTCCATATTAAAAAATATATCTAAATTATGGCCTATGCTCTCAATGTCATATGCAGGAATGTTAATCCATGCATTTATGACCTCAAGGTTAGATTATTGTAATGCTTTATTGGGTGGTTGTTCTGCACGCTTAGTAAACAAACTACAGCTAGTCCAAAATGCAGCAGCAAGAGTTCTTACTAGTACCAGGAAGTATGACCATATTAGCCCGGTCCTGTCAACACTGCACTGGCTCCATATCAAACATCATATAGATTTGAAAATATTGCTTATTACTTATAAAGCTCTGAATGGTTTAGCACCTCAGTATTTGAATGAGCTCCTTTCACATTATAATCCTCTACGTCCGCTACATTCTCAAAACTCAGTCAATTTGATAATACCTAGAATATCAAAATCAACTGCCGGCGTCAGATCCTTTTCCTATTTGGCGCCTAAACTCTGGAATAACCTACCTAACATTGGTCGGGAGGCAGACACAATCTTGCAGTTTAAATCTATATTAAAGACCCATCTCTTTAACCTGTCTTACACACAACATACTAATATGCTTTTAATATCCAAATACGTTAAAGGATTTATAGGCTGCATTAATTAGGTAAACCGGAACCGGGAACACTTCCCATACCACCTGATGTACTTGCTACATCATTAGAAGAATGGCATCTATGCTAGTATTAGTCTGTTTCTCTTTTATTCCTAGGTCACCGTAGCCACCAGATCCAGTTTGTATCCAGATCAGAGGGTCACTGCAGTCACCCGGATCCAGTACGTATCCAGACCAGATGGTGGATCAGCACCTAGAAAGGGCCTCTACATCCTTGAAAGACAGGGGGTCCAGGACAACTAGAGCCCCAGATACAGATCCCCTGTAAAGACCTTGTCTCAGATGACCATCAGGACAAGACCACAGGAAACAGATGATTCTTCTGCACAATCTAATTTTGCTGCAGCCTGGAATTGAACTACTGGTTTCGTCTGGTTAGAGGAGAACTGGCCCCCCAACTGAGCCTGGTTTCTCCCAAGGTTTTTTTCTCCATTCTGTCACCGATGGAGTTTGGGTTCCTTGCCGCTTTCGCCTCTGGCTTGCTTAGTTGGGGTCAATTCATCTACAGCAATATCGTTGATTTGATTGCACATAAATGCACAGACACTATTTAAACTGAACAGAGATGACATCACTGAATTCATTGATGAACTGCCTTTACCTGTCATTTTGCATTATTGACAGATTGTTTTTGCTAATGAATGTTGTTCAGTTGCTTTGACGCAATGTATTTTGTTTAAAGCACTATATAAATAGAGGTGACGACTTGACATCAGTAGGTAGCTGTGTAATGGACTCGTCCTGTTACATAAGTGTAACAGTTGCTGCCTATTACATGTGCATAATTACAATCTGTAAGTACATGCTGTTCCATAACTTAGTTACATATTAAGTACATTCTGTTGCATGTTATTACACCATCTACTACTAAGTACTTAATGACGTAGTTACTCTGTATTATGGACACCGTAAAATAAAGTGTTACCAAAACTGCCTTTAACCCACATTACATTTCCACAGGTCACACCAAGAAGGAAGACTAGCAAGATGAGCAAATAACATGCTTGATATCACTAACAAAAAAACTCTGACAGGTGACAGCAGTTCTAGTAAGGCCAAGGAATTTTGCTCCATCAAAGAGAACCAGTGAGCGTGCAGTTATGATCTCAAGGGAGAGCCTTGCATTAATCAGCAAAATGGTTACAGAGTGACACCTGAGTTCACATCTCTTACCTTAAAATACGCCAACCAGCTTCGATAACTCCACTCAGCATGAAGTGAGGGATGAAGGGCGTGCAAGTAATGACCCACCCTTGCCAACGAGGGAGAGACCATTACAACGACTCGCAAAGAGTCTCCCTGGTGAAGATGGAATGAGAGAGTGATGGGACTGCTACTGAGATCAAAATACTTGAGAGCAGATGTGAGCCAACAAATGGAAAAGAAAAAGTGGAAAGATAATGTCAAGTAATGGCAGATCAAGAATTCAAAGGTTATGAGAAGAAGAGAAATATGGATGTAGGAAGATTTGAAGGGAAAATAGAGCAATTGGATGACATTATTCAAATTCAACAACAAGCAGGCCCCTATGAACAATCAATGTGGCTCCAAAGGGGAGCTAAAATAGAATCACAGGAAATCTGGCTTACACATGAAGGACACATTGTTGTACCTACTTCACTTTTGAATATTCTTATTACAGATGCGCATGGTTTTGACCACTGTGCAAGGGGAGAAGTAGTAAGAAAAATTAAACAGCAAGGATACTGGTCTCCTTATTTATATGCAATGGTGGATTCATTTTTGGCTACATGTGAAGTGTGTGCCAAATAAAATGTAAGAAAAGGCATAGTGACACCAATAGGCCATATTCCAATACCTGAAGGACCCTTCAAACATCTTGTAGTTGATTATGTGGATATGATAAAGCGTGTACAAGGCAAAAGATTCATGCTTGTTATCATAGACAGATTTAGCAGATGGGTGGAGGCAGTACCATCTGCAGATATAGCAGCAGGAACGGTAATCAAATTTCTAACAAGACAGGTAATTCCTAAATTTGGAATTCCATCAGAAATAAGTTCAGATAATGGGTCGGCATTCATACAAAAAACTTTGAAACAAGTATTGCAACAATTAAGAATAAAACAGAGACTAGGATGCATTTATAGACCTCAATCACAAGGGTCGGTGGAGAGGGTTAATGGAGTTATCAAGGCCAAAATAAGCAAAATAAGTGAAAGTACTAAACTAAATTGGATTGATGGATTACCTCTTGCACTAATGAGCTATTGAATGCAAACTAACAGGAACATGCACTTAACACCGCATGACATGCTTTTCCTATAAAGGACCACCTCTAGAGCAATTACAAATGGAACTTCACTCTTATATGAAGAAATTAACTTCCATACATAAAGCTATCTATTCACAGGAAAAAAGAAAAGAGCCCAGAGAGGAATCGGAGACTGCCTGTCCAGTTGTTCCAGGTGACCAAGTTTATCTGAGGGTGTTCCGGAGAAAGTGGAATGAGCCCAGTAGATAAGGACCCTACAAAGTGGTGAGAGCTACTTCAACAGCAGTCCAAGTGGGGGGAAGCACAACCTGGGATAATCTAAACCACTGTACTAGAGTTCCCACAGGAAAGGCAGAAAGAAAGTAAAACAGACAACCAGACAATGCAGGAGAAAGCAATGAGGAAAAATCTGAGATACATGATGAAGTGCAAACTGACAAGAGCTCACCAAAAAATCCACAAGGAGCTTCTTTCCTCCTGTCAGACAAACTGGAGAGGACAGAGAATAAGTCTGACAACATATCTGAAGACCAACCTATGCCTAATACGTCCAATAATGAAAACTCAAACTCAACCAATAGAAAGCAACCTGACTTCCCTTCAATCTACTTTTCAACCTTTGAACAAAACTGACAACGTTATCAACTCAACAGAACAATTGATAATAAAAAAATCTTAGAAACATTGATTATGATGTTCAAGGTGATGAAGACATTAGTCAAATTAATGCATTATGGGATACAGCCCAAAATAATGAATGGTATAAATGGGCAACCTTTACAGCTACAGAAACAGGAAAAGAAAGTTGCTTGCTGTGCTCCAAATCTCTGTTATATAAAGTAATTGCCATACCAAATCCATATGACTACCGAAAATGTGCCAAATTTGGGAGAAACTTCTGTCATTTAACAGGTTTTAATAAACCATATTGTATTGCTGAATGCCTAGGATTTTTAGGAAATCCTAAATTAACAGATTATTTCTTTAGACCACTCTGGGGATCTTGGTGTCAGTATTCAGATATCAGTCAAAATATAAAAATTTTAAAACAAAAAGTAGAGATTCCAAAATGGTATAGCATAGATTATAAACAAGAATATGAATGTTTCCATAAACCAAAAGGAACACCAGATGTGGGTAAATTCAAAGGAAAATGTTCTATTATTTGGTATATAGATAAGAAAAATTCTTGAAAATCAGGAGTTCCTTCTAGAGCTCCAGAACTTTTAGCATCCGGAACAACTAAAGGAAGTTAGATAGAACCTGAGAAATGTGAAAATCAAACTATAGCCTTACCTTCAATAGAAATGTATGAAGACCAATCATTAATAATAGCAGATTCCTTTTGGATCTGTGGAAGTGAAATATTATTGCAGTTGCCAATTGCCAAGTGCATGCAAGAAGTAGAATGACATGGCAAAACAGACAGGCTCTTAATTGGCTCTTGGCAGACACGGGAGGAGTTTGTGATATGTTTGAAGATCAATTTTGTACATTTATCCCAAATAATACTGCCCCTGGGGGAGCTTTCAGTGACGTTATGACTAAAATAAAAAAATAAAGAGAGGAAGTTACAGCAAATGCCAGAAGAGACCAACAAATTTGGGATTGGATTGATGTGAAATTTGGAGCATGGGGAGCATGGTTCGCTAAACTGAGAATGTTTTTAGGAGTTGCCATATTAATAGGAGGATTATTATTTTGCTGTGTATTACCTTTATTAAGAACATTAAATGTCAATGCTACTGTTAAGCAAATGGAAGTGATAAAAGTCCGAAATAATTAACAAAGGATCACTGAAAGGAGTCTGGAGGAATATTATGAAGGATAGCTAAACAAACTAAACTTAAATGAGCAAACTTTTGATGATAGTTCTATTGACTAATGAAAATGATAAAGAGGTCTAAAGATACAATGGATGTAAGTGCTAGTCTAACTTCTGCCCAGGTGTAACAACAATGAGTTTTACAGAATAATTAACTCAAATGATATATAGGGAATTTGAATAATTGATCAGGAATATGATTAATATATATCTCAGATGAAAAATAGCTCAATTGCCTATACCAATACCAATCACAGGGCACTGTAATTTACTCATTAATATGTCAATATTCCATTCTTCATATCAATTGTAGTGATATCTCTTACTGTAAATTACTACAAATCAAACAGTGGTTTGTCCACCAAACCAGATTGACCTACCAATTTTTCAATAAAGTTATCAATGGGTTTTTAATAATTCAACTAGTAATACATCACACTACAAATCACACAGAGTAAATATGCGTATGACAATACAGACAGTAACCTTTATACAAGACATAACGGAATCCAAATAAAAGAGAGAGAGAGAGCGAGAGAGAGAGAGAGAATGAGAGAAAGAGAGTGAGAGAGAGAGAGAAAATGGAGAAAGCGAGAAAGATCACAGAATGAGCTCAGGTATGAAAATCACAGTCAGTCAACCTTAGCAGCCAACACAACTCAAATCATAGCAACACTTTAAAGCAGCATTTAAATCTCCATAGAAAAGTGATACTTGCATGGCCCAGCGCGTGAGCGTGGTCTTTTTGTGACGCTTTGTGCGCTTGTCCTTTTGAAAACTGCGCGCGTGTGCCGGAGGCAACCCCCTGATGATTTAGGGCTTCTCCGATTTCATCAGGGATATTCTAGCAACACTTTAATTCCAGATTAAATACATTTTTCATTACTTTGCTCTAGATAAATGGGTCTGTCAAAGCATGACGATCACACAGATACTAAAAAAAATATATATATAAATGATCAAAACATGAAGTTACATTCAAATGCAGGATTACACACATTTAAAGATTTGATTAACACATGATAACACTGCAGATAGTCCCGATTTATATGGGAAACCTCAAATGCACCGCAAAAACAATAATATACACATTAAGACTACATTTGAGTACATTTTACCATTCTTTTGTAAGGATTAGGTTTCCTGTCCTGTGTGGTCGTAAAATTTTTACGAGCTGCAAGGGACTGGGGGTTGCAGCACATGGCTTTCTTTGAGAAAGTTGGTGAGGAGAAACAATTCCAATTTATACGCTAGAAAAATTATAATCTTCGCATAACAAGGATTAACCATGGTACACACAAAACATATTCAAAATACATATTATTAATAGCATGATGAAAGTAAGGAACTTATACGAAAGGTTTCCTTTGTGTTCAGGAATTTGGTTGGGGGTTTTCATTTCTCCTTTGAAGCTCGCATGGGTATCGTAAAATAATTTAAATCCAGCCAGGCTGGCGCCAGGCCAGGCACTTTTGGTGCACAAACGTTTTTTTGCCTGAATTTCAACCCATGAATTGATGATCTGCATATCCGTTACACAGGGATGCTCTCTATGATACATAAGGTCTGATCTGAAGATCAACTCTTATAATCTTTTGATATTCAATATGTGATGTGATGTATGTATTTGTATGCCTTTTATACATAACTGTGATAACCACAGGCAAATACTGAACCAATTGCACGCTCATGCTTATAACATTGTGTACTATTAAAGAAGGAATTAAGGAGACTGGATCTTTTACTCCCTCCTCGTCAAATTAGGAGAGAAATGTTTGGTCCAGTAATCCCTCAGAGTAAATTTCATAATCTAGTCACTGGTGATAATATAATGTGACTTATTTAGTCACTAGGTAGAGTAACTAATATGACTGGATTATGGAGTAGCACTCTGGATAAAAATGTGAAACTCTCAAAGGGGAGAATATGTGGAAGATTTTTATTAATAAGATTTTAATCAATCAAGTTAGTCAATGTGAATCTAGCCATTTTTTTTTTGCTAGTTATTATTCCATTATAATCCTATAGGTTAAGTATAGAAAGGAATATGACTACGGGGCCCAATTTTACAGACCAGATGAGAAACATGTGGTCAGACATACAGACAGGGCATTTGTCTATACCAAATTAAGGAGGGGGCCTCTTCTCTAGGGAGGTATTAAAATTGTAAACATAAAGAGAAGTTTGACTATTTGGAAACGCCCTGTATAGGGTATATAAGGAGATACCAGGGTCTGCAGGCCGGATGGCTCCCCTGCCCGAGTCGGCAATGGGGGTATGTGGCGTGGTTTATGGAAGTCTGCAGCGGGGGAGAAAGGCAGGAGACGAACGGTGAGTGAGCGGGTTAAATGGAAATAATGGACACCTGTGTCTTGTTTCAGTAATTGGCATGGAGGGAGTATATAATGCTAGGAGAAACAGTAGTAGGTGAGATAGAGAAGGACTGCTGAGGGATGATCATGCCTCGGAGAGGAAAACCCAGAAGTGATCGCGATATTGTGTTTATGTTGGAGTAGTTGACACTGTGAACCATTAAAAGTGAATTATAGAATTAAAGTACCGTCAGTCAAGCTGACCCCTCCGTCCTCTTCCTTTCCACTCACGACACATTACACTATCCTAAAGAAAAGCATTAAAAACTGATAGATATGATTACTTTACATCTCATTTAGAAGAAAACAAACATAACCCCAGGTATTTATTCAATACAGTGGCTAAATTAATGACAAATAAAGCATCAACAAGTGTAGACATTTCCCAGCAGTAATGACTTTATGAACTACTTTACATAATCTACTTTAAATCTATACTATTAGAAATAAAATTGTAACCATTCAGCCGTCAGCTACAGTATCGCATCAGTCAGTGCACTATAGTTCCCCTGAGGAACAGTTCCACTCATTCTCTACTATAGGAGAGGAGTAATTGTATAAACTTGTAATCTAAACCAACAACATGTATGTTAGACCCTATTCCATCTAAGCTCATAAAAGACGTGCTTCCAGAAGTCATAGATCCTCTTCTGACTATGATTAATTCCTCATTGTCATTAGGATATGTCCCCAAAACCTTCAAACTGGCTGTTGCCTTTTTGTAAAAAAAAAAAAAAAAAAAACACAACTTGACCCCAAATAACTAGTTAATTATAGACCGATCTAGAACTCCCTTTTCTATCCAAGATACAAGAAAAAGGTAGTATCCTCACAATTATATTGCTTCTTAGAAAAAAATATATATCTGTGAGGATTTCTAGTCAGGATTTAGACCGTATCATAGACTTCTCTCCTTAGAGTTACAAATGACATGCTCTTATCATCTGATCATGGTTGTATCTCTCTACAAGTGCTATTGGATCTTAGTGCTGCATTCGAACTATTGACCGCAACATTATTTTGCATAGACTAGAACACTTTGTTGGCATTAATGGAAGTGCACTGGCATGGTTTAAATCGTACTTATATGACCGCCATCAGTTCATAGCAGTGAATGAAGAGGTATCATAGCGATCACAAGCACAGTATGGAGTACCTCAAGGCTCAGTACTAGGGCCATTACTCTTAACGCTTTACATGTTACCCTTTGAAGATATCATCAAGAAACACGATGTTAGCTTTCACTGTTATGCTGATTATACACAGCTCTATATTCCTTTGCGGCCTGGCGAAACATACCAATTTGAAAAACTGAAAACGGAATGCATAGTCAATAAAAAGAACTTGATGACAAGTAATTTCTTACTGCTAAATAAAAAAAAAAACAGAGGTGTTAATTATAGGACCTAAAAACTCTGCATGTAATAACCTAGAACGCTGTCTTGATGGCTTGATGGCTGCTCTGTCAATTCTTCGTCATCAGTTAGGAACCTAGGTCTGCTATTTGATAGCAATCTTTCATTAGAAAGCCACGTTTCTAGCATTTGTAAAACTGCATTTTTCAATATAAAAAATATATCTAAATTACGGCCTATGCTCTCAATGTCAAATGCAGGAATGTTAATCCATGCATTTATGACCTCAAGGTTAGATTATTGTAATGCTTTATGGGGTGAATGTTCTGCACGCTTGGTAAACAATCTCCAGGTAGTCCATAATGCAGCAGCTAGAGTTTTTACTTGAACCAGAAAGTTTGATCATATTAGCCCTGTTCTGTCAACACTGCACTGGCTCCTTATTAACCCTAAAAGACAGAGACAGCCGTCTGCGCCTAAAAATATTTTGTTTTTATGTTTAATAACTTTTTAACCGCTAATCCAATCTGAATGCTTAAAAAAGTGATGTAAAGCAGAGATTCTTCATATCTTATCTTATCTTATCTCCATATGATATCTTATTTAACTCGTTTGGATATTCAGAGGCGCCATAGTGCACATGATTACGTCCTCACATTTTGATAGCATTGATTCGTCAGAAGAAACCAATGCATTTCATTCCTCTGAGCCAAACAGAAATGATTGTTGACACGTAGTCCCACTCCAAATTGGTTCAAACTGTCCCATATTCAACCAATAAGTAGTCTTTTGAACTACTACTTAACATATGTTTTTGGAAATATGAACGAACACAAAGTGAAAGTAAAGCCTGTTGCGAGTACATGGATACAAACACAAAATAACACATTTGCATGAGAAAACCCTCTGAAAGGGCACCAAAAAACACACAACAGAGAACTTTGACTCAAAACAAATCAAAACCAAGGATGAAACAGTGGTACATATCTGATAAACCACTGGGATTTATGTTTTTCGTCGCTATCCGATGATCCAGTAAAATCGATTCTGACGTAGATTATATTATATTATATTATATTATAAATTATATAAATTATACAACTATATAGTTCATAAAGATAGTTTTGTCACGGTTCATGAATTCACTGTCTCTTTTCTATGCCTGCGTAAAAAGTTTGCACTATTTTTTTCTGTTATATATATTTTCTCACTCATTTTGTGTGTAGTATGTGAATCATTTGCAGTGTTTCTGCAATGTATTGATGAAGACAATTTGTGCAATTGTTTTTACTATATGCTGCATAGTTTGTTTTTATTGTTCATACTCAGATTGAAAATATATTTCTCAGAAAAAGAAAATAATTTTTTTTTTTTGTTTGGTTCCGTTATAAAATAACACTCTTTCCATTTTCTTTACTCATTAAATGTTTTTGGACACATCTCTATTGTTGGTTAACGAAATAGGCCTGTTTTTTTACTTAAAAGCATTGATAACAATATTGTAATAAATGGCTATAACTTGCTTGGGGAATGGTATATCTAAACAAAATTTTATTTGGAAGTGTAAAACACCCAAACACAACTTTCTACAGGAGAATATCCTAACTTTAGGAGTTTCTGTTTGAGTACACAGTAAAAAACACCCAATAGGTGTTTGCATTTTTTCTTAAAATTTGGTAATTTCATTCATTCTTTGAGGAAACGAAAGTAAAATTGAGACTTAGTTAAACTTAAGTCCTCCTGTTTATAATGATATATGGCACTTGATGTTGACTGCTAGAATATGTCTGAAAAACAAAGAAGAGTGCAGGTCTGTCAGGCGCCCCCAACATTTTCTAGTTCTTTAAGGGTTAAACATTGTATAGATTTTAAAATCTTACTCATTACTTATACAGCCCTGAATGGTTTAGCACCTCAGTATTTGAATGAGCTCTTGTTACATTATAATCCTTCACATCCGATGCGTTCTCAAAACTCAGGCAATTTGATAATACCTAGAATATCAAAATCAACTGCGATCATTTTCCTATCTGGCGCCTAAACTCTGGAATAACCTACCTAACATTGTTCTGAAGGCAGACACACTCTTGCAGTTTAAATGTATATTTAGACCCATCTCTTTAACCTGGCTTACATATAACACACTTATATGCTTCTAATATCTAAATCCGTTAAAGGATTTTTAGGCCGCAGTAATTAGGTAAATCTGAACCGGGAACACTTCCCATAACACCAGCTGTACTTGCTACATCATTAGAAGAATGGCATCTATGCTAATATTAGTCTGTTTTTATCTTATTCCGAGGTGACCGTAGCCACCAGATCCTGTTTGTATCCAGAACAGAGGGTCACTGGAGTCACCCGGATCCAGTACGTATCCAGACCAGATGGTGGATCAGCACCAACAACTAGAGCCCCAGATACAGATCCCCTGTAAAGACCTTGTCTCAGATGACCACGGAGACAAGACCACAGGAAACAGATGGTTCTTCTGCACAATATGACTTTGCTGCAACCT
Source organism: Carassius gibelio (assembly GCF_023724105.1). NCBI lineage: Eukaryota > Metazoa > Chordata > Actinopteri > Cypriniformes > Cyprinidae > Carassius > Carassius gibelio. The sequence goes on from NC_068372.1 coordinate 2,327,842, forward strand.
GGAATTGAACTATTGGTTTCGTCTGGTCAGAGAAGAACTGGCCCCCCAACTGAGCCTGGTTTATCCCCAGGTTTTTTCTCCATTCTGTCACCGATGGAGTTTTGGTTCCTTGCCGCTGTTGCCTCTGGCTTTCTTAGTTGGGGTCACTTAATTTACACAGATATCGTTGACTTGATTGCAAATGATTGCACAGATACTATTTAAACTGAACTGAGATGATGACATCACTGAATTCAATGATGGACTGTCATTTTGCATTATTGACACATTGTTTAATGTTGTTGGACTAAAGCGCTATATAAATGAAGGTGACTTGATATTCAGCTGCAATGAATCCATAGTAGTATTGTTACATTTTGCCATTATTCATAATTCAGAGGGATGTGGTCACATTTTGAGTCATTTCAGCCACCCTGGGCCAAAGTGTGCTTCTATATGTTTTTTGATTACACAGTGCCTATTGAAAATTTTGATGTATAATATATTACAGTTTTACTTAATTTGCTAAAAAATGAGTATATTTAATTTATCTTTGTGCCAATCCATAAAGTTGAAGCATATTTTTTGCCTTATTTATTTGCCATATTTCATTCACACTTGAGTATATAATGCACCAATATCTTTCTGAAATGTTAAGGTACATGTATAATGGTCAGTTTAAGAGATATTTTGTGTTGCTGAAATGAATATACATAGAGTTATGAGCAAAACCAACAGCGTACAATTTCGATTTTTTTAAAATTCACATTATATACATTTATGGATAGTGAAAAATCCTCAGCTTATTTTGCGGAGAACTTTTAATATAAAAGTCCAATATGGTGTTGTCTATGAAACAATGCATTTAAAAAGGAGTCCCCAAACATTTTCCTAGTTCAGCTTATGGCCTAATTATATTACAGTTACTTTTACTGATCTATGTGCTGCTCTCAGGACAGGAGTACTCATTATTCACATTGCTGTTATTTCTAGTGTACAATGTGCTGCTTCCAGGGCAGTAGTACTTAATATTCATAGTACTGTTTTAAGAGTACTTTTTGCTGCCTCAGGGCAGCAGTACTCAATATTCATATTACTGTTATTTTTACTGCTCCATGTGCTGTTCTCAGGACAGGAGTATTCAATATTCTTATTACTGTTATTTTGATAAACTATGACATGCTATCAGAACAGGAGTACTCAATAATATTACTGTTATTTTTACTGATCTATGAGCTGCTCTCGGGGCAGAAGTACTCAATATTTATATTACTATTATTTTACTAATCTATGTGATGCTGTCAGGGCAGGAGGACTCAGTAATATTACTGTTATTTTTACTGAACTATGTGCTTTTCTCAGGGCAGGAGTACTCATTATTCATATTATTGTTATTTTTACAGATCTATGTGCTGCTCTTGTAACAGAGTTTAAAATGTAACTGTGAATGTTATGACTTTCACCAAAATTACTGTGTATTTGTTCATTTATTAATTGTTTGGAGACCCCTTGTGGCGACATTAAGTAATTAGAGGGTCATTTGACTTAATTGCGAAACCACGCCCCCACCCCAGCAAAGAAATGTGTCCGATGCTGAGAGGTGGTAGGTAAAATGTGCTCCTCTGAAATGAGATGTCTGTGTAACTTAATATATGTTAATTTCACAAATACTGTTACAATCGAAGCTCAGCGATGTTGTGAAACATGATATTAAGTGACTGTGACTGTATTTGATGAGCTTTATAGAGTTTAAATGCAATTTGCTCACCATGTGCGTTGCATGGCCGACACCATCTTTATTGAATCAAAAACAGTTGAATCTCTCATTTTTGTTATTTTAGATGCATTCATGTAAATGCCCACTGTCGCCAGAGGATATATGTTTCTCCTTGTCTCCATGTTGTTACAGGTATGTTTATTTGTTTGAATCCTGACTGTTCTATTGAAACAGATGCGCGCTGCGTCGCGTTCAAGTGTTTAAAGTAACAGCAAAGAAATGTGTCCGATGCTGAGAGGTGATGCATTATTGTAAATGCCCACTGTCGCCAGAGGATATATGTTTTTCCTTGTCTCCATGTTGTTACAGTAAACAACGCATGAAACGCAGTTCTCCGTGTCCGCCTGTGATTTATGTGCTGCCGGACGAGAGGCGTTACACTGGTGCCGTGATCCGTGCATCATGAAGATCCGCATGAAGCAGATCGCCGTGTGGTTGCTGAAACGTCATATTTTCATCTCAGAATCAAGAAGACTGGGGATTTGTCGTTTTTTTTATATACTCTGAACAGTATTTCTTGAGTTAAGTGAAACATTTAATGAACTTTGGATTCATTTTGAATTTTTGATTCAGTTTGAACTCTGGACTCATTTTGAATTTTTGATTCATTTTGAACTTTGGATTTATTTTGAATTTTTGATTCATTTTGAACTCAGGACTCGTTTTGATCTTTGGATTCATTTTTTTTTTTATTCAGTTGAACTTTGGATTCACTTTGTACTTTGGACTCATTTTGAATTTTGGACTTAGTTTGAACGTGACTGAATTAACGATGCATTCGTGATTGAACTTAATCTGTTTATACAAGCACATGTTCAATTGTGTTTTTGTTTTTGTCAGGATTTTGTTTTCTCTTTATTTATTTATTATTATTTTTTTTTTTTCAAATCTATTTTTTTTTCTCTTCCCTCATCCATTTTGAAATAATGGCTGAGAAATTTCCTTCAGATTACGATGCCACTAGCCCATTTGTCCCTAGAGGGAGAGGTGGTTTGCTTTCTGGGTTGAATAATGGTGGCATGACACGCAACGAGTCCTTTTGTGAAGGAATTGGCAATCTTCAGTGTATGAGCGATTGTGAAAGGGTATAGGGCGTGGTCATACCTCGACTAATCCAACAGTGAGACCATTTTTTGGGGATGGGCCTTTTGTTTCCACTCCAAGAGCTGATAATACAGATCATGCATTGCAACAGTTAACAGATATGATGGGTAGACTCGGAACCCAAATAGGTGATTCGATCATGGCAAGACTTGCTGAGACTGGAGTCATAAATGCCAATTGTAACTCAGAAAATATCAGCTGATTTGGCTGATGAAGGGTTGCGCAGACAGGGTAGATTTATGGATAATTTTAGCGTTGAAGTTGCGCGTATGTTTGTGAAACACTGCCCAGATCCTGAGTTGTCATGCCTCTTTAAATGTAAGCCAATTGACGAGTGGAATGCGAGAGACATCCAACGGAGACTGGATGATTACCAGAGAGAAAAAAGAGCACCATTGAGACATGCTAGTGCTTATTTTCGAAAACTTCCTGCTGTTGTTCAGTGCGACGACCCGCCACAGCCATTTGAACATTGTCAATCTAATGTGCAGACAAGTTGTCCCAATGTTCCTCAGTGTACTGACACAGTCACCTCCATGGCAAAAAATGTGCGAAAGCCAGATGGGGAAATCTTCAGCCACATGATGAGTATGCTGGAACAGGTGCTTGAGAAAGTGGAGCAAAATAACAATGCTCATACTTCACACAGTGCTGATTTTAGACAAGGCAACGGAGTGAGGATATGCGATGTCTGTAAAGCGCGATCCCATTCTACCAAAACTCATTGTCTAAGAGAAAGATTATGTTTCTCTTGTTTTTCCTCAGGTCATACACACAGTGCATGTCCACACAGAGTGTCTGCTCACCGCAGTCAGACTGGGGGAAACTGATAGACCCGTATATGGTGGGGGGGTGTACGGGTCTAGGTAGCAACTCCCATATGACTGATGCTGATGTAGATGCTGTGTCTACATTAATCAAGGATTTTTGTGAATCAACTGAAAATGTCATTGTACAGAATACCAATACAATAAGCAAAAGTGACACTTTGTTTTACACACCAGTCATCGTGGGGAACAAGTTAACTCTTGGTGGCATGCTCGATAGTGGGTCAATGGCTTGTACAATGAGTGAGAGTGCTGAGGCTAAACTCCTCGATGCTGGTGTGTTGAAAAAAGAGAAAGAATCAAATTGTGATGTAGTTCTGATAGGCTGCGGCGGCAGTCAAGTAAAGCCTAAATCGGCTTATGATGTTGAAATGGAAGTTTATGGATGTAAGATCATAGTGCCTACCCTGGTTGTTCATGGCCAACTAGATGACCTTATAATAGGGACAAATGTGATCAAACATGTAATCCATCAGTCTAAACGTTGTCCTGCTTACTGGAAAGCATTGTCTCATCCATGTTTGAATGCTGATTTAGAATCTGAACAGTTTCTTTCTATGTTAGCAGGAGTGGAACGTTGGAAAGGTGGGGAAATCCCAGATAAGATCGGTACAGTCAGATGCACTGCAGCAGTGTGTCTGGAACCCGGCCGTGAATACCTGCTGTGGGGAAAGTTGGATAAGTCTTGTACCTTTTCTCCAGGTAGTACTGTGATAACTGAACCTACTACTTCCAGATCAGCTCCCAGACATGTGTTAGTGGCTAGACTTGTCAGTCCTTTATGGGGTGATGGATGGGTACCACTTAAGCTCATAAACATGTCCCATAAGCAAATACTGCTGAGACGCCATGCAAAGATTGCTGATGTGTTTGCGTGTGTGGCACTTGAAGATATGGAAGCTGCTGCACCTATCAGTAAAGATGTTCCTCTGTTGAGCTATTCTCAGGTGGCTGACTCCACATCTAGCCATGGTGGAGGGGTACATGAGTTAAATGAACAGCTGCTACGTGTTGGTTTAGGTGGGCTTGATATTAACTCTTGTGAGGTTTCTGATAGTTGTAAGAAACAACTTCTAGATCTTGTTTTGCGGTATGAAGATATTTTCTCACGCTATCATCTTGATTGTGGTAGGGCCGAGGGGTTCATGCACAGAATTCATGTTACGGATACCAGACCCTTTCGCTTGCCGTACCGGAGAGTGCCTACCGAGTCATTATCAGGTTCTACGCAAAGTGCTTCATGAGATGGAAGAAAGAGATATAATTCGAAAGTCAACCAGCGAATTTGCCTCTCCACTGGTGCTGGTTTGGAAAAAGAATGGGGACCTGCGCATCTGCACTGATTTTCTGTGGTTGAATAAAAGAACGTCAAAAGATGCATAAAGGTGGTAATTGTTTGTTCATCACCATGGATCTCACATCGGGGTTTTACAATATGCCCTTGCATGTAGATGACAGGAAGTATTCCGCTTTTACGACCCCGATGGGGCTGTATGAATATAACCGTCTTCCGCAGGGGTTATGCAATAGTCCCGGTAGCTTTATGAGAATGAAGACAGCAATTTTTGGTGACCAGAATTTCTTGAGCCTACTCTGTTATCTTGATGATCTTTTCGTTTTTGCCCCTAATGAGAGAACTGCTTTGGAGCGACTGGAGATGGTCTTTAGCAGATTGCGTGGACATAATTTGAAGCTGTCACCAAAGAAATGTTATTTTCTCAGAAAGTCAGTTAAGTTTCTGGGACACATAGTTGATGAGACAGGTGTCTCTACTGACCCTTGTAAAGTCGAGAGTATTGCGAGAATGACTTGCACTGATCTGATGGAAAGTGATGGCGTGACTCCAAGTCAAAAACATATAAGGTCGTTTCTTGGCATGGTAAATTATTACCAACATTTCATACCTAAGTATTCATCCATTGCTAGACCTCTCTTTGAATTGCTTACAGGGCAGACGAGAAAGTCTAAAGGTGGCTGGAGGCTGAAAAGATCTTCACAGGGCCGTAAGTTGAGGCGTGAGCACTGGACTGATGATCACGTTAGAGCCTTTGAGATGTTGAAATCATCCCTGCTTAATAGTGTGGTTCTGGCACACCCGAACTTTGATCAGCCTTTTATGCTTTCCACTGATGCCTCTTTGGATGGCCTTGGGGCTGTTCTTTCTCAAGTGCAACAGGGCGACACTATTGCCAGGCCTATCGCGTTTGCTAGTAAATCGTTGTCTCGGTCTCAGAGGAATTATCCTGCTCATAGATTAGAATTTCTAGCTTTAAAATGGGCAGTATGCGACAAGTTTAGCCATTGGCTAAGAGGTAATAAATTCACTGTCTGCACTGATAATAATCCGCTGACTCATATCATGACGAAGCCGAAATTGGATTGTTGCGAGCAGCGATGGGTAGCGAAGTTAGCCAGCTATGATTTCGACATTAAGTATGTCCCAGGCTCTCAGAATTCAGTTGCTGATGCTTTAAGCCATGTGCCTTTTGTGAATGTTGGACACAGGCTGCTGAATGAGTCATTTAATCATCTTAGGTGCAATATGAAAGAGATGTCTGATGCTTCTGTTCAAAATGCTTTTAGACAGGCAGCAAGTGGTGCTGACCAATTCACTCACGCTGATTCTGTTGTCCAGAATGCTACATTAATGCCAAATGATGTTGTTTCAGCAGTCCTGCAGTCTCACAATGAGTGGGAAGCTGATGCTCGAATACGCGCTCTGACGGCTTTGCAGAATTTGCCCCAGATGGTTGACACTGATTTTGACTTTTTCCCTGCTTACACAACGAGCGAACTTTGTGATAAACAACGCAGTGACAAGATTCTCTCTCGTGTTTTGGAGTATGTAGAGAGATGTCGTAGGCCCTCTAGGAGAGAGAGAGCGAAAGAGCCTGCTGCAGTTGTAAGATATTTGAAGCATTGGGAGAAACTTAAAATTGTTGATGGGGTGCTTTACAGGGTGACTAGGGATAGCTTTTTGAAGACAAAGCGATTTCAGTTTGTGGTGCCAGGTTCTCTCAGAGCTGAGGTGATGAAGGGTACTCATGATCACGCTGGTCATCAGGGTCAGTTCAGAACCCTCAGCCTGGTGAGACAACGGCTCTTTTGGTTGCATTTTGATAGGGATGTGCGTGAATATGTACGCCACTGCCAGCAATGTGTTGTGAGCAAGACTGTTGAACCTGATGGTAGAGCCCCTCTAGTAAATATTCAGTCCGGCAAGCCTCTGCAGATTGTCTGCATTGACTTCTGGTCTGCTGAAAATTTGCAGAATAAATCTGTTGATGTCCTTGTTGTGACTGATCACTTTACTAAACTGGCACAGGCCTTCCCATGTAAAAATCAGTCAGCTAAGGAGGTAGCCAGGGTTTTATGGGATAAATACTTCTGTATCTACGGGTTTCCAGAGAGAATTCACTCCGATCAGGGAGCTAGTTTCGAAAGCAATCTTATCAGTGAACTACTCAGAGTTTCAGGTGTAAAGAAATCCCATACAACCCCGTATCATCCAATGGGGAATGGTGCTGTTGAACGTTTCAACAGGACAATTGGTGGTATGATTCGTGCTTTGCCTCCTGGTGAGAAACATGAGTGGCCAAGACGGTTACAGACTCTTACTTTCGTGCATAATTGCACAGTGCATGAGACGACAGGGTTCGCCCCCTTTTATGTCATGTTCGGCAGGGTCCCTCGTCTACCTGTAGACATGATGTTTCGAAGTGTTTTGAGTGATTCAACATCATCAGATTACTCTAAATATGTGTCCACTCTATCTAAGGATCTTTCTGAAGCTATGCACATAGCCCAAAAACTTGCTTCTAAGGAGCAACACCGTCATGCTGTGCTGTACGACAGAAAGACAAAGGGTCTAATATAGAAGTGTCTGATCGTGTACTTTTGGCAAATCGTGCTGAGAGGGGGAAGAAAAAGGTTGCTGATCGTTGGGAATCAACTGTTTATACAGTGGTTGACAAAATTCCTGATACACACACGTTCAGAATTCGTAATACTCTCACTGGACAGGAAAAAGTAGTTCATCGCAATTTGCTGTTACTGGCTAACTTTCTTCCTGTGACAGATGCTTGCTGTAATGATTCAACATCTTTGCCTCTTTCAAGCGATGTTGATGCTGATAGTCCCTCAGCAACATCAGAGAATGCCTCTTTGCATAATACCAACACATGCTTCACACAGGATGGGGATAGAGATTCTGAGGGTAACTGTTCGAATGAGACCATTCATGCAGGTTCTGATGTTGATACCAACGAAACGGCTGTTGATGACTTTGCTAGTATTGCTCCCAATCCCAAGTCAATGATGATGTTCTAAGTGGATTTGCTCGAGTGACATCCAGATTCGGACGTGTTATTAATCCTGTAAACAGACTAATATATATCATGTCCAGACAAGATGTAAGCTACGACCCTAAGAGCTATGTTAAAACCATTTGTAGGTCAGTTGTTCAAGCTCTTCGTGAATGGTGTGTTATTTGCTGACAAGATTTCTTGTTGGGATGTTTTGAATCTGTATGAATAATTATTTTTTATTTTATTTTAATGTTTTTTTTTTCTTCTTTCTCTCTCACTTTCCAAATATTGCAAGGAAATGTACACACTTGTATAAAAGATGTGACAGAGTGGTGGGGTGTAAAATGGGCACTCTACAGCCAGTTGTTGGGTTGAGGCGCTGGCGCCAGTCTCTTCCCATTTCATCCTTATGGGATACTTTGATAGTTGGCAGTCCTTTACTAGGACCCTGTCTTATGTCTTGGTAAACCTTTTTGTGTATTTTGTTTTTGAGCTTTATACAATTTTGGTGAAATTCCGCAGGGGTGAAGGAGTTTAAAATGTAACTGTGAATGTTATGACTTTCACCAAAATTACTGTGTATTTGTTCATTTATTAATTGTTTGGAGACCCCTTGTGGCTACATTAAGTAATTAGAGGGTCATTTGACTTAATTGCGAAACCACGCCCCCACCCCCAGCAAAGAAATGTGTCCGATGCTGAGAGGTGGTAGGTAAAATGTGCTCCTGTGAAATGAGATGTCTGTGTAACTTAATATATGTTAATTTCACAAATACTGTTACAATCGAAGCTCAGCGATGTTGTGAAACATGATATTAAGTGACTGTGACTGTATTTGATGAGCTTTATAGAGTTTAAATGCAATTTGCTCTCCATGTGCGTTGCATGGCTGACACCATCTTTATTGAATCAAAAACAGTTGAATCTCTCATTTTTGTTATTTTAGATGCATTAATGTAAATGCCCACTGTCGCCAGAGGATATATGTTTCTCCTTGTCTCCATGTTGTTACAGTAAACAATGCATGAAACGCAGTTCTCCGTGTCCGCCTGTGATTTATGTGCTGCCGGACGAGAGGCGTTACACTCTCATGGCAGGAGTACTCAATATTTATATTACTGTTATTTTGCTAAACTATGCGCTGCACTCGGGGCAGGAGTACTCAAGTATATTACAGTTATTTTGACTGATCTATATGTTGCTCCCAGGGCAGGAGTACTTAAAATTCATATTACTGCTGAAGAACCTGAGTGAACAATCACACAAATAAACTGCACAATCTGAACACCATTAATGATTAACTAAAGGGGAACTTAGTTGATAACGTGACTCCACAACAGAGGACGTCTGTCTCGCTTATCAGAAAAATGAATCATGAGCTAATCATGTGACATCGACATCCTGAGTTGGTTTTCTGTCAGCCTTGTTTTTTTTTTGTGTGTGTTTTTTTTTTCAATTAAAAGAGGTGACAACATTAACTCTTTTCCCAAGATACAAGAATCAAGGGCAAATCAAGGCCTGAATCAAGGGCAATCATCGCCAATGACGCCATTACGTAGAGCGCAAAAGAACTGGTGGACCGTTTTCTTCAACTGGTTTATTGAATTGAACTGTCCGAAAGAAGTACTGGTGGTCCGAAAACCGATGCAACCGGTTCTTGACTTGTGAACGAGTCAGTCTATTGTTCGTTATCTGGCTCGGCTAGGTTGGTGTTCATCTTCAGTTCTCTATTCATAGCAGTTCAGTCAGTGTACTGTTTGAGTACATGAATTACTCCGGGATATTGGTTTGTTTGAACTTAGAGGGAGTGTCAGCCACATTAAAAAAGTTAACAGCTTAAGTCATTTGTGGATTAATGAGTACTGGAGACGCGAGCCGTTTCAAATGATTCAGTTCGATTTGGTGAACTGGTTCAAAAAGATTTGGTTACATCGAATGATTTGTTCGTGAACCAGATATCAAAAACTGCTTTGTTTTGAACTATCTCACAACAGACACAGAAGAGAAGACAATGCTGAATAAAGTCGTAGTCTTTGCTATTTTTGGACCAAAATATGGTATTTTCGATGCTTCAAAAAATTCTAACTGAACCTCTGATGTCACATGGACTACTTTGATGATGTTTTTCTTAACTTTCTGGACATGGACAGTATACCGTTCACACAGCTTCAATGGAGGGACTGAGAGCTCTTATACTAAATCTAAAATATCTTAAACTGTGTTCCAAAGATAAACGGAGGTCTTACGGGTTTGGAACAATATGAGGGTAAGTTATTAATTTCATAATTTTGCTATTTGGGTGAACTAACCCTTTAATCTCTCTCTTCTCCACTCCTCCCATTGAAAAGAATGTTGACAGATGCAAACTTAATGAACTTTAGCCTGTTTATTCTTATCAGTTGAAACTGATTAATAATTAATGATGGTTCTCATCCTCATTACTTAAATGATATGTTGTGATTAATTCAGCTATAAATGCTTTTATTATTTTAATGACATCAGCAGATTTTATTAATCTAATTAATTATGGTTTTGAATTTTATATTTCATTTCACAATTAATTATAGATTTGGAATTTTTATTTAATTTCATAAATTAAGTTTAGTTCCTGCTTTCACATAGCAACAATATGTGTTGATTAATTTAATAATAATTGCTCTTATAATCTAATGTCATTGTTAAGTCATTATTATTGCTCTGAAATTAAAATGTATTCTGCAGTTAAGTAGGGTTTTGGCTACCCTGTTTCAAGATACTTATTGATTAATTTAATTTGAATTGCTCTTAGCAATTTTAAAGATACCAATTCAATTTTAAATAGGAAACACTTTTTCTAATTTGAAATAATACTAAATACTAATTAGGGTTTTCCTCAACACCTAGGTAAGTTAGTGTTATCCTACTATCAAAGCAACACCAACCCCTAGCTGCCACAGCACCACCACTCTGTTATTTTTCTTAACATTGGGAGCAAACTTCTCTTCTTCTTTTCTCTCAGCTGTCTTCTTCTGATTCTACTACTGTTGCTATTTGGGTTTGTACCTGTGAGAATCATAAAAGCAGAGAACTTTAGAAACATTTTACAAAAAATTGTGAAACTTAAACCCTTCTTTTTAAAATTGTCTGACTCTCAACCTACCTTCCCTTCTCACCCTGGGATCCTACCCAGCTAAGGCTATAGTAGGTCAACAATAGGACAGATAGCAGATAGGGGTCTGCCAAATATTGAACATGCAGCTAAAAACGCTTCGATTGGTGTTTGATTGTCAATCCTACCAGCTGAGAAACCAATACAGTCATTGCTATTGTTTTTCTTCCACCCCGAAGGAATTTTAATAGCAATCACATTCCTGGTATTTAGAAACCCAATTTCCAAAGCCCTGTCTAGAAGCATCCTTCTAAATCAAACTTAACAAAAACATTTATTTAATTGTCCTTATTCTGTAACCAGAAAGGGGCATTTTGTGTTGTCTTTCTCTCTCATCTTAACATTGGATCGAATCTTTCCTTACAAAAAAAGACAAAAAAATTAAAAATTAATAAAACCCTTTCTTTTATAGGAAAAGTGAAAGCAGCCAAAATTGTTCTGTTCCTTGCTCTGTTTGTTACACTTCTCCCTCTGTTCTCTAGCAGTGCTACCTGTGTGTGCTTATTAATATTCCCCACAGAGACAACAAATTAGAAGCATGTCTACCAGAGATTCACAAGTCCCTGAGAACTACACTCACCTGCCCATTACACACTTGAAATACTTACACCTCTATTTTGCCTTGTTTTGGTTTTGTTTTGTTTTTCTCCTCTTCAAGGACTGTGTCAGTCTAAATCTCCCTCAAAGCGGCAAAAACATGTCTCGCACAATAGACCCTGTTGTCCACTGGGAGGACCTTGAGACTTGGCTACGTGTTGTAACAGACAGCCTCCTACCTTTCCAAGGGAAAATGACAAACACACCCTGGAGCAATCAGCCCAAGGAATCGGCAAAAAAACTCATAAAGATTCCAAGCTGATCGAGCTTAAACGGAAACCATGCAAGAACAACAGACTTCACCGTGCTTTGACTCACAAGATCTGATGATGATGAAAGAGTTCTTACAATGAAAAGAGGAGGACCGGAAGTGGGAAAAGAAAGAGAAACCAGATTCATCCTGACTAGCAACTCGACTAGAAGACAGTGACCACCTGACCCAACAAACCACAGAGAGCAGCACTCCTTCACCTCACTCTCTGAGACCCATAACTACTCTATCTTCAGACAAGAACAAGGCAAGAAATCCTACCTGAAAACCCAGCAATAGAGTTAGTCCCTAACTCAACACCTGATACTCCAGATCACAGCAGTGTCCAACAAAAAGCAGTTTAGTCATCTGTCACTCCTCCAAAGAACACCAGATCAGTCCTGATATCCTACCTGTTTCCTCCCAAACTCCAGTCCCTCAACTCCTGGGCGACCTCATTGAGAAAGGTATAGTAAGAAAGTTTTACCTCTCCATTATCATTGAACGCCACATCAAAGTTGAAGCCCTTCTCAACACAGGAGCCAACATCACTCTATTGTTGACCAAACTCCTTGAAGTCAAAGAAAGAACAAAGAAGTTTAATAGCACCCTCAAATTTCAAAGGTGTGAGCTGAACCGCAACACATATTCCCACACAGGCCTACAACTAAAACGTGACCCCAATTCACCTAACCGTGGGGCCAATGAATCTCATACACCCAGTGTACATTTCACCACTCAACACCTATCCACTCCTAAGTGGGAACGACTGCTTTGAACTTTTAATAGACTTCAAGCACCTGAAGATCTGGACTCAAGTCTGCAGGCCTCCAGTCAGTAAACCCAAACGTGTTGCAGTGTCAAAGCCAAGAGCTAGCTCAACTCTGAACAGCAAGAACCAAGACCCCTTCCTCTTCTCATTGCAAGAGTCTGACTCAGACTCAAGTTCTCTTCTAATCATGACTGTCATAAATGTCCAAGACACACCAGTGTCTGATGCAGCAATAGCCCTGTGGACTAAAAACTCACCCATCAGCCTAAAGCTCTTCAAAACATTTAAGCAGAGATGCATTGAAGCACAGCTGCTTCCTTCTCAGTCCATGGTCAACAACTATGTCTACCTCCAAGACTGTCTGCACTGTAGAACTACGATGGAACAACAGACTCCTGAGTCACCACTTCTTCGTTGTCCCCAACCTACCTCATGACATCTACATAGGAGCAGACATCATGGTTCATCTCAACGCCTGCATTGACACCGTGAACGACATCATATGGGCTCCCCCATCACAACAACTGACTATTGCAATCAATCTCAAGAACCATCAATCTGGTCAAACAATTCCAGATGCATGCACAATGATCAGTGAGCAAGTTACAATACCTGCCTACAGCAAGAGTGTCAGCGTCTGCCTCAACATGCGACCTGGCCAAACTCTCAACAGTAAGCTAGGTTTCTTCCAACCAGCCTAAGTCTAGGACTGATCTTGGATGCCGTGAGACATGTGACGAGACATACAGCCAAGTATGGTGACCCATACTCAGAATTTGTGCCCTGCACTCCCCCCACTCACCATTATAGACAGCACTGTGGCTGCAGTGGAGTCATTCAGATTCCTTGGAACCACAGACTCGAAGTGGGACAATCATATTGAGTCCATTGTTAAAAAGGCCCAACAAAGGTTATACTTCCTTCACCAGCTGAGGAAGTTTAACCTGCCACAGGAGCTGCTGAAACAGTTCTACTCAGCTCCCATTAGTCTGTCCTCTGCAATTTCTGGTTTGGTTCAGCTACAAAATTAGACATGAGAAGACTACAGAGAACATTTCGGACTGCTGAAAGGATTATTGGTGTTCCCCTGTCCACCCTTCAAGAACTGTATACATCCAGAATGAGGAGAAGGGCTCGAAAAATCACTCTGGATCCCTCACATCCAAGATACCCCCTTTAAGAACTTTTGCCATCTGGTCTGCACTTTAGAGCGACAAATACCGGGACAATCAGGTGCAAGAACAGTTTCTTTCCTCAGGCAATCTACCTCATAAACAGTTAAATGTTCCCCACGAATGCAATAAAAATGTGCAATATCCCTATATTTATTTGTTACCTCTCCATCCTAGTACACCCCTGCATCTTACTCTATTATATTCCATTATCATCTATAGCACAACTGTTCATACAATTTATTTATTTGCAATTTATTTATTCTTTTGCTGTGCCCATAAAGTGCAGTGCAACTTAGAATTTTTGGAAGCCCCAGCCATCTTCTGAGGTGGCTGGTGACCTTCCTCTCTAAGGTTTCCACAGTCGAGATTGGCACTTTGTAAACGAGTAGTGGCCACTGGGAAGAATGCCATATTGGTACAGCCAAGCTTTGAACTTCCCTGGCAGTCCAAACCGATCCACTGTCTTCAGCCATCTTCCCAGCTCCGTGCAGGTTGACTGGATGGATGCGAAGTCCCTCAGGGTGCTGTCAAACACCTTACCTAAGCTCTTGACAGGCTTCGCAGTGATTGTCGGGATTGTTGCACCAGCTATGCTAAACCGAAATTATCATCCATCTTTCCTCTTCTCAGCACCATTGATCTTGACTTGGCTGGTTTGAAAAGCATACGTGCCCACTCCATTCGCGGAGGAGATCACCCAGCTGGTGGAAGGCCAAGCAGCAGTGTGTCTGGGAACCGGAATTTTTTTTTTTCCTCTCTCCCCTCTCTTGTCTCTGTTGCTTCTCCTTCCATCTCCTTTTCTCTCGCATCATCTGTCCTACCCCCAGGTTCCCGCAGGTCACCGTGAGCGGTCCCCCCGGAGGGAGGGGCGGTGGCATAGAGCGCAGTCTCGTGGGTACCCCCCAGCCTGCGAGGGGCGATGGGGTATGTGACGAGTGGGGCGGGGCCGAGAGCCAGGGGAACGAGGCGAGGCTGGTGGAGTGATTGGAGATGAGCGACACCTGCTCGACCCACCGGTCTCAAGTCCCACGGAGGAGATGGAAGGATATAAAACTGGAGAGGTGACAGTGAAGGACGAGAGAGGACCAGGCCTGGGTTTTAGTTGTGTTTGGTTTTTATTTTGATTATTAAAATCTTATTTGATTGTCCGCCGGTTCCCGCCTGCTTCTTCGCGATGATTATGAAGTTTGTACATTGTTAGACATGCAATTCAATATTTTAAATCAAAGATAACGTTATGGACTGTTTGCATAACACTCTCGTCTAATGACTTTATGAACTACTTTACTTCTAAAACCGATACTATTAGGGATAAAATTGTAACCATTCAGCCATCAGCTACAGTATTGCATCAGACAGGGCACTATAGAAGGGGAAGTCTTAGTTAACAAACTACAGTTAGTCCAAAATGCAGCAGCAAGAGTTCTTACAAGAACCAGGAAGTATGACCACATTAACCCGGCCCTGTCAACAATGCACTGGCTCCCTATCAAACATCTTATAGATTTTAAAATCTTGCTTATTACTTATAAAACCCTGAATGGTTTATCACCTCAGTATTTGAATGAGCTCTTGTTACATTAGAATCCTCCATGTCCGCTGCATTCTCAAAATGCCAAAGGCAATTTGATAATACCTAGAATATCAAAATCAACTGCGGGCAGCAAATTCTTTCCCTATTTGGCGCCTAAACTCTGGAATAACCTACCTAACATTGTTCGGGAGGCAGACACAATCTTGCAGTTTAAATCTAGATTAAAGACCCATCTCTTTAACCTGGCTTACACACAACACACTAAATTGCTTCTAATATCCAAATCCGTTAGAGGATTTTTAGGCTGCATTAATTAGGTAAACCAGAAACACTTCCCATAACACCTGATGTACTTGCTACATCCTTAGTAGAATGGCACCTACGCTAATATTAGTCTGTTTCTGTCTTATTCTGAGGTCACTGTAGCCACCAGATCCAGTCTGTATCCTGATCAGAGGGTCACTGCA
The DNA here is from genome assembly GCF_023724105.1 of Carassius gibelio. Taxonomy (NCBI): domain Eukaryota; kingdom Metazoa; phylum Chordata; class Actinopteri; order Cypriniformes; family Cyprinidae; genus Carassius; species Carassius gibelio. Next base: position 2,343,779 of record NC_068372.1, read on the forward strand.
GTCACCTGGATTCAGAACATATCCAGACCAGATGGTGGATCAGCAACTAGAAAGGACCTCTACAGCCCTGAAAGACAGCATAGACCAGGACAACTAAAACCCCAGATACAGACATCACTGAATTCAATGATGAAATGCTCTTCTCTTCAGCTCTCAACGGAGGCGGTCGCATTTCTTTCCTCTCCTCCCTGCCTCGCTTGTTTTCTCTTGCCTCGTCTACATTGAGAGACTCAATCTGTACTGCTCTCCTAAACTGAAACATGGATTTGATTAATTGGTCTCTCAACGCAATTAACACCATCTTCTCGACGAGGAGCTTGAGTTCGGGGGAACCTGACTGCCCTGCAGGAACGTTCGCAGCTGTCTAAACGATGGACTTGTGGGCGAATTGGCAGGTCGTGTGTCTGGCGGCTCTTTCCGTGGAGGACATTGAAGATATATACCTATTCGGAACCATGATAACAGGTATTCTGCTGATTGGATTAGGCTCTGCCCTGGTTTATCGAAAAATTCAGAAGATGGGAAAAACTGTCCAAAGCCTCATAAGGCTACCCGTCATGATCGAAGCAGTGGGTAGAGCGGTCAACATTGAGACTGGGACTATTAACCAAAATATGGATAACATCACGGAGAAGCTCATGGATTTGCAAAGGAAATTGCAAAGATTTTGGAGACCAAAATGGACAAATGAACAATCATAGTGACCGCCAAATGGAATGCGGCTACTAGACCAAACAATTGGTATCTTATCTTCTTTTGGCTTTTCTACCAGCATCGGCCTTGGGCTGGATACAAAATATCTCCCGGGAAGAGCATTGCAGCCAGACTTCTCTCGCGTTCCTCCCCCTCTTCACAGACACCTGCTGATTGTTGACTCTGTCTAGGAACTGACCAAGGTTGTCTCCATGGCAACTTGCTGTGACGCTGTATAATCTCCAGACTGAGACATCTAGAGAGAATCACAACTCTCCAGACTTACCAACACACATGTACAGATATGCACTCACCTCCCAACCCCCATCCCTCACATTCGCCACTTTGTACCACCAGTCTGGCAAGCGGGTCTGTGACCAGCACTTTAATAGCTGGCTGATGGCTGCTGCCTGCACTGGATTACCTCAACCCCCCCAATTTCCGTCCCCAGTTGCAATGTCGTGTGTTTATTGTGATTATGTGCTTTTGTTTCTGAGGTTTTTTTCATGTTCCCATACTGTACTCCCAAAAGGAGCATGGTATTGGTGTTGGGTTTTTCTTCTCACTTCCGTAATGTTATGCTGTATTTCTTCCTCAATTCCATGTCTTCCTGCCCTGTCTACCCCCTTCTAAGTATGTTTTGTATGTATGGACAGGTTGATGGCTAATTTCGCTGGTACTTGTGACTAGTGACAATAAAGGGCTACTACTTATTTATACTGATACATATTTATTGAAGGACAACCATAGTTCCTATATAAAAGACTATGTCTACGTATAACCTTTTCAAGATTATGTTGTTATAATGTTATGGTTCTTAATTACAATCATGTTACAAGAAGATGACATATTCACTCTACCAAATCCACCAAAAATGTACAAACAGAAAGAATGGACCACTCGGCAGATGCTAATACTTATGACCGATGGAGTGTACACATTAGAACTACGCTTTAATGTCAAGCGGAAATGTTGAAAGAAACGAGTATGACGAGTCAAATGTGATTTTCAACATCTGAACAAGAGGTCTAAATCTAGTGCCTTAAGGAAAAAAAAAATAAATAAATTGATCACAAGCGGATTTTTCCTCATTCATATGGTAATTTTCTTAGTGATTAAGTTACATATGGGTTATGTGTGCACAAAATTACTTGTTTTTTTGTGTGAAACTTTTAACAACCTCAAACTTAATTGAATTTCTGGTTTTGACTGCAATGATGAGATGTGTTTCAGCAGTTTCAGTGCTAAACTGCACTGAAAAAAATAATATGCTATTTGCTTAAAAATATACAATAGTGCATCATTTTTGCATCCCTTTTCTTAAGTAAACTTAACATGGAATTTTAAGCAGTGTTACCTTAAAATCTTTGGTCAGCAATACTTAAATATTTGAGTATCCCAATGAACAAATTTATCAGTTGGTTTAACACAATATTTTAAGTAGATTTTACTAATACAAGTTATTTCTACAATAAAAGTCTTGCTTACCCCATTATAAAAGTTTTTGTACTCCAAAATACCTAGGTACTGCTCAATACTTAAATTAGTTATATATAACAATGAGTGGAAGACGTGACAGACAACTGATGAATATTAAATGACTTCATTTTTTACAAATGCAACTTAAAATCTTTTGAAACATTTTTAAACATTTTTTTTTTAAATGACAATACAGATACAGTAAAAACTGAACAGTAAGTATCAACATGCTTTTTATATTTGTGGTGTTGTATGTGTGTGTGTGGTATATATTACACAATGTTTGAGGTGTTGTTTGCATGTGTGTTTGAGTGCAGTGAAGTGCTGAGTATGTAATGTGTGGTGTTGTATGCTTTTTGACTTGCATGTGTGAGTTTTACAATGTTCTGATAATCCTTGCCCCTCTCCCCTTCATCTTTGACATTTTCCTTACACGATGGTCCAGCAAAGCCAACAGTATCCTTAAGGACCCTACCCATCCCTCCCACAGTCTCTTTCAGCTTCTACCATACCAGGGCTGTAGAGGTCCTTTCAGCTTTAACAGCCTGGGGAAAAAAACTTTTGAGCAGTCTGGCGGAGAGGGCTCTGATGCTCTGGTACCGTCTTCCTGATGGTAGAAGCTGAAAGAGACTGTGGGAGGGATGGGTAGCGTCCTTAAAGACACTGTTGGCTTTGCTGGACCACCGTGTAAGGAAAATGTCAAGATGAAGGGCAGGGGGGCAAGGATGATCTTTGCAGCTGTGTCCGTTGGATGGTCTTGTGGTCTGTTGCACTACAGTTCCCATACCAGACAGTGATGCAGCTGGTCAGCATGCCCTCAATGTTGCCCCTGTAGAATGTAAAGGATTTGCCTATGATGATTCAAACGTGAGTCTTGAGCAGCGCTTGTTTGTCATTTCTCTGATCACATGGAATGCAGACATGGTTTTATGTTAATAATTTATTCTATTCAAACGTAAGTGCCCTGCAAAGTGGACATCACAGTCACAATGAACACTTTGTAGGGACCATGTCAATTCATGCATGGAACTCACTTCTAATGAGGTGATTATCTGAATCAGGGGTGTTAACAAACAAGCAAAATATGCAGAGCTGGGGGGCGCGAGGACTGTCCCCACTGGATGCAACAAATGCCTCGTTTATAATGGGTCTAATGATATGTTTCAGAAAAGCCGGGCCATAGAGGAGAAACAATAATGTACAATATGTGTACAAATTTTTTTTTTTACTTAAACCACATAAACTGATTTCATTCACATCAACTACACAAAATAATGTTCTTTTTTAGAAACATCGTATGACCTTTAATTCTTAATTTGGGTATGGTAGAAACATGTTACGAGTTATATTATAATCCAAAAATTATGGTAACATTTTTTTAATTTATTTTTTATGTAAGTTAAATAACTTTAATCAGTTGAAACGACGTTCACAGTCAATTTGATCTAATTTAACTCATATTTAACCGTTGCTTCTTGAAATTGTAGGCTTAGGCTACTTTTTCAATACATTTTTATGAATATACAAATTAATAAAATAAATATTATTATTTCTTTATTACATATTGTTTATTCATTTATTTTAACGCCGCACCCTCATCACACAAATGTTTTCGTCGGTTACGCTCCAGGGGGTGCTGCAGTACGCTGCTGTTACACACTTGGTTCCATTTACAGAATTACCGGACTTACGTCCTCCCGTCCTCGGGAGTTCACACTTCCAAGTTGAATTTGGGAAGTCCGAACTATACCGAGGACGCAATCCGAACACACGGTGTATTGAGAAACGGCCACAGTCTCTGAATTGGAACACGGCTGTCCCTTCAAAAACTTCAACACTGGGAACGATTTTTTATGCAGAAAATTGATTGGACCTATTTAACAGAAAGCCGCATGCATCTGGGTAGACATGGCGGATATACGAAAACGTCTCTGTGTGAGTTCCACTGAGAATGACCAAAAAGATAATATTTCCCGAGAAGGCGGAACTGGCACATCTGCATTATTTGTTAAGTTATTTGCTGCAGGTTTCTATGGGCTCTCTTCTTTCCTTATTGTTGTCGTTAACAAGAGCGTTCTCACTAATTACAGGTAATCGCATTAACGTCACTATATTAATTTATGTTTCATGTTAGCTTATTCATACTAGTGCTTTTATTACTAGATGTACCAATGTATAATGACAGTCTATAGATCTGACCACTTAAACTTTTATAGTGTCTTTTTACTCTTGTTTACCTTGGGTATGATTTAAACTGGTCAAATAGCTACGTGAATAGGTTACTCCTAATTCAATCTCTCTCGTGTTATTATTTTTTATATCTTTTTAACAGATCTGTTAGTTGCATAGATTATATTAAAATGTATACGATGGATTCATTATTATTATTATTATTAATATTTTTTTTGTATTAAAGGGCACTATGTACTTTCCATATGTTTATTATTTTATGCACTTAAACCGTGTTTTCCCTCAGATTCCCGTCCTCTTTAGCAGTGGGAATTGGACAAGTAAGAAAGTTATTATTTTTTTTTTATTTTTTATTTATTTTATTTTTTTATACATGTTCTCCAAGTGTCTTAAATACATAATATTATTATGATCAATCACTGTTGATTTTTCCAGAGAACGTTTTGTTTTTGTAATTAACATGTTTAAATGGCAACACCTCGAACACTTCAGAAGGATGCAGAACTATTCTAAGATCTTTTAGAGCTGCTTGGATTAAACTCTCTTTTAAAGAGCCAGTACGATGAAAATTCTAAGCTTCCTATCACTGTTTATAAGTCCTGTACATTAGGTTTAAATCCCTCCAAGGTTAAAAAACATTGTCATTTTGTCAAAATATCATTTTAAAATTACCTCAATTCTCAGAGATCCCCAAACGGTTCGTGCGAAGCTGTTCAAAATATTCAGTTTCCTTAAACCTCACCTTTCAGTAGCATACTGTGTTCTGATTGGTCAACTGACATAATCAGTTTTGATTGGTTGTTCCGCACACAACTTCACAGTAAACAATGCGTAGGCATCTGTTTGGGGTGAATTATGTCTTATTCCTCTCATCGCGAAGCAAACAGTAATATAAAAAACTTGAACAGTCTCGCTGCTTTTTCTTCTGTGTGGGTGTATTCAAGCCGCGCACTTCAGTTTGAATCTGAATAGCGCGTTCAGCGCGGGGGCATGGTCACATTAGATAAAACGAAGGGAGACATGAAAAACAGACATCGCGTTGTTTTCATATGGATTACTTTATCACAGAATATCTGTTTTCTTATTTTAGTTTTAAAGTAGACATGTCAAGCTTTCTATAGATATCTCTCTCATGTCTCTTCGTTGAGTATTCACAGAGTTACACTTCATTTTAATGGGGGGTGGTGGGCTGGTCAGAGTTCCGTTTCTCCCAAGACGGTAGGCGGAGATTATTATGCAAAGTGTTCCTAGTGACATACATAGAGATGGGCAAAAGATTTGAAATCTATAACGACTCGTTTCAGCGATTCAGAGTCGACTCCTTACTTTAGAAGCCAATAACTTTATAAATCATGTACTTTTTGGTTTAATTACTTTGCACATTGTTTACACTGATGGACAGCTACATCATACACTGTAATACAGGTAATTTTTGATTTCCCATCTGTGTGGCTCTTTAATTTTCCCTTTATTGGAAATAAAATTATATATAATTTGTCATTTTTTTATGCTGTGACCGATATCATGTGCCTTACAAACTTCTGTTTGAAAAGATCGTTCATGTATATGTTTGTGTGTGCAGAAAAAACGATTACAACATTATAGAACAAAACTGAATTAATTTAGCCTATGCACTTTATATATACATCACATTTCTCATCAATATGGTTAACAATAAAGATTAATAATAAGGAAAAGAAGTACATCACAAATAGCCTATCCTTAAATCCCGTCCTACTGTAGATAAACAGAACATCTCCGCTTATTGACTAACAATCATGTGCCTAAAAGAAGCACAAATAAAGATATAGGTGCAAACAGAATACAGTGACGTCAACCTTGGTTTTGAAGAGCAGTTATTATATGACACAGAACGCATTGGTGAAACTCATGCATCTAGAAAGAACTTAATACACTAATTAGTCATGCTGATTCAAGCATTTAACATTTATGAATTAATTAAATCTCAGTAATGAACAAGACTGCACAAATTATAGCGATCACGAGGAAGGTCCACGTACAGTAAAGTGGATAGTGTACAACACCCCATCAGTTATATTCAGGTCTGTAGTGCCAGGTCTGGCGCAGTTTTGTAACTTCTTAGAGAAAATTAAGTCATTATAACGAGAAAACGACTTTGGTTATGTCGAGATAACGAGAAAATTAAGTCATTAAAATGAGAAAACGACTTTCGTTATGTCGAGATAACGAGACAATTAAGTCGTTATAACAAGAAAACAAGAAGGAAAAAAATTATAATGCATGGCCACTTAGAACTTCCGTAGTTAAGACCTAATTTGTTGTGGCTACTGTGTCACATGACAAGGATGACGAGACCCCTGCTCTCATAAACCCACCCCCCGTCCCGTGCCCCCTCAAAAATCATGACGCCCCTGATTATATTGGTTTCATAAGCATTGACCGGAATTTAGTTTACTGGCTTGCTCGAAATTCATAGAAAACGAATGATAGGTTACATGTTCAGCACATAGCTTTCACAAACCATTAGCTTTATTGCATTTAAGCCTATGGGTTTGGACGTCATAATGTCAGTGTCCATTATTATTGACTAGAGGCTTTATATTTTTATATTAGGTAGGAATGGAACAGTGCACAGATGTCACGGTGTAAGGGAAACAGGTCAATTTAGCTCAAAGGGAATCATTTAAGATTTTAAAGGGAATTTGAACAGAATCACTGTTTCACGGCTGGTCACGGAGACGCCCTGCGATTCAGTGAACTAGCCGTTTAACATCAAATCTGCGCTGGATACTAATATCCAAACTATAGTGAAACACTATCAATTAGCACAGTAACAAGATCGGCAGTTTAAGACATTAACTTGTAAGCACAAAACACAAGATACTTCTCTTTTCAATATGAATAAGGCTTTATTAGGTTAAATCTAAGACATATAAACTAATCTAACACATAAACGCACGCACACACACATTCACACAAGTTGCAGGAAGGTCGAAAGTTAAGGAAAGATGAGTTTAAGAGAATGGAAATATGGAATCCCAAGTTTACAGCAATACGTTAAATTGCATAGACATGAACAACCATCAATCACGTAATTAGCCCTTGCATTGAGTTCCTCAATGTGACTAAAATTATATTAGATACACCAGCACAACAAATATCTGGGGATACGTTGCCTTAGTTTCCTGTGAAAGGGACTCCCGTTGAAAGGGGTATCCCGGTGTCGCTGATTGGCTGGAAGTTCAGTAGTGAAGTGACGTCTTGGGAAGCCCGTGGTTGTTGGGCGTTGGCTGACAGTGCAGAGTCATGTGCGCTGGTCGAAGTTGAACGGGCATCCGAGGTCAGGCGTCGGAGACTCAACGTTACAAAACTTAACTCAGAACACGAAACTCTCAAACGGAAAAGAAAAGAAATAAAGTTTGACGAGACTAGGTTGTGTTCCTTCTCATAGTAGCAGCAGGCAGGCACGCTGGAGCCGCGCTCAAAGAACAATGACGACTAACCGCATGGCTAGATGCTACAATCTAAAGCTATGTAGCAATGCTACAAGCTAAAAGCTAAGAGCAGGCATGACTAATAGCACGAGCAAGGCTGGAACTAAAAGCAGACTAAAAGCCCGCATGACTGATAGCACAAGCAATGCTAGAACTAAAAGCAGACTAAAAGCAAGGCATGACTGATAGCACAAGCAATGCTAGAACTAAAAGCCGACATGGCTAATAGCAGCAAAAGCAGACTAAAAGCAAGATTTAAAGGAACACTCCACCGTTTTTTTAAATAGGGCTTATTCACATTATTTCCTACATTTAGATAGGTGGGCAAATGCATTTTTGTGTCAGTGCATGCATTGTTTTAGTTTGACTGGGTCGGCGTTAGCTTAGCTTAGCACAATGAATGGAATCCTTTGTTGCCAGCTAGCATGGCCTGAGTAAAAGTGATCAAAAAAATAAAAAAAACCCACCTAATTACTTCTTGTGGACTGCGTATTCACAACGAGTACGAATAGCGATCCAGATTAACACTAGGCGATTTCCTAGGCAGATATTGGCTTGGGACTATATTATGGGGAAGCACAGGCGAAGCACTGCTGCTTAGGTGAAGCACTGCTACTTCGGGGCAGAGAATCACGCAACACATGAAATCCCACGACTTCCGTCAACATACCGGCGTGAATAGTAGCTGCCTGCCTGGCTATTTTCCTTACAGTACACGAATGGCGATGAACATGGCTGATTTTGAGAGAGACGAAGAGGGTGACTTCTCAGACAGTCAAGAACCAGAACCATACCTATTTGAACCAGAGTTTACAGAAGACGAGCTGCATGCTTTGGAAATAGAACGACAGTAGGAGACTGCGGTCAAGCCAGCCGCACTTCAGAAAAACACCGTCAAGCCAGCCGCGAGTGAAATTTATATGCGCGTGTATTAGTTGCGATCGCTCAACAGCCTGAGGACGTGAGGATGAGAGCCAACATGAACTGGTGGTGTGAATGTGGGGGAATATGCCAATCTATGCCGACGGAAATAGAGTGTCTTTGCTGTAGAGAGTGGGACATGTTTTTGCCATTGATGACCAGGCTCAAAACGTCAGATCAAGATGAGCGTGCCCGAAGTTGTGTCACATCTACAGAGGATTTCACGGCGCTGATCCATTCTGCAGTACTCGATTTTTTTTTTTCCGGTGTGACAAAGTGAACTGGAAAAAACGCCCCACGCCGAATAGACCAAATGGACAGCTGTCCACAGAGTAAGTGATTATTTTAATCATGACGCATGTATAGATCGACCCATATTATACCTGTATTCACATAGAGTTGATGTTTTCATGTGTTGCGTGATATCTCTGCGCCGAAGTAGCAGTGCTTTCTTCTGTGCTTCCCCACAATATAGTCCCAAATCAATATCTGCCTAGGAAATCGCCTAGTGTTAATCTGGATCGCTATTTGTACTCGTTGTGAATACGCAGGCCACAAGAAGTAATTAGGTGGTTTTTTTTTATTTTTTTGATCACTTTTACTCAGGCCATGCTAGCTGGCAACAAAGGATTCCATTCATTGTGCTAAGCTAAGCTAACGCCGACCCAGTCAAACTAAAACAATGCATGCACTGACACAAAAATGCATTTGCACACTTATCTAAATGTAGGAAATAATGTGAATAAGCCCTATTTCAAAAAACGGTGGAGTGTTCCTTTAATCGAGTCCAAAGTTTTTAAACTTCCTTGTTGGCCACCCCTCAAATGTTGCCTTGACCAATCAGATATGGTCCTGGGGTCTGGGGTATCATAAATCATTGTTTATCTTACCAAGCATGTGGTTCTTGCCTCACAGGGTCTAATTTTGGACATGATTCCTATAACATGATTATGATATATTTTACAAATAAATGATTGTCAGGACAATATCAAGCAAGAAAATTTGATTATGTCAATACTAGACATGACTATGTATCCTATAGTTATCAAAAGACATACACAATAAGTGATTATACATGATAGTCAAATGTGTGGGTTACACATAAATGAATATGGAGTTAAATGAAGCAATGGAACGATTCATTTAGAAGTCTTTTTGAGTTCATTCTGGTCCATATATAATGTATAAAAAGCAGTTTCTTTGCCATTCTCTGGCAAAGGGACTTTTCTGTGAAGACAAAGGTTAAAAGCCCTTCCCCCTTAGGAATTTCAGTCTGGTTTCACTGGCTGGGGGGGGGAAGTCAATGCAAGTATTTAACTTGATCTCCTGGGTTTACATGTGATGTCCAGCGTTGCATTCCAATCACGAACAATAAATTTGACAATCTCTTCTTCGAATTAAAATTGTCAATAATTGTTATATTGGTGTTAATGTTGAAAGCTGTTGTGTGAACAAGTTGGTTGGTTGGTTATCTTGCTTGGTTCTTGTGGCACTAGAACTGATTTATGACTTCCTGAGGAATTCGGCTCTCGTTTCAATGCACACAGCTCTGATAGACTCTTTGATTTGTCTGATTCGACTCATTTCTGCTACAACGGTTTGGTACATACCTCGGTTCGGGAGTCACACTTCGATGAATTTTGATAAAACAGGAAAAAAAGTCTACTATGCTTGGTTTCTTTTTATTTATTTTTAATAGACAGTAGTGCCAAAAAAAAATTTGACCTAGATATGGGGAAAAGCTCCCTTTTCCTCGATGCTGAAGCCTTTTTTCAATAGCGCAGTGTAACTGAACTGCCATTGGTTTAATCTGTTAAACTTTTTAAACCAATGACAGGGCTACAGCAATGCCACGCGCCAAAGCCCGCCAAAATGGGAAAGGGAAGAAAGGCTCAGTGCCGTCCCAGCACCCGCGTGTCTCACCCTCTCCTATGAGAGAGCCGTCCCCTGTCCTTTTCTCTGGGCCTTGTCTCTTTTGGCGGATCAGAGGATGAGCCGCTTGATGACTCCATGTCACTCGCAGCTTCCGAAACAGAGGATTGGGCTGGTGATTCTGACCCCGCCCACATTCCGTCACTTGAGCCCATTGACACCATAGCTGGGATAGACACCAAGGTTTTCCGCGTCCTCTCCAAAACCGTGAAGGAACTCGATTTAGGGTGTGCTCCCCCTGAAGAGCCAAAGTGCCGCAGACTGGGTGAGTGGTACCTGCCAGAACGCCGCCAGGCCCCCCCTGCCAGCGCTCTTCCCTGAAGTTCACGACAAGCTTATCTACTCTGCCCGCCTATGCACTACCTCCTTTGCAGCTCTCACTTCAGTGGATGACTCTCAGGAGAAGGGCTATGAGCAAATACTGGACGAGGCCGTGGCTGCTCACCTCTGGCCAGCTGTAGAGGGATTCACTGAGTGTTTCACTGCAGCACAGAATTAGTCTCAGGCAATGCAACACTTTCTGCCCAAATACTCCAGCTCTGCCTCTGCCTTGACTCGCCCGAGGACTGCACCGACAAAGCAAGCCTGACCCTTCTGCTTCCCTAGGTGGCGCCCCCTAAGGAGCAGAATCAGCAAGCTCGCCCCACTAAGTGTGCTAAACCGTTGAGATGTCAGGGCCCACGGCCAAGGATTGTGCTGGACCCAACACCCTCAAAATCCTCCTGATCATTGGGGAAGAAAGAGGAAGGGACAAAGACCCATCGCGGCCGGACCACTCCAAAAGCTTGCCTGTCTGCTCTGCGACCTGGGCCCACTGTTGTTGCACCTACGCAAAGCGCCATTGTTATGGTGAACACAATCAATATTTCACATTTTCAAAAAGAGAGCGTTTTTCCTTTTCCACACTGGTCAGTGTTCAGGCCCCTGATCAGTGGCTTGCCATCCGACACTATCCAGCCTCTTGTCACGTGGGCCGAGGCCTGGCAGGCCATCGCCGGAGTGTCCAAGTGGGTTTTGGGGATAATAAAGCACGATTACTCACTGCAGTTCACCCGAAGACGTACGCGTTTTCATGGGGTGATTCCCACTTTGGTAGAACCGGACAACACTCAGGTCCTCTGCTCCGAAGTGAAGACTACTGCCGTTATTTCCTTGTCCCCAAGAAAGATGGTGGTCTCAGACCCTTCTTAGACCTCAGACTCCTGAACCTCTCACTCATGAGATGGAAGTTCAGGATGTTGACATTGAAACAGATCCTTATGTTGACTGGTTCTTCTTGCTGGACCTGAAAGATGCTTACTTTCACATCCAGATAGCCCCCTATCACAGACGATTCTTGAGATTTGAATTCGAGTGCATGGCTTACCAATATACAGTCCTTCCCTTTGGGCTGTCTCTAGCTCCACGACTTTCACAAAGTGCATGAACAAGGCACTTTCCCCTCTGAGGCAGATGGGAATCCGTGTTCTGAACTCTCTCGATGACTGGCTCATTCTAGCCCAGTCACGAACCAAGCTACACCATCACAGATCCGTGCTTCTGAGCCACTTATAGAGTGCCTACGACTTCGGGTCAATTTTGCCAAGAGCTCACTGCTCCCCAGCCAACGTATCATGTCCATAAGAGGGCTGTAATTTCACCACAGCACGCTCTGGTAATTCAGCAAAAACCTGTTTCCCTCTGAAGTTCTTTCAGACAATGCTAGGACTGATGGCTTCCGCCTCCGCAGTTTTACAGCTCGGCCTCCTACAAATGTGGCCCCTGCAATGCTGGCTGAAACTCCAGGTCCCACCTCACGCTTGGCGGCACGACTTCTTTTGCATCAGGGTCTACCAGGCCTGTCTGGCAGCCCTGAAACCTTGGATGAACCCTGTTTGATTCAGTCGTGGAGTACCCTTGCAGGCGGTTTCGAGAAGGCTGGTGCTCTCAACAAATGTGTCCCTGGATTTGGGCACTTTGTACAAGGGCAGACCAGCCTTCGGCTCATGGTCACACAAGGTTAGCCATCTTCATCTCAACTGCCTTGATGCTGGCAGTGGAACGAGCCCTTCAATCCTTTCAGGCGATCCTAAAGGGGTGCCAAGTCCTAGTCCAATCAAAAGCATGACAGTGGCATGGCTACATCCCTAAAGTGCTTTTGACCCCATTCAGAGCACAGGTCATTTCCCTCTCAGCGCTGCCTCCTTTGTCAGGTGAGCGAGAGCTGGAATTACTCTGCCCAGTGAGGGCTTTAAGGATCTACATTGATCGGTCACTCTGCTTTGGTGGCTGCACCAAGGGGTCTTCGGACTCAAAGCAACGCCTCTCACATTGGATAGTTGACGCTATCGCTCTTTTGCGCGTTTCCACCGAGATTTCCCGGAACATTTGTACCAGGAACTTTTTTTCCCAGGAACTTTTTTCCCCCCAGACCTGTTGCTTTCAGCGTTTCCACCGCGGTGTAAAGTACCGGGTAGATTAGGCAAATAGACTGGTGACGTAGGTCTGCGCGCGTTTCCCAATACAAAGTCCTGCTGATAAAAAAAAAAAAAAGGTAAGCTGATTTTGGACGTGCATCACCGGTAGTTAGTTCTGACTTCGTGCATTCAACTGGGGAGTGCGAATCCTTTAATTTTCCTCTCTGTATATTAATAATAAAAAGAAATAGGATATAAAATACCACTGCCTCCTTTCGTTTTCATTTAAACATAATAACAGCTGCAGAAATGTACTTAGTTCAGGGATATGTGTAATGTTATATACAGCCATTGCAATGAAACAAAATATTATATAGACTTGCCCTTTTTAATTTCATTTGAACATATAGATAAATTGAATCAGAGCCAGCGGCACATATCAGAAGGTCTATCCGATGTGAGTCTGCTTCTGGTCGGATGGATGATCACTGAGCTTCCGCTGATCGAGTGGAGCTCACAGTCTCCGAGATCGGTGAAACACATTTTTAAATAGGCGCTGTCTTTATAAATAAACCACAGATTTGAGTTTTAAACAACTACATTCTCGCCTGAAATACTTTTAAAATTACATTTCATGACACAACAACAGTAATATTTTGAAAATGTTGATCCAAATAAATGCTGCGTGAACTCAACCAATCAGCATGTTTAGCGCCAAAGTCCCGCCCCCGAAAGTTCCGGAACTTTGAAAAAGTACCACCTCGCCAGCAGAGACTTTCTGAGGGGCATTTTTTTACCCGGAACTTTATTTAGTTCCTGGTTCCTGCGGTGGAAACACACCAAGTACCAGGCCAAAGTCCCTAGTTCCTGGGTAAAATTCCTGCGGTGGAAACGTGGCATTTGTTAATTGAGTGCCCCATAGGAGTAAGAGCCCACTCCACTACAGGGATAGTTCTATATAGTCTAGTGGTGTTTTTATCAAGGACATCTGTGAGGTGTCCAGCTGGTCCTCACCATCCACTTTTGTCAGATTCTATAACCTGTATATCCCAACCTTACATGCTTGGGTCCTCTCGGTATGATACAGTGGCCTCCGTCATCATGCCACCTCCAGGGAGCTAGCTCCCTCTTAGCATGGATAGCATAAAGGGTTCGACGGCTCCAGCCCTCTCACTTGTCCCCTGGACCCCAAGGTGTCCAAGATCAAGTCTTGTCGTTCCCTACCGTGGCACGATGCGGTTGAATTCATTCCCCATATGCTGTATGAGTGAAGTATCAAAAGGGAACGTACTAGGTTATGAACGTAACCTTGGTTTCCTGAGATACGTAACAAATATTTCTTTATATGCCGTGCCACGAGGCTGCGGCTTCAGTGTTGTCGCTTCAGTTGTATGGCCTGAATTCATCTGGCGGTTTGCCTGCTTATATAGTAGGGCTGTAGCTATCGAATATTTTAGTAATCGAGTATTCTACCAAAAATTCCATCGATTAATCGAGTAATCAAATAAAATGTGTTTTTGCTTAATTAAAGTGCAATATTAATTATGCAAAAGAAAATAAGACTCCTGGGTCTCTTAAAATTAACAACTAAGTTTCCTTTTTTAGAATTTTTTTTAATTTATTTTTTAAATGCAAAGAATGCAATGCACACATCCAAAACAAACATTGAATTATTACCAATTGTTTCTCTTTCTGTACTTGCACTGTAAACTGAGATGCACATTAAACATTAAACATAAAATATTAATTTAATTTATCTTTTAATTATTGAAAATTAAGCAAACTTAACTTTTTGGTAAACAAAGGGGATTTACTATTAAAAATAAAACATGGAACAAATGTGACCAATCACGGAAAGTAGGGACACAAGTCAGTTCTGGGGCATTTTGAGTGATTCACAGATTCTGAAAGTGTAGTCTCCAAGCTTTCCAACGATGTGTAACACATGGAAATCGAATTATATTTGGAGAAGTTGTGGCCATTTGAAGGTAGGCACTCAGAAAACCTCAAAAAGCAGAAAATAGCCTTTAAAGATTGTACAGTTCTCACTACTGCGAGTGACAATGGGGCTCATTTACATCTCATTTAGATAAGCCATACCCCCTGCATAGCAACGACAGACACAACGGGAAAAATCGGACCGCATACTATTAATAATAAAGGAGAATGTGCATTGTAAATGATTATAAAAATGATTTAGAGGCTGAAATATGTGAGTTTTATCTTTTTATAAAAAAATCTTTAATCTTTAAAATGTGGCCATCATTTTTAATGTTATTAATTTAATGTTTATGTAAACAAAAAGTACATATTGATGCTAACTTAATTTGTTATTTGCTGGTTTTCTACATAAAACTTGGTGAATTGATTTCATTGTGTAACATTAGGACTGTGATAACCGATGAGCTAGCTAATAACAATAGGTAGATATGGGAAGGTTTAAACATGGACTAAACATGAGATAACGTGTTCTTAGAATGAACACAAAACGACAAACTTTGATGTTTATGAAAACTCGCCCCATAAGAAACAGAAAAGTATTCTTGCAGATCCGAAGTTTGCACTGTGTTTGCCTCTAAATGTTACGGATTTTCCACATTTCTCTGTCTTTATCCCCATCAAATGTTACTATCGATATAGCCTCTGATATCTTACGGTCCAACTCGTCTGACGCCAGTCCAATGCATTCTTCCTCGTCGTCATCTTCGCTCAGTTGTAGATTAGGGATATTATACAGTCTTATTATGCCGCTTTCATTGTCACTCAGATCGTCTTCAGGATCAGTGAGCGCTTGTTTATAAGCATCCGGCTTGTCGAAGAAGTACTTCAAAGCATTTTTGGTGTAACGGCCACGGTTCAGCTCGTCTGCATTCATCTTTGCGGCGTACATCTTCACTGAATTTTGATATCAGCTACAGCCAGCCAGAGCGCTGCATACTAAGTAGCCACGCTTCCCTCGGAGGGCGGGGCAATAACAAAAGAAACAAAAGCCGGCTTATCCAGTATGGAAATACAGACAGACAATGAAACGCACCTACTGCGTGCTAGAATCTCCGACAAACTAGCTGATTTCAACCTCAAAATGTACGCTTTTAAATATACCAATACTGCTATCTCAAACACGGAGATTCTGAACAGATTCTGGAAAAAAACGAAAATCACCAATTTTGAAAAAACACGCTTCTTTCTCATTTTGCTCGAAAGTTGTACTGCCGACTTGTGTCACTGGTTTCCGTGATGGGTCAAAAATGTGTGATTAAACCTTAAAAACCTTTTTTTAGTAGTAGGCTATGTACATTCTGCTGAACAATAGTACTACATATCTGGCAAATACTTGTTTTTAAATTAAACCGGACTTTTATTTTGACGGGTTAATGTACCTTTACAGTTCTGTGTATGTGATGTGACGCTAGTTTTACTCAAATCAAACGGATCAGAGCAGTTCTGGAGATGTTGTTCATGTGTTTTCATGTCCTTATTTAGTGAGACAGAAGACGCTGAAATCACCGGACCGTCACACGCATCTGCTCCATTCATTAACACAGACACACAGAACATGCAGGATTCATATTTGAATAGACTCTCCCGGCTTAATATTTACAGATATTAGTCCATATCGTGATTTGATGTAAGTGCAATGACCTATTTTTGATTAATTCATTCCAAATTTGGCAAATTCCATCCCATTCCATGTTAAACTATAAATTCCTTTTTCATGACTGGATTCCGCAATTCCCTCCGCGTTTTCTGCATCGCGGAAATCATAGGGCCCTAGTTGTGGTATGGTTATAGTAGTTCATTTATAGTTGGACGCAACTGTCATATCATGCATCCTGTGGCAACTTTGCACACGGAAGTTATCAGTCTAAATGTTCTGCAAAATCAGTCAGTGGTGAAAATAGATATTAGCTTTCATTTAAAGTCAAACAGTTTAACACTAATATTGGATATAAACGAACATGTTAAATATAAAGTATTCAAAAGAGGTAAGTTAATATATTTGGAGTGAAGTTGAATTGAACTGATGCATAAGTCATACATCGCTCCGGACCGTGTGCCTCATGGCGAGCCTGACGCACCTCCACAGAAACAAGAATGAGACGCATTCTAACATCACTGTGACATAAAACTGTGTTAGTGAGGGCTCGTTTAAAATATTGCGCATATATAGGCCATTCAGATTACTTGTTAAAGTGCAATGAAATATCTTATATCTGCAGATGATGTTTATGGAAGACTTTGTAACAGCCAAAACTATGTATTTTTCATGCATTACATTATAGTGCGGAGTATCCTTTAAGAGACCAATCAATTAACTTATAACGCACACTATGTGATGACATAGAATGACTACATGAAAACCACTATGGATGATAAGTTCATTCTGCCGTCTTGTTATTATTTTGTCTTTACTTTATTTGTAACGCCAAGAAAGAGTTAATTTCTCATGAATGAGAAGATCGCATTGCCGTGTACAAGCCATTAAACTCCTTGTTTTCTATCTGTTTCATTCCATAGATTTAACGAGTTATCCGAGTCAAAGCGTTACAACTTCTCCATTGACTACAGGCTCTAATCCTCTTTTGCGTGTGTGTGTCTTTGTGTGTGTGTGTGAAATGCGGTGCTGAAGTGAAATAGCTGAGCAGTTTGATAGCCAAAATATAATAGGCCGCCTAATAAATAATAATAGCTATTATTATTATTATTATTATTATTATTGTTATTATATAATACATTAATAGGAGAATGAGACTAATATCTTCTTGACTATCGACAGAGACATCTGGTATCATCGATATCTCTGACTATTTTCGATACACGATTCTATTGTCTATCGGCACAACCCTACTCATGACCTTTTGTAAAGTGTATTCATGAAAAGTAACTTCACAGATACAGATATTATAATCTTAACCCTAATCTATCGATAAATACACACCTTTCTACTTCTGTTTGAGTCCGCTCGCGCTGTGCCGCTGAGGTCTGTGGATTGAAGAGCATGCTGAAAGACAGTGAGGAGATGAAGTATGATGCTGTTTTCATATGAAATTAGGTGACTGACTCTGAGGCGATTACAAATTTGTGTACAGTTTGTGGAGCTTATCACTACAGCCCGATAAAAATGGCCTAGCGACGCCCCTTCAGTCTACTCCTCACCTTGACTTTAACTGCGTTTGTAGAAGGCACTGCAGCCAGACCGATATACACAACACAGACCGGAAGTTAACTTAGGTCCAGGCACGTGCGCCTGATGAAACCGACTAAAGTCTATGTTAGTCATGAATAATAAATCGGGCTGTAAACAGGTTCTGGCTTTTAAAAAGCTGTCAATCAAAATGTACTTGACGGGCTCGGGTCCTGTCAGGCCTGACTTTTATGGCCCGATTACAGCTCTAGAACTAATACTAATAATAATAATAAAATAAATGGAAGCATTTTTCTCAATTATAGAATAGAACAAAGAGACACATTACAAATACACATGATACACAAATTAAAATAAAAAGTGTTTTGCAGGTAAAATAGTATTTAGAAGTAGCATTCAAAAAAAAAATGATGAACAAGTAAAAATAAAAGTATTATTATTTACAAATCACAATTGTACCTAGACAGTTGACTATGGCTATGATTTTACTAATACAGTTGTCTGATTAATTTTTTTCTGAATAATTAAATATTACTTCAATAAAAGTAAATATTACTTCAATAAAAGTACGAAAATTTTACTTCAGTAAAAACAAGGATTATTTTTTGTAAGAGTTGTGATGTCCACATATTTTTGTTGTAGAAATTATACAGGCTAGTATTTCTATCGCAAAAAGGTGGCCAAAGATTAATAATAATAATAATAATTAATAATAATAATAATTCTTTACATTTATATAGCACTTTTCTAGACACTCAAAGTGCTTTACATAGACAGGGGGTATCTCCTCATCCACCACCAGTGTGCAGCATCCACCTGGATGATGCGACGGCAGCCATATTGCGCCAGAACGCCCACCACACACCAGCTTACCGGTGGAGAGGAGACAGAGCGATGAAGCCAATCAGTAGACATGGGGATTGTTAGAAAGCCATGATGGTCAGAGGCCAATGGGCGAATTTAGCCAGGATGCCGAGGTCACACCTCTACTCTTTCCGAAAGACATCCTGGGATTTTTTAATGACCACAGAGAGTCAGCACCTCAGTTTAACGTCACATCCGAAGGACGGTGCTTGTAAAGTGCATTAAGTGCATATTTAAATAGAATTAATTAAACAGAACGTTAAAACTCAAATGTCAGATGTGAAATAAAACCATGTTATTAACAAACAATGTTATCAAAATCCAAAAAAGGTTATCAGGATTATAAAAGTACCTAAAAGTGATGCATGGGCCTCAGCTTGGACTTTTTTCTTTTCCTTATGTTGGCGCTGGACTACTGATGTCTTTTCCCGGGTATAGATGTACATCGTTTTTGATCATTTACAGTCAGCCGCAAACATGAGGTGAGGGTGAGCACGCATACTGCTGCGGGAATGGCGCGTCAAGTATGCTTCGCCTGTCTACTGTCTTCACCGTGAAATGCATTTTTTATAATTATGTTTACATGTTTATTTACGTATGTGTTAATATACATATAGCAACTGGGATGGTGCCCCCCTGGGAGTTGGTGCCCTACTGTGTACTCTGTGTGGGAGCGACGTTACTGGACATACTGTAGACATAAATACCTCTGTCTATGGTATAAGGCTGTGCAAAAAATCGAATGCGATTTTCATGCGCATCTCATCAGTAAAGATGCTCCTGTGATTAAAAGTATATCTCCAGCACGTGCGTTCAGATCAGGGTTGCCAGGTTTTCACAACAAATCCTGCCCAGTTGCTTCTTAAAACTAGTCCAAAACTACCCCAATCGCGTTTTCAGGAGGTTCCCTGATAAAAGTTGCTTCCCGGGGTTAAAATATACATTTTATGGAAGGTTTGCCTTGGTAAAATACGCATTTTAGGGGCTAAATATCATGTTATTTGTATTTGGGTTGCTTCAAACTGCGGACATGAAAAACAATCGCAGACTTATGACAATCGCCCTACTATGGTACTGGATATGTCGGCTGTCACGTATATTCATTCCATGGATAGAACGTGCGCTGCAGCATAATACAATGATATTTCTTCAAAAGTAGATTGCGGAGACATTTTTATTGTCCACAATCAAAAATATTCATGTTGTACACCCCTTCACAGACTGAGGGCAGACCGAACCACAAGAGGACTTTAGTGTCGGACCTCAAAGTACCTTTAGACGATGGTTTAAGCTAGATTTTCCCAAGGTTTGTGTTGGATAGGTATCGAACATAGGTATTGGATCATATTTTTTTCTCCCCTCTGACCTCTGATCTGGCGTTCTGGGCCAGTATCTGCACAATACCGATGTTGTGGATCGGATCGGGACACGCCTACTATATATGCTGAGTTTCTGTGCAGTTCACATATATTTATGTGTAATAAGGAATTGTCATGTGCAATACAATTTATTATTATTATTATTATTGCTTATTTATTCTAGATTAGTGTGCAATATATATACTATAACTACTGTATTTATCATTATCACACTTATACACAACATTTGTTATTCTATTACACCTAATTAATTAAAAATTTGATCAAAATTTGTATTGGTTTAGTCTTAAATACAATCTGTATTACTTATTAATTTTTAAGTATATATTTATAAATTGTATTAAAAAAAAATCTTTTTTGAGAGCAATTGTAACGTGGGAATTTTCCCCTGGGATTAATACAGTTCTTTGAATTGAATTAAACTGAATTTAATTTAATTTCAGTTCAGTTCATTTTTGTGACAGACTTCACTTAAAAAGGAAACTCATATGGCAGAAAGTGACATACTATTTGTTTTTTTAGTTTTTTAAAGCACATCGTTTTGTTTTCATTGTGAGTGTACATAAATATAAGCAGACCTTTATACAGTGATGCATTATTAATAAGACAATAAATGTTTAAGTTGATTCAACCCCTAAAAATACAGAATGTATGTTTGGAGCAGTGTTAATTTCGTTGACTAAATATTTTCGTCATTATTTTCGTCACGAATATATTTTTGCTGACGAAAACGAAACGAAAACTAAAATAGAAGGC
This sequence comes from Carassius gibelio, assembly GCF_023724105.1. Lineage (NCBI taxonomy): Eukaryota > Metazoa > Chordata > Actinopteri > Cypriniformes > Cyprinidae > Carassius > Carassius gibelio. The sequence goes on from NC_068372.1 coordinate 2,365,011, forward strand.
ACTGATGGAGACTAAAACTATGACTAAATTGATTGTCATTATCGTCAACGAATAAAGGACGAGACGAAAATAGACTGTGACGAAAATCAAATCAGCAGACGGGAGAGATGCGAGGAATGAGCAAAAGAACCGGCAAAACAGAACAGACTGCATGAGAGAAGAGAACCAATCAGAGCCTGACTTATTGAGACGTGAAGCGAAGGTTTTCAGTTTTTATGAGCTCCCGGGAAGTCGGCATTCGAAGAGGTGATAGGGACTTTAAGCAACAGCCTCTGGTGGAACGGCAACGCCATTCTGGCGTTGTATTGCGCCTGCGCGAATTTAACTGCTACTTTGTGACGTTCTAATTTAACGGTCTACTACGGGAGAACAGCTGATTTGCCGGAGTCGCTACAACGTGAGAGGTTAGGTAAATAAATGTTATGTTTTTAGACTTATTTACATCATACAATATTAAAAACTCCTCTTCTGACAAAAGATTGTCATTTAACGCCAAAAGCAATCCTTCTCTTGCTTTTTTAAATTATATATATTTTTGGATCTCAATAAATGAATTAATGCTGCGTTGCGCTGTTCTGTTTTACCGTTGCTTAGTGACTTTTACGTTCTTGGCTACAGCGGTGTGACGGCAAACTTCCGGTCGCTGTAGCCGTTCCATTCGCAGCTGTTGCTTAAAGTCCCTACTGTCTAAAAGAGTGACAAAATGTCCACAGCTCACTTCACGTTTGACGACGAACAAAACAAAACAAAGTGTAAAGCACGCAGAGCGCTCATTCGTGGCAAGAACACAACCAATTTGAAAAGACATTTACAGACGAGCCACCCGGACATTTTCTCAAATGTAATTTTACAACGATGTTCTTTTGTTTATTGAGCTAAGCAAAATTGGAATAGTGCAGTGCGTAGATGTTGTAGCATTAAATATTACGAACTGAAAAGTACTGTAAAATAGCCCCTTCTTCAAATTAGATGCGAGCACAATACTAATACGTAATATCATGATAAATACATTTGATTAATACTAATGTTTAGTATATTTTATAATGTTCTACTTGTTGACAATATCACAAATAGCCTATTTCTATATTAGTCATGTGAAACATGAATGTTCACATCCTATCATTATACATACAAATCTAGCAATATTGTAGTATTTAAAACATACAATATTGCTAGACAAATGAATACCTTATAAAATCTTGTTACTTTTTTTATCCACCTAGCTGCCAACTTATTAAATATTTACTTTAAATGTATGCACTTATTGTTCAGCTCAGCTGTAAGCTTTAAGGTCCTGGACCTAACTTTATTTTTCTTTTATTGATGGTCAATTGGCAGCTAGTTATTGTTTACATTATCATGACAGTGTTTGTTGCTGCATAAAAGCTTTTGAATCGAAATAAAGACACAGTTGTGTTGAAATAAAGTTGAATTTGTGTTTTATATATTTTGGTTAAGTTTGTTTCCTATACCAGCTGTAAAAAATTGTCTAGTAAATCTGTTATTGATTTTAGTCTTATTTTAGTCGACTAAAATACCAAGCAATTTTAGTCGACTAAAATACCAAGCAATTTTAGTCGACTAAAATAAGACTAAAATTAAAACAAATCAGATGACTAAAACTTGACTAAAACTAAAAAGAATTATAGTCAAAAGACTAAGACTAAAACTAAATTAAAATTTCGTGTCAAAATTAACACTGGTTTGGAGTTTTAAAGGCTGTGGCATCAAGCATGTTCTTATTTAAACAGATATTTTACATGCTGTACATTCAGCTCTAGGATTCCAGCAACTGATAATGGACCATTATGTTGTTTTCAGATGTTTGCAACGGTTGTTGTGCTGCGAGGAGCAAAATCATTAAATGTGGTAGATTTCCCAGATTTTGATAGGCATGTACCTCATAAGGTTGGTCTGTGCACACACTCAAGGCTGAACTATACTTCAGTTTTCATGCAAATGCACTAAGTTCAGTATTCTCAACATTTACTGCATAGGTGTGGCCACTTCCTTTAATCTATGTGGGAAATCAGTTAACAGGTCTGTTTGGAACAAAACAACTAAAGTAAGTATGTAATAGGCTTATATATATATATATATATATATATATATATATATATATATATATATATATATATATATATATATATATATATATATATATATATATATATATATATATATTAGGGGTGTAACGATACGCGTATTCGTATTGAACCGTTCGGTACGAGGCTTTCGGTTCGGTACGCGGTACGCATTATGTACCGAACGGTTCGTTGGACTAATTAATTAAATTTGGAAAATAAAAAAGGTGTGTGAAATATAATGTTATGCGTTCAACAAGGTAGCCCAATAACCCAAACGACGTAACAGGCAATGCCCCTGACACCCCCGAAGAAAAAAAAACACCAACTTATATGTTTATGTTAGGCTACTCAGTCAGGCGCTCGCTCACTCAGTACGCGCTGAAGGCTCGGTACGGAGCCCCGCACGTCACCTGTAGGAGAGAAAAAACATCAATCCGTGGCGACGGTTTTGCAATCCGTCCCCTCAGTTTATAAACCGTGCTCATGAATTAATAAACTGTTCACTCGGTTTAACAAATCGTACCCAGGATTAACAAACCGTGCCCACGAATTCCCAGTCCGTGCGTTTAGATTGTGTAAACCGTACCCTCGGTTTTTGAATCCGTACCCACGAATTCATAATCCGTGCGCACGCTTTCGCAATCCGTTCCCTCGGATTTGAAAACTGACACGCATTTTACACTTAACAGTGAAACATGCATCTAACTCCGGCAGGTGGGGTGAGGTGGGTGGAGCTTAGTATAATAAAATCACAAAAATAAGTCTTCATGTTAAGAAAGAATTGTACACAAGCATTTCCAAAACTGTCCAAAGGTTATTTAAAAATAAAGCAATTCACAAATTATTTTATGACAAATATTTTTACTGTCTTGTACTCATTTATTTAGCCTACAAATTAAAATTATAAAAAATAACTTTATTTTTATTTGTATCATTATTATATATTATTAAACAGGTTATGCATAAGAATCTTTTATCCAAAATAACTTACAAAAGAGGAAAAAATTACTCCAGAGTCAGTCACAATGCCAGGTTTATTGCACAATAATAATCAAGTGCTATTATAGATTATCAGCAATTGAACAAGATTTTAATGCGCATCTTTCTTATTAAATCTTTGTATTCCACCTCGTACTACACTTGATAGAGAATCACTTAAGACACTTTGCTGTAAACCTATTCCACATAATAATATTCAATAAAACTTTATGTTAACACGTTGGAGTTTGCTGCATGAATCCGTGAGTACGGTTTACAAATCCGAGGGAACGGATTGCGAAAGCGTGCGCACGGATTATGAATTCGTGGGTACGGATTCAAAAACCGAGGGTACGGTTTACAAAATCTAAGTGCACGGATTGGAAATTCGTGGGCACGGTTTGTTAATCCGTGGGCACGATTTGTTAAATCGAGTGAACAGTTTATGAATTCGTGAGTACGGTTTATAAACTGAGGGGACGGATTGCAAAACCGTCGCCACGGATTGCTTTTTTTTCTCCTACAGGTGACGTCCCGGGCTCCGTATACGGACATCACCGCAGCGAATGGTGCATTTACGTTATAGCCGCGGATATGAGACCTTACTCTGTAGTGGAAAACGCAGGTTTTAAGAACATGCTTAATGTAATTGAGCCCCATTACAATATTCCTTCACGAGCCCATTTCAGACAGACCGTAATTCCTGCTTTGTTCCAAAAAACATAAGCCCAAATAGAGAACCAATTGAGTAAAAACACACTAAATATAAAGAGTTATAGAGTTCCATATAAAAAGAGTTACATCTTTGTATTTGTTCATAACCACTACAACAATATTACATTTAATTTTTAAAAAAAAATTTATAAGGAGCTATTTTTGTTTTATACAGTATGCTGCTAAGAAAACACCATAGAAGATGGGTAAAGAATAGCTCCATCATTGTTCAATGTAAAAAAAACACATACTTTGTTAGTTTTAATAAATAAAACATTTTTAAAAAAATCAAGGAAATTTATCTGCCAATTTTTTTCTTTTTGCTGTATCTAAAACGTACCGAAACGTACCGAACCGAACCGTGACATCAGTGTATTGAACCGAACCGAACCGTGAATTTTGTGAACCGTTACACCCCTAATATATATATATATATATATATATATATATATATATATTAGGGGTGTATTCGTGTTGAACCGTTCGGTACGAGGCTTTCGGTTCGGTACGCGGTACGCATTATGTACCGAACGGTTCGTTGGACTAATTAATTATATTTGAAAAAAATATATTTAAAAAAATATATATTTGCACGTTATTAGATAGAAGAACTGTTATAAATAGAACGTATGCATGGGCTGTTTTGAAAACTCCACCTACTTAGCTCTTGGTATAGTGCAGCGCAAATCGCATTGTATCTGAAGGGCAATGCAGAGCCCAGGGTCCAGCGCCGCGCATACCACGTCCTGTGTGAAAGACCCTTTAGCCATTTTGCAATGAGCCTTCAGCGCGTACTGAGTAAGCGAGCGTCTTACTCTGTAGTGGAAAACGCAGGTTTTAAGAACATGCTTAATGTAATTGAGCCTCGTTACAATATTCCTTCACGAGCCCATTTCAGCCAGACCGTTAATTCCTGCTTTGTTCCAAAAAACATAAGCCCTATAGAGAACCAATTGAGTAAAAACACACTCAATATAAAGTTATAGAGTGCCATATAAAAAGTTACATCTTTGTATTTGTTCATAACTACTACAACAATATAACATTTAAAAAAAATTTTTATAAGGAGCTGTTTTTGTTTTATACAGTATGCTGCTAAGAAAACACCATAGAAGATGGGTAAAGAATAGCTCCATCATTGTTCAATGTAAAAAAAAAAAAAAAACATACTTTGTTAGTTTTAATAAATAAAACATTTTTTAAAAATCAAGGAAATTTATCTGCCAATTTTTCTTTTTGCTGTATCTAAACGTACCGAGCCGTACCAAACTGAACCGTGACACCAGTGAATTGTATCGAACCGAACCGTGAATTTTGTGAACCGTTACACCCCTAATATATATATATATGTGTGTGTGTGTGTGTGTGTGTGTGTGTGTAAACTTTATTGCATGGTTATTATATAATGAATGTACAATAATATAACATGCTTTATGAACTCTTTTGCAGTCTGCCAATGTTTACTGTGCTCAGAAGATTCTCCATTTTATTCACAATGCTGTTTGAGGTTTACCTCCTAAGGTATGTCTAGTGTACACAATGTTTGAAGCTGACTCAGTTTGGGGTTTATGAGATTTGAGACTTATGTTTTTGTTGGTTTTGTAGAAAGGAGTTTTCATGGTCCATAAAGGCAACCATATTCACCATGATCCTGGGAGCTTTTATTGCTGCAAGGTAAATTTGAAAATTGAATTCCTATTTTAGTTTTAATTATTAGGCCTCACAGAAAACAGTTTACAGTAGGTGGACTAGAAAGAATGGGTAATAGACACGTGTACCTACGCGGTAACTGCAAGTCAGTCACGTGTTAAAATCATTTGCGAAACTACCACCAGGTGTCGCAGAGGGACGGATTGCGAACTGAATGTAATTGTAAAATGTTGGTTTGTAAACGGAGATGAAAGGATATAGCATTTACATTATAATATAACATTGTAACATCCTTAAAAACCATAATACAGTTTACAGTGAGTTAATTTCAAAACGTGGGATAGTATTATGCTACAGTCTACGTATCAAAAATGTAAAGAAAGACCTTTACACAAAGGCTTTTATCCATGCTATTGTTATTTAACAGTCATTACATTAAAGCCCTAATATAAATATACAGTGGGGCTCGAAAGTTTGGGCACCCCTTGCAGAATTTGAGAAAATGTGAGTAATTTTCAAAAAATAAGAGAGATCATACTAAATGCATGTTATTTTTTATGTAGTACTGTCCCGAGTAAGATATTGTACATAAAATATATTAACATTTAGTCCACAAGACAAAAAAAAAATTGCTGAAATTATTCAAATAACCCCACTCAAAAGTTTGGGAACCCTTGGTTCTTAGTACTGCGTGTGGTCACCTGATGATCTTAGACTCTCTTTCTGTTTTGTGATGGTTGTGCACGAGTCCCTTGTTGGTTCTGAACAGTTAAACTGAGCAGCGTTCTTCAGAAAAATCTTTAAGGTCCTGCAGATTCTTCAGTTTTCCAGCATCTTTGCATATTTTAACCCTTATGCAAACAAGGGACTCATGCACAACCATCACAAAACAGAAAAACAGTCGAGGATCATCAGGTGACAGCACACAGTATTAAAAACCAAGGGTTCCCAAACTTTTGAGTGGGGTTATTTTAATAATTTCAGCATTTTTTTTTTTGTCTTGTGGACTAAATGTTAACATCTTTTATGTATTATATCTTACTCAGGACTGTACTAAATAAAATATAACATGCATTTAGTATGATCTCTCTTATTTTTGAAAATTACTCACATTTTCACAGATTCTGCAAGGGGTGCCCAAACTTTCGAGCCCCACTGTATATATATATATACATGGATTAAAAGCTAAATCAAATCAGTTCATTCTTGGTTAAAAATAATCTTCAGGTTCCATTTGCAGAGTGAAATGAGAACGGTCCAGCATTTAGAAATAATTCTTATTAACTCTGTTATTATTCTTGATTTTCCAAACTGCAAACAATTTGAATTTTCTAATTATGCCTTTACTGTGTGACCAAAAATTTAGAATTTTCTGTTTCAGCTGTTTGATCGCGCTGGTTCCTCATGCGCACATATTCATTGGAAACAGTCGTTCAATGAGCTATTCAGCGTGAGCAGCCATCCACTAGCATATTTTTGCTCATTATGATTTTTTTCCATCGATAGTGAAACACGCGTGAACTAGCCTATTTTACCTAATGAATAAGAGTTAAGCTTCAAATGGGCAACATCACAAATATGGAAATATTTGGATTTGTCCCAATTGGGAGAGGTAAGTCCAACCTTCCCTGATGTTTCTTTTAAATTATTATTATTATTTTGTTTGTTTGTTTATAGCTAAGCCTATATTATTATATACTGCAATTATATTTATCCATTAGAATTATATATTTTACAATTATTGTTCTGTTCTAAAACATTTTTTTTTTAATTTAAAGCGTTTGTTGTAAAGTGAAGCGAACTAAAAATATCCTGTTGGTAGCCTACATTACAACATTATTAGGCCTGCCATTATTATTTCTGAATGTTATAAAATGCAACTTATACATGACCTATATATATTTTTTCCTCTCACAAACTTAATTTATTCTTAGCGTAAAAAAAAAAAAAAAACATTCAGCACACGAAAATAGGTGAAAATGTGTTACTGTGGGTCACATTTAAAAAAAAAAATCTAATTACATTGTTAACCCTCTGGAGTCTAAGGGTATTTTTGGGGCCTGGAGAAGTTTTGTCATGCCCTGACATTTAGCTTTTTTCAGTTTCTTATAAATATCTAAATGGGTAAAGTCTAATATCACTGTAATCAACACAAACTGGGCTATAATAATATGTGAGCAGCATGTATGTACATGATTGTGTTTTTGGGAAAAAAAGTTTTTATGCTAACATGCAATCAAGGTCTTCGGATACAATACAAGATACAAGTTCATTTAGGCTATTTAACATGCACTGTGACATTTTACTGTTTCAACTTATAAACTCCTTTACATTTTAAAGTCAGTTTAATAATAGGCCTATTGAAATTCAAGTTGAATCTAGTATAAAAAAAGGTTTTAATTGCTTAAATTATTTCTATGAATTAATAATATGTTTTAATGTTTATTCTTGTAGAAAATAAGTCTTTATTCTTTAACCTGTTAACCTGACCCCTCATTATGGGACTCACAGCTGAAAGTGCTCTACCTAACTTATAATTGTAACAGTTTCCTGCTTCAGTGTGTTACAAACATAAGACACCCTTTGGAATTTACTTTTTATCAACCAGATTTGATAATGCTCAAAAATATTAAAAGTTATAGACACTGAAGTGCCTTGAATTTTTTTTACCACACTTAAATATTTATTTTATTTGATGTAAAAATACATGAAATCAGTCCTGGAGCAATCTAGAAAAGTAATGGGTCGAAAGTCACATGTCTCATAAGTTTCTATTTCAAATCTGAATAAGATTTCATAAAATATGTGGCTCCTGCAAATATTTTTATGAGACTATGTCTAAAGCCCCCACTCCCCCAAATATAAAAAAATATGTACAGTAGGTAGACAGCCTAATTGGGCATTACCGCAGCATGTACCGCTGTGGCGGTAACTGTAATTGAGTCGCGTGTTAAAATCATTCGCGAAACTACCGCCAGGTGGCGCAAAGGGACAGATTGCAAAATGAATGTAATTGTAAAATGAGATAAAAGGAAGAAGTAAAACAACAATAACATTATGATATAACATTGTAACGTCTTAAAAAAATATTCAAACATAATTTCAAAACGTAAGATATTCTTAGGCTACAGTCTACTCATCAAAAATTAAAAGAAGACCTTTACACAAAGGATCATATGCACGCTATTGTTATTAAACAGTAAATAAATATAAGGCCCATGTATGTGTGTGTATATGTATATACAGTCGTGGCCAAAAGTTTTGAGAATTACATAAATATTAGTTTTCAAAAAGTTTGCTGCTAAACTGCTTTTAGATCTTTGTTTGTTGTTTCTGTGATGTACTGAAATATAATTACAAGCACTTTATACGTTTCAAAGGCTTTTATTCGACTGGGCATGCTCTCAATCAACTTCTGGGCCAAATCCTGACTGATAGCAACCCATTCTTTCATAATTACTTCTTGGAGTTTGTCAGAATTAGTGGGTTTTTTTTGTCCACCCGCCTCTTGAGGATTGACCACAGGTTCTCAATGGGATTAAGATCTGGGGAGTTTCCAGGCCATGGACCCTAAATTTCAACATTCTGGTCCCCGAGTCACTTAGTTATCACTTTTGCCTTATGGCACAGTGCTCCATCGTGCTGGAAAATGCATCTTCACCAAACTGTTGTTGGATTGTTGGAAGAAGTTGCTGTTGGAGGGTGTTTTGGTACCATTCTTTGTTCATGGCTGTGTTTTTGGGCAGGATTGTGAGTGAGTCCACTCCCTTGGATGAGAAGCAACCCCACACATGAATGGTGTCAGGATGCTTAAGTGTTGGCATGACACAGGACTGATGGTAGCGCTCACCTTTTCTTCTCCGGACAAGCCTTTTTCCAGATGCCCCAAACAATCGAAAAGGGGCTTCATCGGAGAATATGACTTTGCCCCGGTCCTCAGCAGTCCATTCACTATACGTTCTGCAGAAGATCAATCTGTCCCTGATGTTTTTTTTGGAGAGAAGTGGTTTCTGTGCTGCCCTTCTTCAGGCCATCTTCCAAAAGTCTTAGCCTCACTGTGCGTGCAGATGCGCTCACACCTGCCTGCTGCCATTCCTGAGCAAGCTCTGCACTGGTGGCACTCCGATCCCGCAGCTGAAACCTCTTTAGGAGACGATCTTGGCGCTTGCTGGACTTTCTTGGACGCCCTGAAGCCTTCTTTACAAGAATTGAACCTCTTTCCTTGAAGTTCTTGATGATCCTATAAATTGTTGATTTAGTTGCAATCTTAGTAGCCACAATATCCTTGCCTGTGAAGCCATTTTTATGCAACGCAATGATGGCTGCACGTGTTTCTTTGCAGGTCACCATGGTTAACAATGGAAGAACAATAATTTCAAGCATCACCTTCCTTTTAACATGTCAAGTCTGCCATTCTAACCCAATCAGCCTGACATTATGATCTCCAGCCTTGTGCTCATCAACATTCTCACCTGAGTTAACAAGACGATTACTGAAATGATCTCAGCAGGTCCTTTAATGACAGCAATGAAATGCAGTGGAAAGGTTTTTTTTGGGATTAAGTTAATTTTCATGGCAAAGAAGGACTATGCAATTCATCTGATCACTCTTTATAACATTCTGGAGTATATGCAAATTGCTATTTACCTTTCCAATTTCCAATATTTATGTAATTCTCAAAACTTTTGGCCACGACTGTGTGTATGTATATATATATATATATATATATATATATATATATATATATATATATATATATATATATATATATATATATATATATATATATATATATATACACACGGATAAAAAGCTAAATGTTTTGGTCCAGCATTTAGCAATAATAATTATTAACTCTGTTTTTATTCTTGATTTTTTCAAACTACTAACTCTTTGCATTTTTGAATTATGCCTTGTGTGACCAAAAATTGAGTATTTTCTGTTTCTGTTGTTTGATTGCGCTGGTGTCTCGTGCACATATTCACTGGAAACAGCAGTCTTTCACCAGGCATTCAGCGTTAGCAGCAGTCCACTTACTCCACATATTGTTAATTATGATTTTTTTTTCCCCCATCGATACTGAAACACGCGTGAACAACAAAGCCTATTTTAGGCTTCAAATGGGCAACATCACGAATATGGAAACGGATTTCTCCCGAGTGAGAGAATGAGAAAGCCCAACCTTACCTTATGCTTAGCTTTAAATTATTTAATTTTTGTTTATAGCTAAGCCTATATTATTATATACTGCAATTATATTTATCCATTAGAATTTTCTATATTTTTAATTCTTGTTTTCTTCTGATATATTTGTTAAATTTAAAGGATTTGTTGTAAAGTGAAGGGAATTAAATATATCCTGTTTGTACATGATAACATTATTAAGCCAGCCATAATTATTTCTAAATGTAATAAAATGCAATTTATACATGAATAATATAATATCAAAAAACAAAACATGCAGCGAACGAAAATAGGTGATTAATACGTTAAAATGAAACCTATGCACAAATCATTTATTTTGTTTTCTCTCACAAACTTAATTTATTTTTTCCCATTTATAAAAATAAAGAAAGAAAGAAAGAAAACATGCAGCAAATAATAAAAAAGTGGTTAATCCATTAAAATCTGGGTTAACAGTAATTATAAGTATTATATACTTCAGAGCAAAGCCTGCATGGGCCTAATCTAGGCTATTTTTTATTTAGTTTTTCCATTGCATCTGAAAATAACTTTGTTCATTTATACAGGAGTTGTTCATGTAAAAAAAATTGAATTAAATTGTTCGTTCTAATTATGTTAAGTTCATTTAGGCTATTTAACATGCACTGTGACATTTTACCATTTTTAATTTATAAACTCCTTGATATTTTTAAGTTAGTCTAATAGTATTTAAGTTCAAGTTTAAAAATAGGTTTTAACTGCTAAATACCAACAACCATACTGCATGTGAATTAATAAAATGCATACTTTTCATAAGATTTCATTATTCATAAAATGCATAAAATTTCTGGTGTTTGGATTTGTACTTCAATATAATGAGCTCCAAGTTTAAGAATAGCCCTAGACTGGTTCTCTCTCTCTCTCTCTCTCTCTCTCTCTCTCTCTCTCTCCCTCTCTCTCTCTATTTAACAGCATTAGCTCAATAAAATACATCTTCCTTCAGGTAGAATGAATGTTTTCCTGCTTGCTAACTGTGGGTCTCATGATCACTAAGTTGTATTCGCCTCAATCTGATTCAGTAAAGTCCAACCACAGACAGTGAAGCTGCATCACTGAGCACGAGTGCGGGAACAGAGTATTCCTCTTGGTCTTAAGGCCTTCTGCAAACACCAATGATCACAAATAACAATGATTTTCGTAAAATAATGATTAATTATTAATCGATGATTTGTTATTGTCATTATGGTCTTGTGAAAATAATAATATGGGCTGCGAGAATATAATGAATACTAAGAGTAGTGCTGCTGAGTGCAGGCATGTTTCAGCCCAGTAACACACCGTTCTTTTGAACCAAAACACAGAAAAATGAGACATTTTAATTATTTATTAATAAACAAATGTTTTCTTGTCTGCTGCAATATTAAATTCACAGTGCTGGCTCTCTCCGACAGAGAAATAAGACATTCACATATTGTTGAATGTTGAATATTAATGTGCCCTGTCATTAATGCGCATTAATAATTTTTGCACAAATACTTGCATATGAATATTAATTCACATTTTGCTTTACAATGTAAATTATGTTTTGCAATTATCAAAAATGAAACCAAACAAGATTTGTAATGAAGATAAAATAAATAAGAATAAAAGCTGCACATATTCCATCACACGTGCAGTGCAAATCTTGCATATATTTTACACACCTGCATTTAAATGCAGCTGCATTTTTTGTTTTTCATTAAATAATATGAAAGCAAGTAGGGCTGGGTGATAACTTGATTTTATCAATTAACTCGGATTTGTAATTTACATCAGTTTGTTTAAATGAAAAGCAGTTTTCTTTTTAACATCCAACGACGCACCACTCAGTTCTCCCATAGTTCAGAATGGTTCAACCCTCCCCCGCGAGTCTGACAGAGACCAAAGGATGAGCAGAGCGGGATGATTCTGAATGGAGCCTCCATCACGAGGAGAGACCCCGTAATATAACTGCATATTCAGCAAGAATTCATGTTAAACATATTTAGCCATGGCTTGATCAGGTTATAATGACTGCAATAGTCGAGCGGGATGTTAAAAGCTATATGAGTTTGTCTGTTTCTTTTACTGATTATTTTCGGGTTAAAGCATGATTTAAACAGATAAAGCACATTCACACGCAATCGCTTTAGCAATAGTGCATTCAAACAAATGTGATCTTACAGTGCTACTACATTATCAGTAGGCTATTTGACTTTGAAATTTTGAAGAAATCGATCGATCTGTTTAGATAAAATAACTGACAAAAATGTACTGTTATTTTCCTCACAAACTAAATTTGCACAGCTGATGGGCTAGTATTAACAGAATAAATAATATATAATAAATAATATATAATTAATAAATAATAAAATAAAATAAAGTTTTTTTTTATCATCTTGTCTCAGTTATAAGTTTATAACTATAATAAAACTGGTTTTGAAAAATTTATTTGTCATTTGAATATTGATTTTAAAATCATTTTTTTTTTTTTTTTTTTAGGCCATATGCTATCGCCCAGCACTAAAAGCAAGTAAAAAAAGGCTCCCTTTAAAATCACTTATGTTGTCAGTTAATGAAGCTCTTTTTTACATTGTGTGCAATTTGTTGATTATAATGAGAGAACTTGAGTTTAATTATGAGGATGGTTTATTAATCTGTCCATTCTTTAGAGTTTCAAAGATTTAGCTAAATTGTGCAGGTTTAATTTATTTGTTTCTTGTTTTAGGCTAATTAGGCATAATTAATGTGAACAAAATTATACATGTTGAATTTTAAAATATAAATTAAAATATAGGCATAATAAATTAAAATATTGACATTGCATATTAATCCATGTAGCCTACCCCCTTAAAATAGGCTACCACTTTTAATACTCAGATGCAAAGTAAACCATAATTTCTTTTGAATAATATAACACATAATTCATATAATAAAAATAATACTGCACACCTTTTAAATGTATCAAATCTAAAATATGGTTTAATACCATGTAGCTTAGAGAAAATATAATCACAGGTTCAGGCATAGGCTTGACATTTATCCTGCTTGAATTCGTTCTAATAAATGCACATAACTTCATAAGTACCAAATTTTCATCTGTGAATATTACATATTAAATGTATTAAATATTTTAACTATAGTATTTTTCTTTCATTTTCCATGACCGAAGCCGTCAAATGTAACGCATCAGCGAGGCAAAACTGACGTCTATTTGAGAAAATGTGCTGTTGTGCGCTTGTTTGATAACTTGTGGTTAAGGCGCCACGCGGCGGTAAAAGGGCCTTTAGGCTGTCTACTTACTATACCAACTGTATTGAAGCCTTCTACAAACCATTTACTCTTTAAACATACCACTGCATAGTTTTTTTTTTTTTTTTTTTTTTTTTATCAAATTATAAGACAGAAACTTAGACATCATATAAGTGATTTATTTGAGCACTAGAAAAATACAATAAGAATAATTTGAGTAAGAAAAATAAGAATAATAATACAAATAAAAAAATATTTAACTTTGTATTCCAATTACAGAAAAGACGCATTCACTTTGATAGCCGTGATCAAACAGTAATAGTGAGCTGATTTGGGCTGATTTGCACTCAAACAGATGGTAATCATGCAGATACATTCACATTCAACATAAAACACACTCTCAGATATATAAAAACTGTTGAAAAATAAAACAAACAAAGAAAAAGGTGGTCGCTATAAGTTCCGCCTCCATCAGGTGACAGGTGCGTCAAAGCGCGTCACGAGAGAGCACCAGAATTCAATACTTTTCTTCTGGTGGATCGTCTCATTCGTTTTGTGACACTGTACGCTGCAAAACCATGTCGTTTTTTTACTACCAACATGCAGTTTCTTAGCGCGAGTTATTCCATAATGGACACAAACAGCTGTCGCTGAAGAACTGAAACGTAAACAAAGGAATTACGATCCATATTACAACATTATTGCTTCATTGGACCAAACCTGCTCCATGAGATGTCGTTCAGTGGACCATTCCCTTCCTAACTAAAACGGGTTTATGACTCGTTATTACGATGGATCTGGTATGTACTGTGTTTTCATTATTCATGTTTTTATGTGTACTGCTTACACAAATGTAGCAAATACAGTCTTTATAAGCTTTCCATTGAAAAACCGCAAACTGTCGTCAATGCTTGAGGCTTAAATCTTTATAATGATATTTAGTTTGTCAAGATTAAATTTGTCCCGTTTCATTTAATCTATTCATAAACACTGTAACGTGTGAGTTGAGGGGTGAGTTGAGGTGTGTTGAGGACGGTCACAAAAGCTTACCATTTTCACGTGTTTTTAAGCCTTGCCACTTGTGGATTTAAACATTAAAAAGAGTTTAAAGCATTCAAACACAAGACGCGGAAAAGCTCAACTGAGAAGGTATTACTCGCACGCTGTGTTCAGTGAGCACGCGGAGAGAGAGCCACGTCTCACAAACAGCAACACTGAACGGAGCTCTCCTTTGTGAGGTTCTCCTCGAACTTCCTCCTGCACCTGAACGAAAAACTACAAATCGCAGTTTAAACAAACAGAAAAGGATGAGAAAGAGCCCAATTCAGCAATACGGTGTTCTGGTGTTCAGAGCTCATGCAGAGAGAGGCGTCTCAAAACGCTTGAACGCTGATTTGCCTTATTTTGCTCTTGTACCGTCGAATACAAATACCTTCAAATTCATACCGTCTTGGAAAGTATGTTCGAAAAAAACTGTCGGTTATGTCTTAAATGAAAGTAAAAAGTTTAGAAAAAAATTTGACGTGTATTATATTGAATGGATTCATTGTCTCTTAAAGTGATCGGGCCTAATTTAGCTACATAGCTGCTGTAATTCAATTCAATTCAATTCAAGTTTATTTGTATAGCGCTTTATACAATACAAATCGTTACAAAGCAACTTTACAAATGTGAGAAAGCTCTACCTCCTTTAGTGGACTTTGCTATCCTAGGAACTACCAAAAGTCCAGCGTTTTGTGACCTTAGGGTGCGTGATGGGTTGTAGCGTGGTAGAAGGCTAGTTAGGTACGCAGGAGCTAAACCATTTAGGGCCTTATAGGTAAGTAATAATAATTTGTAACTGATACGGAACTTAATAGGTAGCCAGTGCAGAGACTGTAAAATTGGGGTAATATGATCATATTTTCTCTATGTAATGTTAATCCAAGAAAATATATATATATGTTTTACTAGTAGGTGCAGGACACTATAATACATGTATGCAGGTGAGTATAACAAAATAAAGTGAACTGCGACATATTATACCCAAAAATTCTTCATACAGTGGACCACTAGTGAAATAGATTATTATTATTAATAATAACAATAATAGTAAATAATATTGATAATAATAATAAAATTGGGACCAAAAATTATTCATCATTTTATATATATATATATATATATATATATATATATATATATATATATATATATATATATATATATATATATATATATACATATATATAATCTATACAGTTATGAGGTGTTTTGTGTGTGTGTGTGTGTGTGTGTGTGTGTGTGTGTTGACAAATCTTGTCCTAACAGCCAGGATTCCAACACAACACGTCCGCTAAAGTCTGATTTGTGACCTAATGACTCCTTTGAGCTGATTCTTTATAATGAATGGTTAAAGCAATTTGTCTGCCCGTCAGTGTCTGAATTGGTGTATAACAAATCATTACTTCTTAGAAGAACATACACATCTAAAATGAGAAAGTAAGTGTGCTTACCCCATTTAGCAAGAGTGTTAAAGAGCCACACATATGGGAAATCACAAATTACCTGTATTACAGTGTATGATGTAGCTGTCCATCAGTGTAAACAATGTGCAAATAATTAAACCAAAAAGTACACAATTTATAAAGTTATTGTCTTCTAAAGTAAGGAGTCGACTCTGAATCGCTGAAACGAGTCGTTATAGATTTCAAATCTTTTGCCCATCTCTATGTACGTCACTAGGAGCACTTTGCATAATAATCTCCGCCTACCGTGTTGGGAGAAACGGAACTCTGAGCTGCCCCCCCCCCCCCCCCCCACACACACACACAGACGCTCTTTTTGGTGTGAGAGCATCATGTCGAGGAGACCGTTTGTTATATTTTCACTGCCAAAGAATGAAGATCAGAAGAACCAATGGCTAAAATTCATTTTCACCACAATACCAGAGCAGTACAACAAATCCCTTTTGTTGTGTTCACAACATTTCACTGATGACTGCTTTTCTAATCTCGGTGAGTACAGCGGGATTTTCAAAGCGTTTGACCATTAAAGATGGTTTATTTAGAACAACGTGCATCTCCGAATCACAACGCGAAATATGATTATGAAGTTATGTGTTTGTTTTCTCCCGAGCGTCTTATCAGTATGTGTGCTGTCTGCAGCCTTTGTTTGTGCTGATCGTCATGTACAAACACGTCATTAAAATGAAGTGTAACTCTGTGAATACTCAACGAAGAGACATGAGAGAGATATCTATAGAAAGCTTGACAAGTCTACTTTAAAACTAAACAAGTGCTGCCGAAAACAGATATTCTGTGATAAAGCGAGGCTTGAATAGACCCACACAGAAGAAAAAGCAGCTAGACTGTTCAAGTTTTTTTATTTTACTGTTTGCTTCGCGATGAGAGGAATAAGACATAATTCACCCCAAACAGATGCTAACGCATAGTTTACCATGGAGGTGTGTGAACAACCAATCAAACCTGACTATGTTAGTTGACCAATCAGAACACAGTATGCTACCGAAAGGTGGGGTTTAAGGAAACTGAATCTTTTGAACAGCTTCGCGCAAACCGTTTGTAGATCTCTGAGAATTGAGGTATTTTTATAATTATATTTTGACAAAATGACAATGTTTTTTAACCTTGGATGGATTTAAACCTAATGTACAGGACTTATAAACAGTGATAGGAAGCTTAGAATTTTCATCTTACTGGCTCTTTAAGTAAAATGTAGCCTTAATAATCCAAAGTATGTATAGGCCTATGACAATGTGTAGTAAATTACCTATAAAATTATTTCAAGTTAGACTGGAGTGAGATGAAACTCCAGGGGTTATCCAAGCCTACGGATTCCCTGTGTCCACACTGAGAAATGTCCTGAGCAGCACCTGAGCAATGGTTTTTTCCCTTTCTTTGTTTATTGATTCAATCGTGGCAGGGCATTTCTCCTGCAGTTGTACCTGCACTCACTCACATCATCAACACTTCCCTCCACACTGGTGTTTTTCCCTCATCATTTAGACAGGCACGTATAACTCCACTACTTAAGAAACCCAAGCTCAAGCCATCTCTTTTAGAGAACTACAGACCAGTTTCCCTTCTTCCTTTCATTGCAAAAACACTTGAAAGAGCTGTGTTCAAACAAGTCTCTACATTTCTCACACACAACAATCTCCTTGACAGCAACCAATCTGGCTTCAGAGGTGGACATTCAACTGAGACGGCCTTGCTCTCAGTTGTTGAAGCTCTAAGACTGGCAAGAGCAGAATCCAAATCTTCAGTACTTATCCTGCTTGATCTGTCTGCTGCTTTCGACATGGTTAACCACCAGATCCTCCTATCAACCCTACTGGCAAATGGCATCTCAGGAACCACACTTCAATGGTTTGATTCTTACCTATCAGATAGGTCCTTCAAAGTATCTTGGAGAGGTGTGGTGTCCCAGTCTCAACATCTAACTACTGGGATGCCTCAGGGCTCAGTTCTTGGACCACTTCTCTTCTCTGTCTAGAAATTGCCGGGGTTATCCAAGCCTACGGATTCCCTGTGTCCACGCTGAGAAATGTCCTGAGCAGCACCTGAGCAATGCTTTTAATACAGTATGTATCTGGTTCTCTCTAACGCTTGTTTTTTCCCTTTCTTTATTTATTGATTCAATCGTGGAGATTATTTTTCAATGACTAATTTGTGCTGTGTTCAAGCAAACACAGAGTCTCTAGAGACAGAATACTCCAGCCACATAAAGAATGTACCGCCTTATTGTTTACATGGCGACACGTCGTGCTTGTCATGTGACACAACCACTGATCTATAATATAGAACTGGATTGCTCATGACGTCATGAAAGTGAAGCTGCCGCGCTGCCATATTGGTAATCCCAAGTGTGCATAAATGTTCTATTGAATTAATAGGAAATTGTATGATTTTAATTAGAAAACATCACCTAACAAGTCAGCGTTTGTAAATTTGAAGTATTTCTGTACATTATTACAATGCAAACACCCTAGCTATGTAAACTAGGCCTTGCTCTCAGTTGTTGAAGCTCTAAGACTGGCAAGAGCAGAATCCAAATCTTCAGTACTTATCCTGCTTGATCTGTCTGCTGCTTTCGACATGGTTAACCACCAGATCCTCCTATCAACCCTACTGGCAAATGGCATCTCAGGAGCCACACTTCAATGGTTTGATTCTTACCTATCAGATAGGTCCTTCAAAGTATCTTGGAGAGGTGTGGTGTCCCAGTCTCAACATCTAACTACTGGGGTGCCTCAGAGCTCAGTTCTTTGACCACTTCTCTTCTCTGTCTACATGGCATCATTAGGTTCTGTCATTCAGAAACATGGCTTTTCATACCACTGCTATGCTGATGACATTCAACTCTACCTCTCATTCCATCCTGATGATCCGACGGTAGCTATTCGCATCTCAGCTTGTCTAACAGACATTTCTTCCTGGATGATGGACCATCACCTTCAACTCAACCTTGCCAAGACAGAACTGCTTGTGATTCCAGCAAACCCATCGTTCCATCACAATTTCACCATTAAGTTAGGCACATCAACCATAACTCCTTCAAAAACAGCTAGAAGCCTTGGAGTTATGATTGATGATCAGCTGACTTTCTCAGACCACATTGCTAAAACTGTCCGATCCTGCAGATTTGCTTTATTCAACATCAAGAAGATCAAGCCCTTTCTTTCGGAACATGCTGCACAACTCCTTGTTCAAGCTCTTGTTCTGCAATAGGCTGGACTATTGCAATGCCCTCTGGGCAGGTCTTCCAGCCAATTCTATCAAACCTTTACAATTAATTCAGAATGCGGCAGCAAGATTAATTTTTAATGAGCCAAAAATAATACACGTCACACCTCGGTTTATCAATTTGCACTGGCTTCCAATAGCTGCTCGCATAAAATCCAAGGCATTGATGTTTGCTTCCAAAACTACCACTGGCTCTGTACCCATTTACCTGAATTTGTTACTTCAGACTTATGTGCCCTCTAGAAGCTTGCATTCTGCAAATGAACGTCGCTTGATTGTGCCATCCCAAAGAAGCACAAAGTCACTTTTACGGACTTTTAAATTAAATGTTCCCTCCTGGTGGAATGACCTTCCCAACTCAATCCGAGCAGCTGAGTCCTTGGCCATCTTCAAGAATCGGCTTAAAACACATCTCTTCCATCTTTATTTGACCCTCTAACTTTAACACTCACTATTCTAATTCTATTCTTAAAAAAATCTAACTACCTTTCTAATCTTTTTGTTTTCTATTTTCTTTTCATTTATTATGCAATTATATATATGTGTGTGTGTATGTGTAAAGACCTCTAACTAGCTTGCTCTATTCTTTTTTTTATTCTATCTGTTTTCTTTTTATTTATTATATTATTTAAAATCCCATGCTACGTTAGTGTTGGGCAATATGGTTATTTTTCAAATCGTCATATCGTTAGCCCGTGAGATCGACGATACACAATATTATCGTGCCTGGGTGGAGCAAGAGAGAGACTCTTTGTTCCTGTCATAGCATAACTATTTGGTGTTTTAAACCGCGCAGCTGCACGAGAGAGAGCCTATGGAATCACCAATAATCTAAAAAATATACTTCCAAACATAATGATAAACTAACGTTAAATATAAAAATACTGTATTTAAAACAGCTAGTTCATATATAGTCGGACGCAGCTGTCATATCACGCGTCCTGTGACAATAAGTCCTACTGGAAGTTATCAGTCTAAATGTTCTGTAAAGTCCGTAAATGGTGAAAATCAATAGTAGATTTCATTTAAAGTCCAGCAGTGTATCACTAATAGTGGGCATAAATTAAAACATTAAATATAAAGTATTTAAAACAGGTAAGTTCATATGTTTGGACTAAGTTGAATTGAACTGATGCATCAGTCATACAGCGCTCTGGACCGTGCGCTTTATGACGAGACTGACGCACCGCCACAAAAACAAGAGATGCATTCTAACATAACTGTGGCATTAAACTCAGTTAATGAGGGCTAGTTTAAAATATTGCACTATGTGGATGAAGACTTTGTAACGGCCAAACTATGTATTTTGCATGCATCACATTATAGTGCGGTGTGCATGAAAATAATAACAAGGCGGCAGAGCGAACTTTCATCCATAGTGGTTCTCACATAGTCCTTCTACATCATCACCACATAGTGTGTGTTATAAGTGATCAGTCTTTAAGAGAAGGACTACGTGAGAACCACTATGGATGATAAGTTTGCTCTGCTGCCTTGTTATTATTTTGTCTTTAATTAATTTGTAACGCCAAGAAAGAGTTAATCTCTCATGTTTGAGAAGAGCGCGATGCCCTGTAGCAGCCATTAAATGGGTGGGACACCGACTCCATTTCTCTTTCATTTCATGGATTTAATGAGTTATCCGAGTCAAAGCGTACCACTTCAACGACTACAGGCTCTAATCCTCCTGTGCTCACGCGCGCGCACGTGTGTGTGTGTGTGTGTGAAATGCAGTGATGAAGTGAAATAGCTGGGCAGTTTGATAGCCGAACTATAATAAGCAGCCTAATAAAAATAATAGTTATTATTATTATAATCTAATACATTAATAGGAGAATGAGCCTAATATCGTCTTTATTATCGAAAGAGAAATCTGCTTATGTCGATATCTCTGACTATCGTCGATACACAATACAATCGTCTATCGGCACAACCCTATGCTACGTGTACTGTGTTAACCTAAGTGAGACTTGTTATAGCACTTATATATCATTGCTCTTTTTGTTGTTTTTGCTTGCTTCCACTGTCTTCATCTGTAAGTCACTTTGGATAAAAGCATCTGCTAAATGAATGAATGTAAATGTCATGTAAATATATATCTAAACAAACCAGAATAAAAATATAAAATGTTCTAATATGTGTGTGTGTGTTCCTATATACAGGTCCTTCTCAAAAAATTAGCATATTGTGATAAAGTTCATTATTTTCCATAATGTAATGATAAAAATTAAACTTTCAGATATTTTAGATTCATTGCACACCAACTGAAATATTTCAGGTCTTTTATTGTTTTAATACTGATGATTTTGGCATACAGCTCATGAAAACCCACAGTTCCTATCTCAAAAAATTAGCATATCATGAAAAGGTTCTCTAAACGAGCTATTAACCTAATCATCTGAATCAAATCTGCAATCATGGGTAAGACTGCCGACCTGACTGCTGTCCAGAGGCCATCATTGACACCCTCAAGCGAGAGGGTAAGACACGGAAAGAAATTTCTGAACGAATATGCTGTTCCCAGAGTGGGGTATCGAGGCACTTCAGTGGGAAGTCTGTGGAAAGGAAAAAGTGTGGCAAAAAATGCTGCACAACGAGAAGAGGTGACCGGACCCTGAGGAAGATTGTGGAGAAGGACCGATTCCAGACCTTGGGGGACCTGCGGAAGCAGTGGACTGAGTCTGGAGTAGAAACATCCAGAGCCACCGTGCACAGGCGTGTGCAGGAAATGGGCTACAGAGAAGCAGCACTGGACTGTTGCTCAGTGGTCCAAAGTACTTTTTTCGGATGAAAGCAAATTTTGCATGTCATTCAGAAATCAAGGTGCCAGAGTCTGGAGGAAGGCTGGGGAGAAGGAAATGCCAAAATGCCTGAAGTCCAGTGTCAAGTACCCACAATCAGTGATGGTCTGGGGTGCCATGTCAGCTGCTGGTGTTGGTCCACTGTGTTTTATCAAGGGCAGGGTCAATGCAGCTAGCTATCAGGAGATTTTGGAGCACTTCATGCTTCCATCTGCTGAAAAGCTTTATGGAGATGAAGATTTTGTTTTTCAGCACGACCTGGCACCTGCTCACAGTGTCAAAACCACTGGTAAATGGTTTACTGACCATGGTATTACTGTGCTCAATTGGCCTGCCAGCTCTCCTGACCTGAACCCCATAGAGAATCTGTGGGATATTGTGAAGAGAAAGTTGAGAGACGCAAGACTCAACACTCTGTATGAGCTTAAGGCTGCTATCGAAGCATCCTTGGCCTCCACAACACCTCAGCAGTGCCACAGGCTGATTGCCTCCATGCCTAGCCATCGGATTCCCGACCAAGTATTGAGTGCATAACTGAACATAATTATTTGAAGGTTTACTTGTTTTTTATTAAAAACACTTTTCTTGTATTGGTCGGATGAAATATGCTAATTTTTTGAGGAATTTTGGGTTTTCATGAGCTGTATGCCAAAATCATCAGTATTAAAAATAAAAGACCTGAAATATTTCAGTTGGTATGCAATGAATCTAAAATATATGAAAGTTTAATTTTTATCATTACATTGTGGAAAATAATGAACTTTATCACAATTTGCTAATTTTTTGAGAAGGACCTGTATATATATATTGCGTTGCCCAATTGTGGACGACGTAAAAGTGTTTGATAGAAAGGTTGCTGTCCCATTTTATACATGAATTGTTAATAAAAAATAAAAAAAATCTAATTATTTTATTAGTTTCATGGTATAAACATGCAATCAAGGTCTTCTGTTATATCGGCTATATTATTTAATATTCACTGTGGCATTTTCACCCGTTTAAACTTAAAATTCCATGAGATTTTAAATTCAGTTTAATACAGGTCCTTCTCAAAAAATTTACATATTGTGAAAAAGTTCATTATTTTCCATAATGTAATGATAAAAATTAAACTTTCATATATTTTAGATTCATTGCACTCCAACTGA
Organism: Carassius gibelio; assembly: GCF_023724105.1. Taxonomy (NCBI): domain Eukaryota; kingdom Metazoa; phylum Chordata; class Actinopteri; order Cypriniformes; family Cyprinidae; genus Carassius; species Carassius gibelio. Next base: position 2,388,569 of record NC_068372.1, read on the forward strand.
AATATTTCAGGTCTTTTAATAGTATTTAAATTCAAGTTTAAAAATAGGTTTTAACTGCTAAATACCAACAACCATACTGCATGTGAATGAAAATGCATACTTTTCATAACATTTCATTATTCATAAAATGCATAACATTTCTGGTGTTTGGATTTGTACTTCAATATAATGAGCTCCAAGTTTAAGAATAGCCCTAGACTGGTTCTCTCTCTCTCTCTCTCTCTCTCTCTCTCTCTCTCTCACTCTATTTAACAGCATTAGCTCAATAAAATATGTCTTTCTTCAGGTAGAATTAATGTTTTCCTGCTTGCTAAATGTTGGGCTCATGATCAATAATTTGTATTCGCCTCAACCTGATTCAGTAAAGTCAAACCGCAGACAGTGAAGCTGCATCACTGAGCGTGAGTCCCGCGCGCTGAAAGGCGGGAACAGAGGATCACAAGCATCCACAATCACAAATAACAATGATTTTCGTAAAATAATTATTAATTATTAATTGATGATTTGTTATTATCATTATGGTCCTGGAAACGCGGGGTATCATCCAATAACGTGATATTTAGCCCCTGAAATGCGAATTTTTTATAAGACAACCATGCTAAAAAAAAAAAAAAAACGTATATTTTAGCCTCGGGAAGCAATTTTTTTTATCTGTGAACCTCCTGGAATCGCGATTAGTTTTGGACTAGTTTTGAGAAGCAACAGGGCAGGATTTGTTGTGAAAACCTGGCAACCCTGATCTGAATACACGTGCTGGAGATAATACTTCTAATTAAAGGAGCGTCTTTACTGATGAGATGTGCATGAAAATCGCATTCGATTTTTTGCACAGCCCTATGTTCAACTGGAGGGGGTTGGGTGTTTGGGGTTAGTTATGTGTGGCTTGTGGGGGTAGAGATAAAGGTGTGAATTGCTCTTTCATATGGACAGTGAATTTACAAAATCAAATCTTAATATATTACGCGCTCAAGCACATGCATTGAGTTTGCCACAACGTACATGCAGAAGTAGCCTAATAATTGTGAAAAATTAGACATTTTAATTATTTATTAATAAACAAATGTTTTCTTGTCTGCCGCAAGATGACATTCACAGTGCTGGCTCTCTCCGACAGAGAAATTCTACATTAAACAATATGCAAGTATGAATATTAATTCACGAAAAATATTTTTTACATGCAATTAGCTAAAATGAAACCAAACAAGATTTGTAATGAAGATAAAATAAATAAGAATAAAAGCTGCACATCTACCATCACACGTGCAGTGCAAATCTTGCACATATTTTACACACCGGCATTTAAATGCAGCTGATGCAGATTATTTTTCATTAAATAATATGAAAGCAAGTAGGGCTGGATGATAAATCAATTTTTAAATCGATTAAACTGACGCACCACTAGTAGTTCTCCCGTAGTTCAGAGTGGCTCAACCCTCCCCGCGAGTCTGACAGAGACATGCGCAGAGCAAAGGATGAGCTGAGCAGTGTGATTCTGACTGGAGCCTTCATCACGAGTATACAATTCATGCCAAAAGCTCGTAATATAACTGCATATTCAGCAAGAATTCATGTTAAACATATTTAGCTATGGCTTGATCAGGTTATAATGACTGCAATAGTCGAGCGGGATGTTAGAGGCTGTATGAGTTTGTCTGTTTCTTTTACTGATTATTTTCGGGTTATAGCAAGATTTAAACAGATAAAGCACATTCACACGCAATCGCTTTAGCAATAATGCATTCAAACAAATGTAATCTTACAGTGCTACTACATTATCTTTATCTTTGTCATTTGAATAATGATTTTAAAATCAATTTAAATCATAAATCATTTTTTTAGGCCATATGCTATCGCCCAGCACTTAAAGCAAGTAAAGAAGGCTCCCTTTAAAATCACTTATGTTGTCAGTTAATGAAGCTCTTTTTTACATCGTGTGTATTTTGTTGATTATAATGAGATAACTTGAGTTTAATCGTGAGGACGTTTTATTAATCCGTCCATTTTTTAGAGTTTCAAAGATTTAATCGTGCAGGTTTAATTTTATTTGTTTCTTGTTTTAGGCTAATTAGGCATAAATAATGGGAACGAAATTATACAGTGCTTCATGTTTAAACATGCAACAATTTCTTAATCAGTTTACAGACAAATGTTTTCCCCCAACAAGTTAAAGGACAGGTAACGAATAACAAAAATGCATGTTGTTTTAATAAAGGAAAAAATATATATTTATATTGAAAATATAAATTAAAATATAGGCATAATATATGAAAATATTGACATTTTGTATATTAATCCATGTAGCCAACCCCCCTAAAATAGGCTACCACTTTTAATGCTCCGATGCAAAGTAAACCACAATTTCTTTTGAATAATATAACAGATAATTATATAAATAATACTGCACACCTTTTAAAAGTGTCAAATCTAAAATATGGTTTAATACCATGTAGATTAGAGAAAATATAATCACAGGTTCAGGCACAGGCTTGACATTTATCCTGCTTGAATTCGTTCTAAGAAATGCACATAACTTCAAGTACCAAACTTTCATCTGTGGATATTAAATATTAAATATTTTAACTACAGTGTTTTTCTTTCATTTTCCCTGACTGAAGCCATCAAATCTAACACATCAGCGAGGCAAAACTGACGTCTATTAGCGAAAATGTGCTTTGATGCACTTGTTTGATAACTTGTGTTATATCATAATGTTATTGTTGTTTTACTTCCTCCTTTTATCTTATATTACAATTACATTCATTTCGCAATCCGTCCCTATGCGCCACCTGGCGGTAGTTTCGCAAATGATTTTAACACGCGACTGAATTCCCCATTTAGGTTGTACACCTACTGTAAATGTAAATGTCAACGTTGTGGATCGAGTTGCCCATGGTGGAGGTGGGGTTATGGTATGGGCAGGTGTATGTTATGGACAGTGAACACAGGTGCATTTTATTGATGGCATTCTGAATGCAGAGAGATACCGTGACAAGTGATGAGGCCCATTGTTGTTCTATTCATCCACAACCATCACCTGCAGCATGATAATGCATGGCCCAAGGATCTGTACACAATTCCTGTAAGCTGAAAACATCCCAGTTCTTGCATGGCAAGCATACTCACCGGAATTGTCACCCATTGAGCATGTTTGGGATGCTCTGGATCAGCATATACGACAGCATGTTCCAGTTCCTGACAATATCCAGCAAGTTCGCCATTGAGGAGGAGTGGACTAACATTCCACAAGGCCACAATCAACAACCTGATCAGCTCTATCCGAAGGAGATATGTTGCACTGCCTGAGGCAAATGGCAGTCACACCAGATACTGACTGGTTTTCGGACCCCCCAATACAGTAAAACTGCACATTTTAGAGTGGCCTTTTATTGTGGCCAGCCTTAGGCACACTTGTGCAATAATCATGCTGTCTAATCAGCATCTTGATATGCCACACTTGTGAGATAGATGGATTATCTCGGCAAAGGAGAAGTGCTCACTAACAGATTTAGACAGAGTCGTAAACAATATTTGAGAGAAATATGGCTTTTGTGTACATAAAAATTGTCTTAGATCTTTGAGTTAAGCTTGTGAAAAATGGGGACAAAAACAAAAAGGTTTATAATTTTGTTTTATATATATATATATATATATATATATATATATATATATATATATATATATATATATATATATATATATATATATATAGTACAGACCAAAAGTTTGGAAACATTACAATTTTTTATGTATTTGAAAGAAGTTTCTTCTGCTCGTCAAGCCTGCATTTATTTGATCAAAAATACAGAAAAAATGTAATATTGTGATATATTTTTACAATTTAAAATAATTGTTTTTAAATGTATTATACTTTAAATTATCATTTATTTCTTTGATGCAAAGCTGAATATTTAGGATCATTATCACATGATCCTTTAGATATAATTATAATATGTATATTCATTATCAAAGTTGGAAACAGTTCTGCTGCTTAATATTTTTTCAGAACATGTGATACTTTTTTAGGATACTTTGATGAATAAAAAGTAAAAAAAAGAAATAAAAAGAAGGTATGTTTTTAAAATATAAATATTTTGTAATAACAATATAATCTACTGGTCAGTAATTTTTTTTCTTTCTTTTTTTTAAATAAAATCAATACTTTTATTCAGCAAGGATGTGTTAAATTGATAAAAAGTAATAGTAAAGAAAATATATTATTAGATTTTTTTTTTTTTTTTTTTTTTTTAAATAAATGAAGTTCTTTTTAACCTTTTCAAAGGTTACAAATCTTTTATACCACACTTGTCATAATCAGAAATAAACATGAACATCAATTAATAGGCACTTTGACCAACACTGATGATATGTTTTCCCGGAGCATTCAATGATGTCACTAAACGGTGACGCAATTGTTCACAAGTTTCTGTATGGACCTAACTAGGGCACAGGTTCTTAAGCCCTGGGACAAAATGCTTTAAGGAAAATGTATAGCCTATATAAGTAATAGGCCTAACATAATAAATAACAATTTGCTTTCATAATTTTATATTTAAATTTTTTAAATATGCAAAATATATCTGACTAAAGATAATGTTAAGATAACATTTAAAACAGAAGTGTGGCAGCGCTTCATAAGTTCACGGAAAGAAAAGGATGAAAACACGTATTTAGTTTGTTTGCTTTATTTTACCTGGTCACAAATCTTCTGTTTTTTATTGTGAGTTTGCACAAATGAAAGTAAACACTTGCGAAAAAGGTTTTTTTATAAAAAAAAAATTTTTTTTATGTCTCAGCTATTTCGATCGCGCCGGGGCTGGCACCCACGTACTCCAGCAGTTCAAACTTACATCACAGTCTGTTCATTATTAAAATAAAATTGCTCATATGAAGAGGATGATCTTTTCCATCTATATGTGAATGTGTGTAAAGTACAAGCCTAGTTTACATTAAAAATAATAGTTTAACATTAAAATATATTGTGAATATGGAAACATTAATAATGTATAGCCTGAATTCACTGTAAGTCGCTTTGGATAAAAATTAGAGATGTTCCGATACACTTTTCTCTTCCCGATACCGATTCCAATACCTGGGCTCAGGGTATCGGCCAATACCGAGTACTGATCCGATACCTGGGTTTGTATCTGTATATACAGCTGTGTATACTACTAGCCCTGTGTAAATTGCTAGAATTATTTTATGGTGTGCTTCAGACTGATCCCTTAATAAAACATGAACAAATACATGGTGAACTACTGTAATCATTACAGTATTTTAAATTATCAGACATGAGTTTGACAGTATTATTTATTTTCTTAAGCAAAAAAGAATGCAGCCAAAAATCTTACACTGCAAACTAAAAAAGGTATTTTAGTTTTACAATGTAACTGTATAAAAGAAACTGCAACAAATAAGTATAGGAATATAAAAAAATGATATATTAATCAGAAAATCTCTTTACAACAAAACTAGTAAAAAACAAGCAACCGTCTAGGCATAATTATTATTATCAATAGAGACGTATTATTATTACTACATAGAGACAAAATCTACTGTAGGCTACAACCGTAGCTTAATATATTGTATATATACAATATATTAATATATTGGGCTGCCATGAAGATCTTTGAGTGTCTGTGTTTATGATATGAGTTTTCTCAAATGAAACGGTAAATTCTCATGAAGTGACGGTTTATGCTCTAAACATGGGTTGCTTGTGGCAACACAGCACAACTTCCTGTGTTTGCAATGCATTCTGAGCAGCGAAGACGAACCGTGCAGCAGTTAGGCAAAGCTAGCGGTCATAACTAGGTCTTGTAATTGAAAATGGTATCGGATCGGTATATGGGTTCATGGACTCGCCGATGCCAGAATTTGTTGTGGTATCGAAGATATTTCCGATACTATGACGGAATCGGAACAACTCTAATAAAAATGTCTGCTAAATGCATAAATGTAACAGCGCTTAATGGGAGCAGCGCCATAGTGGGTAGGGTTGTCACGATACCATAAATACGTTACAAAACTATACCAGCTGAAGTATCACGATACAATGCGAACTGAGAGATATATCCTGTACATATATGTTAGACCGGATTCACACCAAACGCGTAAACAAGACATAAGCTGGACCTTTTTTTCCGGTGCACAGGTTAACAGGTTAGAGTATTCACACCACATGCAGAAGTGGCAGTTCCGCATTTCCCAACCATGATATGACATTAGGCACTGCAAAAAAAATTGGTTAAATAAATGCACGAAAACACATCATCATTGCCAGTTTTTATCCGAATTTCAAAGACTCATTTAAATTATTAAAACTATAGTTTATATGTATATCTAAATGTTAAGATTACTTTTAGGACATGACAAAATAGACACTTTTTATTGTTTATTTGAAGGCACAAGTGTTAAAACATTTGTGCGACTGTCCCACATTACTTACGGTAGATCCATAATGACGAAACTACCGTTTAAAAAAAAATACAGTGGCACCACCTGTATTTTGGAGCCTACGTGTCTCGATACTACCATATTATCGCATAAATGAGTAACAGGAAGAATAAGTAGCTGGAGTCTGATTACTTTTATGTGACTGATCAAGCTTTTTTATGTAGTTTGGGGTAACAAAGTGTTTTATAGGTTTGACTGAAATAATAATGAAAAAAGGCACACTTTGAATAATAAAAAAAAAAGATATTGATAATATCTAAACATATTTCCTAATCCAAATGTAATAAAATTTATTTGTGTGGGGGCACCAATTTGGATTTCGCCTGTAGTTCGTCAAGATGGCTAGAATTTTGATTATTTCTAAATGGCCCTGGATTGCTTCTATTGTCCTCATTTGTAAATTGCTTTGAACAAAAGTGCCTGCTAAAATGAAATTTAAATGAAAGCTTCTATTCAATCTATTATTTTTTAATCTGTCTAATCTAGCTAATAATTCTATTTTTGGTCAGAGGAGAACTGGCCCCCCAACTGAGCCTGGTTTCTCCCAAGGTTTTTTTCTCCACTCTGTCACCGATGGAGTTTCGGTGCCTTGCCTTGCCTTGAACAGAGATGACATCAGTGAATTCAATGATGAACGTCTTTTAACTGTTATTTTGCATTATTGACACACTGTTTTCCTAATGAATGTTGTTCAGTTGCTTTGACGCAATGTATTTTGTTTAAAGCCCTATATAAATAAAGGTGACTTGACTTGACATTTAATATGGTCAAGACCTGCCTGGAACTACTTTAACCATGTATTTCCCTGTAAATAACTGCACATCTTAGAATGTTTGTCAACCAATCAGATTCAAACATTTAACAGCCCCGTAGTATAATTAGGAATTGTATTAGTTGCGTATTTTGTCACAAAAAGCCCGCTCATACACTTCTGCTTTTCTAACTACTAATTTGAATTTACAATTTTTAAAATTACTTAAAACTTTCTGGTCAGGCTTTCTCAAGCAGACATCAACATTTTTGTGACTATTTTATATGTTTCTAGTTTTATCTGCTATTGGTAATCTGTCTTCAATTAATTTGCCTTTATTTTGATTTTTACAGTACTGATTTAGGTTTTGACCTCTACGGATACGTGTTTATTACACTTAACAACATTCTGACTGCTGCTAATGGGGTTTATATGAAACAAAAACTGGACTCCAAGGTAATTTAACTCCTAAGCCTTGTTTATGCTTGACACATCCACAATTGCAAGAGTTTGTGCACCAGAGGTCCTGTTTTTCACTCTGATCAGAGGTCTTTTTTTTTCATACACCTGCAAATGTGCCAGTTTTCATTAACATGCACAATTTTGCACACAAGCCACAAAATCTAAAAGCTTCATTCGTTGTTCCTTTTTAGAAAAAGTTTGGTCCACTGCCTTTTTGTTTAAAACATTTAGACACAAGAATTTAATTAGTAAAAAGAAAAAATGGTTTCTGTACATTTTGTCACCTTTAGTTTTTTACTTATTTGCTACGTCTTGCCAGCTTCACTTGGTTTAAGCTCATGTATGAGCTGAGCTGAAAGCAGATTTTAACAGAGACCTGCTAACCAGATCTGCTTGTTTTAACCTATATTTAGTTTAAAGATTTTTTTTTTCTCATTCCATTTCAGGAGCTGGGAAAATATGGGCTGCTCTATTACAATGCTTTATTTATGATTGTCCCCGCTATGATTTTAGCGTACTTAACTGGAGACATTAAGAAAGTAAGAATTTTAATAAATATATTATGACACTAAATGTTATGAAAAAATAAGGATAGAAAATTATGTCTGAATTTTGATTGACTTTACAAAATGTGATAAAATAATAAATGTACATTTGATAAAATAATAAATTATCTTGTGAATTTTCAGGCTTTGGATTATAATGATTGGGCTGACATTTTATTTGTGATTCAGTTTGTGTTATCATGTGTCATGGGGTGAGCCTGATATTTTTTTTCTGTACTTAAAAAGTTTCTTAAGAATACTTAAAGCTGAACTGATTACATTTTTGAGATGTTAAAATTCATATTATTTTTTTCTCTTATAATCATGATTATGTCATTTTTTTGTTTTTTTGGCAGGTTTATACTCATGTACTCAATTATGTTATGCACCCATTATAACTCTGCTTTGACGACTACAATTGTCGGTTGTATCAAGGTTAGTAATTAACATTAAATAAAATAAAATTAAATCTAAACTTTACTATGTTTTGTTTAACCAACCCAACAGAATATCTTAGTGACATACATTGGGATGGTGTTTGGTGGAGATTACATCTTTACTTGGGTGAATTTTATTGGCCTCAACATCAGGTAAATAGGTCCGTTTTAAAATGACTGTGAAGATAGGCAACATTGATTTCAGAATGATCAAGGTGCAGACAAATGTGGATTTTCTTAGAAAACACAAGAATTTAGAAGAAAAAACATTAAAGTACTGAAATGTCACTTTTTTGTGTTTCCTGAGAATAGCAATGAACATTTCTTTGATATTTCCTTCAGTTGTTCTATAAATGTAGCTTTTCTTACTTTTTTCCCCTATAGCATTGCTGGCAGTCTTGTGTACTCTTACATTACTTTCACTAAGGAACAAAAAAGTAAGCTCAATACAAAAATTTGGATTTTGTAAATCAACTGCATCTCAAAACCTCCATGTCATGGATTCATTTCCTATAATTTCCTTTCTTTTGTTTAATAAGATTAAGTTCATTTTAGATGATATGAAATCTTGTGTCTTTTAACAGAAGAATGTTGATGAAACAAGTTCAAAAGTAAGAAGATAATACCTATGGGAGACAAGAAGACAGTCAGCAGGGTGTTCACACAGTCTCATTTCACAACACCTTGAGTGCATCAGAAACCAGCGATTTTCTCAGCACCCTTGGTTTTGTTGAGATATGATATGACAAGATGTTGGATAGATAAGGAATTATTTCCTGTTATGAAATCAATATGATCCTTTTGTCTTTGTAAATTGAAAAGTCCTCAACCGTAGTAGTTCAAGTCAGACTGTTCAATTTCCTTTTTTTTTTTTTTTTTTTGAGGTATCAATTTTTTTTAATTAGTATTATCATTGTGGTAATTAACATTATGATACAATTTATAATACAATGTGATGCTGTTGAACATGAAAGAATAATAATAATAATAATAAAATACAATAAGTAAAAAATATAAACTTTTGTATAAATTGATTTTTACTCCTATTTTTCACTATTTCATCAGTTTTAATGATTCTGTGTTAAGGATCCTCAAATGCAAACTGTTTTACTTCAGGAGAGCAATCATACATTTGTGTGGTTTAATTGGCTTCATTGTTCATATAATCATTTAATAATTTTATTACATTTAATCATATGATAATGATTGTAACTATTTATATTATCATTTAATTAATTAATTGATTGATTAATTTTATTGTTTTTTATATACAGTATTGTTCAAAATAATAGCAGTACAATGTGACTAACCAGAATAATCAAGGTTTTTCGTATATTTTTTTATTGCTACGTGGCAAACAAGTTACCAGTAGGTTCAGTAGATTCTCAGAAAACAAATGAGACCCAGCATTCATGATATGCACGCTCTTAAGGCTGTGCAATTGGGCAATTAGTTGAATTAGTTGAAAGGGGTGTGTTAAAAAAAATAGCAGTGTGGCATTCAATCACTGAGGTCATCAATTTTGTGAAGAAACAGGTGTGAATCAGGTGGCCCCTATTTAAGGATGAAGCCAACACTTGTTGAACATGCATTTGAAAGCTGAGGAAAATAGGTCGTTCAAGACATTGTTCAGAAGAACAGCGTACTTTGATTAAAAAGTTGATTAGAGAGGGGAAAACCTATAAAGAGGTGCAAAAAATGATAGGCTGTTCAGCTAAAATGATCTCCAATGCCTTAAAATGGAGAGCAAAACCAGAGAGACGTGGAAGAAAACGGAAGACAACCATCAAAATGGATAGAAGAATAACCAGAATGGCAAAGGCTCAGCCAATGATCACCTCCAGGATGATCAAAGACAGTCTGGAGTTACCTGTAAGTACTGTGACAGTTAGAAGATGTCTGTGTGAAGCTAATCTATTTTCAAGAATCCCCCGCAAAGTCCCTCTGTTAAAAAAAAGGCATGTGCAGAAGAGGTTACAATTTGCCAAAGAACACATCAACTGGCCTAAAGAGAAATGGAGGAACATTTTGTGGACTGATGAGAGTAAAATTGTTCTTTTTGGGTCCAAGGGCCACAGGCAGTTTGTGAGACTCTGAAACTCTGAATTCAAGCCACAGTACACAGTGAAGACAGTGAAGCATGGAGGTGCAAGCATCATGATATGGGCATGTTTCTCCTACTATGGTGTTTGGCCTATTTATCGCATGCCAGGGATCATGGATCAGTTTGCATATGTTAAAATACTTGAAGAGGTCATGTTGCCCTATGCTGAAGAGGACATGCCCTTGAAATGGTTGTTTCAACAAGACAATGACCCAAAACACACTAGTAAACGGGCAAAGTCTTGGTTCCAAACCAACAAAATTAATGTTATGGAGTGGCCAGCCCAATCTCCAGACCTTAATCCAATTGAGAACTTGTGGGGTGATATCAAAAATGCTGTTTCTGAAGCAAAACCAAGAAATGTGAATGAATTGTGGAATGTTGTTAAAGAATCATGGAGTGGAATAACAGCTGAGAGGTGCCACAAGTTGGTTGACTCCATGCCACACAGATGTCAAGCAGTTTTAAAAAACTGTGGTCATACAACTAAATATTAGTTTAGTGATTCACAGGATTGCTAAATCCCAGAAAAAAAAAAATGTTTGTACAAAATAGTTTTGAGTTTGTACAGTCAAAGGTAGACACTGCTATTTTTTTGAACACACCCCTTTCAACTAATTGCCCAATTGCACAGCCTTAAGAGCGTGCATATCATGAATGCTGGGTCTTGTTTGTTTTCTGACAATCTACTGAACCTACTGGTAACTTGTTTGCCACGTAGCAATAAAAAATATACTAAAAACCTTGATTATTCTGGTTAGTCACATTGTACTGCTATTATTTTGAACAATACTGTATATATATATATATATTTTTTTTTCATTGCTGTCTAGTCCTGTGTCTTTGTGTTTCAATGGATGTTTGTCTCCATGAATAAGAGATAAGAGTGAATGCTTATTGAAATTCAAGGTTTATGGGAAGTTGTGAAGCATTTTGGTATAGCACTGGTTGTTGGTTTTGTATTGGTCAGACGAAGTCTGAGCATTGAAGCACACAAGCATAATAATTTTAAGATTATTCAATAAACTCTGCTTCATTTTATCATCATCACTTTGTCAACTTCTTGGCTGATAGAATATTGTTAACACAGTTTTGGTTACTGTTACCACTGGTTTTTACGGTGCCAGTGAGAGGACATGATCATTTCACGTAGTTTTGTCTTGGCCATGACATAATAACTTGTGATAATATGTCGTGGCCAAAATATATTAACTTGCGGGAACAACATTATGTCATGGCCACAAGATCATTTTGTCGATGTAACGACATCCTTATGTTGTGGCCTAAAGATGTTATGTTGAGGGAACGGCATATTTTTCTTGCCACAGGTTTTGTTTTAAAGGAACCAATGAAACTTTAAATGTGATTTTTTTTATTGCATTTGATGGGTTCTTCGTTTCATAATAACTCACTGTATTTCGCAAATTTCTGCTTTTTGCACAAGTTACATTGGAACATCATTGTATGTTTATGTGACTTCCATGGGTCAGAACAATCTTTTGATGTTTTTAAGGGAACGCAAAATTGAAGAGGAAAACATAGCCAGAATTGAACAAGACAAGGTAAATATTTGTCATTTTTTTGTTTTTATAAATGTGCAGGGGTTGACAACCATTGTCATTTGTCATATCAAGTCCTTAAATTGTATTAGAAATTTCAGTTGTAATAAGACAATGTGATAAAATATGACTTTTATCGGTCACATTAAATCAGTAGGCTTATCAATAAAATCCATATTTCCACTGCAGAGGAAACGGAAACAGCTGAAGTGCAATTTAGATGCATTTACAGAGACAATGTAAGCAGATATAAACAAAACTGACAAATATTGCTAGAAGTGTGACTGCATCATATAATAATTATTAATTAATAATATTAATAATGTTCATCGTCTGGCTGACTATGTCTTGTATTATTTTTTTCTAAAAATCCTGTCAAACGTGCACAAACTGACAGTCACCACCATAAGCTACTACTAAATATTGTAGAAACATAATTTTCTGTAAAGTTGCTTTGTAACGATTTCTATTGTAAAAAGTGCTATACAAATAAACTTGAATTGAATTGAATAAGCTGACAACAGAACGTTATAGATGTTTTAAATGTTTTCCATATGAAATGTTAAAAAAATAATACTTTCAAAATGAAAATGAACTGCCAGTAGGTGGCGCCATGTGACTGTCTTAATGAGTCATTCAACTGATTTGTTCAAATGGCTGATTTATTCAGGAATCTTCTTAGTTCATGAAAAAGACATTGAATCTCACCTGATTCGTTTAAAGCACTGAATCATTCAGTGAAAAGCTTGCTGATGCGAAACTGATCTTTGGGTGGGGGGTGTTAATATGTGAATCTGTTCAGTCATGCTGAGTCTCCTTTTTTTTTTTTTTTTTTTTTTTTTTTTTTTTTGTGATCTCCCATAGGCAACTGTACATTGCATAGATTCTTTGCATAACTTAAACACTGTGTGAATTGCATTTTAAATGTAAATTTGAATGATTCTGAAATTAGCAAAATCAAATTAATAATTTAAAGGAATATGAACAACACTACATTAAATTAAAATTGGATTAGACCTACTTTTAGTTGTTTGTTTGCATCAAGGCCACATGCAAGCATGGAGAAGAGAAAATTTTTATTACTGTTTTCATAAAACCAGCCAAGGTTTTGCTATTCCCCTGAGAATAGCCATTATCATTTCATTTACTAAATATTACATTGTTGCCTGCATTATAGTCTGCATATCTGTATAACTAAAGGTGTAGTAAAATATTTTATTGTACAAATTTAAAGCACTCTATGTATTTTATATAATATCAGATTATACAAATTGTATTAATATATATTTATATGTAATTCTATTTCATACTTTGTATACTGAATGTGTATATTTAGAAAAAATAAAATAAAAATAAACTTTTCTTTTTTTTTTCTTTCAACAGATTGATGCATCTGTAATACCCTTGATGCCAGAGACATAGCTAGCATAGTATATTCCTTGTTATGGAGACAGAGTGGCAACTGTGGCTAAAAACGGAAAACTGTGTTCCATCGAAAATACTGACAGGAAAAGTAACTTGTTTGAGAGATTAAATAAACGAGTATGTAGCCCAAGTAGCAAAGTAGAACATCAACAACAGAAAAATAAAAAAAATGCCTGAAACACAACTGCCAAGAAGAAATCCAAGCATGTGGAACTGGGCAGGATGAACTTCAATGCCAGGACAATGACTCCAAACAAGTTCGGTCTGCAAAAGGTGGTTGAACCAGACATGTCTCTATAGATTTATGCTGGCAGCCATATCACCCTGGAGCCCAAGACCGGTTTCCCACTGAAGCTAAGCAGGGCTGAGCCTGGTCAGTACCTGGACGGGAGACCTCCTGAGAAAACTAAGTTGTTGCTGGAAGAGGTGCTAGTGAGGCCAGCAGGGGGTGCTCACCTGTGGTCTGTGTGGGTCCTAGCGCCCAAGTGTAGTGATGGGGACACTGTCAACAAGTACCGTCCTTTGGATGAGTTGTTTTGCTTTGTAGGGCATAAACAAATCTAAGGCCCCATCCACACGGAGACGCGTTTCTGTGAATACGCACAAATTTTTTATTGGATAGGCGTTTCGTCCACATGCATCTGGCGTTTTCGTAAGGTGAAACCGCTATTTTTTGAAACCAGGTCCCAAAGTGAATAAATTTGAAAACGCCGTCTTTGCGTTTTCGTCTGGACGGCTAATTCGTATATTTTCAGAAACGATGACGTCATCAGCCCACGTCTCCCCCCTAGTCAGACTCCTCTATGTCACATAACAGCAACAAAAACATGAACAAACACTGAACGATTGTCTTTTTATTAACTAACATTAATACAGATTAATAAATGTATTATTCCATGTTCGATTGTGTAACCAGTGGTTACCTTACATACTGTTTGCATATAGAGAAGTTCCTCAGGCCTTTACAGGTTTTTCTCCCTTTCAGTTGATATATGGGCATGACGTGAGGGGTCCCCTGTCTTTGTTGAAGGAATCCTGGGAGCAAAGTTCACAGATTGTGAGTACAGACAGCGTTATTGACTATGTTATGCAAATGAGGGAGAAATTGGAGAAGATGACTAAATTGGCAGCAGATCACACGAATCACAGAGAAGAAATGCTGCTATGATAGAAAGACAAAGCCGCGCTCTTTCGAAATAGGGCAGCAGGTTTTAGTCATGCTTCCAACGGAGGAGAACAAATTGCTAGGTAAATGGCAGGGTCCATTCAAGATCACAAAGAAGTTAGGTCCTACCACTTACCAAATTGCTACTCCTGGTGAGTCACGTTCTCATAAAACATTGCATCTTAATCTCTTGAAGGAATGGTTTCCACTGAAGGAGTCTGCGAGTGTGAATTTGATTCGGCTGGTAGATGATGAGGAGGAGATAGAAGAACAGTTTTTATCTGTTAGTCAGGATTTCTCCTCGGTTAATCTTGACCACTTATCAGGGGAACAGAAAAAGCAAATTGAAGAGCTATGCGATTCAGAATTGTTTAAGAACATTCCCGGTTGTACTACACTCGTTCAGCATCGAATTATGTTGAAGCCTACTGCTCAAGTGAAAAGAATGAGTTTCCGCATTCCTGTAAGGATGGTGTCAGCATTCACTGAGGAGGTTAAGTTAATGCAGGAGTTGGGCATTGTGGAGCCTTCCCAGAGTGAATGGTGTAATCGAGTGGTTTTGGTTCTGAAAAAGGACGGGAGCTTGCGTTTTTGTATTGATTTCCGTTATTTAAACTCTGTATCCAAATTTGACTCTTTTCCTATGCCCCGAATTGAGGAGCTTATTGAAAAATTAGGAAAAGCCAAATTCATCAGCACAATAGATTTATGTAAGGGATATTGGCAGGTGCCATTGGCTCCTGAATCCCGAGAATTGACTGTTTTCCGTACCCCTACAAGTCTTATGCATTTTCGGGTTCTTCCTTTTGGGCTGCACGGGGCTCCTCCTACATTTCAAAGGCTAATGAATACTATGCTGCAGGACTTGGGGGAGTTTACCGCAGCTTACCTTTATGATGTGGTTATATTTAGTGATAGCTGGAAGATGCAGCTTTCTCATCTTGCTATGGTGTTTCAGCGAATAAAGGAGGCCTGTCTGACTATCAATCCTGCTAAGTGTTCTTTGGCTAAAAGGGAGACTGAGTATTTGGGATATGTCCTGGGTAATGGTGTAATTAAACCCCAGATTCAGAAAATTCAAGCTATTCAGTCTTGCCCACTTCCATGTACCAAAAATCAGATGAGATCTTTTTTATGTCTAGCTGGGTGGTATCGGAGGTTTATACCTCATTTTGCCACTAGGGTGGCTCCATTAACAGATCTGACCCGGAAGTCAAGTCCAAATCAGATTCAGTGGACTGAACGGGACAGGCTAGCTTTCCAGGATGTTAGGAATGCTTTAGTGACTAATCCTGTTCTTTGTAGTCCTGATTTTGAGAAAATGTTTGCGCTTCAGACAGATGCTTCTGAAGTAGGATTGGGAGCGGTTTTGAAACAAGAGCAGGGAGGGAAATTACATCCTGTGGCTTATTTGAGTCGGAAACTGTATCCTCGGGAAACAAGGTACTCTTTTATTGAGAAGGAGTGTTTGGCACTGAAATGGGCCCTTGAGCACTGCAATGGATTGATAAAATGAAAGATACCAATGCTCGTGTAACTCGTTGGAGTTTGTCAATGCAACCTTACCATTTCATTGTTAGACATCGGCCAGGGTCAGAAAATGTGACCGCTGATTTTCTCTCCCTTGCGAGAGTTTGGGGGAGGGGGAAGATGTGACGATGTCATAAATCATCTTTAATCTGTGGGCTATGTCCTGTGTTTTTGTTTGGTTTGGGAAAATGGGAAATGGCAGGGAAAGATGAATAGGAAAGTACTTGACTTCTTCCCATCCTTTGACCAATGCTCTTGCAATAGCTTGCCATTCATTGCTCTGAAATTCATGTCTAAGGAATGTGACCTTGACATCTGCACCCAAAGCACATCTGGAATAAAATTCATCCCAGGATTCTGTCAAGCAGTCACGAAAAACACCTGATGCCATGCCTTGTTCAACCTGCCCATTAGGTAGTTTCATTCGAATACTGATCTCTTTGTCAATCATTGCTGGGTCATTGAAAGCTTGCATCAGATCACCCAGAACTTGTTCTCTTCGCACCAAAATAATAGTCTTTGGTACATTCTCAATTGGAACTGTATATAATCCACTGTGTATAAATGTATGTTCCTCTACATTTTTTTTTTTATTTTTTTTATTTTTTTTTATGTGGACCTGGAGTTGAATGCCCCTGGGCTCCGTAATTGCAATTCACATTTTCTTCAATTAAATCACTTTCCTGACTCAGTGTTATCATCTGTTCTTGGAAACTGTCCTCCCAGTTCTCTACTTCAATTATAAAATCATTCTGCATGACTGATATTTGCTGGGCCATAATATAAAGTGGTTCATGTAACATGAAATTGGTCTTTTCAGACTTGTTTCACTTACATTGATGCTAAAGATGCTAGATGCTTGGTTGTCATCTTGGGCACTTTCATTCAACATGATATCTGTTTCTGTGTTCCTGTAGCTTAGTTGGTAGAGCATTGCGCTATGATGGGATTTTTTTAATGACCACAGAGAGTCATTCCTGAAAAAGTACATTATTGAATTGGACGACAACACCTTAAAAAACTTCTTGCGCTTCTGCACAGGGGATGATTTGCTCTTTGGGAAACAAATCATTTTGAATTTCATTGAAACAAGTGACTTCCAGTGTCACCCACAATCATATGTGGTTGCTCTTATTAAATTAAGAATTAAAGTAAAGAATTAGGTGTGAGATTTTCCGGGAGCATCTAGTCTACACCGCCACCATGTTTTAGAACTGCAACTTTCCTGGAGTCTCCAGAATCACAAGGTGTCAGATTCTGAGAGACTTCCCCAAAAATGACTTAATTAGCATAGCATGAAGTATTGTGAAATACTATATATTAATACTTTATATATAGCCTTTATGAACAGATAGGTATTGAGTGACTCTTGAAGGACCAGCACCACCTCCTCTTGTACGACGCTTTGAGGAATATATCTTCCAGAATATGGCATTAAGATTTTATTCCATCTCCTATCCTGAAAAGTCTGTCTTGCAGAATTTAATAAAAAATAATCTTCACATTAATTTTTTATTATTTTTGGCATTTCTTCTCCACCCAGTTGTAATTTTTCCTTTAATTATTATTATTTTTTTTTTTGACCCATCTGACACAGTCAGCATTTTTTGTCCAATGGTCATGTCTTTATTTTGTGATTTCTGTATTGCATTAGTTTTCGGTATTTCTCATGAGGATTTAATAATTTTCGACTTTTCCATTCTTTTTTGTCTCAATTCATCTGTAAATGAAAATATGCCTAGTAATTCTGCACACCTGAATATAAGAAGTTTTTCTGTTCGAGCTTTCATGGACAATTATATATCACTCATAAATGATTAAATAAAAATTAATGGTAGTTATTAAGACTGATATGGTTTGGAATTAATAAAATGTGCTTGGAAAGAAAATCACCATAAAACAATGTTTTAATGTTTACGTTTGGAATATTAACTGACATGAATGAATGCTATATAATTATTGTTCATGTTAACATAGTTAATGTTGATAAATGAACCCTTATTTGTAAAGAGTTACTAAAGTTATTGTTCTGTGTATGTGATTTCAAAGTCTAGATGTTTTGGATTAACCGTTTAACTGCTGTATCCCTTAAAACGTGACTGCCAGAGGGTTACTGTAAATGCATGTTCCCGCTTGGCACCGTTCTCCTGATGCCACCGGGTTGGTATTTGCACTGATGGCTTGAGCCCACCATCGCTGCTTGCAGCTATATTTATTATTCTTCAAAAAAAAAAAAAATCAAGGTTTCGGGGCCCTTAACATGCTCAAAAACTCTTGAAAATTGACACACACCTTGAAAAACTACGGCCATTAGAGCCGGGCAGAGACTGATACATGGGTATGGCACAGGGGCTCTACAGTGCCCTCTGGAATATGGAGGACCATAAATCATAGATACTTGCACGTAGACGTATGAAACTTGGTACACATATAGATCTCATCAATCCAAACTACTTTCGCACTGCATGTCATAGGCTCCGCCCAACAGGAAGTTGGCTATTTAGGGTTAAGTATTCTTATTTTCCGTCAAACTTTTGGGGGCTTTTGGGGCCCTTAACATGCTAAAAAAAACTCTTGAAAATTTGCACACACACACACCTTAGAATCCATGGCAATTAGGAGGCTGCAGAGGCTGGGACCCGGGCGTGGCACAGGAGCTCTTTGGCGCCCCCTGGAACAGAGTCAGAAATGTTGATGTATAGCTCACACATACTTGCACGTATTCATATGAAACTCAGTACACTTATAGATCTAATTTTGCCAAACAACTTTCCTATTGCATGTCATAGGCTCCGCCTAACAGGAAGTCAACTTGACTAGAGCTATGTACGCATGCTGTGGAATTTGATATACAGGTCCTTCTCAAAAAATTTGCATATTGTGATAAAAGTTCATTATTTTCCATAATGTAATGATAAAAATTAAACTTTCATATATTTTAGATTCATTGCACACCAACTGAAATATTTCAGGTCTTTTGTTGTTTTAATACTGATGATTTTGGCATACAGCTCATGAAAACCCAAAATTCCTATCTCAAAAAATTTGCAAATCATGAAAAGGTTCTCTAAACAAGCTATTAACCTAATCATCTGAATCAACTAATTAACTCTAAACGCCTGCAAAAGATTCCTGAGGCTTTTAAAAACTCCCAGTCTGGTTCATTACTCAAAACCGCAATCATGGGTAAGACTGCTGACCTGACTGCTGTACAGAAGGCCATCATTGACACCCTCAAGCGAGAGGGTAAGACACAGAAAGAAATTTCTGAACGAATAGGCTGTTCCCAGAGTGCTGTATCAAGGCACCTCAGTGGGAATCTGTGGGAAGGAAAAAGTGTGGCAAAAAACGCTGCACAACGAAAAGAGGTGACCGGACCCTGAGGAAGATTGTGGAGAAGGACCGATTCCAGACCTTGGGGGACCTGAGGAAGCAGTGGACTGAGTCTGGAGTAGAAACATCCAGAGCCACCGTGCACAGGCGTGTGCAGGAAATGGGCTACAGAGAAGCAGCACTGGACTGTTGCTCAGTGGTCCAAAGTACTTTTTTCAGATAAAAAAGCAAATTTTGCACGTCATTCGGAAATCAAGGTGCCAGAGTCTGGAGGAAGACTGGGGAGAAGGAAATGCCAAAATGCCTGAAGTCCAGTGTCAAGTACCCACAGTCAGTGATGGTCTGGGGTGCCATGTCAGCTGCTGGTGTTGGTCCACTGTGTTTTATCAAGGGCAGGGTCAATGCAGCTAGCTATCAGGAGATTCTGGAGCACTTCATGCTTCCATCTGCTGAAAAGCTTTATGGAGATGAAGATTTCGTTTTTCAGCACGACTTGGCACCTGCTCGCAATGCCAAAACCACTGGTAAATGGTTTACTGACCATGGTATTACTGTGCTCAATTGGCCTGCCAACTCTCCTGACCTGAACCCCATCGTGAATCTGTGGTATATTGTGAAGAGAAAGTTGAGAGACGCAAGACCCAACATTCTGGATGAGCTTAAGGCCGCTATCAAAGCATCCTGGGCCTCCATAACACTTCAGCAGTGCCCCAGGCTGATTGCCTCCATGCCACGCCGCATTGAAGCAGTCATTTCTGCAAAAGGATTCCCAACCAAGTATTGAGTGCATAACTGAACATAATTATTTGAAGGTTGACTTTTTTTGTATTAAAAACACTTTTATTTTATTGGTCGGATGAAATATGCAAATTTTTTGAGATAGGAATTTTGGGTTTTCATGAGCTGTATGCCAAAATCATCAGTATTAAAACAATAAAAGACCTGAAATATTTCAGTTGGTGTGCAATGAATCTAAAATATATGAAAGTTTAATTTTTATCATTACATTATGGAAAATAATTAACTTTTTCACAATATGCTAATTTTTCGAGAAGGACTTATACTTGTCATAGGCTTTTTACCCGTTTGCCCCCAAATTCAGTCAACATGATCTCAAGACATTGGGGAAGAAAAGTTGCTTGGGGATTTTTGATATCTCGAACGGTTTGCTCGTGGCAAGGCATTCAAATTATGGCGAGAAATGAGAAACAGGAAGTATCTAATAACATCCACATACACTACCTGAGTTTGATCAAACTTCATTGGTTTGTTCATTCTATGATGTCGATCGCATATATGTAACTATTAGGAGTCAAAGTTATAGTGCCACCAATGTAAATCTGCTGGGGGGATATATATTGTAAGGGAAACAGGTCAATTTAGCTCAAAGGGAATCATTTAAGATTTTAAAGGGAATTTGAACAGAATCACTGTTTCACGGCTGCTCACGGAGACGCGCCTGCAGTTCAGTGAACGAGCCGTTTAACATCAAATCTGCGCTGGATACTAATATCCAAACTATAGTGAAAACACTATCAATTAGCACAGTAACAAGATCGACAGTTTAAGACATTAACTTGTAAGCACAAAACACAAGATACTTCTCTTTTCAATATGAATAAGGCTTTATTAGATAAATCTAAGACATATAAACTAATCTAACATATAAACGCACGCACGCACACATTCACACAAGTTGCAGGAAGGTCGAAAGTTAGGGAAAGATGAGTTTAAGAGAATGGAAATATGGAATCCCAAGTTAACAGCAATACGTTAAATTGCATAAACATGAACAACCATCAATCACGTAATTAGCACTCGCATTGAGTTCCTCAATGAGGTTAAAATTATATTAGATACACCAGTAAAGGTCACAGTCTGGAGGTAAAGTTACTTGCATCTCCTGTGAAGAAGGAGCCTCGGTGAAAGGGCTATCCCGAGGTCGTTGATTGGCTGGAAGTTCAGTCTCTGAAGTGACGTCTTGGGAAGCCCGTGGTTGTTGGGCGTTGGCTGAAAGTGCAGAGTCGTGTTCGCTGGTTGAAGTTGAATGGACGTTACAAAACTTAACTCAGAACACGAAACTCTCAAACGGAAAAGAAAAGAAATAAAGTTTGACGAGACTAGGTTGTGTTCCTTCTCATAGTAGCAGCAGGCAGGCACGCTGGAACCGCGCTCAAAGAACAATGATGACTACCGCATGGCTAGATGCTACAAGCTAAAGCTAGGTAGCAAAGCTACAAGCTAAAAGCTAAGAGCAGGCATGACTGATAGCACGAGCAATGCTAGAACTAAAAGCAGACTAAAAGCAAAATTTCATGGGATCCAAAGTATTTAAAACTTCCTTGTTGGCCACCCCTCAAATGTTGCCTTGACCAATCAGATATGTTCTTGGGGTGGGTATCATAAATCATTTGTTTATCTTACCAAGCATGTGGTTCTTGCCTCACAGGGTCTAATTTTGGACATGATTCCTATAACATGATTATGATATATTTTACAAATAAATGATTGTCAGGACAATATCAAGCAAGAAAATGCGATTATTTCAATACTAGACATGACTAGGTATCCTATAGTTATCAAAAGACATACACAATAAGTGATTATACATGATAGTCAAATGTGTGGGTTACACGTAAATGAATATGGAGTTAAGCAATGGAATGATTCATTCATGAGTCTTTTTTGAGTTCATTCTGGTCCATATATAATGTATAAAAAGGGTTTCTTTGCCATTCTCTGGCAAAGGACTTTTCTGTGAAGACAAAGGTTTAAAGCCCTTCCCCCTTAGGAATTTCAGTCTGGTTCTTCTGGGTGGGGGGAAGTCAATGCAAGTATTTAACTTGATCTCCTGGGTTTACATGTGATGTCCAGCGTTGCATTCCAATCACGAACAATAAATTTGACAATCTCTTCTTCGAATTAAAATTGTCAATAATTGTTCTATTGGTGTTAATGTTGAAAGCTGTTGTGTGAACAAGTTGGTTGGTTGGTTATCTTGCTTGGTTCTTGTGGCACTAGAACTGATTTATGACTTCCTGAGGAATTCAGCTCATGTTTCAATGCACACAGCTCTGATAGACTCTTTGATTTGTCTGATTTGACTCATTTCTGCTACATATATCCCCCTTTCGATCGGCGAGGTGTTTAGGTGAAGACATCGTCGATCGCTGGAGAAACAAAGGCAGAAGAAGCAGACAAACACAGCAAACAGCAAGACAACACCTCCATGACAGTTACTGTACTGGTGCAGGCATCAGGCTATTTAGGTACACGTGGTTAAGTTCAATTAGTCAATGTAGTTTAGCACATTGAGGATAGTTTAGATCGTCTTGGAAATTGTTTTTATTTTGATTCATCAATCAAATTTGTGGTTAACTTTGTTTGGTTCTTCTAGGTTGTCTTACTTTACATGTTTACCATTAGTTTTCTAGTAATTTCATTTTCAATTCAATGAATTGACCTATCATGCATGGAGCTCTCTGGCTTCCATTCAGTTTAGAGTGGCTGGCGGATATTAGGTGTTGCGAGTCAATCCTAATATCAGACCTTCGACCCTCACAGGGTGTCTAGGCGTTTCACCTACTCAGGAAAGAGGGGAAGGAGAAGGATAGGTAAAAGAAGAACAAAACAAAACAAGGCTGCTGTGGGTTTTCCTAGCATGTGTTACAACTACTATTGAGCTAGGATGTCAGGTGCAGCTAGTGTGTCGTGAACCTTACTTAGTGTCAGGTGTTCTACCTATTGTGAGGATGGCTGCACGTTTCTTCATGGTGGGTGTGTGTAACTTTGTTACGCTAAAAGTTGGATATTCTACCTGTGGGAAGAATATGTTTGTTGACTGTGTTATCAGTAGATGTGTTTACCTCTGGGTGTAGGTAATGTTGTGTATTACTGGTGTAGTGCATGTGTGGTCAGATCTGTTCAAGTCTGTGTTGTCTCCCCCTTTTTCTAGCATGTCACTTAAGACTGGCTCTCAGCATCCTTGGCTTGGATGAGGGCGTGTCCATGGTCTAATGAGGGGTCAGTCCAGCAAGGCAGGAAGTTCTTTAGCAGACAGTCGGAGGCAGTTTGGCATGGCTGTGTGAAGCTGAGTTGCAAAACTTGTCTCCTATGTTGCATTCTTCTTGTGATGCCTTCTGGCTGTAGCAGACTTTCTGACCTTCTGTGCTCTGGTGGTTGCTGTTGCACAGACAGGGAATTTGGAACTTGGAGTTGGAGTTCATTGACAGTTTGTTAGTGACTGAGGTGATGTCCTTTAGTACCTCAGATTTTTCATCAACAGTTGGCCGTGAAAGACTTGTTCATTCTGGGTTGTTGTTGAACAGGTGCTTGTCATCTCTGATGTGGTGCACCAGGTGATCACCGGCCTTCCGTTCTGTCGCTGGTCACAGCGAGCATGACTCAACTTTGTGGTCATATGCATGTAAATTGTCTTGAAGGAACTCTCTTAGTTGTTCCATGACTTGTTCCGTGTCTTCTAATGGTAAGCGGTTATGTTCTTGTGCATACTCAGCACTGTGCATGTCTGAGTGGTGCTGAGGTGGGTTTTGTTGTCGCTTACCCACACGAGTTGCTTTTGGATGAGTCAGGTGATTACCTTTGGATCTCTGGTTAGGTTTCCAGATGTTATCCTTTTGGTTTCTTGAGAAGCGTGGCTGGTCCCATGGATTTTTCCAGCAGTTGGGCTGAAAGCGGTCGTGGATATGGGCGTCACGTTCTCTGTGCTCTTGATGGAAGACTCTGGTGTTGTGATGCCACTGGGTGTCATCCAGTGCAAGGCTTGAGTCTTTGTTGACAGAGTTCAAGAGTGTGGATGTTTTGTTACCTTTCTTTGAGGCCAACTTCTGCTTGTTATAGGCCTTCTGTGTAAGGTCACGCAACTGTTGGATGGTCATGGAGTTCGGACAGGCCATGACACCTAGATGGTGACTTACTCCGGGGTGCAGATTCTTTAGGAAGAGGGTTTTGAAGTTCACATCCTCTTCAAGGTCAGAGTTGTTGTGTGCACCAAAGTAGGCTTGTCGGAGTCGGTTGTAATAAGCTTGTGGAGTCTCTTGACGACCTTGTTTGGTTTCCAAGGCAGTTAACAGTCCATGTTCAGACTCTGGGTCTGTAAACTCTTTAATCAGGACCTCACGAAGTCGCTGGTAGTTTGACTTGGTTTGACTGGGCTGTCGATCTAGAAAGTTTCGTACCTCGGAACTGGACGTGGCTCTAAGGAGGTATAACCAGTCTCTGTCAGTCACATGAGGTCTCACTTCCAGGTGAAATTCGATATCTCGCAGGTAAGCTTGGATGTCGGGACTCTCTGTGGAGTCCGGGTTGAACCTGCTGATGTTTTCAGACAGCTTGTTGAGGTCTTTGATTGTCATCCCGTGTGCAGCTTCAAGGCCTTGGACGGGAGGTTTTCTTTCGTTGGCAGGAAAGGGTTGTGTGGCGAAGGCAGGTGAGGTTTTGGGTTGTGGCCCTTCGCTCCTTTCGTCATATGCCAGTTCTTGGACGTGGGACTCTGCTCTGCTCAGCAGTGATGAGGCTAAGAGATGTTTCTCTTTTCTTGGCTCTAGTTTGTGCTTGTAAGCATTTTGGAGTTCTTTTCTGACCATGTAGAGCTCATCGTTGGTATCGTCTAGTTGTTGGGTCAGATTGTCCATTTCAGTTCTGTACCTTTCAAGGTGGTCTTTCAAAGCACTGATTTCAGAGTTTTTGTTTCTGATGTCTATCTTGGCTTTCTCTAGTAGCTGTTCGGCATACTGGAGTCTGTTTACCAGGTCTTTCTGAGCAGCCGTTCTATGTTGCTGGTCGAGCTGAGCTGCTGCCAGGGCTGCTTGGAGCTTCATAACTTGTTCTGTTGTATCCTGCTCCCTCTCGCTGGGTGCTTTGAGTTGATTTTGAACTTTCACTTCCAGCTTGTCTATGCGACGTTGAGCACGTGTCAGCTCCTCTTGAAGGTGGGTGATGTGCTTGTCGCTCAGTTTCAGCTGGGTTGTGAAGGCATAGCTTAGTGAGCTCGTGATCTTGACTAGCTCCTCGTGGTTGTTGTTCTGGCTTGAATCTTGTGTCAGGAATCTTCTCAGGATTAGGATTATTATTAAAAATAATAACAGTTCAAATGTCTTTGGAGTGAGGCTGTCTGTTATGCCTCTTAGCCAAATGTTCACATCTTCCCCATGGGCAATGGGGTCTGCAGTCTGCGGCATGTTGGCACGCTGGGGAGAAGAGAGACTGACACAGATCTGTGTGGAGTAAAAGCCTATGTGTGGTGGGACAACTAAGTGTTGTATCAGTGATTGTGAACCACTAGTGAAATGTGGTGATGACTGTGTTGGTCTCAGGGTGTCTAAGTAGACTAGAGATGCGAAGACTTTGTCACTCTAATGAGGAAGAGGAAAAGAGAGACAGAGGTGAAAAACAAATTCAAATGACAAGCAAAATTTCTGTTTTTCAAATGAGGAAAATTTTTTTCAATTAAATGTTATCAAAAACATAAACAATATTATTATATTTCTTGCTTTGGACAAAAGAATACAATAATAATTCTGATATCTCTTTTCTTAGTCTGACAGGATTGACACTGTACACCTTTCAGTTGGACCGCTCACCAGGGAGTCAGCGAAGGCGACAGTTGCTCTATTAAATTGATCTCAACGTTG
Organism: Carassius gibelio; assembly: GCF_023724105.1. Taxonomy (NCBI): domain Eukaryota; kingdom Metazoa; phylum Chordata; class Actinopteri; order Cypriniformes; family Cyprinidae; genus Carassius; species Carassius gibelio. The sequence goes on from NC_068372.1 coordinate 2,414,986, forward strand.
GATGAGATGCTAAAACTTGGATTGCGTTTCCAAATGTAGGGAGTTTAGGAAGAACAAATGAGAGGATGATTACAATCAAATTCATAAGGATGATTCGTCATCTTTGGCACGATTGTGTATTTACTTCACTCAGAATTGATTGATGGTTCTTACATGTCCTACAAATGTAAAAAGAGAAGAGGAAAGTAAAGGAGAGAGAGGACGGAGATGGTAAGTCTCAGTAGCGGTTACCTCAACTACAAGGAGAGCGTTGTGTTAGTTGCTGCACAACTAATCAAACAAAATAAACTTTAAGTGAAAGAGAGTTGTCTTTCTAATTTATTTGAACTCGTAGTGAGGGATAACAATGTCTCCTTTTAGGGCTCAGGTTTGTCGTTCCCAGGCTAGGATACACAAAAGAAATGGTAAGAAATAGGAAAATTAAAAAAATTAATAAATGGGCAAAATATGCAAAAATGAAATTAAAAAGAGGAAATCAATAAGTAAAACAATAGTGGTTAAGTGTATAACCAAAATAGGAAGAGGGGTAAAACGCATTCAAATAATTAAAGGTCTGAATAGCATATATTCAGATGGGTAATAAATAAATTAGGAAGAATAAGTTTACTTAAACTTCCAAAGTTCAAGGCTTATTCATTCCTAAAATAATTAGACCCAAAAGAGAATACTAGAAATAAAAGATCATATGAAATGATCTGATAGGGAAATTTTAAATGCTTCCAAATAAATTTAATGTTTCAATTAAATTTCAATTTGACAATTAATAATTGTGAGTCAGTATTTCCCTTTCTAGTAAAATGAAAATAAGTGGTCTAGTGAGAAAAGAGAGCGATAAAAAGAAAGGGACTAACAAGTGTTAGTTAAGATGTTTAAAATGGTTAAATCACGTCAGCGTTGCCCAAACACACATTATTCTACCACTGGATGGTAATGCTAACGGCTAACCTTTGAGGCTAGTGGCTTTAGTATAGACTTCAATGTAAATGCAATGGTTTCGTTAGCTTAGCGACACCGTGGAGTTTGTGCGCTGCGCGTGCACAGTTCAGAGTTGCTCCGGAAGTACGTTAGGCTTCCGGGTCACGGTCGTCACTATGGCAACCAAAACACATTCTAGTGGATTAGCACATGAATCGTTGCATTGTTGCAAATACAGTTAAGCATGTTACATGAAATGTCGGCTCATTTCAACACTGTACAAATAACAACACCGCCTTTCAGTTGGTTTTGCGATGTGGCACTTAAACTCTCAGTTTGTATAGAGTTAAATTTATCTTAATTCAAATAGCAGCTTCCTGCTGTAGTTATTATATCAATCTCAGCAATTTGATTCTCCGTGCCAGTTTTTCTGGACACAAACATAAAAGTTTTCCTTCGCTGTTGGTACACAGTTAAAATTTACTTGATCAAGCTTTTAAAACACTCCCATTCAAATTACTCTCGGACACACGCAGTGTTACGCGAGATTGCATTCACTTTGTGAACGGATACAAATGGACAAACATTGTTCTCTAATGTTTAACGTTAACTTAGGGGAGTCGAATATCAAATTTGATTCGGCAGTGGAACACGCACTGGCAATTAAACTATATGAAATATGAATACGGGGACTTTGATAAATAGATTGAGGGACCCGCTCAAAACTATTCTTTATTCACCGATTTATATCCCTTTTTAAACACTAACAGTTTAGCTCCGTTCAGCAAACAGTGACTGAGATAGCGTTTGAGACACTGGAACACGCAGTGAAATCAAATCAGCTATAAAACAAGGCATTACACAAATGAGGAACACGCTCAATTTCTACCTTATTGTACGATCTCAGATGTTTACTTTTAAGTTCACTTACTGCTGTTAACAATGGGGAGACGGACTCGAGTTAAAGTCTCCTCTAGCTCCTTTCATTCAAGCGGGAGGGCGCGCGCTGCTTACGTCACGCGTCACACAACCACACACTCAGGTCTCGCATGCTTCTCATCTTTCATTCCTTTAGCAAAATCAAAGATTAAAAAACTTGGTTTATGCTCACAATTTAGATTAAACTGCCCGCAATCATTCTCCACCATTATAAATGTAAGGGAAACAGGTCAATTTAGCTCAAAGGGAATCATTTAAGATTTTAAAGGGAATTTGAACAGAATCACTGTTTCACGGCTGCTCACGGAGACGCGCCTGCGGTTCAGTGAACGAGCCGTTTAACATCAAATCTGCGCTGGATACTAATATCCAAACTATAGTGAAAACACTATCAATTAGCACAGTAACAAGATCGACAGTTTAAGACATTAACTTGTAAGCACAAAACACAAGATACTTCTCTTTTCAATATGAATAAGGCTTTATTAGATAAATCTAAGACATATAAACTAATCTAACATATAAACGCACGCACGCACACATTCACACAAGTTGCAGGAAGGTCGAAAGTTAGGGAAAGATGAGTTTAAGAGAATGGAAATATGGAATCCCAAGTTAACAGCAATACGTTAAATTGCATAAACATGAACAACCATCAATCACGTAATTAGCGCTCGCATTGAGTTCCTCAATGAGGTTAAAATTATATTAGATACACCAGTAAAGGTCACAGTCTGGAGGTAAAGTTACTTGCATCTCCTGTGAAGAAGGAGCCTCGGTGAAAGGGCTATCCCGAGGTCGTTGATTGGCTGGAAGTTCAGTCTCTGAAGTGACGTCTTGGGAAGCCCGTGGTTGTTGGGCGTTGGCTGAAAGTGCAGAGTCGTGTTCGCTGGTTGAAGTTGAATGGACGTTACAAAACTTAACTCAGAACACGAAACTCTCAAACGGAAAAGAAAAGAAATAAAGTTTGACGAGACTAGGTTGTGTTCCTTCTCATAGTAGCAGCAGGCAGGCACGCTGGAACCGCGCTCAAAGAACAATGATGACTACCGCATGGCTAGATGCTACAAGCTAAAGCTAGGTAGCAAAGCTACAAGCTAAAAGCTAAGAGCAGGCATGACTGATAGCACGAGCAATGCTAGAAATAAAAGCAGACTAAAAGCAAAATTTAATGGGATCCAAAGTATTTAAAACTTCCTTGTTGGCCACCCCTCAAATGTTGCCTTGACCAATCAGATATGTTCTTGGGGTGGGTATCATAAATCATTTGTTTATCTTACCAAGCATGTGGTTCTTGCCTCACAGGGTCTAATTTTGGACATGATTCCTATAACATGATTATGATTTATTTTACAAATAAATGATTGTCAGGACAATATCAAGCAAGAAAATGCGATTATTTCAATACTAGACATGACTAGGTATCCTATAGTTATCAAAAGACATACACAATAAGTGATTATACATGATAGTCAAATGTGTGGGTTACACGTAAATGAATATGGAGTTAAGCAATGGAATGATTCATTCATGAGTCTTTTTTGAGTTCATTCTGGTCCATATATAATGTATAAAAAGGGTTTCTTTGCCATTCTCTGGCAAAGGACTTTTCTGTGAAGACAAAGGTTTAAAGCCCTTCCCCCTTAGGAATTTCAGTCTGGTTCTTCTGGGTGGGGGGAAGTCAATGCAAGTATTTAACTTGATCTCCTGGGTTTACATGTGATGTCCAGCGTTGCATTCCAATCACGAACAATAAATTTGACAATCTCTTCTTCGAATTAAAATTGTCAATAATTGTTCTATTGGTGTTAATGTTGAAAGCTGTTGTGTGAACAAGTTGGTTGGTTGGTTATCTTGCTTGGTTCTTGTGGCACTAGAACTGATTTATGACTTCCTGAGGAATTCAGCTCATGTTTCAATGCACACAGCTCTGATAGACTCTTTGATTTGTCTGATTTGACTCATTTCTGCTACAATATATAAATATATATATATATATATATATATATATATATATATATATATATATATATATATATATATATATATATATATATATATATATTGTTGCAGTGGCAAATGTCAAACTGAAATACTTTTCAGGTGATTTTGATGCAGATAACATGTTTAAAATTTCATGAAACTGGAAACACATATCAGTATTAATGATAGATAGACACTGGTGTCACAACCTGGCTCAAGGGTCATGACAAAAGTGGGAACAAGGCAGCATAAATAATCAAAAGGTGATTTATTTAACAAAAGAGTCACCAAACATTACTATTTAAATGCAGATGGTAAGTCTCTATAACACAAATAAACCCAAACAAAATATAGTAGTCGACGTGATCAGGCCATGGATGACATCTGGAATGCAGAGAAGAGACTGCCCCAGTAGTTTGACCAAGTGGAGCTTTATCTTCACTGGTTCATAGGTTCCAGGTGCACCACTCACAGGTTCCAGGTGCACCTAGTCAGCAATCACCTCAACAGAACAAAGATAATTAACAATCACACAAGGGCCGTCACCCACCACTCCCCACCCCCCAGAGGGGCCAAAAAAAAAACAACAGGTACCAAAACCCAATATAATCGAAAAACATTAAATATTACAAAATTACCACAACACAATAAATGGCAGAATGTATACACAGCCAAAATATACATTAAACTTCAACTTGCGTTTAGACTACTGCTTCCCTCCATTCCATCTTCAGCAACCCCGACCTGGGAATCAAATTAAGAAAACAGGCATAGGAAAAACAGGTCTTAAGACAACAAGAAGCGGCATCAACACTTAAAGCATAGGGGCACGTGATAACACGTCTGCTATTACGTTGTCTACACCTTTAATGTGTCTAATCTCCAGTGTGTAGGCTTGCAAAAACAACGAGCACCTCATGAGTCTCTGATTGGGACACTTCAGTGACTGTAAAAATGTCAACGGATTGTGATCTGTGTACACAACAAGTGGCCGCCCTCCTCCAATGTACACCTCAAAGTGCTGCAAAGCCCAAACAAGTGCCAGCGCTTCTTTCTCTATTACTGAATAATTGAACTGATAACGGTTGAATTTTTTGGAAAAGAAGCTAACTGGTCTCACCATTCCCTGATCATCCTCCTGTAACAAAACAGCACCTGCACCCACCTGACTTGCATCTACTTGGAGCATGAATGTTTTATCAAACTGTGGCGCAACACAGGAGACGAACACAACAGGGATTTAATATTCTCAAAGGCTTGCTGACACTCATTAGACCACACAAACTTTACCTTAGCTTTTAACAACTCAGTCATATGAAAAACAACTGTAGAAAAGTTCTTACAGAAACTCGGTCTACTGCCCTGACTTTGGCCTGGCCTGGAGCTACATGGCCCTGCTCCACTACACGTCCCAAATAAGTCACCGTTACCCTCGCAAACTCACACTTGGCCAAATTTACAGTCAAACGTGCCTCAGACAACCTGTCAAACAAAGCTTGAATGTGTTTAAGATGAGCATGCCATGTGTCACTATAAATAAACAGATCATCTAGAACAACAAACAGAACAACCTTCTAAACCTGACACAACGCGATTCATCAAACGTTGGAATGTCGCTGGAGCGTTCCTCAAACCAAACAGCATGACTCTATAAGAATAGAGTCCAGATGATGTAACAAATGCCGACACCTCCTGAGCACGCGCAGACAGCGGAACCTGCCAATATCCTTTAAGCAAGTCAAACTTGCTAACAAATTTGGCAGAACCAACCTGATCTATACAGTCGTCCATATGTGGCAACGGAAAGGAATCTGGTTTACTCACTGAGTTTACCTTTCTGAACTCTGTGCAAAATCTAGGCGATTTATCAGCCTTTGGAACCAAAATACATGGTGAAGACCAACTAGAAGGTGACAGGATGCAATATTTTATTATTTTCCAACATGTAAGCAACTTCAGAGTCTAGATATTTAAGTTTCACTGGAGACATGCGGTAAAAACGCTGTTTAATTGGTTGTGCGTTTCCAACATCAACATCATGTTCGATCCAATTTGTGCATGTAGGAACATCATCAAACAGACATGGATATTTCTGTATCAGATCTGACAACTCACCACGCTTAGATTCAGTCAAATGCAACAACAGAATATCAAGGTTACGAAGTGTCTCAGAATTTTTTAGACGACCATATAACAAACTGTCATCTGTTTCTGGCACTCCATCTACCTCCTGTGATTCTGACACTGAACTCACAAGCAGAACCGGATGCACCTGGTCTCTTACTGTCTGGCTTACCTCAGCCTCATGTTTATAATATGGTTTGAGAAGGTTGACATGACATAACTGTGTTGACTTTTTCCGTCCTGGTGTTGCTATTTTATAATTCAGGTCAGACCTTCTCTCAACAACTGTATAAGGACCAGCATATTTAGCCTGAAATGGCGAGCTCATAACAGGCATCAGTGCAAGCACTTGATCTCCTGGACTAAACTCTTGATGCTCTGCAAGGCGATCATAGATATTTTTCATCTTACTCTGTGACACTTGCAATTTCTCCCTCGCCATTTCACCTGCTACAAACAGACGATGTTTAAAGCCATTGACAAAATCAACCAAATTTCTGGGTGGTTCTGCCTCCACCAGACCATCTTTTAAAACAGCCAAGGGTCCACGCACTTTGTGTCCAAAAACCAAGTCATTAGGACTAAAACCTATACTTTCCTGCACAGCTTCTCTTGCAGCCAACATAAGCCAGGGAAGACCCTCCTCCCAGTCTCTATCCAGCTCTGTGCAAAAGGCACGCAGGAGAGACTTCAAGGTCTGATGGAATCTTTCCAAGGCCCCCTGACTCTGTGCATGATAGGCTGATGACTGGTTATGACGGACACGCAACAACTTCAAAATTTGACCAAACATGTGCGAAGAAAAATTGGACCCCTGATCGCTCTGGATGACCTTCGGAATGCCAAAAACCTAAATGAACTGACTTAGAGCTTTCACTACCGCCTTAGTGGTAATTGCCCTCAATGGATACGCAGCAGGATACCGAGTATTCTGACACATAACAGACAGCAGGTATTTACAGCCAGACTTCGAGCATGGTAACGGACCCACACAGTCCACAATCAGGTGCTCAAATGGCTCATTCCTAACCAAAATGGGTTGTAATGGAGCAGGTTTAACATACTGATTGGGCTTACCCGTTAACTGACACACGTGACATGTCTGCTGCAACATCTTTTTTCAACCGCGGCCAAAAGAAATGCTTCAAGACACTAAGATAAGTCTTTTTCACACCAAAGTGCCCACTCTCATCATGAGCGACTTTTAAGACAAGGGGACGAAATTTAGTCTGTACCACCAACTGAACGATAGCATCCCCAACAAAGTCAGTACCCAGAATCAACCATTTCCTAAGCAACAAGCCTTTTTGTACAAAATACCCACTTGCTACACTGTTGATCTCCTTAGCAGATACAACACAATTGCAAGATGCAACGACTGGCAAGCGAGTAGTGTCAGCCCAAACATGGCTACCGGCCAGCCCGTTACCCAGAATGAAATGAATCCCCTCAATGGGCAACACTGGACATACTCCTACATTTACCTCTCCTTTTACCAGTTCACAGTCCAAGATCAACTTATGTAATGGTATGGGTAAAACAGTTAAACCCATGCCACGACTTAGTATGCAGTCACCCGTGTCAGTTTCTTCTGACAACACAGATCCCACAATATAAGAGTCATAGGCCCCTGTGTCCCTCAGAATTTTTACTGGAACCCTAACCTCACTTCCTAGCAGTGACACAAACCCATCTCTTATAAAAGGGGCATAAGCTGCCAAGACATCCGGTTCAAGCTCAGCTGTAAGTAACTCAGACACACATTCCATAACAACCGGTGCAGCTGCTGCCACAGGATTAACCTTAGATAGTACTTTTTTTATTTCTAAAATGCAACAGCGGACAATCAGCCTTCCAGTAACCCTCTTCATGACAGTAGTTACAGTTAGTGTCAACATTACCTTGTGATACTGCTTCTAACTTCGGTGCACCAGCTCTCCAAGAACGCTCACGTGTTATAGCACGCTCTCTAAAACTTCCTTTATGGAGTAAAAAATACTCTTCTGCTAATGCAGCCGCACCTGCCGCCGTGACGCACTTTTGCTCACTAACATATTTTGCAATGTAACCAGGAAGCATGTTTTTGAACTGCTCCAAAACAACAAGGTCACACAGATGCCCAAAAGTTGTGACCTCCAGCGCATCCAACCAACGTTTAAAATGACCAGTTACGTCTCGAGCAAACTCCATATAAGTTTGACCAGTGCATCTTTCCCAGAACCTAAAACGTTGGCAATACTCTTCTGGTACCAGCTCATACGCCTTTAACACAGCAGACTTGATTTTTACAAAGCTAGAGCTATCTTCTGCGCTCAAGGATGAATAAGCTTCCTGCGCTTGTCCTGTCAGCACACACTGAAGCATCAAAACACAATCTGCATCAGGCCAATCTGCTTTAGCAACACGCTCAAATAATATAAAAAAAGTATCCGTTAAATTAAACTGTGGCAGTAGTCTTAAATTATTAATATCAAAGGAACACATAGCTCTAGACAACTGCCCGCTCTGATCTTCAGTGGATCCCTTACTATTATTTGCCAAAGATAAGCGGTGCCCTTCCAGATCTAATTTGGCCTGCTCAATTTCTTGCCGAATCCTCTCCACCTCAATCTGCTGTTTAATTTGCAACTCATGTCTACATTTGTCATGATCAAGCTGAATCAACAACAGTTCCTTCTGTTGGTCAAATGTTAAGCCCTGAGTCTGGTTAAGTACGCCAGCAGAAACTGGAGAATCATCTTTCTCATCTACAGCCAACACACCCTTCTCCCTCAACTCAGACTTCAAAACTACCTTAATGTTCTCTTTAAGGCATTTGTCCCCTACCACTATAGAGAAGTGCTGTGTAATCTTCAGTAGCTGCTCTCTAGTACAACGCTCCAACGCCTCTTCAGACGGCGCTGCAATAAATGCATCACAGTCTGCCATTACACCTAATTACAATTGGCACATCAAAACCACAGCAACAGACCCAGCAACCCAGCTAGCAGGGAACGTTCTCAGAACTTTGGCTAACATTCCGTAAAAGATTTTTAAATGTTTGAAAGAAAACATTTTACTGTAATGTTTAAAAAATGTTCTAAGAATGTTTATCATTTAATAAAATGTTCCTATAACGTTGTGTAAACAAAGATAAAACATTCTTCCTGCAACATTTTGAGGATGTTGTTGAGGTAACCGATTATAAAATGTTTTCAGAAACACAGTGGCACAATGTTTCAAAATAACAAATGAAGAACATTCTCAGCTACATTATGAGGCTTGAGGTCATGAAATATTTTAACAAAACATTCTTCTAATGTGATGATTTAACAAAGATAGAACATTTTATCTGTAACATTTTGAGGATGTTTTGTGGATGTCGTTGAGGTAACAAATTATAAAATGTTCTCAAAAACACATTGGCACAATGTTTCAAGATAATAGAGAAGTGCTGTGTAATCTTCAGTAGCTGCTCTCTAGTACAACGCTCCAACGCCTCTTCAGACGGCGCTGCAATAAATGCATCACAGTCTGCCATTACACCTAATTACAATTGGCACATCAAAACCACAGCAACAGACCCAGCAACCCAGCTAGCAGGGAACGTTCTCAGAACTTTGGCTAACATTCCGTAAAAGATTTTTAAATGTTTGAAAGAAAACATTTTACTGTAATGTTTAAAAAATGTTCTAAGAATGTTTATCATTTAATAAAATGTTCCTATAACGTTGTGTAAACAAAGATAAAACATTCTTCCTGCAACATTTTGAGGATGTTGTTGAGGTAACATATTATAAAATGTTCTGAAAAACACACTGGCAAAATGCTTTAAGATAACAAATGAAGAACATTCTCTCAGCCACATTAGTGGAACGTTATAAGAATATCTTTGAGGCTTGAGGCGATGAAATGTTTTTTTTTTTTTTTTTTTAAACATTCTTCTAATGTGACGGTCTAACAAAGATAGAACATTTTATCCGCAACATTTTGAGGATGTTGTTGAGGTAACATATTATAAAATGTTCTCAGAAACACATTGGGAAAATGTTTCAAGAAAACAAATGAAGAACATTCTCTCAGCCACATTAGTAGAACAGTATTAGAACATCATAGAGGCTTGAGGTCATGAAATGTTTTGTTTAAAATGTTATTTTAATGTGACGGTTTAACAAAGAACATTCTTCCTGTAACATTTTGAGGATGTTGTTGAGGTAACCGATTATAAAATGTTTTCAGAAACACAGTGGCACAATGTTTCAAAATAACAAATGAAGAACATTCTCAGCTACATTATGAGGCTTGAGGTCATGAAATATTTTAACAAAACATTCTTCTAATGTGATGATTTAACAAAGATAGAACATTTTATCTGTAACATTTTGAGGATGTTTTGTGGATGTCGTTGAGGTAACAAATTATAAAATGTTCTCAAAAACACATTGGCACAATGTTTCAAGATAACAAATGAAGAACATTCTCTCAGCCACATTAGCAGAACGTTCTAAGAACATCATTCATGCTTAAGGTGATCAAATGTTTTGTTTAAAACATTCTTCTTATGTGATGGATTAAAAAAGATAGAACATTTTATCTGTTACATTTTGAGGATGTTGTTGAGGTAACATATTATAAAATGTTCTCAGAAACACATTGGGACAATGTTTCAAGACAACAAATGAAGAACATTCTCTCAGTCACATTAGTAAAACAGTATAAGAACATCATAGAGGCTTGAGGTCATGAAATGTTTTGTTTAAAATGTTCTTCTAATGTGATGGTTTAACAAAGATAGAACATTTTATCTGTAACATTTTGAGGATGTTTTAAGGATGTTTTTGAGGTAACAAATTATAAAATGTTCTTAAAAACATATTGGGAGAATGTTTCAAGACAACAAATGAAGAACATTCCTTCAGCCACATTAGTAGAACGTTATACGAACATCATAGAGGCTTGAGGTGATCAAATGTTTTGTTTAAAACATTCTTCTAATGTGACGGTCTTACCAATATAGAACATTTTATCTGCCACATTTTGAAGATGTTGTTGAGGTTTTTAAAGATGTTTTGAGAATGTTGTTGAGATAACAGATTATATAATGTTCTCAATAAAACACTGGCATGAGGTTTCAAGATAACAAATGAAGAACATTCTCTCAGCCACATTAGCAGAACGTTCTAAGAACATCATTCATGCTTAAGGTGATCAAATGTTTTGTTTAAAACATTCTTCTAATGTGATGGATTAACAAAGATAGAACATTTTATCTGTAACATTTTGAGGATGTTGTTGAGGTAACATATTATAAAATGTTCTCAGAAACACATTGGGACAATGTTTCAAGACAACAAATGAAGAACATTCTGTAACGGATATGCAGATCATCGATTCATGTGTTTAATTCATATTTTCCAAATGAAACTCTTTTTGCACCAAGTGCCTGGCCTGGCGCCAGCCTGGCTGGACTTAAATTATTTACGATGCCCATGCGAGCTTCAAAGAAGAAATGAAAACCCCCAACCACATTCCAACACTGGAGACAAAGGAACTTTTCGTATAAGTTCCTTACTTTCATTTTATTATTAATATGTATTTTAATTATGTTTATGGATTGCATAAAATGGTTAATCCTTGTTATGTGAAGAGTATAAGTTGCAAGCTCATACTTTAGGAAATGTCTCTCCACACTTTAACTTCCTCAAAGAGAGCCACGTTTCTGCAACCCCCATCTTTGCAGGTCGTAAAACTTTACGACCACACTGGAGAGGAGAGAAGCCAAATCTTCTCCCCAATGCATTCTATGGAATGAATTCGTTACCTGTTAGTTTTTATGTTGTATAAATGTATTACGTATTCCCTTTTGGTACATTTAGATGTTTCCCAACATCTGCAGTGTTATCATGTGTTAAGCAAATCTTTCAAATGTAGAATTACACATATTTAATGTAACTTCATGTTTTGATCACATATACCTATTATGTTTAGTCTTGTTCTAATCGTCATGCTCTGACAGACCCATTTATCTAGAACAAAGTAAGGAAATGTATGTAATCTGAAGTACAAACTTGCTAGAAATATCCCTGATGGAATCGGACAGGCCCTAGATCATCGGGGGGGGGGGGGGGGGGGGGGGGTTGTCTCCACAGAGACAAAAGAACTTTTCCCTCCGCTTCAGATCGCGGACTTTCATTGGCTGTTTACGCGAAAAAGGGGCGTGAACTATTTCAAGCTATAAGAATTGACCAAACAAGGTCCACTTGCTCTTTTTCCTCTTCTTCTCCGTCTCCGTTCTCGGACACGCTGCTCTCCAACGTTGCTTCCGCGCGGCCGTAGGCCGTAGCGCAAACCCCCTCAGCACAGGGGCTGAGAGAAAAAGCCATTTTAATGGCTCCTTTGGAAGCTTTCGTTTTCGTTCTTTTCTTTTCTTTTCTTTACTAAGTTTATTCAACTATTCGCCTCTCCACGCAAGGAAGACGAATTCTGGAACAATGTTTGTTGAACCTTTCAAATACCGCGCGAGGACAGAACAAAGGACCACGTGCTCCACGCTCACGCCAAGAGCCAGCGCAGCGTGCACGCGCGTCACATGGCCTCCGGCACACGCCCGCTGTTTTCAAAAGGAACACCGCGCAAAGCTCACATTGGACACTCTGCAAGTATCACTTTTCTATGGAGATTTAAATGCTGCTTTAAAGTGTTGTTATGATCTGATTTGTTGTTGGCTTCCAAAAGTTACTGACTATGATTTTCATACCTGAGCTCCTTATGTGATCTCATTCTATTTTCTCTCTCTCTCTCTCTCTCTCTCTCTCTCTCTCTCTCTCTCTCTTTTATTTAGATTCGTTATGTCTTGTATAAAGCTTACTGTTTGTATTGTCGTATGCATATTTACTCTGTGTGATTTGTAGTTTGATGTATTACTAGTTTAATTATTAAAAACCCATATACTGACGATTGGCTTGGACTCCACCCCACTCACATTACGAGTCACTGAGATGTCTGATCTATAGCTACAAGCTCTAAATTTAGAAACTAAATTTATCATAAGGATAGGATAATATTTTCATGGCCAGAGAATACTTTTCCTTGAATTATAAGGCGTGATAACTTTATTGAAAATTGATAGGTCTACAGTGGTTTGCTGGACATACCACGGTTTGATTTGCAGTAATTTACAGTAAGAGATATCACAATAATTGATATGAAGAATGTAATATTGACATATTAATGAGTAAGTTACAGTGCCCTGTGATTATTTATTGTTATAGGCAATTGAGCTATTTTTCATAATCAATCAAATTTAATGTAACTGTCATCTGAGATCTAAATTAATCATATTCCTGATTAATTATTCAAATTCCCTATATATCATTTGAGTTAATTATTCTGTAAAACTCATTGTTGTTACAATTCTCTCAGTCACATTAGTAAAACAGTATAAGAACATCATAGAGGCTTGAGGTCATGAAATGTTTTGTTTAAAATGTTCTTCTAATGTGACGGTTTAACAAAGATAGAACAATGTTACAATGTTTCAAGATAACTAAGAAAGAGCATTCTCTCAGTCCCATTAGGGGAACATCATAGGAACATCACTGAGACTTGAGATTGTGTAATGTTTTTATAAAATGTCCTTGTAATGTGACGTATTAATAAAGCTAGAAAATTTTATCTGCAACATTTTTAGGAAGTTTTGTGGATGTTTTTGAGGTAACAGATTATGTAATGTTCTCAATAAAATATTATTACAATGTTTCAAGATAACAAAGAAAGAACATTCTCTCAGCCACATTAGGAGAACGTTAAAGTAATACCACTGAAGCCTGAGTTTTTTTTTTATTTTTAGGGCCTGAGCCAATGGGCGCAGGGCCCTATTGTTCCCCTAAGGATTCTTCTTATTATTAGGGCCCAAGCACCGATGGTGCAAGGACCCTCTTGGAATTGCTCCGTTTATAAGGGCCAGAGCACAGATGGTGTGAGGACCCTCTTGTATCTGCTTTGTTTATTATTATTATTATTAGGGCCCGAGCACTGCAGTGCGAGGACCCTATTGGAATTGCTCCGTTTATTATTAGGGCCCGAGCACTGCAGTGCGAGGACCCTATTGGAATTGCTCCGTTTATTAGGGCCCGAGCACTGCAGTGCGAGGACCCTATTGGAATTGCTCCGTTTATTATTATTAGGGCCCGAACACTGCAGTGCGAGGACCCTATTGGAATTGCTCTGTTTATTATTAGGGCCCGAGCACCGATGGTGCGAGGACCCTCTTGGAATTGCTCCGTTTATTATTATTATTAGGGCCCGAGCACCGAGTTGCGAGGACCCTCTTGTATCTGCTTTGTTTATTACACTGTTACAGACTCCTAGGAGCATATTAAAAAGTGTAAACAAGTGTTAAATAGGCTGGCAAAATACTAGGTACATACTAATACATGCTAGCAACACTTAGCTAAATGCTAAAGCATGCTACTAATGTAGTGAAAAAGGAAGTTGCTGTAACTCAGGCAAGCAATGTCCGATCTTCCCCAAGCTTCACACTTGTGATAGGTGTTCTGTTCTGAACAAACACCCATGACCAAATTCAGTTACAGTCATATCGGCACCTGCTGGTAACAGGAAGTGACAAAGTTAACACTGTTATGGACTCCTAGGAACAAATTAAAAAGTGTCAAAAAGTGTTAAATAGGCTGGAAACATGCTAGAAACATAATAAAACATGCTCGCAACACTTATCTAAGTGTTAAAGCATTCTACTAAGGCAGTGAAAAAGGAAGTTGCTGTAACTCAGGCAATAATTGTCCGATCTTCCCCAAACTTCACAGGTAAGATAGGTGTTCTGTCCTGAACAAACACCCAAGACCGAATTCAGTTATAGTCATAATGCTACCTGCTGGTAACAGGAAGTGACAATGTTAACACTATTACAGACTCCTAGGAACATATTAAAAAGTGTCAAAAAGTGTTAAATAGGCTGGCAACATACTAGATACATACTAACTAATACATGCTAGCAACACTTAGCTTAGTGCTAAAGCATGCTAATAATGTAGTGAAAAAGGAAGTTGCTGTAAAAAAGGCAAGCAATATCCGATGTTCCCCAAACATCACACGTGTGATAGGTGTTCTGTCCTGAACAAACAACCATGACCAAAGTCAGTTATAGTCATAGCGCCACCTGCTGGTAACAGGAAGTTACATGGTTAACACTGTTACAGACTCCTAGGAGCATATTAAAAAGTGTAAACAAGTGTTAAATAGGCTGGCAACATACTAGGTACATACTAATACATGCTAGCAACACTTAGCTAAATGCTAAAGCATGCTACAAATGTAGTGAAAAAGGAAGTTGCTGTAACTCAGGCAAGCAATGTCCGATCTTCCCCAAGCTTCACACTTGTGATAAGAGTCCTGACCTGAACAGATCTGCAGGCCAATATTCCACAGGGTGTGGCAGAATGGCTCGATAGCGCCACCTATACACTTTCAACGGAGTGCGCCTCGAGCTATGTTTCACGTACATGCACAAAAATTGGTACACACATGTAACTCACCAATATCTACAAAAAAGTCTCTTGGTACGAAATCCGAATCTTAACAGGAATTCAGTTATTTAAAAATTTCTCTGCAAAATTGGTGTTGTTTTTGCCATTTTCAGGGGTTGTACTTTAACAAACTCCTCCTAGAGATTTATTCAGATCAACACCATACTTGGTCAGTGCAATCTAAAGGCCTTTGCAATGTTAAATTGCGAAGATCTTGAGGTTTCGTTAAAGGGCGTGTCCATGGCGGCCTGACAAATTTTGATGTTTCGCCATGAAAAAGGAACTTGCTGTAACTCAGACATACAATGTCCAATCTGCCCCAAACTTCACATGTTAGATAAGACTTCTGCCCTTAACAGATCTACATGGCCATATTCAGTTATAGTCATAGCACCACCTGCTGGCAACAGGAAGTGACATCTTTTACGCTGCGACAAGCTACTCCTATAATTTTTTTGAGATTATTATATATTTTGTGGTTAGTCTAATCTAAAGGCCTGTGCAATGTTAACTTGTGGAGATCTTGAGTTTTTGTTAAAGGGCGTGTCCATGGTGCCATGACAAGTTTTATGTCTCGCCACAGCAAGAGAAGTTGTTATAACTCAGGCATAAATTGTTCGATCTTCCCCAAACTTCACATGTTCGATAAAGAGTCCTGGTCTGAACACATCTGAAGGCCAATATTCCATTATAATGATAGCACCACCTGCTGGCAACAGGAAGATTAGAACATACTGTATATGCAATATACTTTGATATGTTCCACTTATATTTATGACTTTAAATGCATATTTCTCACCATTCACCTATTTACTAAAGCCACTCGCTGCCGGTGAGCCCGGGTGCGAGGGCCCGTTCATCGCTGCTTGCAGCTTTAATTCTTCTTCCTCTTCTTTCTTCCTCTCCATAATGAAGCGCATTTTTGAAGGCCTAAACATGCTCCAAAACTCACGAAACTTTGCACACGCATCAGGACTGGCGAAACTTTACATATGATATAGGTTTCAGAAGTGGGTGTGGCAAAATGGCTCGATAGCGCCACCTGTTAAATTTCAACGGAGTGCGCCTTTGAGCTGTGTTTCACGTACATTCATGAAAATCGGTACACACATGCAACACACCATTACCTAAAAAAAAGTCTCTTGGTACAAAATCCAAAACCCAACAGGAAGTAAGTTATTTTTAATTTCCTGTATGATTTTTGTGCAGTTTTTTCCATTTCCATGCCTCGTACTTTGTCGAACTTCTCCTAGCAACAGGAAGTGTCATGTTTTACACTGCAAAGAACTACTCCAAGAAATTTGTGACATCAACATTTTGTTTTGGTCAGTCTAATCTAAAGGCCTGTGCAATGTTAAATTGTGGAGATCTTTAGATTTTGTTAAAGGGCGTGTCCATGGCGCCAGGACAAAATTTGATATCTCGCCATAGGAAAAGAAGTTGTTGTAACTTAGGCATGAAATGTTTAATATTCCCCAAACTTCAGATGTTCGATAAGACTCCTGGCCTGAACACATCTGAAGGCCAATATTCCATTATAATGATAGCGCCACCTGTTGGCAACAGGAAAATTGGCACATATAAATGACTTTGACATCTTCCACTTCTATTTACGATTTGAAATGCATATTTCTCACCTTCACCTTTTTACTGATGCCACACGATTGCGGTGAGCCCGGGTGCAAGGGCCCGTTCATCGCTGCTTCCAGCTTTAATTCTTCTTTTTCTTCTTCTTCTTCTTCTTCTTCTTCTTCTCCCGAATGAATTGCATTTTTGAGGGCTTTAACATGCTCAAAAAGTCATGAAACTTTGCAAACGCGTCAAACCTGGTGAAAATTTTCGTCTGATATAGGATTCAGAAGAGGGTGTGGCAAAATGGCTCGACAGCGCCACCTATACCAAGAAAATCAACAGCCTTCCAGCTATGTTTCACGTGCATGCACGAAAATTGGCACCCATATGTAACACACCAATACCTACAAAAAAGACTCTTGGAGCGAAATTCTAAACCCAACAGGAAGTCGGTTATTTTTAATATTATGAGCATATTTTGTGTAATTTTGGTCATTTCCATGTGTTGTATTTTAACGAACTCCTCCTAGAGAGTTCTTCAAATCAACACCAAATTTGGTATGCCTAATCTAAAGGCCTTTGCGATGTTAAATTGCGAAGATCTTGAGTTTTCGTTGAAGGGGCGTGTCCGTGGCGGCCTGGCGAATTTCGATGATTCGCCATGAAAAAGGAAGTTGCTGTAACTCAGACATACAATGTCCAATCTGCCCCAAACTTCACATATTGGATAAGACTCTTGACCTGAACAGATCTACATGCCAATATTCAGTTATAGTCATAGCGCCACCTATTGGCAACAGGAAGTTACATATTTTACACTGCGACAAACTACTCCTAGAAATTTTATGACATCAATGTCTTTTTTGTGGTCAGTCTAATCTAAAGACCTGTGTGATGTTTAGTTGTGAAGATCTTGAGTTTTTGTTAAAAGGTGTGTCCATGGCGCCGTGATGAAGTTCGATGTCTCGCCATGGGAATAAAGATGTTATAACTCAGGCATAAAATGTCCGATCTTGCCCAAACTTCACTTGTGTGATAAGGGTCCTGGCCTAAACAGATCTGAAGGCCAATATTCCATTATAACGATAGCACCACCTGCTGGCAACAGGAAGATTGGCACACTTATGGAATAAACTTTGATATATTGCACTTATATTTATGAGTTTAAATGCATATTTCTCAACGTTCACCTTTTTACTAAAGCCACACGATAGAGGTGAGCCTGGGTGCGAGGGCCCGTTCATCGCTGCTTGCAGCTTTAATTATTAGGGCTCAAGCCTGGAGGGCGAGAGCCCTATTGTTTTCCTTAGGATTATTTGTTATTAGGGCCCGAGCACCGATGGTGTGAGGACCCTCTTGGAATTGCTCCGTTTATTATTAGGGCCCGAGCACCGATGGTGTGAGGACCCTCTTGGAATTGCACCGTTTATTATTATTATTAGGGCCCGAGCACCGAGGTGCGAGTACCCTCTTGTATCTGCTTTGTTTATTATTATTATTATTATTATTAGGGCTCAAGCCTGGAGGGCGAGAGCCCTATTGTTTTCCTTAGGATTATTTGTTATTATTATTATTATTATTTATTATTATTATTTTTCTTGAAGGTTTCGGGGGCTTTTGGGGCCCTTAACATGCTTAAAAAGTCTTGAAAATTGGCACACACATTGGAACCTGCGGCCATTACAGCCGGACAGAGACTGATACACAGGCGTGGCACAGGAGCTCTACAGCGCCCCCTGGAATATGGAGGGCCATATATCATACATACTTGAATGCAGACGTACGAAGCTCGGTACACATATAGAACTCATCAATACAAACAACTTTCGTATTGCATATCATAGGCTCCGCCCAACAGGAAGTTGGCTATTTGGGGTTTATTATTCATTTTTGTCGTCAAAGTTGTGGGGGGCTTTTGGGGTCCTTAACGTACTCAAAAACTCTTGAAAATTTGCGCACACTTTTGAATCTGTGGCCTTAAGGAGCCTGCAGAGGCTGGGACCCGGGCGTGGCACAGGGGCTCTACGGCGCCCCCTGGAACACAGTCAGAAATGTTGATGTATAGCTCACACATACTTGCACGTATTAATATGAAACTCAGTACACATATAGATCTCATTGTGCCAAACAACTTGCTTATTGCATGTCATAGGCTCCGCCCAACAGGAAGTCAGCTATTTAGAGTTATGTAAAAAGCACATGCTCTGGAATTTGATATACTTGTCATAGGTTTTTTACTCGATTGTCACCAAACTCGGTCAACATGATCTCAAGACATTGGGGATGAAAAATTGCCAGGGGATTTTTGATATCTCGAACGGTTTGCTTGTGGTGAGGCGTTGAAATTATGGCGAGAATTGAGAAACAGGAAGTGTCTAATACCATCCACATACATTTCCTGATTTTAATCAAACTTCATCAGATTATTCATTGTATGATGTCAATCGCATATATGTGACTATTAGGAGTCAAAGTTATAGCGCCACCAACTGGCAGCAGGAAGTGTGTCATTTTCAAAATGCTTTGATTTCAGCATCTTATTTTTACTCGATTTGCTTCAAACTTCATCAGAATAATGTTAAAACACAGCCGATATAAATCTGCAAGGGGGATATTGATATCTAAAAATATTGTTGCCATGGCAACATGTCAAACTGGAATACTTCTCAGGTGATTTTGAGGCATATAACATGCTTAGAATTTCATCAATCTCAGAACACATATCAGTATTTATGATAACTAGACACTGGCAAAAGTTCATAAGAGGGCGTGGAAAAGGCACTCTATAGCGCCACCTTTTGTCAAAAGTGGGGGGTTAGTTTTAGCTACAGACACCAAACTCGGTACAAAAATTGTTCTTATCAAGACAGACAACTTTCTAATTCACAGTCATCAGCTACGACCAACAGAAAGTCGGCTATTTTGATTTGAATGTGGATTTTTTTTACATTTAGCTGTGAATTAATGCATACTGCTCAGAGGAGAGTAACACTATACACACCAAACTTTGTCTACATGATGCCAAAACATTGAGGATTTTAAATTGCCAATGGATTTTGGATAGCTTGAACGGTTTTGTCGTAGTGATTTTTTTAAATGACAGTAAAAATGGAATTATTAATTTTCCTGCATTTTTAAATTACAAACACTTCAAAACCTATTTTCATACAGAAAAAAGTCATTCTGAGTAAATATGGATAGTTTCACGACTTTACAACACTGTATGGATAACAGAAAATTAAAAAACTGTCAGACATCTCATCTCACTCTGTCCCTCTGTTTGAGTGTGTGCTTAGACTTCCATTGTCTGAGAGAAATAGCGCCCCTAGGTGCAATTCCCGCAAAAAAAAGGGAGGAGACTCTCTTTTATTTTTACTTTTAAATAAGTTAAAATACAAATAAATACTTAGATTTAATTCACACTGACAAGCTAAACCAACATATATGATTATTACCGGGTCAGGGCTCATTAATAATTGATGTGTGGTCAGTGATACATGAAAAACAGGAGAGATGAATCATCGCTCTGAGCATGAGCGTGTGGAATGACGAGCTCAGAAAAAACGAGTTTATTCTTGTTTTATAGCTTTTAAAATTAAAATATTATAGCGATATCACACAATTCACCAATTAGAACACATCAAGAGCTAAATTCAGATGTTTTTGAACTGTTTGTGTGAAAATGAAATATTTGCGGCTGCCTTTCTGAAATCACTGCCTCCGATCAGCGCGTACAGTGTCACGATGTCAAAACAAATGAATTTATTCTTGTTTAAGAGCTTTTTAAAATTAATTATTGCAATAAATGCACAGAATACACACATTATAACGCAACAAGAGCTAAATGCAGGTGTTTGTGACCCGTGTAAGTGTGCAAGACTATTTGAAAACGCGACTGGCAGAATAACATTGATCTCTCGAGCTGCAGGATTCTGCCTTTCGTCGTACGAACGAACACATCACAGACAAGATTATTTCAAAATACATAATAGCTTGGCTAATATAAACTGTTGAGAAATAAATCTGAAGTGGATCTACTGGGTTTGAATATTAAGTGACCGCATATACCAGCTGCTTCTGTCTTCAATTTTAATACATATATAAAAAAAGGAAACTCATTCGTCTTGGCTGCTTTTTTTCATGTGTCTACATATTTATTTAATTAATTATACATTTTGTATAATATAATTATAAAAACAAAAATAAATTTAGCCACTCACATAGAAATATCTTAGGCCTTATCCTTTTCTGACAGTTTTAGGGATTTTTAAAAATCCTAAAAAAACATATTTGTGCTGCAAATAATAATTTCAAACTAATTTGATACTGACCTATGACATCCTGTGACATGATATTTATTTGAATTTACATAATCTCATGGATGTAACAGTAAATCTGTTCAGCTCACAGATCAAGACTAAGCTGTAATGAAAGCAGAACTTTCACAAATGCTTGTAGGTCAATAAAATCATTACAAAACACTTATAAATCATTTAAGGATTTGATAACACTGTAAAATAATGTCTAATTTGCTAACATTAGTAAATGCATTGGTAACACTTTATAATAACTGCACTCATTAGTAAATAGTCAGTTCATGCTTTATAAAGTCTTGTCCCAATATTAATAGTCAGTAGTAAGCAGTTTATAAATACAGCTATAAATAGCTTGTTCTTGGTTTATAAGCACATTTATTAAAAAGGAGGGTAAAGGGTCAGTTATCTTCCTATGAAAAATAAAAAAATAAAAATAAACAAACAACAACACAGATTGATACAGAACTCAGAAATTTTATTGTGGATTTATGATAAAATCATCCTGTAAATGAATTCATACTCCTCCAAGAAGACACAAACTTTTTCAACATGATGCTAATATACTGAAGATGTTAAATTGCGAATGGGTTTAGGATACCTTAAATGGTGTGGCCATTTATTAAAGTAACCTAATAAAATACAATAGTTATTTTACTATATCTTTACAATTTTTCATTCTAACTCTTCATATTTTTTCTATACGTAAAAGTCATCATTTGAAGGAAGCACAGTAAGTTTCATAGCTTTATCATTTTCAGGAGCCATCATAAAATTAAAACTATCATAACTTATAAATCAAGCTTGCAATTCTTAGTACCAATAATGGCCACCAGATGGAGATAGAGGATTACTTTTAAATAATTATTGTAGCAACAAGTATGATTTAAATCAATTATAGAAATCTTTCAAAGAAAAATAATATGTATTTTATGTATTTTACTGATGAAATGACCCTCACTTAATTAGAATAACAAACTGAAGTATTGTGAACTGTATATTAAGAATAATTCTTTTTAGGCTTTATGGACAGATAAGTTTTAAGTGAATCTTGAAGGATCAGCACCACATCCTCTTTTACCACTGTTTAAAGAATGTATCTTACAGAACGGGTACGAATGAATTTTGGATAGCTTGAATGGTTTTGTTGTGGTGATTTTTTTGAAATAACTGTAAAAAAGGAACCAGTAAATGTCTTTAATTTTTTTTTAAGTGCAGCTTCTAAACACTTCAAAAAAATGTACACAGAAGACAAGTCATGCTGAGGAAATATGCATAGTTTCATGACTATACAACACTATATGGATGATAGAAAATTAAAAAACTATCATACATCTGATGTCACTCTGTCCCTCTGTCACTGTGGGTAATGTGTGTGTGTGTGTGTGTGTGTGTTAAGTGAATTAGGTGTGAAACTATCAGGGAGCATTTAGTCTCCAGCGCCAACATTTTACAGAACTGCCACTTTCCTGGAGTCTCAGAATTACAATGTGTCAGGTTCTGAGAGATCTAAGATTACAAAAAATGATTTAATTAGAATACCATGAAGTATTGTGAAATACTATATATTACGACTTTATATATAGGCTTTATGAAAAGATTAGAGTGACTCGTGAAGGACCAGCACCACCTCCTCTTGTCCAATGGTTTGAGGAATATATCTTCCAGAATCCGCGATTAAGATTTAGGAGCTCATTTTTATTCCACCTCCTTTCCTGAAAGTCTGTCTTGCAGAATTGACTAAAAATTAATATTCACATTAATTCCTAATTATTTTGCAATTCTTTTTGTCAGTTCTTCCTGACCTGTTTTTTTCTTCTTCTTTTCTGACCTCATGACCCAGTCAGCATTTTTTGTACAATGGTCAAGTCTTAACTTATCCATTTCTGTATTGCATTTGTGTTTGATATTTATCATGGGGATTTCATAAATTTCGACTTTACAGTTTGAGTTAAAACTCTCTTTAGTACATTACATCTGTAAAAGAAAACATGCCTAATAATTCTACACACATGAATATAAGGAGTTTTTCTCTTCCAGCTTTCCTGGACTATTGTATAGCACTCATAAATGATTAAATAAAAAATAATGGTAGTTATTAAGATTGATATGGTTTGGAATTGGTAAAATGTGCTTGGAAAAAAATCACAATAAAACAATGTTTTAATGTTTAAGTTTGGAATATTAACTGACATGAATGAATGCTATATAAATATTGTTCATGTTAACATAATGTTTACAAATGAAATCTTATTGTTAAAGTGTTACTAAAGTTATATATATATATTGTTCTGTGAATGTGATTTTAAAGTCTAGATGATACAGATTAACCCTTTAACTATGGAGCCAGAAGAGTCTCAATAAAGATAAATGCACACACTACAGTCACATATGCACACATAGGATTCATACATGCACACACATAATTCATAAATACACACACAGGATACACAAATGCACACAAAATTCACAAATGCACACACAAAATTTAAAAAGCACAGAAGATTCACAAATGCATACAAATTTCAGAAATGCATACAAAATTCAGAAATACACACACAATTTAGAAATGCAAACAACATTTACAAATGCACTCAAGATTCACAAATGCACAGGACAAGATTCAGAAATGTATTTCTGATGCACACACACATATATCTTGATTTACAAACTGCTTGCAGTCTGTGAACTTCACTGCATTTGTGTGTGAATTTTGAGACTCCCTTGACTTGGCTCGACACACAAATGCCTTTTTTTAAACAGGGAATGATCTGCAACCAATCAGATATCTCCCTTGTTTTAGCCAATCACAAGAATGCACCCCACGTGGGGGATTGTTTACTTATAAGCCAATCAGCGAACGACTCACTTTCCTCACGCAGCGAACGACTCACTTACCTCACGCAGCCGGCGATTCACTTTGCGCAGCCAGCGACCCACTTTGCCCAGCGAACGACTCACTTTCCTCACGAGTCACGCAGCGAACGACTCACTTTCCTCACCCAGCGAGCGACTCACTTTCCTCAGCGAACGATTCACTTTCCTCAAGCAGCGAAGTTGAGCGAACGATTCACTTTCCTCACCCAGCGAGCGACTCACTTTCCTCACAAGTCACGCAGCGAACGATTCACTTTCCTCACGAGTCACGCAGCGATCAACTCACTTTCCTAAGCGAACGACAGCCGGAGACCCACTTTTCGCAGCCAGAGAGTCACTTTCCTCTTGCAGCGGACCACTGACTCTCTCTTCATGTAGGGACTGAATATTATAATTAAAGTGACTTCTATATTGCATCCAAAAGAACATTTAGATATATTTAAATATTCAAAAAGGTTTAAACATTTTTTTTTTTTTTTTTCATTAAAATATTTCAATAAAATGAAATAATTGCCTATTGCAAATTTATGAATCCATGGTTAACTTTTTTTCTGCAGTCACTGGGCTATATGTATTGAGACATTTTTAAATTTATATTTTGTAAAAAAAATAATAAAAAATAAACCTGAATTGTAATCTAAACATCTGTATTTTCATACAATTTAATACAATTGCTGTGTGAACAAGTTCATGTGATTGGCTTATAAGTAAACAATCCCCCCACGTGGGGTGCATTCTTGTGATTGGCTAAAAGAAGGGAGATATCTGATTGGTTGCAGATCATTCCCTGTTTAAAAAAAAGCATTTGTGTGTAGAGCCAAGTCAGGGGAGTCTCAAAATTCACACACAAATGCAGTGAAGTTCACAGACTGCAAGCAGTTTGTGAATCAAGATATATGTGTGTGTGCATCAGAAATACATTTCTGAATCTTGTTCTGTGCATTTGTGAATCTTGTTCTGTGCATTTGTGAATCTTGAGTGCATTTGTAAATGTTGTTTGCATTTCTGAATTGTGTGTGTATTTCTGATTTTTGTGTGCATTTCTGAATTTTGTATGCATTTGTGAATCTTCTGTGCTTTTTAAATTTTGTGTGTGCATTTGTGAATTTTGTGCGCATTTGTGCATCTTGTGTGTGTATTTATGAATCATGTGTGTGCATCTATGAATCCTGTGTCTGCATATGTGAATGTAGTGTGTGCATTTATCTTTATTGAGACTCTTCTGGCTCCATATTTAACTGCCGTATCCTTTAAAACCTCACTGCCAGAGGGATATTGTGAATGCATGTGCCCGCTGGGCACAGTTAACCTGATGCCACCGGGGTGGCGATGGCATTGGTGGCTTGAGCCCGCCATCGCTGCTTGCAGCTATATTTATTATTATTATTTATTCTTCTAATTTTTTTCCAAGGTTTCGGGGGCTTTTAGGGCCCTTAACATGCTTAAAAAGTCTTGAAAATTGGCACACACATTGGAACCTGCGGCCATTAGGGCCGGACAGAGACTGTTACATGGGCGTGGCACAGGGGCTCTACAGCGCCCCCTGGAATACTGAGGGCCATATATCATACATACTTGCTCGTAGACATATGAAACTCGGTACACATATAGATCCCATCAATCCAAACAACTTTCGCATTGCATGTCATAGGCTCCGCCCAACAGGAAGTTGGCTATTTAGGGTTTAGTATTCATATTTGTCTTCAAAGTTTTGGGGGCTTTTGGGGTCCTTAACATACTCAAAAACTCTAGAATATTTGCACACACCTTTGGATCTGTGGCCTTTAGGAGCCTGCAGAGGTTGGGACCCGGGCGTGGCACAGGGGCTCTACGGCGCCCCCTGGAACACAGTCAGAAATGTTGATGTATAGCTCACACATACTTGCACGTATTAATATGAAACTCAGTACACATATAGATCTCATTGTGCCGAACAACTTGCGTATTGCATGTCATAGGCTCCGCCTAACAGGAAGTCAGCTATTTAGAGTTATGTAAAAAGCGCATACTCTGGAATTTGATATACTTGTCATAGGTTTTTTACTCGATTGTCACCAAACTCGGTCAACATGATCTCAAGACATTGGGGATGAAAAATTGCCAGGGGATTTTTGATATCTCGAACGGTTTGCTCGTAGCGAGGCATTGAATTTATGGCGAGAATTGAGAAGTGTCTAATACCATCCACATACATTTCCTAATTTTAATCAAACTTCATCAGATTATTCATTGTATGATGTTGATCGCATATATGTGACTATTAAGAGTCAAAGTTATAGCGCCATCAACTGACAGCAGGAAGTGTGTCATTTTCAAAATGCTTTGAATTCAGCAACTTATTTTTACTCGATTTGCTTCAAATTTCATCAGAATAATGTTAAAACACAGCCGATATAAATCTGCTGGGGGGATATTGATATCTAAAAATATTGTTGCCGTGGCAACATGTCAAGCTGGAATACTTCTCAGGTGATTTTGAGGCATATAACAGGCTTAGAATTTCATCAAACTCAGAACACATATCAGTATTAGTGACAGCTAGACACTGGCAAAAGTTCATAAGAGGGCGTGGAAGAGGCACTCTATAGCGCCACCTTTTGTCAAAAGTGGGGGGGTTAGTTTTGGCTACAGACACCAAACTCAGTACAAAAATTGTTCTTATCAAGACGGACAACTTTCTAATTCACAGTCATCAGCTACGACCAACAGGAAGTCGGCTATTTTGATTTGAATGTGGATTGTTTTTTACATTTAGCTGTGAATTAATGCATACTCCTCACAGGGGAAGTACACTATACACACCAAACTTTGTCTACATGAAGAAAAAACATTGAGGAACTTAAATTGCGAATGATTTTTGGATAGCTTGAACGGTTTTGTCGTGGTGATTTTCTGAAATAACAGTAAAAAGTGAAACATTAATCGTCTTGTATTTTTAAATTGCAGCTTCCAAACCTTTAAAAAACATTTTTCATTTAGAAAACCAGTGATTCTGAGGAAATATGCATAGTTTCATGACTTTACAGCATTGTATGATTAAAAGAAAATTAAAAAACTGTCAGATATCTGATCTCACTCTGTCTCTCTGTGTGTGGAATGTATGTGTGCTGACTGTCTGTGTGTGTGTGTGTGTGTGTGAGTGTGAGTTGGGGAGGGGTGTGAGCTGAGTAGCAGACAGAGAGAGAGAGAGAGAGAGAGAGAGAGAGAGAGACTTAAACATCTCTTTAATCACCAGAAAAAAACTGTATTTTAAATTGTTTTTTTTTGTTGTTGTTGTTGCTAAATGTGCTGTTTTCATTACAGCTTAAGAAATCTCCTAGGCCTTATCCTTTTCTGACAGTTTCAGGGATTAAAAAAAAATTCTAAAAATACTTGTGCTGCAAATTATAATTTCAAACTCATGTGACACTGACCCCTGAAACCCTGTGACATGACATTTATTTGAATTTACATAATCTCATGGATGTAACAGTAAACCTGTTCAGCTCAGAGATGAAGACTAAGCTGTGATGCAAGCTATTTAACTATTTCACAAATGCTTATAGGTTAATGAAATCATAACAAAACATTTTTAAATTATTTAAGGATTTGGTAACACTTTAAAATAATGTCTCAATTATTATCATTAGTAAATGCATTGGTAACACTTCATAATAGCTGCACTCCTTAGCTAAGCATTAGTAAATAGTCAGTTCATGCTTTATATAGACTTCTCCCAAAATTAATATTTTAGTAAGCATTTTATAAATACAGCTATAATTAAATTGTTCATGGTTTATATGCACATTTATTTTGAGGAGATTAAAGGCTGCAATCTTCCTAAAATTAAAAAAATAAAAAATAAATAAATAAACACAGAACTCAGAAATATTTATTTCAAGATGCAATAAAAGAAAACTGTACACTTGAATTTATGTATATGTATATATGTGTGTGTGTGTGTGTGTGTGTGTGTGTATATATATATATATATATATATATATATATATATATATATATATATATATATATATATATATATATTCACGATTGCATAAGTTTATATTTATTTATTTTTTATCAAGTGTACAGCTAATAATAATAATAATAATAATGCATTTTATTTAGTTTTAGCTACAGACAGCAAACTTGGTACATAAATTGTTCTTATCAAGACGGACAACTTTCAAATATAAGACTGATTTTGTAGCTTTTGTTACTCTTCTGGCGAGACGCCTAATTTTAATAAATTGGAAATCACCTACACCTCCCACTCATTCTTCATGGATTAATGATATCTTTCATTTTATCAAACTAGAAAAAATTAGGCATACAATAAAGGGGTCTTCTGACAACTTTTATAAAATTTGGGGCCCTTTTCTAGATTGTGTAGGGAAGTGAAATGGTTTTAAACACCTGTCTATATCCCCTCTGGCAGTAAAGAATCTTCTTACACGCAAGATTAACTTGAATATGTCTTTGGATGACCAAGCTTTATATGGCTTCTCTTTTTTTTATTTATTTCATCATCTCTCCTTTTTTTTTTTTTTTTTTTTTACTTTTTGGTTTATGTTGCTGTTCTTGCTTATTGTTTATACTTATGTCAATGTTTTATTCTCTCATGCTGAATGCTGTTTGGACGTAAGTTGCATCATATGACGGATCCATAATTGTATATTTCCTTTTTATTATTCCTTTTTTTATAACTTAGAATTAACTTTATTCTGTCTCTATTTGCTATTTGGTTCTTTCTATGAACAAAAGAGACGGAATTGATTACATTTATGTGATATTACAATGGTATCTGTAATTGTGTGATGTACTCTGTTTATGTGAAAAAAAAAAATCAAAATAAAGTGGGGAAAAAAAAAAAAGACGGACAACTTTCTAATTCACAGTCATAAGCTACAACCAACAGGAAGTGCTATTTTGATTTAAATATGGATTTTGGGGAAAATTATTTTGTGAATTACACACCAAACTTTGTCTACATGTTGCAAAAACATTGAGGAACTTAAATTGCGAATGGATTTTGGTTAGCTTGAACGGTTTTGTCGTGGTGATTTTTTGAAATGACAGTGAAAAGGGAATCATTAATTGGCTTGTATTTTTAAATTGCAGCTTCCAAACATTTCAAAGCATTTTTTTTCATACAGAGATCAAATCATTCTGAGGAAATATGCATAGTTTCATGACTTTACAACACTGCATGGACAACAGAAAATTAAAAAACTGTCAGACTTCTTAACTGACGTGATCTCACTCTGGCCACTCTGTCTGTCTGAGGGAAGTGAGGTCACCATTTTTTGTCCAATGGTCAAGTCTTAACCTAATTATTGTTAATTATCTTAAAATAATTGTTGTTCATGTTAACATAGTTAATGTTTATGAATAAAATATTATTGTAAAGTGTTATTAAAGTTATATATATGGTTCTGTGAATGTGATTTCAAAGTCTAGATGATTCGGATTAACCCTTTAACTGCCGTATACCTTAAAATCTGACTGCCAGAAGTCTATTGTGAATGCATGTGCCCGCTGAGCACAATTTACCTGATGCCACAGTGGTGGCGTTGCACTGATGGACTGAGCCCGCCATCGCTGCTTGCAGCTATATTTAGGGCCCGAGCACCGATGGTGTGAGGACCCTATTGGAATTGCTCCGTTTATTATTATTATTATTATTATTATTATTATTATTATTATTATTATTATTATTATTATTATTATTCTCCAAAATGAATCGCATTTTTGAGGGCCTAAACATGCTCGAAAAGTCATGAAACTTTGCACACACCTCCGAACTGGTGAAAATTTATGTCTGATATGGGTTTCAGAAGTGGGTGTGGCAAAATGGCTCAACAGCGCCACCTATACACGTTCAACGGTGTGCGCCTCGAGCTAGGTTTCATGTACATGTATGAAAATCGGTATACACATGTAACTCTCCAATACCTACAAAAAAGTATCTTGGAGCAAACTCCGAAACCCAACAGGAAGTCGGTTATTTCTAATATTATGAGCAAATTTTGTGTCATTTTTGTCATTTCCATGCCTTGTATTTTAACGAACTCCTCCTAGAGATTCATTCAGATCAACACCAAATTTGGTATGCCTAATCTAAAGGCCTTTGCGATGTTAAATTGCGAAGCATTTGAGTTTTCGTTGAAGGGCCTGTGTGTGGCGGCCTGGCGAATTTCGATGATTCGCCATGAAACAGGAAGTTGCTATAACTCAGACATACAATGACCAATCTGCCCCAAACTTCACATGTTTGATGAGACTCCTGTCCTGAACAGTTTGACACGACCATATTCAGTTATAGTCATAGCGCCACCTATTGGCAAAAGGAAGTGACATATTTTACGCTGCGACAAACTACTCCTAGAAATTTTTGACATCAATGTCTTTTTTGTGGTCAGTCTAATCTAAAGGCCTGTGTGATGTTAAATTGTGAAGGTCTTGAGTTTTCGTTAAAGGGCGTGTCCATGACGGCGTGACAAAGTTCGATGTCTTGCCATGGGAATAAAATATGTTATAACTCAGACATAAAATGTCCGATCTTCCCCAAACTTCACATGTGTGATAAGAGTCCTGGCCTGAACACATCTGAAGGCCATTATTCCAACGGGTGTGGCAAAATGGCTCAATAGCGCCACCTATACACATTCAACGGAGTGTGCCTCGAGCTATGTTCCACGTACATGTACAAAAATCGGTACATATATGTAACAGTCCAATACCTACAAAAAAGTCTCTTGGTACGAAATCCGAATCCCAACAGGAAGTCGGTTATTTAGAATTTTCTCTGCAAAATTGGCGCTCTTTTTGCCATTTTCAGGGGTTGTACTTTAACGAACTCCTCCTAGAGATTTATTCAGATCAACAGCAAACTTGGTCAGTTAAATCTAAAGGCCTTTATGATGTTAAATTGCGAAGATCTTGAGGTTTCGTTAAAGGGCGTGTCCATGGCGGCCTTACAAATTTTGATGTTTTGCCATGAAAAAGGAAGTTGCTGTAACTCAGTCATACAATGTCCAATCTGCCCCAAACTTCAAATGTTAGATAAGACTTCTGCCCTTAACAGATCTACATGCCCATATTCAGTTATAGTCATAGCGCCACCTGCTGGCAACAGGAAGTGACATGTTTTACACTGTAACTCAGACATACAATGTCCAATCTGCCCCAAACTTCACATGTTAGATAAGACTTCTGCCCTTAACAGATCTACATGCCCATATTCAGTTATAGTCATAGCGCCACCTGCTGGCAACAGTAAGTGACATGTTTTACGCTGCGACAAACTACTCCTAGAAATAGTATTACATTAATGTTTTTTTTGTGGTCAGTCTAATCTAAAGGCCTGTGAAATGCTAAATTATGGAGATCTTGTTTTTTTTTTAAAGGGCGTGTCCATGGCGTCATGACAAAATTTGCTGTCTCGCCACAGTAAAGGAAGTTGTTGTAACTCAGGCATAAAATGTTCGATCTTCCCCAAACTTTACATGTTTGATAAGAGTCCTGCCCTGAATACAACTGAAGGCCAATATTCCATTATAATGATAGCGCCACCTGCTGGCAACAGGAAGATTGGCACATATATGGAATAACTTTGATATATTCCACTCATATTTATGAGTTTAAATGCATATTTCTCACCGCTCACCTATTTACTAAAGCCACTCGCTGCCGGTGAGCCCGGGTGCGAGGGCCCGTTCATCGCTGCTTGCAGCTTTAATTAGGGCTCAAGCCTGGAGGGCGAGAGCCCTATTGTTTTCCTTAGGATTATTTGTTATTATTATTATTATTATTATTTATTATTATTATTTTTCTTCAAGGTTTCGGGGGCTTTTGGGGCCCTTAACATGCTTAAAAAGTCTTGAAAATTGGCACACTCATTGGAACCTGCGGCCATTAGGGCCGGGCAGAGACTGATACACGGGCGTGGCACAGGGGCTCTACAGCGCTCCCTGGAATATGGAGGGCCATATATCATACATACTTGCACGTAGACGCACGAAACTCGGTACACATATAGAACTCATCAATACAAACAACTTTCGTATTGCATATCATAGGCTCCGCCCAACAGGAAGTTGGCTATTTGGGGTTTATTATTCATATTTGTCGTCAAAGTTGTGGGGGCTTTTGGGGTCCTTAACATACTCAAGAACTCTTGAAAGTTTGCGCACACTTTGGAATCTGTGGCCTTAAGGAGCCTGCAGAGGCTGGGACCTGGGCGTGGCACAGGGGCTCTACAGCGCCCCCTGGAACACAGTCATAAATGTTGATGTATAGCTCACACATACTTGCACGTATAAATATGAAACTCAGTACACATATAGATCTCATCGTGCCGAACAACTTGCGTATTGCATGTTATAGGCTCCGCCCAACAGGAAGTCAGCTATTTAGAGTTATGTAAAAAGCGTATGCTCTGGAATTTGAAATACTTGTCATAGGTTTTTTACTCGATTGCCACCAAACTCGGTCAACATGATCTCAAGACACTGGGGATGAAAAATTGCCAGGGGATTTTTGATATCTCAAACGGTTTGCTCGTGGCGAGGCGTTGAAATTATGGCGAGAAATGAGAATCAGGAAGTGTCTAATACCATCCACATACATTTCCTGATTTTAATCAAACTTCATCAGATTATTCTTTGTATGATGTCGATCGCATATATGTGACTATTAGGAGTCAAAGTTATAGCGCCACCAACTGGCAGCAGGAAGTGTGTCATTTTCAAAATGCTTTGAATTCAGCATCTTATTTTTACTCGATTTGCTTCAAACTTCATCAGAATAATGTTAAAACACAGCCTATATTAATCTGCTAGGGGGATATTGATATCTAAAAATATTGTTGCGGTGGCAACATGTCAAACTTGAATACTTCTCAGGTGATTTTAAGGCATATAACATACTTAGAATTTCATGAAATTCAGAACACATATCAGTATTTATGATATCTAGACACTGGCAAAAGTTCATAAGAGGGCGTGGAAGAGGCACTCTATAGCGCCACCTTTTGTCAAAAGTGGGGGGGTTAGTTTTAGCTACAGACACCAAACTCGGTACAAAAATTGTTCTTATCAAGACGGACAACTTTCTAATTCACAGTCATCAGCTACGATCAACAGGAAGTCAGCTATTTTGATTTGAATGTGGATTTTTTTTTACATTTAGCTGTGAACTAATGCATACTGCTCAGAGGAGAGTAACACTATACACACCAAACTTTGTTTACATGATGCCAAAACATTTTAAACAACTTAAATTGCCAAAGGATTTTGGATAGCTTGAACGGTTTTGTCGTGGTGATTTTTTTAAATGACAGTAAAAATGGAATTATTAATTGTCCTGCATTTTTTAATTCCAAACACTTCAAAACCTTTTTTCATACAAAAAAAGTCATTCTGAGTAAATATGGATAGTTTCACGACTTTACAACACTGTATGGATAACAGAAAATTAAAAAACTGTCAGACATCTCATCTCACTCTGTCCCTCTGTTTGAGTATTATGTGCTGAGACTTACATTGTCTGAGAGAAAATGCGCCCCTACAGGTTCAATTCCTGAAAGGGAAATTCGACTGAAAGGGAGGAGACTCTCCTTTAGTTTCATTTTTAAATCGGTTAAAATACAAATAAATACTTAGATTTAATTCACACTGCCAAGCTAAACCAACATATATGATTATTACCGGGTCAGGGCTCATTAATAATTGATGTGTGGTCAGTGATACGTGAGAAACACGAGAGATGAATCACTGCTCTGAGCAGGAGCGTGTGGAATGATGAGCTCAGAAAAAACGAGTTTATTCTTGTTTAAGAGCTTTTTAAAATAAATTATTGCCATAAATGCACACAATGCATCCATTATAACACACCAAGAGCTAAATGCAGGTGTTTGTGACCCGTTTATGCGCGCAAGACTATTTGAAAGCGCGACTGGCAGAATAACATATATCTCTAGAGCTGCAGGTTTCTGCCTTTCGTCGTAAGAACGAACACATCACGGACAAGATTATTTCAAAATACATAATAGCTTGTTTAATATAAACAAAAACAGCCACGTGAACATAAACTGTTGAGAAATAAATCTGAAGTGGATCTACTGGATTTTAATATTAAGTGACCGCATATACCAGCTGCTTCTGTCTTCAATTTTAATCTATATAAAAAATTAAACTCATTCATCTTGGCTGCTTTTTTAATGTGTGTACGTATTTATTTATTATTTTGCTCTAACAAGACTTAATCTATATTTAATTAAATCAATTACATTATATTTTACATTTGATTTGTCCATTTCTGCATCTAAACGCATAAAAACCTAAAACATGCTCTATTATACTATTGTTAGCAATTTCTTTATCTTCCAATTTATCTGGTGTACACACTTTTATTTTCATAATAAACTTGTTTGTTAGATTATACACAGTTATAGTGGTCTATAATAAATATTGACAGGTTTTATTCAAGCTGTTTAGAATGATTGCGTAGGCTAATTTTTTTAAATGTAAATCCAAAAAAATAAAAAAAAAATAATAATAAATAAATAAAAAACATTGGAAAAGAATAACTGTTGTACTTTTTTATACATTTTGTATAATTTCATAGTTTATGCATTATAGTTATAAAAACAAATAAATTTAGAAATCTTAGGCCTTATCCTTTTCTGATAGTTTTAGGGATTTTTAAAAATCCTAAAAAACCTTATTTGTGCTGCAAATAATAATTTCAAATTAATTTGATACTGACCTCTGACATCCTGTGACATGATATTTATTTGAATTTACATAATCTCATGGATGTAACAGTAAATCTGTTCAGCTCACAGATCAAGACTAAGCTGTAATGCAAGCAGAACTTTCACAAATGCTTGTAGGTCAATTAAATCATTACAAAACACTTACAAATCATTTAAGGGATTTGATAACACTGTAAAATAATGTCTAATTTGTTAACATTAGCAAATGCATTGATAACACTTTATAATAACTGCACTCATTAGTAAATAGTCAGTTCATGCTTCATAAAGCCTTGTCCCAATATTAATAGTCAGTAGTAAGCAGTTTATAAATACAGCTATAAATAGCTTGTTCTTGGTTTATACGCACATTTATTAAAAAGGAGAGTAAAGGGTCAGTTATCTTCCTATGAAAAATAAAAATAAATAAAAAGAAACAAACAACAACACAGATTGATACAGAACTCAGAAATGTTATTGTGGATTTATGATAAACTCAGCCTGTAAATGAATTCATTCTCCTCCAAGAAGACACAAAATTAAAAAAATTGATAATAGAAAATTAAAAAACTATAATACATCTGATGTCACTCTGTCCCTCTGTCACTGTGGGTAATGTGTGTGTGTGTGTGTGTGTGTGTGTGTGTGTGTGTGTGTGTGTGTTAAGTGAATTAGGTGTGAAACTATCAGGGAGCATTTAGTCTCCAGCTCCAACATTTTACAGAACTGCCACTTTCCTGGAGTCTCAGAATTACTCGGTGTCAGGTTCTGAGAGATCTAAGATTCCAAAAAATTATTTAATTAGAATACCATGAAGTATTGTGAAATACTATATATTAAGACTTTATATATAGGCTTTATGAACAGATTAGAGTGACTCGTGAAGGACCAGCACCACCTCCTCTTGTCCAATGGTTTGAGGAATATATCTTCCAGAATCCGGGATTAAGATTTAGGAGCTCATTTTTATTCTTCCTCCTTTCCTGAAAGTCTGTCTTGCAAAATTGACTAAATATTAATCTGCACATTAATTCCTAATTATTTAGCAATAATTTTTTATTATATCAGCATTTTTTGTTCAATGGTCAAGTCTTAACTTATCCATTTCTGTATTGCATTTGTGTTTGATATTTCTCATGGGCTTTACAGTTTGAATTAAAACTCTTTTTTAGCACATTTCATCTGTAAAAGAAAACATGCCTAATAATTCTGCACACATGAATATAAGGAGTCATATCCTTTAAAACCTCACTGCCAGAGGCATATTGTGAATGCATGTGACCGCTGGGCACAGTTTACCTGATGCCACCGGGGTGGCGATGGCATTGGTGGCTTGAGCCCGCCATCGCTGCTTGCAGCTATATTTCTTATTATTTTTTTTATTTTTTATTAAACCTTCCGGGGGTTTTTAGGGGCCTTAACATGCTCAAAAACTCTTGAAAATTGGCACACACATTGGAATCTGCGGCCATCAGGACGCTGCAGAGGCTGGGACCCGGGCGTGGCACAGGGACTCTACAGCACCCCCTGGAACACCTTCAGAAATCTTGAACCATAGCTCACACAGACTTGCATGTATTTATATGAAACTCGGTACACTTATAGATCTCATTGAGCCGAACAACTTTCACACTTTATGTCATAGGCTCCGCCCAACAGGAAGTCAGCTATTCAGGGCTGTTTAAAAAAAGCATGCTGTGGAATTTGAAATACTCCTCTGAGGTTTTCAACCCGTTCGCCACGAAACTCGGTGAACATGATCTCAAGACATTGGGGATGAAAAGATGCGAGGGGATTTTTGATATCTCGAACGGTTTGCCCGTAGCGAGGCGTGGAAATTATGGCGAGAAATGAGAAACAGGAAATGTCTAATAACATCCACATACATTTCCTGAATTTGATCAAACTTCATTGGTTTGTTCGTTGTATGATACCGATCGTATATATGTGACTATTAAGAGTCAACGTTATAGCGCCACCAACTGGCAGCAGGAAGTGAGTCATTTTCAAAATGTTTTGAAATCAGCATCTTATTTTTACTCGATTTACTTAAAACTTCATCAGAATAATGACAAAACACGGCCGATGTAAATCTGTTGTGGGGATATTGATATCTAATA
Source organism: Carassius gibelio (assembly GCF_023724105.1). Taxonomy (NCBI): domain Eukaryota; kingdom Metazoa; phylum Chordata; class Actinopteri; order Cypriniformes; family Cyprinidae; genus Carassius; species Carassius gibelio. The sequence continues at coordinate 2,452,091 of NC_068372.1, forward strand.
TGGCGTTGCCATGGCAACGTGTCAAACTTGAATGTTCTGTTATGATGAGTTTGAAGCAGACAACAACCTCAGATTTACATGAAACTCAAAACACATATCAGTATTAGTGATAGCTAGACAATGGCAAAAGCTTTTAAAAGGGCGTGAAGGAGGCACGCTATAGCGCCACCTTTTGTCAAAAGTGGGGGGTTTAGTTTTAGCTACAGACACCAAACTTGGTACATAAATTGTTCTTATCAAGACGGACAACTTTCTAATTCACAGTCATCAGCTACGACCAACAGGAAGTCGGCTATTTTGATTTGAATATTTAAATTGAGCTCTGATTTAATGCATTCTCCTCAGAGGAAATGTTCACTATACTCACCAAACTTTGTCTAAATGTTGAAAAAACATTGAGGAACTTAAATTGCGAACGGATTTTGGTTAGCTTGAACGGTTTTGTCGTGGTGATTTTTTGAAATGACAGTAAAATGGGAATCATTAATTGTCTTGTATTTTTAAATTGCAGCTTCTAAACACTTAAAAAAAAATTCAGACAGAGATCAAATCATTCTGAGGACATATGCATAGTTTCATGACTTTACAACACTGTATGATTAAAAGAAAATTAAAAAACTGTCAGACATCTCAACTTACTCTGTCCCTCTGTTTGAGGAATGTATGTGTGCTGACTGAGTGTGTGTGTGTGTGTGTGTGTGTGTGAGTGGGGGATGGGCATGAGCTGAGTGGCAGACACAATGAGAGAGAGAAAGAGAGAGAGAGAGAAAGAGAGAGAGAGAGAGAGACTTAATCATCTCTTTAATCACCAGAAAAAAAATGTATTTTAAATTGTTATTTTTTGTTGCTTTTGCTAACATTGCTGTTTTCATTACAGCTTAAGAAATCTCGGCCTTATCCTTTTCTGACAGTTTCAGGAATTAAAAACAAAATTCTAAAAATACTTATTTGTGCTGCAAATAATAATTTCAATCTCATTTGATACTGACCTATTCCATCCTGTGACATGACATTTATCTTAATTTACATAATCTCATGGATGTAACAGTAAAACTGTTCAGCTCACAGATGAAGACTAAACTGTAATGCAAGCAGAACTTTCACAAATGCTTATAAGTCATTAAAGGATTTTATAACACTGTAAAATAATGTCTAATTTGTTAACATTAGTAAATGCATTGGTAAAACTTTATAATAACTGCACTCATTAGTAAATAGTCAGTTCATGCTTTATAAAGTCCCTACTTAAATAGTCATTAATAAGCAGCTTATAAATACAGCTATAAATAGCTTGATCTTGGTTTATAAGCACATTTATTAAAAAGGAGAGTAAAGGGTCAGTTATCTTCCTATGAAAAATAAAAAAATGAAAATAAACAAACAACAACACAGATTGATACAGAACTCAGAAATTTTATTGTGGATTTATGATCAAATCAGCCTGTAAATGAATCATACTCCTCCAAGAAGACACAAGTAGTTCACACCAAACTTTTTCAACATGTTGCCAATATACTGAAGATGTTAAATTGCGAAGGGGTTTAGGATACCTTAAATGGTGTGGCCATACCGATTTATTAAAGTAACATAAAAAAATACAATAGTTATTTTACTATATCTTTAACATTCTTCATTCCAACTCTTCATAATTTTTTATATACGTAGAAGTCATCATTTGAAAGAAGCACAGTAAGTTTCATAGCTTTATCATTTTCAAGAGCCAGCTTAAAATTAAAACTATCATAACATATAAATCAAGCTTGCAATTCTTAGTACCAATAATGGCCACCAGATGGCGCTATATGATTACTTTTAAATAATTATTGTAGAAACAAGTATGATTTAAATCATTTATAGAAATCTTTCAAAGAAAAATAATATGTATTTTACTGATAAAATGACCCTCACTTAATTAGAATAATATGCTGAAGTATTGTGAAATACTGTGTATTAAGAATAATTCTTTATAGGCTTTATGGACAGATAAGTTTGGAGTGACTCTTGAAGGATCAGCACCACATCCTCTTTTACCACTGTTTAAAGAATTTATCTTACAGAACAGGTGCGAATTAATTTTGGATAGCTTGAATGGTTTTGCCATGGTGATTTTTTTAAATAACAGTAAAAAAGGAACCAGTAAATGTCTTTTATTTTTTTAAGTGCAGCTTCTAAACACTTCAACAAAATGTACACATAGAAGACAAGTCATGCTGAGGAAATATGCATAGTTTCATGACTATACAACACTATATGGATGTTAGAAAATTAAAAAACTACCATACATCTGATGTCACTCTGTCCCTCTGGGTAATGTGTGTGTGTGTGTGTGTGTGTGTTTGTGTGTTAAGTTTGTGTGTGTTAAGTGTGTGTGCTGAGTTTGTGTGAATGTGTGGGAGAGGGGATGGGCTTGGTGTCAGAGAGAGAGAGAGAGAGAGGGGGGGGGGGGGAGACTTAATCATCTCTTTAATCACCAGCAGAAAAAAAAGCAATTTGGTGTTGTTGTTGTTTTTTCATCATTACAGCTTAAGAAATATCTTAGGCCTCAACATCAACTGTTGCTAGCCTACTCCCAAAATTAATAGTCATTAGTAAGCATTTTATAAATACAGCTATAATTAAATTGTTCATGGTTTATATGCACATTTATTTTGAGGAGATTAAAGGCTGTAATCTTCCTAAAAAAAAATAAAAAAAAATAAAAATAAAAAAAATAAACAAACACAGAACTCAGAAACATTTATTTCAAGATGCAATAAAAGAAAACTGTACACTATATATATATATATATATATATATATATATATATATATATATATATATATATATATATATATAATTATAGCTGTATTTATAAAATGCTTACTAATGACTATATATATATATATACAATTGCATAAGTTTATATTTAATTTTTTTTATCAAGTGTACAGCTAATAATAATAATAATAATAATAATAATAATGCATTTTATTTAAGGCGCCTTTCAAACCACTCAAGGTCACCGTACAACAAGTAACAACAGTAACAATATTAAAACAAAAAATAACAGCAAATAACAATGTCAATAAAAAACCACAATAATATCAGAATACTAGAAGTACTAGCATCACCTCCTCTTGTACGACGGTTTGAGGAATATATCTTCCAGATAGTACTGCCGCTCCCTATATGCAGAATACGCAGTCTTCGTAGGGCACCAACTTCCAGAGGGGGCACCATCCCAGTAGCTCAAAAAAAAATAAAACATGCACCATTCTCCCATCCGCGCTCGCGACCGCTCGGACATTTGCGGATGAATGTTCGTAATTGATGGATGGACATCTATGCCCGGGTAAAAGACATCAGCAATCCGGCACAGAGAAAAGAAAAATAAAGTAAAAAACAAAACAAAAACAGGCATAAAGTTGGCTTGACATTGGTTATTCGAGAGTCTCAAATTTAGGGACCGTCTCTAAAGTTACATGTGATATTGTTATACACTTTTCTAACGTCAGTAGCATTTGAAGAGAATGACTTACAGTCATAAAAACAACTGTAATTGTTCATCTAGGTGACAGCTATAATGCACCATTAAATTGAATGTTTGATATTTATTAAAACAAACTGTAAGTCATATGTAAATTATGCTACTTTTTCACATGGGCTCAAAAGCAAATTTGAAGCTCAATAGCATTTGAGGAGAAAGACTTGCAGTCATAAACCAATTGTAATGTGTTCATTTAGGTGTCAGCTACGATGCACAACTTATAAATTTTTTATATATATTAAAATAAAGTGTTACTAAAGTTATATATATTGTTCTGTGTATGTGATTTCAAAGTCTAGACGGGTCGGATTAACCCTTTAACTGCCATATCCCTTAAAATTTGATTGCCAGAGGGTTACTGTAAATGCTTATGCCCGCACAGTTTTCCCGATGCCACCGGGGTGGTGTTGCACTGACGGCTTGAGCCCGCCATCGCTGCTTGCAGCTATATTTAGGGCTCAAGCCCAAAGGGCGAGAGGCCTATTGTTTTCCTTAGGATTATTTTTTATTATTATTATTATTTTTTTTATTTTTATTTTTTTTTTCCAACGTCTCGGGGGCTTTTGGGGCCCTTAACGTGCTTAAAAAGTCTTGAAAATTGGCACACAGATTGGAACCTGCGGCCATTAGGGCGGGGCAGAGAATGATACACGGGCGTGGCACAGGGGCTCTACAGCGCCCCCCTGGAATATGGAGGGCCATATATCATACATTCTTGCTCGTATACGTATGAAACTCGGTACACATATAAATCTCATCAATCCAAACAACTTTTGTATTGCATATCATAGGCTCCGCCCAACAGGAAGTTGGCTATTTAGGGTTTAGTATTCAAATTTTTCGTCAAAGTTGTGGGGGCTTTTGGGGTCCTTAACATACTCAAAAACTCTTGAAAATTTGCGCACACTTTGGAATCTGTGGCCTTTAGGAGCCTGCAGAGGCTGGGACCCGGGCGTGGCACAGGGGCTCTACGGCGCCCCCTGGAACACAGTCAGAAATGTTGATGTATAGCTCACACATACTTGCACATATTCATATGAAACTCAGTACACATATAGATCTCATCGTGCCGAACAACTTTCGTATTGCATGTCATAGGCTCCACCCAACAGGAAGTCAGCTATTTAGAGTTATGTAAAAAGCGCATGCTCTGGAATTTGAAATACTTGTCATAGGTTTTTTTCTCGATTGCCGCCAAACTCGGTCAACATGATCTCAAGACACTGGGGATGAAAAATTGCCAGGGGATTTTTGATATCTCGAACGGTTTGCTCGTGGCGAGGCGTTGAAATTATGGCGAGAAATGAGAAACAGGAAGTGTCTAATACCATCCACATACATTTCCTGATTTTAATCAAACTTCATCAGATTATTTGTTGTATGATGTCGATCGCATATATGTGACTATTAGGAGTCAAAGTTATAGCGCCACCAACTGGCAGAAGGAAGTGTGTCATTTTCAAAATTATTTGAATTCAGCATCTTATTATTACTCGATTTGCTTCAAACTTCATCAGAATAATGTTAAAACACAGCCGATATAAATCTGCAAGGGGGATATTGATATCTAAAAAATTGTTGGCGTGGCAACATGTCAAACTGGAATACTTCTCAGGTGATTTTGAGGCAAATAACATACTTAGAATTTCACAAAACTCTGAACACACATCAGTATTTCTGATAGGAACTTAAATTGTGAATGGATTTTGGATAGCTTGAATGGTTTTGCCATGGTGATTTTTTTAAATGAACTTACAAAGGGAATCATTATTGTATTATTAAATTGCAGCTTCCAAACACGTCAAATAATTTTTTCATACAGATGAAAAAGTCATTCTGAGGAAATATGCATAGTTTAACGACTTTACAACACTGTATGGATAACAGAAAATTAAAAAACTGTCAGACATCTCATCTCACTCTGTCCCTCTGTTTGAGTATATGTGCTTCAGACTTCCATTGTCTGAGAGAAATAGCGCCCCTACAGGTTCAATTCCCGAACTTTTACTTTCACTTTTAAATCGGTTAAAAATACAAATAAATACTTAGATTTAATTCACACTGACAAGCTAAACCAACATATCTGATTATTACCGGTTCAGGGCTCATGGATAAATTATTTCTGGCCAGAGATACGTGAGAAATAGGAGAGATGAATCACCGCTGTGATCACGAGCGTAAAGAGTAAAGAGCTCAGAGAAAACGAATTTATTCCTGTTTTAAAGCTTTTAAAAATAAATTATTACAGCGATATCACACAATCAACCAATTAGAACACACCAAGAGCTAAATTAAGATGTTTTTGAACTGTTTGTGTGAAAATGAAATATTTGTGGCTGCCTGAAATCACGCCTCCGATCAGCGCATACAGTGTCGAGCTCAAAACAAACGAATTTATTCTTGTTTAAGAGCTTTTTTAAATAAAATATTACCACAAATGCACACAATAAACCCACTGTAACACAACAAGAGGTAAATGCAGGTGTTTGTGACCAGTTTAAGTGTGCAAGACTATTTGAAAGCGCGACTGGCAGAATAACATATATCTCTTGAGCTGCAGGTTTCTGCCTTTCGTCGTACGAACGAACACATCACGGACAAGATTATTTCAAAATACATAATAGCTTGGCGAATATAAACGAAAACAGCCACGTGAACATAAACTGGAGCTACAGGATTTGAATATTAAAGTGACCACATTTACCACTTGCTTCTGTCTTCAATTTTAATCTATATAAAAAAGGAAACTCATTCGACTTGGCTGCTTTTTTAATGTGTGCGTATTTATTTATTTACCTTTTTATACATTTTGTATAATTTCATAGTTTGTGTATTACAATTATAAAAACAAAAATAAATTTAGCCACTCACATAGAAATAGCTTAGGCCTTAACCTTTTTCTGACAGTTTTAGGGATTTTTAAAAATCCTAAAAAAAAACTTATTTGTGCTGCAAATAATAATTTCAAACTCATTTGATACTGACCTATGACATCCTGTGACATTATATTTATTTGAATTTACATAATCTCATGGATGTAACAGTAAATCTGTTCAGCTCACAGATCAATACTAAGCTGTAATGCAAGCAGAACTTTCACAAATGCTTATGAGTCATTTAAGGATTTGATAACACTGTAAAATAATGTCTAATTTGTTAACATTAGCAAATGCATTGATAACACTTTATAATAACTGCACTCATTAGTAAATAGTCAGTTCATGCTTTATAAAGCCTTGTCCCAATATTAATAGTCAGTAGTAAGCAGTTTATAAATACAGCTATAAATAGCTTGTCCTTGGTTTATAAGCACATTTATTAAAAAGGAGAGTAAGTTATCTTCCTATGAAAAATAAAAGATAAAAATAAACAAACAACAACACAGATTGATACAGAACTCAGAAATTTTATTGTGGATTTATGATAAAATCAGCCTGTAAATGAATTCATACTCCTCCTCATACTACTCCATACTCCTTTTTCAACATTATGCCAATATACTGAGATGTTAAATTGTGAATGGGTTTAGGATAGCTTAAATGGTGTTGCCATAGAGATTTATTAAAGTAACATAAAAAATACAATAGTTATTTTACTATATCTTTAAAATTTTTCATTCTAACTCTTCATAATTTTTTAAATAAGTAGAAGTCCTCATTTGAAGGAAGCACAGTAAGTTTCATAGCTTTATCATTTTCAAGAGCCAGCATAAAATTAAAACTATCATAACTTATAAATCAAGCTTGCAATTCTTAGTACCTATAATGGCCACCAGAGGGAGCTATAGGATTACTTTTAAATAATTATTGTAGAAACGAGTATGATTTAAATAATTTATAGAAATCTTTCAAATAAAATAATATGTATTTTAGGAATTTTACTGATAAAATGACCCTCACTTAATTAGAATAACAAGCTGAAGTATTGTGAACTGTATATTAAGAATAATTCTTTATAGGCTTTATGGACAGATACGTTTTGAGTGACTCTTGAAGGTTCAGCAGCACATCCTCTTTTACCACTGTTTAAAGAATTAATCTTACAGAACAGGTGTGCATGAATTTTGGATAGCTTGAATGGTTTTGTCGTGGTGATTTTTTGAAATAATAGTAAAAAAGGAACCAGTAAATGTCTTTTATTTTTTTAAAGTGCAGCTTCTAAACACTTCAAAAAAATTTACACATAGAAGACCAGTCATTCTGAGGAAATATGCATAGTTGCATGACTATACAACATTATATGGATGATAGAAAATTAAAAAACTATCATACATCTGATGTCACTCTGTCCCTCAGTCACTGTGGTTAATGTGTGTGTGTGTGTGTGTGTGTTAAGTGAATTAGGTGTGAAACTATCAGGAAACATTTAGTCTCCAGCACCAACATTTTACAGAACTGCCACTTTCCTGGAGTCTCAGAATTACAATGTGTCAGGTTCTGAGAGATCTAAGATTCCCCAAAAATTATTTAATTAGAATACCATGAAGTATTGTGAAATACTATATATTAAGACTTTATATATAGGCTTAATGAACAGATTAGAGTGACTCGTGAAGGACCAGCACCACCTCCTCTTGTCCGATGGTTTGAGGAATATATCTTCCAGAATCCGGGATTAAGATTTAGGAGCTCATTTTTATTCCACCTTCTTTCCTGAAAGTCTGTCTTGCAGAATTGACTAAAAATTAATCTTCACATTAATTCCTAATTCTTTTGCAATTCTTTTGTCAGTTCTTCTTGACCTGTTTTTCTCTTCCAGCTTTCCTGGAGTATTGTATAGCACTCATAAATGATTAAATAAAAAGTAATGGTAGTTATTAAGATTGATATGGTTTGGAATTGGTAAAATGTGCTTGGAAAAAAATCACAATAAAACAATGTTTTAATGTTTAAGTTTGGAATATTAACTGACATGAATGAATGATATATAAATATAGTTCATGTTAACACAATGTTTATAAATGGAATCTTATTGTAAAGTGTTACTAAAGTTTTATATATATATATATATATATATATATATATATATATATATATATATATATATATATATATTGTTCTGTGAATGTGATTTTAAAGTCTAGATGATTCGAATTAACCCTTTAACTGCCATATTCTTTAAAACCTCACTGCCAGAGGGATATTGTGAATGCATGTGCCCGCTGGGCACAGTTTACCTGATGCCACCGGGGTGGCGATGGCATTGGTGGCTTGAGCCCGCCATCGCTGTTTGCAGCTATATTTATTAGGGCTCAAGCCTGGAGGGCGAGAGCCCTATTGTTTTCCTTAGGATTATTTGTTATTATTATTATTATTATTTATTATTATTATTTTTCTTCAAGGTTTCGGGGGCTTTTGGGGCCCTTAACATGCTTAAAAAGTCTTGAAACTTGGCACACACATTGGAACCTGCGGCCATTAGGGCCAGGCAGAGACTGATACACGGGCGTGGCACAGGGGCTCTACAGCGCCCCCTGGAATATGGAGGGCCATATATCATACATACTTGCATGTAGACGTACGAAACCCGGTACACATATAGAACTCATCAATACAAACAACTTTCGTATTGCATATCATAGGCTCTGCCCAACAGGAAGTTGGCTATTTGGGGTTTATTATTAATATTTGTCGTCAAAGTTGTGGGGGCTTTTGGGGTCCTTAACATACTCAAAAACTCTTGAAAATTTGCACACACTTTGCAATCTGTGGCCTTTAGGAGCCTGCAGAGGCTGGGGCCCGGGCGTGGCACAGGGGCTCTACGGCGCCCCCTGGATCACAGTCAGAAATGTTGATGTATAGCTCACACATACTTGCACATATTCATATGAAACTCAGTACACATATAGATCTCATCGTGCCGAACAACTTTCGTATTGCTTGTCATAGGCTCCGCCCAACAGGAAGTCAGCTATTTAGAGTTATGTAAAAAGCACATGCTCTGGAATTTGAAATACTTGTCATAGGTTTTTTTGCCGATTGCCACCAAACTCGGTCAACGTGATCTCAAGACATTGGGGATGAAAAATTGCCAGGGGATTTTTGATATCTCGAACGGTTTGCTCGTGGCGAGGCACTGAAATTATGGCGAGAAATGAGAAACAGGAAGTGTCTAATACCATCCACATACATTTCCTGATTTTAATCAAACTTCATCAGATTATTCATTGTATGAGGTCGATCGCATATATGTGACTATTAGGAGTCAAAGTTATAGCGCCACCAACTGGCAGCAGGAAGTGTGTCATTTTCAAAATGCTTTGATTTCAGCATCTTATTTTTACTCGATTAGCTTCAAACTTCATCAGAATAATGTTAAAACACAGCTGATATAAATCTGCTGGGGGGATATCGATATCTAAAAATATTGTTGCCGTGGCAACATGTCAAACTGGACTACTTCTCAGGTGATTTTGAGGCATATAACATGCTTAGAATTTCAACAAACTCAGAACACATATCAGTATTTATGATAACTAGACACTGGCAAAAGTTCATAAGAGGGCGTGGAAGAGGCACTCTATAGCGCCACCTTTTGTCAAAAGTGGGGGGGTTAGTTTTAGCTACAGACACCAAACTCGGTACAAAAATTTTTCTTATCAAGACGGACAACTTTCTAATTTACAGTCATCAGCTACGACCAACAGGAAGTCGGCTATTTGGATTTGAATGTGGATTTTTTTTTCATTTAGCTGTGAATTAATGTATACTGTTCAGAGGAGAGTAACACTATACACACCAAACTTTGTCTACATGATGCCAAAACATTGATGAACTTAAATTGCCAATGGATTTTGGATAGCTTGAACGGTTTTGTCGTAGTAATTTTTTTAAATGACAGTAAAAATGGAATTATCAATTTTCCTGCATTTTTAAATTCCAAACACTTCAAAACTTTTTTTCATACAGATGAAAAAGTCATTCTGAGGAAATATGCATAGTTTCATGACTTTACAACACTGTATGGATAACAGAAAATTAAAAAAACTGTCAGACATCTCATCTCACTCTGTCCCTCTGTTTGAGTGTGTGTGCTTAGACTTCCATTGTCTGAGAGAAATAGCGCCCCTACAGGTGCAATTCCCGCAAAAAAAAAGAAAAAAAAAGGGAGGAGACTCTCTTTAATTTTCACTTTTAAATCGGTTAAAATACAAATAAATACTTGGATTTAATTCACACTGACAAGCTAAACCAACATATATGATTATTATCAGGTCAGGGCTCATTAATAATCGATGTGTGGTCAGTGATACGTGAGAAAAACGAGAGATGAATCACCGCTCTGAGGATGAGAGTGTGGAATGACGAGCTCAGAAAAAAACGAGTTTATTCTTGTTTTATAGCTTTTAAAATTAAAATATTAAAGCGATATCACACAATTCACCAATTAGAACACACCAAGAGCTAAATTCAGATGTTTTTGAACTGTTTGTGTGAAAATGAATTATTTGCGGCTGCCTATATCTGAAATCACCGCTCCGATCAGCGCGCACAGTGTCACGATGTCAAAACAAGCGAATTTATTCTTGTTTAAGAGCTTTTTAAAATAGAATATTGCCACAAATGCACACAATGCACCCATTATAACACAACTAGAGCTTAATGCAGGTGTTTGTGACCCGTTTAAGTGTGCAAGACTATTTGACACCGCGACTGGCAGAATAACATTGATCTCTCGAGCTGCAGGATTCTGCCTTTCGTCGTAAGAACGAACACTTCACGGACAAGATTATTTCAAAATGCATAATAGCTTGGCGAATATAAACGAAAACAGCCACGTGAACATAAACTGTTGAGAATATTAAGTGACCGCATTTACCTGCTTCGGTCTTCAATTTTAATCTATACATATAAAAAGGAAATTCATTTGTCTTGGCTGCTTTTTTTAAATGTGTGTGCCGTATTTATTTATTTAATTTTTTTATACATTTTGTATAATTTCATAGTTTATGTATTATAATTATAAAAACATAAATACATTTAGCCACTTACATAGAAATATCTTAGGCCTTATCCTTTTCTGACAGTTTTAGGGATTTTTAAAAATCCTAAAAAACCTTATTTGTGCTGCAAATAATAATTTCAAACTCATTTGATACTGACCTCTGACATCCTGTGACATGATATTATTTGAATTTACATAATCTCATGGATGTAACAGTAAATCTGTTCAGCTCACAGATGAAGAGTAAGCTGCAATGCAAGCAGAACTTTCACAAATGCTTATAGGTCAATAAAATCATTACAAAACACATATAAATCATTTAAGGATTTGATTACACTGTAAAATAATGTCTAATTTGTTAACATTAGTAAATGCATTGGTAACACTTTATAATAACTGCACTCATTAGTAAATAGTCAGTTTATGCTTTATAAAGCCTTGTCTTAACATTAACAGCACATCTATTACAAAAGAAAAGGGTCAGTTATCTTCCTAAGAAAAATTAAAATAAACAAACAACAACACAGATTGATACAGAACTCAGAAATATTTATTTCAATATGCAATAAAGTAAACTGTACACTTGAAATATATATATATATATATATATATATATATATATATATATATATATATATATATAATTGCATACGTCTATATTTCATTTTTTTATCAAGTGTATATATATATATATATATATATATATATATATATATATATATATATATATATATATATATATATATATATATATATATATATATATATATATATATATAGTAGGAGACATTTTGGGGATGGTAAAGGTTTTGTCCACTTGGTGGTGCTGTGGTTATGTTTAATTAGAGCACCTAAGCAAGAACTGTGTGTGTTGCAGTGTTGGTAACTGGGAAGCACAGTTTTTGAGCACATGGCATATTAGCCCGTAAGGTGGATTCTAGTTGAATTCGGTCCATAAGGTATGGCTTTGTGTGTACATGTGAATAAGGAGAGGCCACAAGAAGTTTGAGATCATGTTTAATGGAGCTCAAGAAATAAAGAAAGACATTTGTTATGCATCTGCGTCTGTCTTTGTACGTGTTCTACACTTGCTTAATCCTATTATCAACAGCAACGGCATTGGAAAGCTATATATATATATATATATATATATATATATATATATATATATATATATATATATATATATATATATATATATATATATGAAATATAAACTTGCGCAATTATACAAAAATCACTTTTTAAAAACTACAACAAAAATTGTTTGGACTACAACAAGCATTTTCCGGGATTTGTGAAATCACAAATATTGACGAATGGGATGTGAATTGGTTGAGCTGCACTAGAGAATGCAACGAGTGTGATATATACGTAGTTGACCATGAAGACTGGAAGAGAAAAAAATAACTATAAAGGCACTTTTACTTTACTGATAAAATGAGCCAAAAAAAAAGACATTTCACTCAGACTGAAAAAAACCCAAAATTATTAGATCCTCATGAGAAATATTAAAAATTAGATCACTACAGTAATTACAAAGTAAAGACATGACCACTGGACAGCAAAATGCTTACTGGGTCAGAAGGGTCAGAAAGATAAAAAAACAGGTGGAGAAGAACAGAAACACCTAAACTGCAAAAGAATTAAGAATTAAAGTGAAGAATTAGGTGTGACACTATCAGGGAGCATTTAGTCTACAGTGCCACCATTTTCCAGAACTGCAACTTTCCTGGAGTCTCAGAATTACAATGTGTCAGGTTCTGAGAGACGTAAAAGATCCCAAAAAATGACTTAATTAGAATAGCATGATGTATTGTGGAATACTATATATTAAGACTTTATATATTGGCTTTATGAACAGAATATTTTGAGTGATTCTTGAAGGACTAGCATCCCCTCCTCTTGTACGACAATTTGAGGAATATATCTTCCAGATAGTACCGTGACTCCCTATATGCAGAGTATGCAGTCTTCATAGGGCACAAACTTCCAGAGGGGACACCATCCCAGTTGCTAAAAAAAACAAACAAAAAAAACCTGCACCATTCTCCCATCTGCGCTCATGATCACTCACACCTCATTTTTGCGGCTGAATGTTCGTAATTGACAGAGAAAAGAAAACTAAAGAAAGTAAAAAAAAAAAAAAACAGGCATAAATTTGGCTTGACATTGGACATTCGAGAATCTCAAATTTAGGGACCGTCTCTAAAGTTACATGTGATATTGTTATACACTTTTCTAACGTCAGTAGCATTTGAAGAGAATGACTTACAGTCATAAAAACAACTGTAATTGTTCATCTAGGTGACAGCTATAATGCACAATTAAATTTAATGTTTTATGTTTATTAAAACAAACTGTAAGTCATATGTAAATTATGCTACTTTTTCACATGGGCTCAAATGCAAATTTGAAGCTCAATAGCATTTGAGGAGAAAGACTTGCAGTCACAAAACAATTTTAATGTGTTAATTTAGGTGTCAACTACAATGCACACCTTATAAATTTTTTATATATATATTAAAATAAAGTGTTACTAAAGTTATATATATTGTTCTGTGTATGTGATTTCAAAGTCTAGATGGGTCGGATTAACCCTTTAACTGCTGTATCCCTTAAAACTTGATTGCCAGAGGGTTACTGTAAATGCTTATGCCCGCTGGGCACAGTTTTCCTGATGCCACCGGGGTGGCGTTGCACTGACGGCTTGAGCCCGCCATCGCTGCTTGCAGCTATATTTATTCTTATTCTTCCGCTTCTCCAAAATGAATCGCATTTTTGAGGACTTAAACATGCTCAAAAAGTCATGAAACTTTGCACACGCGTAAAACCAGGTGAAAATTTTCGTCTGATATAGGATTCAGAAGAGGGTGTGGCAAAATGAGTCGACAGCGCCACCTATACGAAGAAAATCAACAGCCTTCGAGCTATGTTTCACGTACATGCACGAAAATTGGCACACATATGTAACACACCAATACCTACAAAAAAGACTCTTGGAGCAAAATTCTAAAACCAACAGGAAGTCGGTTATTTGTAATATTATGAGCAAATTTTGTGTAATTTGGGTCATTTCCATATGTTGTATTTTAACGAACTCCTCCTAGAGATTTCTTCAAATCAACACCAAATTTGGTATGCCTAATCTAAAGGCCTTTGCGATGTTAAATTGCGAAGATCTTGAGTTTTCGTTGAAGGGCGTGTCCGTAGCGGCCTGGCGAATTTCGATGATTCGCCATGAAAAATGAAGTTGCTATAACTCAGACATACAATTTCCAATCTGCCCCAAACTTCACATGTTTGATGAGACTCCGAACCTGAACAGATTGACATGCCCATATTCAGTCATAGTCATAGCGCCACCTATTGGCAACAGGAAGTGACATATTTTACGCTGCGACGAACTACTCCTAGGAATTTTATGACATCAATGTCTTTTTTGAGGTCAGTCTAGTCTAAAGGCCTGTGCGATGTTCAGTTGTGAAGATCTTGAGTTTTCGTTAAAAGGCGTGTTCATGGTGCCGCGACGAAGTTCGATGTCTCGTCATGGGAATAAAAGATGTTATAACTCAGGCATAAAATGTTCGATCTTCCCCAAACTTCACATGTGTGATAAGAGTCCTGGCCTGAACAGATATGAAGGCCAATATTCCACCGGGTCTGGCAGAATGGCTCTATAGCGCCACCTATACACTTTCAACGGAGTGCGCCTCGAGCTATGTTTCACGTACATGTACAAAAACTGGTAAACACATGTAACTCACCAATATCTACAAAAAAGTCTCTTGGTATGAAATCCGGATCCCAACAGGAAGTCGGTTATTTTGAATTTTCCCTTCAAAATTCGTGTTGTTTTTGCCATTTTCAGGGGTTGTACTTTAACGAACTCCTCCTAGAGATTTATTCAGATCAATACCAAACTTGGTCAGTGTAATCTAAAGCCCTTTGCAATAATAAATTGCGAAGGACTTGAGGTTTCGTTAAAGGGCGGGTCCATGGCGGCCTGACAAATTTCGATGTTTCGCCATGAAAGAGGAAGTTGCTGTAACTCAGACATACAATGTCCAATCTGCCCCAAACTTCAAATGTTGGATAAGACTCTTGACCTGAACAGATCTACATGCCAATATTCAGTTATAGTCATAGCGCCACCTATTGGCAAAAGGAAGTTAAATATTTTACACTGCGACAAACTACTCCTAGAAATGTTATGACATCAATGTCTTTTTTGTGGTTTTCGTGTCCATGGTGCCGTGATGAAGTTCGATGTCTCGCCACGGGAATAAAAGATGTTATAACTCAGGCATAAAATGTCCGTTCTTGCCCAAACTTCACATGTGTGATAAGGGTCCTGGCCTAAACAGATCTGAAGGCCAATATTCCATAGAGTGTGGCAAAATGGCTCGATAGCGCCACCTATACACTTTCAACGGAGTCGAGCTATGTTTCACGTACATGTACAAAAATCGGTACACACATGTAACACACCAATATCTACGAAAAAGTCTCTTGGTACGAAATCCGAATCCCAACAGGAAGTCAGTTATTTAGAATTTTCTCTGCAAAATTAGTGTTGTTTTGGCCATTTTCAGGGGTTGGACTTTAACAAACTCCTCCTAGAGATTTATTCAGATCAACACCAAACTTGGTCAGTGTAATCTAAAGCCTTTTGTGATCTCAAATTGCGAAGATCTTGAGGTGTCGTTAAAGGGCATGTCCATGGCGGCCTGACAAATTTCTATGTTTCGACATGAAATAGGATGTTGTTGTAACTCAGGCATAAAATGTCAAATCCTCCCCAAACCTCACATGTTCGATAAAAGTCCTGCCCTGAACACATCTGAAGGCCAATATTCCATTATAATGATAGCGCCACCTGCTGGCAACAGGAAGATTGGCACATATATGGAATAATCATTGATATATTCTACTTATATTTTTTTGAGTTTAAACGCATATTTCTCACCGTTCACCTATTAACTAAAGCCACTCGCTGCCGGTGAGCCCGGGTGCGAGGGCCCGTTCATCGCTGCTTGCAGCTTTAATTATTATTATTATTATTACGGTGCCAAATGAATCGCCTTTTTGGAGGCCTAAACATACTCAAAAAGTCAGGAAAATTTGCACACACCTCCGAACTGGCGAAAATTTATGTCTGATATGGGTTTCAGAAGTGGGCGTGGCAAAATGGCTGGATAGCGCCACCTATACACGTTCAGCCATGGGAATAAAATTTGTAACTCAGGCATAAAATGTCTGATCTTCCCCAAACTTCACATGTGTGATAAGAGTCCTGGCCTGAACACAACTGAAGGCCAATATTCCATTGGGTGTGGCGAAATGGCTCCATAGCGCCACCTATACATTTTCAACGGAGTGCACCTCGAGCTATGTTTCACGTGCATTTACAAAAATCGGTACACACATGTAACACACCAATACCTACAAAAAAGTCTCTTGGTACGAAATCCGAATCCCAACAGGAAGTCGGTTATTTAGAATTTTCTCTGCAAAATTGGCGTTTTTTTTGCCATTTTCAGGGGTTGTACTTTAACGAACTCCTCCTAGAAATTTATTCCGATCAACACCAAACTTGGTCAGTTAAATCTAAAGGCCTTTGCAATGTTAAATTGCGAAGATCTTGAGGTTTCGATAAAGGGCGTGTCCATGGCGGCCTGACAAATTACGATGTTTCACCATGAAAAAGGAAGTTGCAGTAACTTAGACATACAATGTCCAATCTGCCCCAAACTTCACATGTTAGATAAGACTTCTGCCCTTAACAGATCCACATGCCCATATTCAGTTATAGTCATAGCGCCACCTGCTGGCAACAGGAAGTGACATGTTTTATGCTGCGACAAGCTACTCCTAGAAATCTTTTGACAGAAGTGTAATTTTTTTGTGGTCAGTCTAGTCTAAAGGCCTGTGCAATGTTAAATTATGGAGATCTTGAGTTTTTGTTAAACGGCGTGTCCATAACGCCTTGGCACAATTTGATGTCTCGCCACAGCACGAGAAGTTGTTGTAACTCAGGCATAAAATGTTCGATCTTCCCCATACTTCACATGTTCGATAAGAATCCTTCCCTAAACACATCTGAAGGCCAATATTCCATTAAAATGATAGCACCACCTGCTGGCAACAGGAAGATTGGAACATATATGGAATATAATTTGATATATTCCAATTATATTTATGACTTTAAATGCATATTTCTCACCGTTCACCTTTTTACCAATGCCACTCGCTGGCGGGGAGCCCGGGTGCGAGGGCCCGTTCATCGCTGCTTGCAGCTTTAATTATTATTATTATTAGGGCCCGAGCACCGATGGTGTGAGGACCCTCTTGGAATTGCTCCGTTTATTATTATTATTATTATTATTATTATTATTATTCTTCTTCTCCAAAATGAATCGCATTTTTGAGGGCCTAAACATACTCGAAAAGTCATGAAACTTTGCACACACCTCAGAACTGGCGAAAATTTACGTCTGATATGGGTTTCAGAAGTGGGTGTGGCAAAATGGCTCAACAGCGCCACCTATACACGTTCAACGGTGTGCGCCTCGAGCTACGTTTCATGTACATGTATGAAAATCGGTATACACATGTAAATCTCCAATACCTACAAAAAAGTCTCTTGGAGCAAAATCCGAAACCCAACAGGAAGTCGGTTATTACTAATATTTTGAGCAAATTTTGTGTCATTTTTGTCATTTCCATGCGTTGTATTTTAACGAACTGCTCCTAGAGATTCATTCAGATCAACACAAAATTTGGTATGCCTAATCTGAAGGCCTTTGCGATGTTAAATTGCGAAGCTTTTGAGTTTTCGTTAATGGGTGTGTCCGTGGCGGCCTGGCGAATTTCGATGATTCGCCATGAAACAGGAAGTTGCTATAACTCAGACATACAATGACCAATCTGCCCCAAACTTCACATGTTTGATGAGACTCCTGACCTGAACATATTGACATGCCCATATTCAGTTATAGTCGTAGCGCCACCTATTGGCAACAGGAAGTGACATATTTTACACTGCGACGAACTACTCCTAGAAATTTTATGACATCAATGTAGTTTTTGTGGTCAGTCTAATCTAAAGGCCTGTGCGATGTTAAGTTGTGAAGATCTTGAGTTTCCGTTAAAAGGCGTGTCCATGGCGCCGTCACGAAGTTCGATGTCTCGCCATGGGAATAAAAGATGTTATAGCTCAGGCATAAAATGCCCGATCTTCCCCAAACTGCACATGTGTGATAAGAGTCCTGTCCTGAACAGATCTGCAGGCCAATATTCCACCGGGTGTGGCAGAATGACTCGATAGCGCCACCTATACACTTTCAACGGAGTGCGCCTCGAGCTATGTTTCACGTACATGTACAAAAATCGGTATACACATGTAACACACCAATACCTACAAAAAAGTCTCTTGGTACGAAATCCTAATCCAAACAGGAAGTCGGTTATTTAGAATTTTCTCTGCAAAATTGGCGTTGTTTTTGACATTTTCAGGGGTTGTACTTTAACGAACTCCTCCTAGAGATTTATTCAGATCAACACCAAACCGGGTCAGTGTAATCTTAAGCCTTTTGCGATGTTAAATTGCGAAGATCTTTAGATTTCGTTAAAGGGCGTGTCCATGGCGGCCTGACAAATTTCGATGTTTCGCCATGAAAAAGGAAGTTGCTGTAACTCAGACATACAATGTCCAATCTGCCCCAAACTTCACATGTTAGATAAAACTTCTGCCCTTAACAGATCTACATGCCCACATTCAGTTATAGTCATAGCGCCACCTATTGGCAACAGGAAGTGACATGTTTTATGCTGCGACAAACTACTCCTATAATTTTTTTGAGATTAACATATATTTTGTGGTCAGTCTAATCTAAAGGCCTGTGCAATGTTAACTTTTGGAGATCTTGAGTTTTTGTTAAAGGGCGTTTCCATGGCGCCATGACAAAATTTGATGTCTTGCCACAGCAAGAGAAGTTGTTGTAACTCAAGCATAAAATGTTCAATCATCCCCAAACTTCACATGTTTGATAAGAGTCCTGGCCTGAACACATCTGAAGGCCAATATTCCATTATAATGATAGCGCCACCTGCTGGCAACGGTAAGATTGGCACATATATGGGATATACTTTGATATATTCCACTTATATTTAGGACATTAAATGCATATTTCTCAACGTTCACCTTTTTACTAAAGCCACACTATGGCGGTGAGCCCGGGTGCGAGGGCCCGTTCATCGCTGCTTGCAGCTTTAATTAGGGCTCAAGCCTGGAGGGCGAGAGCCCTATTGTTTTCCTTAGGATTATTTGTTATTATTATTATTATTATTTATTATTATTATTTTTCTTCAAGGTTTCGGGGGCTTTTGGGGCCCTTAACATGCTTAAAAAGTCTTGAAAATTGGCACACACATTGGAACCTGCGGCCATTAGGGCCGGGCAGAGACTGATACACGGGCGTGGCACAGGGGCTCTACAGCGCCCCCTGGAAAATGGAGGGCCATATATCATACATACTTGCACGTAGATGTACGAAATTCGGTACACATATAGAACTCATCAATACAAACAACTTTCATATTGCATATCATAGGCTCCGCCCAACAGGAAGTTGGCTATTTAGGGTTTATTAATCATATTTGTCGTCAAAGTTGTTGGGGCTTTTGGGGTCCTTAACATACTCAAAAACTCTTGAAAATTTGTGCACACTTTGGAATCTTTGGTCTTAAGGAGCCTGCAGAGGCTGGGACCCGGGCGTGGCACAGGGGCTCTACGGCGCCCCCTGGAACACAGTCATAAATGTTGATGTATAGCTCACACATACTTGCACGTATTAATATGAAACTCAGTACACATATAGATCTCATTGTGCCGAACAACTTGAGTATTTCATGTTATAGGCTCCGCCCAACAGGAAGTCAGCTATTTAGAGTTATGTAAAAAGCACATGTTCTGGAATTTGATATACTTGTCATAGGTTTTTTACCCGATTGCCACCAAACTCGGTCAACATGATCTCAAGACATTGGGGATGAAACATTGCCAGGGGATTTTTGATATCTCGAACGGTTTGCTCGTGGCGAGGCGTTGAAATTATGGCGAGAAATGAGAAACAGGAAGTGTCTAATACCATCCACATTCATTTCCTGATTTCAATCAAACTTCATCAGATTATTCGTTGTATGATGTCGATCGCATATATGTGACTATTAGGAGTCAAAGTTATAGCGCCACCAACTGGCAGCAGGAAGTGTGTCATTTTCAAAATGCTTTGAATTCAGCATCTTATTTTTACTCGATTTGCTTCAAACTTCCTCAGAATAATGTTAAAACACAGCAGATATGAATCTGCTTGGGGGATATTGATATCTAAAAATATTGTTGCCGTGGCAACATGTCAAACTGGAATACTTCTCATGTGATTTTGAGGAATATAACATGCTTAGAATTTCATCAAACTCAGAACACATATCAGTATTTATGATAACTAGACACTGGCAAAAGTTCATAAGAGGGCGTGGAAGAGGCACTCTATAGCGCCACCTTTTGTCAAAAGTGGGGGGGTTACTTTTAGCTGCAGACACCAAACTCGGTACATAAATTCTTCTTATCAAGACGGACAACTTTCTAATTCACAGTCATCAGCTACGACCAACAGGAAGTCGGCTATTTTGATTTGAATGTGGATTTTTTTTACATTTAGCTGTGAATTAATGCATACTGCTCAGCGGAGAGTAACACTATACACACAAAAATTGGTCTACATGATGCAAAAACATTGAGGAACTTAAATTGCCAATGGATTTTGGATAGCTTGAACGGTTTTGACGTGGTGATTTTTTTAAATGACAGTAAAAAGGGAATTATTAATTGTCCTGCATTTTTTAACTCCAAACACTTCAAAACCTTTTTTCATACAGAAAAAAAAGTCATTCGGAGTAAATATGGATAGTTTCACGACTTTACAACACTGTATGGGTAAAAGAAAATTAAAAAACTGTCAGACATCTCATCTCACTCTGTCCCTCTGTTTGAGTATTATGTGCTTAGACTTACATTGTCTGAGAGAAAATGCGCCCCTACAGGTGCAATTCCTGAAAGGGAAATTCGACTGAAAGGGAGGAGACTCTCTTTTAGTTTCACTTTTAAATCGGTTAAAATACAAATAAATACTTAGATTTAATTCACACTGACAAGCTAAACCAACATATATGATTATTACCAGGTCAGGACTCATTAATAATGGATGTGTGGTCAGTGATACGTGAGAAACACGAGAGATGAGTCACCGCTCTGAGCATGAGCGTGTGGAATGATGAGCTCAGAAAAAAACGTGTTTATTCTTGTTTTATAGCTTTTAAAATTAAAATATTAAAGCGATATCACACAATTCACCAATTAGAACACACCAAGAGCTAAATTCAGATGTTTTTGAACTGTTTGTGTGAAAATGAAATATTCGCGGCTGCCTATCTGAAATCACTGCCTCCGATCAGCGCGTACAGTGTCACTAGTTCAAAACTAACGAATTTATTCTTGTTTAAGAGCTTTTTAAAATAAATTATTGCCATACATGCACACAATACACCCATTATAACACAACACGAGCTAAATACAGGTGTTTGTGACCCGTTTAAGTGTGCAAGACTATTTGAAAGTCCGACTGGCAGAATAACATATATCTCTCCAGCTGCAGGATTCTGCCTTTCGTCGTAAGAACGAATACATCACGGACAAGATTATTTCAAAATACATAATAGCTTGGCTAATATAAACGAAAACAGCCACGTGAATATAAACTTTTCAAATAAATCTGAAGTGGATCTACTGGGTTTGAATATTACGTGACCGCATTTACCTGCTTCTGTCTTCAACTTTAATCTATATATATATAAAAGGAAACTCATTCGTCTTGGCTGCTTTTTTAAAATGTCTGTGCGTATTTATTTATTTACTTTTTTATACATTTTGTATAATTTCATAGTTTATGCATAATAATTATAGGAATTAGGAATTATAGGAGTTTTAGGAATTTTTAAAAATCCTAAAAAACCTTATTTGTGCTGCAAATAATAATTTCAAACTCATTTGATACTGACCTATGACATCCTGTGACATGATATTTATTTGAATTTACATAATCTCATGGATGTTACAGTAAATCTGTTCAGCTCACAGATCAAGACTAAGCTGTAATGCAAGCAGAACTTTCACAAATGCTTATAGGTTAATAAAATCATTGTAAAAAAAAAACTTTTAAAAACATTTAAGGATTTGATAACACTGTAAAATAATGTCTAATTTGTTAACATTAGTAAATGCATTGGTAACACTTTATAATAACTGCACTCATTAGTAAATAGTCAGTTTATGCTTTATAAAGCCTTGTCTTAACATTAATAGTCAATACTAAGCAGTTTATAAATACAGCTATAAATAGCTTGTTCTTGGTTTATAAGCACATCTATTACAAAGGAAAGGGTCAGTTATCTTCCTAAGAAAAATTAAAATAAACAAACAACAACACAGATTGATACAGAACTCAGAAATATTTATTTCAATATGCAATAAAAGTAAACTGTACACTTGAATTATATATATATATATATATATATATATATATATATATATATATATATATATATATATATATATATTAGTAGGAGACACATTGGGGATGGTAAAGGTTTTGTCCACTTGGTGGTGCTGTGGTTATGTTTAATTATATATATATATATATATATATATATATATATATATATATATATATATATATATATATATATATATATATATATATATATATATGAAATATAAACATGCGCAATTATACAAAAATCACTTTTTAAAAACTACAACAAAAAAAATTGTTTGGACTACAACAAGCATTTTCCGGGATTTGTGATATCACAAATATTGACGAATGGGATGTGAATTGGTTCAGCTGCACTAGAGAAGGCAACGAGTGTGATATACACGTAGTTGACCATGAAGACTGGAAGAGAAAAAAATAACTATAAAGGCACTTTTCCTTTACTGATAAAATGAGCCAAAAAAAGACATTTCACTCAGACTGAAAAAAAAACAAAATTATTAGATCCTCATGAGAAATATTCAAAATTAGATCACTACAGTAATCACAAAGTAAAGACATGACCACTGGACAGCAAAATGCTTACTGGGTCAGAAGGGTCAGAAAGAAAAAAAAACAGGTGGAGAAGAACAGAAACACCTAAACTGCAAAATAATTAAAGTGAAGAATTAGGTGTGACACTATAATGGAGCATTTAGTCTAGAGTGCCACCATTTTTCAGAACTGCAACTTTCCTTGACTCTCAGAATTACAATGTGTCAGGTTCTGAGAGATGTAAAAGATCCCAAAGAGTATGCAGTCTTCATAGGGCACCGACTTCCAGAGGGGACACCATCCCAGTTGCTAAAAAAAAAAAAAAAACATCCACCATTCTCCCATCCGCGCTCGCGATCACTCGCCCCTCATGTTTGCGGCTGAATTTTTGAATTTTGGATGGACATCAGCCCGGGTAAAGGACATAAGCAATCAGGCACAGAGAAAAGAAAAAAGAAAGTAAAAAAAAAAAAACAGGCATAAATTTGGCTTGACATTGGACATTCGAGAGTCTCAAATTTAGGGACCGTCTCTAAAGTTACATGTGATATTGTTATACACTTTTCTAACATCAGTAGCATTTGAAGATAATGACTTACAGTCATCAAAAACAACTGTAATTGTTCATCTACGTGACAGCTATAATGCACAATTAAATTGAATGTTTAATGTTTATTAAAACAAATTGTAAGTCATATGTAAATTATGCTACTTTTTCACATGGACTCAAAAGCAAATTTGAAGCTCAATAGCATTTGATGATAAAGACTTGCAGTCATAAAACAATTTTAATGTGTTAATTTAGGTGTCAGCTACAATGCACACCTTATAAATTTTATATATATATTAAAATAAAGTGTTACTAAAGTTATATATATTGTTCTGTGTATCTGATTTCAAAGTCTAGATGGGTCGGATTAACCCTTTAACTGCCATATCCCTTAAAACTTGATTGCCAGAGGGTTACTGTAAATGCTTATGCCCGCTGGGCACAGTTTTCCCGATGCCACCGGGGTGGCGTTGCACTGACGGCTTGAGCCCGCCATCGCTGCTTGCAGCTATATTTATTATTATTATTATTCTTCTCCAAAATGAATCGCATTTTTGAGGGCCTAAACATGCTCGAAAAGTCATGAAACTTTGCACACACCTCAGAACTGGCGAAAATCTACGTCTGATATGGGTTTCAGAAGTGGGTGTGGCAAAATGGCTCAACAGCGCCACCTATACACGTTCAACGGTGTGCGCCTCGAGCTACGTTTCATGTACATGTATGAAAATCGGTATACACATGTAACTCTCCAATACCTACAAAAAAGTCTCTTGGAGCAAAATCCGAAACCCAACAGGAAGTCGGTTATTACTAATATTATGAGCAAATCTTGTGTCATTTTTGTCATTTCCATGCGTTGTATTTTAACGAACTCCTCCTAGAGATTCATTCAGATCAACACCAAATTTGGTATGCCTAATCTGAAGGCCTTTGCGATGTTAAATTGCGAAGCTTTTGAGTTTTCATTAATGGGCGTGTCCGTGGCGGCCTGGCGAATTTTGATGATTCGCCATGAAACAGGAAGTTGCTATAACTCAGACATACAATGACCAATCTGCCCCAAACTTCACATGTTTGATGAGACTCCTGACCTGAACAGATTGACATGCCCATATTCAGTTATAGTCATAGCGCCACCTACTGGCAACAGGAAGTGACATATTTTACACTGCGATGAACTACTCCTAGAAATTTTATGACATCAATGTATTTTTTGTGGTCAGTCTAATCTAAAGGCCTGTGCGATGTTAAGTTGTGAAGATCTTGAGTTTTCGTTAAAAGGCGTGTCCATGGCGCCGTCACGAAGTTCGATGTCTCGCCATGGGAATAAAAGATGTTATAACTCAGGCATAAAATGTCCGATCTTCCCCAAACTGCACATGTGTGATAAGAGTCCTGGCCTGAACATATCTGAAGGCCAAAATTCCATCAGGTGTGGCAAAATGGCTCGATAGCGCCACCTATACACTTTCAACAGAGTGCGCCTCAAGCTATGTTTCACGTACATGTACAAAAATTGGTATACACATGTAACACACCAATACTTACAAAAAAGTCTCTTGATACGAAATCCGATTCCCAACAGGAAGTCGTTTATTTAGAATTTTCTCTGCAAAATTGGCGTTTTTTTTGCCATTTTCAGGGGTTGTACTTTAACGAACTCCTCCTAGAGATTTATTCAGATCAACACCAAACCTGGTCAGTGTAATCTTAAGCCATTTGTGATGTTAAATTGCGAAGATCTTTAGATTTCGTAAAAGGGCGTGTCCATGGTGGCCTGACAAATTTCGATGTTTCGCCATGAAAAAGGAAGTTGCTGTAACTCAGACATACAATGTCCAATCTGCCCCAAACTTCACATGTTAGATAAAACTTCTGCCCTTAACAGATCTACATGCCCACATTCAGCTATAGTCATAGCGCCACCTATTGGCAACAGGAAGTGACATGTTTTACGCTGCAACAAACTACTCCTATAATTATTTTGAGATTAACATATATTTTGTGGTCAGTCTAATCTAAAGGCCTGTGCAATGTTAACTTTTGGAGATCTTGAGTTTTTGTTAAAGGGCGTTTCCATGGCGCCATGACAAAATTTGATGTCTTGCCACAGCAAGAGAAGTTGTTGTAACTCAAGCATAAAATGTTCAATCTTCCCCAAACTTCACATGTTTGATAAGAGTCCTGGCCTGAACACCTCTGAAGGCCAATATTCCATTATAATGATAGCGCCACCTGCTGGCAACGGTAAGATTGGCAAATATATGGGATATACTTTGATATATTCCACTTATATTTAGGACATTAAATGAATATTTCTCAACGTTCACCTTTTTACTAAAGCCACACGATGGCGGTGAGCCCGGGTGCGAGGGCCCGTTCATCGCTGCTTGCAGCTTTAATTAGGGCTCAAGCCCAAAGGGCGAGAGGCCTATTGTTTTCCTTAGGATTATTTTTTATTATTATTATTATTATTTATTTTTTTTTTTTCCAACGTCTCGGGGGCTTTTGGGGCCCTTAACGTGCTTAAAAAGTCTTGAAAATTGGCACACAGATTGGAACCTGCGGCCATTAGGGCCGGGCAGAGACTGATACACGGGCGTGGCACAGGGGCTCTACAGCGCCCCCTGGAATATGGAGGGCCATATATCATACATTCTTGCTCGTAGATGTATGAAACTCGGTACACATATAAATCTCATCAATCCAAACAACTTTTGTATTGCATATCATAGGCTCCGCCCAACAGGAAGTTGGCTATTTAGGGTTTAGTATTCAAATTTTTCGTCAAAGTTGTGGGGGCTTTGGGGGTCCTTAACATACTCAAAAACTCTTGAAAATTTGCGCACACTTTGGAATCTGTGGCCTTTAGGAGCCTGCAGAGGCTGGGACCCGGGCGTGGCACAGGGGCTCTACGGCGCCCCCTGGAACACAGTCAGAAATGTTGATGTATAGCTCACACATACTTGCACATATTCATATGAAACTCAGTACACATATAGATCTCATCGTGCCGAACAACTTTCGTATTGCATGTCATAGGCTCCACCCAACAGGAAGTCAGCTATTGAGAGTTATGTAAAAAGCGCATGCTCTGGAATTTGAAATACTTGTCATAGGTTTTTTTCTCGATTGCCGCCAAACTTGGTCAACATGATCTCAAGACACTGGGGATGAAAAATTGCCAGGGGATTTTTGATATCTCGAACGGTTTGCTCGTGGCGAGGCGTTGAAATTATGGCGAGAAATGAGAAACAGGAAGTGTCTAATACCGTCCACATACATTTCCTGATTTTAATCAAACTTCATCAGATTATTCGTTGTATGATGTCGATCGCATATATGTGACTATTAGGAGTCAAAGTTATAGCGCCACCAACTGGCAGAAGGAAGTGTGTCATTTTCAAAATGATTTGAATTCAGCATCTTATTATTACTCGATTTGCTTCAAACTTCATCAGAATAATGTTAAAACACAGCCGATATAAATCTGCAAGGGGGATATTGATATCTAAAAAATTGTTGGCGTGGCAACATGTCAAACTGGAATACTTCTCAGGTGATTTTGAGGCAAATAACATACTTAGAATTTCACAAAACTCTGAACACACATCAGTATTTCTGATAGGAACTTAAATTGTGAATGGATTTTGGATAGCTTGAATGGTTTTGCCGTGGTGATTTTTTTAAATGACCTTACAAAGGGAATCATTATTGTATTTTTAAATTGCAGCTTCCAAACACGTCAAAGAATTTTTTCATACAGATGAAAAAGTCATTCTGAGGAAATATGCATAGTTTCACGACTTTACAACACTGTATGGATAACAGAAAATAAAAAAAACTGTCAGACATCTCATCTCACTCTGTCCCTCTGTTTGAGTATATGTGCTTCAGACTTCCATTGTCTGAGAGAAATAGCGCCCCTACAGGTTCAATTCCCGGACTTTTACTTTCACTTTTAAATCGGTTAAAAATACAAACAAATACTTAGATTTAATTCACACTGACAAGCTAAACCAACATATCTGATTATTACCGGTTCAGGGCTCATGGATAAATTATTTCTGGCCAGAGATACGTGAGAAATAGGAGAGATGAATCACCGCTGTGATCACGAGCGTCTGGAGTAAAGAGCTCAGAGAAAACGAATTTATTCCTGTTTTAAAGCTTTTAAAAATAAATTATTACAGCGATATCACACAATCAACCAATTAGAACACACCAAGAGCTAAATTAAGATGTTTTTGAACTGTTTGTGTGAAAATGAAATATTTGCAGCTGCCTATCTGAAATCACCGCCTCCGATCAGCGCGTACAGTGTCCAGCTCAAAACAAACGAATTTATTCTTGTTTAAGAGCTTTTTTAAATAAAATATTACCACAAATGCACACAATAAACCCATTGTAACACAACAAGAGCTAAATGCAGGTGTTTGTGACCTGTTTAAGTGTGCAAGACTATTTGAAAGCGCGACTGGCAGAATAACATATCTCTTGAGCTGCAGGTTTCTGTCTTTCGTCGTACGAACGAACACATCACGGACAAGATTATTTCAAAATACATAATAGCTTGGCGAATATAAACGAAAACAGCCACGTGAACATAAACTGGATCTACTGGATTTGAATATTAAAGTGACCACATTTACCACTTGCTTCTGTCTTCAATTTTAATCTATATAAAAAAGGAAACTCATTCGACTTGGCTGCTTTTTTAATGTGTGCGTATTTATTTATTTACCTTTTTATACATTTTGTATAATTTCATAGTTTGTGTATTACAATTATAAAAACAAAAAAAAATTTAGCCACTCACATAGAAATAGCTTAGGCCTTAACCTTTTTCTGACAGTTTTAGGGATTTTTAAAAATCCTAAAAAAAACTTATTTGTGCTGCAAATAATAATTTCAAACTCATTTGATACTGACCTATGACATCCTGTGACATTATATTTATTTGAATTTACATAATCTCATGGATGTAACAGTAAATCTGTTCAGCTCACAGATCAATACTAAGCTGTAATGCAAGCAGAACTTTCACAAATGCTTATGAGTCATTTAAGGATTTGATAACACTGTAAAATAATGTCTAATTTGTTAACATTAGCAAATGCATTGATAACACTTTATAATAACTGCACTCATTAGTAAATAGTCAGTTCATGCTTTATAAAGCCTTGTCCCAATATTAATAGTCAGTAGTAAGCAGTTTATAAATACAGCTATAAATAGCTTGTCCTTGGTTTATAAGCCTGTAAAATCAGCCTGTAAATGAATTCATACTCCTCCTCATACTACTCCATACTCCTTTTTCAACATGATGCCAATATACTGAGATGTTAAATTGTGAATGGGTTTAGGATAGCTTAAATGGTGTTGCCATAGAGATTTATTAAAGTAACATAAAAAATACAATAGTTATTTTACTATATCTTTAAAATTTTTCATGCTAACTCTTCATAATTTTTTATATAAGTAGAAGTCCTCATTTGAAGGAAGCACAGTAAGTTTCATAGCTTTATCATTTTCAAGAGCCAGCATAAAATTAAAACTATCATAACTTATAAATCAAGCTTGCAATTCTTAGTACCTATAATGGCCACCAGAGGGAGCTATAGGATTACTTTTAAATAATTATTGGAGAAACGAGTATGATTTAAATAATTTATAGAAATCTTTCAAATAAAATAATATGTATTTTAGGAATTTTACTGATAAAATGACCCTCACTTAATTAGAATAAGAAGCTGAAGTATTGTGAACTGTATATTAAGAATAATTCTTAATAGGCTTTATGGACAGATACGTTTTAAGTGACTCTTGAAGGTTCAGCACCACATCCTCTTTTACCACTGTTTAAAGAATTAATCTTACAGAACAGGTGTGAATGAATTTTGGATAGCTTGAATGGTTTTGTCGTGGTGATTTTGTCATGTCCACTGTCTGATCACCCCGTTCTTGTGTGTGTGTGTGTGTGTTTCTGTATATGTCTGCATTTCGTGCGCACATGGTGTTTTGTTTTGGTTTTGATCGCTCGTCTTGCACCTATCTTTGGCGTTCCTCCCTCCCCCTCATTATCACAGTCACCAGTGTGGAACACATCTGAGAAGCACATAAGTAACACAATGAACCGACGCAAGACAGAGCACACTAGGAGATCTAAATAGGGGTACTAATCAAGACACGACAGGTGTTACAGATAGGACAATCAAGACACGACTAGGTTAACAAGGGGGGCGGGGCAAGGGAACGAGACAACACAAGCACATGGCCCAAAGACAAGGCCATGCGCTTGTACACAAAACATGGGTCTGTCATGATCCTGCCTCAAGACTAGGAAAAATCAAGGACACGAGGGCAGAATCATGACAGATTTTTTGAAATAATAGTAAAAAAGGAACCAGTAAAAAAAAGTGCAGCTTCTAAACACTTCAAAAAAATGTACACATAGAAGACAAGTCATTCTGAGGAAATATGCATAGTTTCATGACTATACAACATTATATGGATGACAGAAAATTAAAAAACATACATCTGATGTCACTCTGTCCCTCTGTCACTGTGTGTGTGTGTTTTAAGTGAATTAGGTGTGAAACTATCAGTGAGCATTTAGTCTCCAGCGCCAACATTTTACAGAACTGCCACTTTCCTGGAGTCTCAGAATTACAATGTGTCAGGTTCTGAGAGATCTAAGATTCCAAAAAAATATTTAATTAGAATACCATGAAGTATTGTGAAATACTATATATTAAGACTTTATATATAGGCTTAATGAACAGATTAGACTGACTCGTGAAGGAACAGCACCACCTCCTCTTGTTTGATGGTTTGAGGAATATATCTTCCAGAATCCGGGATTAAGATTTAGGAGCTCATTTTTATTCCACCTCCTTTCCTGAAAGTCTGTCTTGCAGAATTGACTAAAAATTAATCTTCACATTAATTCCTAATTCTTTTGCAATTCTTTTGTCAGTTCTTCTTGACCTGTTTTTCTCTTCCAGCTTTCCTGGACTATTGTATAGCACTCATAAATGATTAAATAAAAAATAATGGTAGTTATTAAGATTGATATGGTTTGGAATTGGTAAAATGTGCTTGGAAAAAAATCACAATAAAACAATGTTTTAATGTTTAAGTTTGGAATATTAACTGACATGAATGAATGCTATATAAATATTGTTCATGTTAACATAATGTTTATAAATGAAATCTTATTGTAAAGTGTTACTAAAGTTATATATATATATATATATATATATTGTTCTGTGAATGTGATTTTAAAGTCTAGATGATTCGGATTAACCCTTTAACTGCCATATCAAGTTCAAGTTCAAGTTCAAGTTCAATTTATTTGTATAGCGCATTTACAACAGCCTCCTGGCTGACCAAAGTGCTTTAACATAAGAGCAAGAATATTACACATACATAAAAATAGACCATACAAAAAATTTAAAACCACCCATTTCAAAATGTAGCATAACACAGTAGTCAGTACACTAAGGAAAATAAAAAAGTTTTTAGCAAAGATTTAAAAATAGACAAGGAAGGGGCCAGTCTGATCTCTAAAGGCAGGGTATTCCAGAGTCGTGGCCCAGCCACTGCAAATGCACGCTCCCCTCTACGCTCCCCTCTATCCTTTAAAACCTCACTGCCAGAGGGATATTGTGAATGCATGTGCCCGCTGGGCACAGTTTACCTGATGCCACCGGGGTGGTGATGGCATTGGTGGCTTGAGCCCGCCATCGCTGCTTGCAGCTATATTTATTAGGGCCCGAGCACCGATGGTGTGAGGACCCTCTTGTATCTGCTTTGTTTATTATTATTAGGGCTCAAGCCTGGAGGGCGAGAGCCCTATTGTTTTCCTTAGGATTATTTGTTATTATTATTATTATTATTTTTTTTCTTCAAGGTTTCGGGGGCTTTTGGGGCCCTTAACATGCTCAAAAACTCTTGAAAATTGCCACACACCTTGGAACCTGCGGCCATTAGGGCCGGGCAGAGTCTGATACACGGGCGTGGCACAGAGGCTCTACAGCGCCCCCTGTAGTACTGAGGGCCATATATGATGCATACTTGCACGTATACATATGAAACTTGGTACATATATATAACTCATCAAACCAAACAACTTTCACACTGCATGTCATAAGCTCCGCCCAACAGGAAGTCGGCTATTTAGGGTTTTATGAAAAACACATGCTCTGGAATTTGATATACTCCTCTGAGGAACTCCACCCGTTCACCACCAAACTCGGTGAACACGATCTCAAGACATTGGGGATGCTAAATTGCGAAGAGATTTTTGATATCTCGAACGGTTTGCCCGTGGCGAGGCGTTGAAATTATGGCGAGAAATGAGAAACAGGAATTGTCTAATAACATCCACATACATTTCCTGAATTTGATCAAACTTAATTGGTTTGTTCATTGTATGATACCGATCATATATATGTGACTATTAGGAGTCAAAGTTATAGCGCCACCAACTGGCAGCAGGAAGTGAATCATTTTCAAAACGCTTTGAATTCAGCATCTTATTTTTACTTGATTTGCTTCAAACTTCATCAGAATAATGACAAAACACGGCCGAAGAAAATCTGTTGTGGGGATATTTATATCTAATATAGTGTTGCTATGGCAACGTGTCAAACTTGAATGTTCTGTTCTGGTGATTTTTAGGCAGATAACTAGCTCAGATTTACATGAAACTCAAAACACATATCAGTATTAGTGATAGCTAGACAATGGCAAAAGCTTTTAAAAGGGCGTGAAGGAGGCACTCTATAGCGCCACCTTTTGTCAAAAGTGGGGGGGTTAGTTTTAGCTACAGACACCAAACTTGGTACATAAATTGTTCTTTTCAAGACGGACAACTTTCTAATTCACAGTCATCAGCTACGACCAACAGGAAGTCGGCTATTTTGATTTGAATGTGTATTTTTGAGATTTTACAGTTGTGAATTAATGCATACTCCTCACAGGGGAAGTACACTATACACACCAAACTTTGTCAACATGAAGAAAAAACATTGAGGAACTTAAATTGCGAACGGATTTTGGTTAGCTTGAACGGTTTTGTCGTGGTGATTTTTTGAAATGACAGTAAAAAGGGAAACATTAATTGTCTTGTATGTTTAAATTGCAGCTTCCAAACACTTCAAAGCATTTTTTCATACAAAGATCAAATCATTCTGAGGAAATATGCATAGTTTCACGACTTTACAACACTGTATGGATAACAGAAAATTAAAAAACTGTCAGACTTCTCAACTGACATGATCTCACTCTGGCCACTCTGTCTGTGTGAGGAAAGGGAGGGGGAGAGGGAGGGGGAGTGTGAGGGGGTTGGTGACTGTGAATGTTTGGTGACTGACAGTGTGTGTGGATTGTAGGGAGGGGCTGTCTGGCAGAGAGAGAGAGAGAGAGAGAGAGAGAGAGACCTAATCATCCCTTTAATAATCAGGAAAAAAAAAATCTGTATTTTAAATTGTTATTGTTTTTGTTGTTGCTAATGGTGGTGTTTTTTCCTTTCATTACAGGTTAAGAAATCTCTTAGGCCTTATCCTTTTCTGACAGTTTTAGGGATTTAAAAACATCCTAAGAATCCTTATTTGTGCTGCAAATAATAATTTCAAACTCATTTGATACTGACCTATGACAACCTGTGACGTGACATGACATTTATTAATCTCATGGATGTAACAGTAAAACTCTTCAACTGACAGATAAAGCTGCAATGCAAGCAAAACTATTTCACAAATGCTTATAGGTCATTAAAATCATTACAAAACACTAATAAATTATTTAAGGATTTGGTAACACTGTAAAATAATGTCTAATTTGTTAACATTATGCAGTATAACATAGTATGCAGTCTTCGTAGGGCACCAACTCCCAGAGGGGGCACCATCCCAGTTGCTCAAAAAAAAAAAAAAAAAAAAAAAAACATGCGCCATTCTCCCATCCGCGCTCACGACCGCTCACACCTCATGTTTGCGGCTGAATGTTCGTAATTGATGGATGGACATCTATGCCTGGGTATAGGACATCAGCAATCCGGCACAGAGAAAAGAAAACTAAAGAAAATAAAACAGGCATAAAGTTGTCTTGACATTGGACTTTCTAGAGTCTCAAATTTAGGGCCGGTCTCTTAAGTTACATGTGATATTGTTATACACTTTTCTAACGTCAGTAGCATTTGAAGAGAATGACTTACAGTCATAAAAACAACTGTAATTGTTCATCTAGGTGACAGCTATAATGCACAATTAAATTGAATGTTTGATATTTATTACAACAAACTGTAAGTCATATGTAAATTATGCAACTTTTTCACATGGGCTCAAATGCAAATTTGAAGCTCAATAGCATTTGAGAAGAAAGACTTGCAGTCACAAAGCAATTGTAATGTGTTCATATAGGTGTCAGCTACAATGCACACCTTATACATTTTTTATAAATATAAAGTGTTACTAAAGTTATATATATTGTTCTGTGTATGTGATTTCAAAGTCTAGATTGGTCGGATTAACCCTTTAACTGCCGCATCCCTTAAAACTGATTGTCAGAGGGTTACTGTAAATGCTTATGCCCGCTGGGCACAGTTATCCTGATGCCACCGGGGTGGCGTTGCACTGATGGCTTGAGCCCGACATCGCTGCTTGCAGCTATATTTATTATTATTATTATTATTATTATTATTCTTCTTCTTCTTCTTCTCCCAAATGAATCGCATTTTTGAGGGCTTTAACATGCTCAAAAAGTCATGAAACTTTGCACACGCATCAAACCTGGTGAAAATTTTCTTGTGATATAGGATTCAGAAGAGGGTGTGTCAAAATTGCTCGACAGCGCCACCTATACCAAGAAAATCAACAGCCTTCAAGCTATGTTTCACGTACATGCACGAAAATTGGCACACATATGTAACACACCAATACCTACAAAAAAGACTCTTGGAGCGAAATTCTAAACCCAACAGGAAGTCGGTTATTTTTAATATTATGAGCATTTTTTGTGTAATTTTGGTCATTTCCATGTGTTGTATTTTAACGAACTCCTCCTAGAGATTTCTTCAAATCAACACCAAATTTGGTATGCCTAATCTAAAGGGCTTTGCGATGTTAAATTGCGAAGATCTTGAGTTTTCGTTGAAGGGCGTGTCTGTGGCGGCCTGGCGAATTTCGATGATTCGCCATGAAAAATGAAGTTGCTATAACTCACACATACAATGTCCAATCTGCCCCAAACATCACATGTTTGATGAGACTCCGAACCTGAACAGATTGACATGCCCATATTCAGTTATAGTCATAGCGCCACCTATTGGCAACAGGAAGTGACATTTTACGCTGCGACGAACTACTCCTACAAATTTTATGACATCAATGTCTTTTTTGTGGTCAGTCTAATCTAAAGGCCTGTGCCATGTTCAGTTGTGAAGATCTTGAATTTTCGTTAAAAGGCTTGTTCATGGCGCCGCAACGAAGTTCGATGTCTCGCCATGGGAATAAAAGATGTTATAACTCAGGCATAAAATGTCCGATCTTCCCCAAACTTCACATGTGTGATAAGAGTCCTGGCCTGAACAGATCTGCCGGCCAATATTCCACCGGGTGTGGCAGAATGGCTCGATAGCGCCACCTATACACTTTAAACGGAGTGCGCCTCGAGCTATGTTTCACGTACATGTACAAAAATTGGTACACACATGTAACACTCCAATACCTACAAAAAAGTCTCTTGGTACGAAATCCGGATCCCAACAGGAAGTCGGTTATTTAGAATTTTCCCTTCAAAATTGGTGTTGTTTTTGCCATTTTCAGGGGTTGTACTTTAACGAACTCCTCCTAGAGATTTATTCAGATCAACACCAAACTTCTTCAATGTAATCTAAAGGCCTTTGTGATGTAAAATTGCGAAGATCTTGAGGTTTCGTTAAAGGGCGTGTCCATGGCGGCCTGCCAAATTTTGATGTTTCACCATGAAAAAGGACGTTGCTGTAACTCAGACATACAATGTCCAATCTGCCCCAAACTTCACATGTTAGATAAGACTTCTGCCCTTAACAGATCTACATGCCAATTTTCAGTTATAGTCATAGCGCCACCTGCTGGCAACAGGAAGTGACATGTTTTACGCTGCGACAAACTACTCCAAGAATTTTTTTGAGATTAAAGTATTTTTTGTATTCAGTCTAATCTAAAGGCCTGTGCAATGTTAACTTGTGGAGATCTTGAGTTTTTGTTAAAGGGCGTGTACATGGAGCCATGACAAATTTTGATGTCTCGCCACAGCAAGAGAAGTTGTTGTAACTCAGGCATAAAATGTCCAATCCTCCCCAAACCTCACATGTTCGATAAAAGTCCTGCCCTGAACACATCTGAAGGCCAATATTCCATTATAATGATAGTGCCACCTGCTGGCAACAGGAAGATTGGCACATATATGGAATAAACATTGATATATTCTACTTATATTTATGAGTTTAAACGCATATTTCTCACCGTTCACCTTTTAACTAAAGCCACTCGCTGGCGGTGAGCCCGGGTGCGAGGGCCCGTTCATCGCTGCTTGCAGCTTTAATTATTATTCTTCTTCTTCTTTTCCCGAATGAATCGCATTTTTGAGGGCTTTAACATGCTCAAAAAGTCATGAAACTTTGCACACGCGTCAAACCTGGTGAAAATTTTCGTCTGATATAGGATTCAGAAGAGGGTGTGGCAAAATAGCTCGACAGCGCCACCTATACTAAGAAAATCAACAGCCTTCCGGCTATGTTTCACGTACATGCACGAAAATTGGCACACATATGTAACACACCAATACCTACAAAAAAGACTCTTGGAGCAAAATTCTAAACCCAACAGGAAGTCAGTTATTTTTGATATTATGAGCAAATTTTGTGTAATTTTGGTCATTTCCATGTGTTGTATTTTAACGAACTCCTCCTAGAGATTTCTTCAAATCAACACCAAATTTGGTATGCCTAATCTAAAGGCCTTTGCGATGTTAAATTGCGAAGATCTTGAGTTTTCGTCGAAGGGCGTGTCCATGGCGGCCTGGCGAATTTCGATGATTCGCCATGAAAAATGAAGTTGCTATAACTCAGACATACAATGTCCAATCTGCCCCAAACTTCACATGTTTGATGAGACTCTGAACCTGAACATATTGACATGCGCATATTCAGTTATAGTCATAGCGCCACCTATTGGCAACAGGAAGTGACATATTTTACCCTGCGATGAACTACTCCTAGAAATTTTATGACATCAATGTCTTTTCTGTGGTCAGTCTAATCTAAAGGCCTGTGCGATGTTAAGTTGTGAAGATCTTGAGTTTTCGTTAAAAGGCGTGTCCATGGCGCCGTCACAAAGTTCGATGTCTCGCCATGGGAATAAAAGATGTTATAACTCAGGCATAAAATGTCCGATCTTCCCCAAACTTCACATGTGTGATAAGAGTCCTGGCCTGAACACATCTGAAGGCCAATATTCCATCAGGTGTGGCAAAATGGCTCGATAGCGCCACCTATACACTTTCAACGGAGTGCGCTTCGAGCTATGTTTCA
Organism: Carassius gibelio; assembly: GCF_023724105.1. NCBI lineage: Eukaryota > Metazoa > Chordata > Actinopteri > Cypriniformes > Cyprinidae > Carassius > Carassius gibelio. The sequence goes on from NC_068372.1 coordinate 2,489,842, forward strand.
CGTACATGTACAAAAATCGGTATACATATGTAACACACCAATACCTACAAAAAAGTATCCTGGTACGAAATCCGAATCCCAACAGGAAGTCGGTTATTTAGAATTTTCTCTGCAAAATTGGCGTTGTTTTTGCCATTTTCAGGGGTTGTACTTTAACGAACTCCTCCTAGAGATTTATTCAGATCAACACCAAACTTGGTCAGTTAAATCTTAAGGCCTTTGCGATGTTAAATTGCGAAGATCTTGAGGTTTCTTTAAAGGGCGTGTCCATGGCGGCCTGATAAAATGTGATGTTTCGCCATGAAAAAGGAAGTTGCTGTAACTCAGACATACAATGTACAGTCTGCCCCAAACTTCACATGGTAGATAAGATTTCTACCCTTAACAGATCTACATGCCCATATTCCATTATATTCATAGCGCCACCTGCTGGCAACAGGAAGTGTCATGTTTTACGCTGCGACAAACTACTCCTAGAAATGTTTTGACATTAATGTATTTTTTGTGGTAAGTCTAATCTAAAGGCCAGTGCAATGTTAAATTGTGGAGATCTTGAGTTTTTGTTAAAGTACGTGTCCATGGCGCCATGACAAAATTTGATGTCTCGCCACAGCAAGAGAGGTTGTTGTAACTCAGGCATAAAATGTTCGATCTTCCCCAAACTTCACATGTTCGATAAGAGTCCTGGCCTGAACACATCTGAAGGCCAATTTTCCATTATAATGATAGCGCCATCTGCTGCCAACAGGGAGATTGGCACATATACGGAGTAAACTTTGATATATTCCACTTATATTTATGACTTTAGATGCATATTTCTCACCGTTCACCTTTTTACTAAAGCCACTCGCTGGCGGTGAGCCCGGGTGCGAGGGCCCGTACATCGCTGCTTGCAGCTTTAATTAGGGCCCGAGCACCGATGGTGTGAGGACCCTCTTGGAATTGCTCCGTTTATTATTATTATTATTATTATTATTATTATTATTATTATTATTATTCTTCTCCAAAATGAATCGCATTTTTGAGGGCCTAAACATGCTCGAAAAGTCATGAAACTTTGCACACACCTCAGAACTGGCGAAAATTTACGTCTGATATGGGTTTCAGAAGTGGGTGTGGCAAAATGGCTCAACAGCGCCACCTATACACGTTCAACGGTGTGCGCCTCGAGCTACGTTTCATGTACATGTATGAAAATCGGTATACACATGTAACTCTCCAATACCTACAAAAAAGTCTCTTGGAGCAAAATCCGAAACCCAACAGGAAGTCGGTTATTACTAATATTATGAGCAAATTTTGTGTCATTTTTGTCATTTCCATGCGTTGTATTTTAACGAACTCCTCCTAGAGATTCATTCAGATCAACACCAAATTTGGTATGCCTAATCTGAAGGCCTTTGCGATGTTAAATTGCGAAGCTTTTGAGTTTTCGTTAATGGGCGTGTCCGTGGTGGCCTGGCGAATTTCGATGATTCGCCATGAAACAGGAAGTTGCTATAACTCAGACATACAATGACCAATCTGCCCCAAACTTCACAAGTTTGATGAGACTCCTGACCTGAACAGATTGACATGCCCATATTCAGTTATAGTCATAGCGCCACCTATTGGCAACAGGAAGTGACATATTTTACACTGCGATGAACTACTCCTAGAAATTTTATGACATCAATGTATTTTTTGTGGTCAGTCTAATCTAAAGGCCTGTGCGATGTTAAGTTGTGAAGATCTTGAGTTTTCGTTAAAAGGCGTGTCCATGGCGCTGTCACGAAGTTCGATGTCTCGCCATGGGAATAAAAGATGTTATAACTCAGGCATAAAATGTCCGATCTTCCCCAAACTTCACATGTGTGATAAGAGTCCTGGCCTGAACACATCTGAAGGCCAAAATTCCATCAGGTGTGGCAAAATGGCTCGATAGCGCCACCTATACACTTTCAACAGAGTGCGCCTCGAGCTATGTTTCACGTACATGTACAAAAATCGGTATACACATGTAACACACCAATACCTACAAAAAAGTCTCTTGGTACGAAATCCGAATCTCAACAGGAAGTCGGTTATTTAGAATTTTCTCTGCAAAACTGGCGTTGTTTTTGCCATTTTCAGGGGTTGTACTTTAACGAACTCCTCCTAGAGATTTATTCAGATCAACACCAAACCTGGTCAGTGTAATCTTAAGCCCTTTGCGATGTTAAATTGCGAAGATCTTTAGATTTCGTTAAAGGGCGTGTCCATGGTGGCCTGACAAATTTCGATGTTTCGCCATGAAAAAGGAAGTTGCTGTAACTCAGACATACAATGTCCAATCTGCCCCAAACTTCACATGTTAGATAAAACTTCTGCCCTTAACAGTTTTACATGCCCACATTCAGTTATAGTCATAGCGCCACCTATTGGCAACAGGAAGTGACATGTTTTACGCTGCGACAAACTACTCCTATTATTTTTTTGAGATTAACATATATTTTGTGGTCAGTCTAATCTAAATGCCTGTGCAATGTTAACTTTTGGAGATCTTGAGTTTTTGTTAAAGGGCGTTTCCATGGCGCCATGACAAAATTTGATGTCTTGCCACAGCAAGAGAAGTTGTTGTAACTCAAGTATAAAATGTTCAGTCTTCCCCAAACTTCACATGTTTGATAAGAGTCCTGGCCTGAACACATCTGAAGGCCAATATTCCATTATAATGATAGCACCACCTGCTGGCAACGGTAAGATTGGCACATATATGGGATATACTTTGATATATTCCACTTATATTTAAGACATTAAATGCATATTTCTCAACGTTCACCTTTTTACTAAAGCCACACGATGGCGGTGAGCCCGGGTGCGAGGGCCCGTTCATCGCTGCTTGCAGCTTTAATTCTTCTTCTTCTTCTTCTTCTTCTTCTTCTTCTTCTTCTCCCGAATGAATCGCATTTTTGAGGGCTTTAACATGCTCAAAAAGTCATGAAACTTTGCACACGCGTCAAACCTGGTGAAAATTTTCGTCTGATATAGGATTCAGAAGAGGGAGTGGCAAAATGGCTCGACAGCGCCACCTATACGAAGAAAATCAACAGCCTTCGAGCTATGTTTCACGTACATGCACGAAAATTGGCACACATATGTAACACACCAATACCTACAAAAAAGACTCTTGGAGCAAAATTCTAAACCCAACAGGAAGTCGGTTATTTTTAATATTATGAGCAAATTTTGTGTAATTTTGGTCATTTCCAAGTGTTGTATTTTAACGAACTCCTCCTAGAGATTTCTTCAAATCAACACCAAATTTGGTATGCCTAATCTAAAGGCCTTTGCGATGTTAAATTGCGAAGATCTTGAGTTTTCGTCGAAGGGCGTGTCCGTGGCGGCCTGGCGAATTTCGATGATTCGCCATGAAAAATGAAGTTGCTATAACTCAGACATACAATGTCCAATCTGCCCCAAACTTCACATGTTTGATGAGACTCCAAACCTGAACAGATTGACATGCCCATATTTAGTTTTAGTCATAGCGCCACCTATTGGCAACAGGAAGTGACATATTTTACGCTGTGACGAACTACTCCTAGAAATTTTTTTACATCAATGTCTTTTTTGTGGTCAGTCTAATCTAAAGGCCTGTGCGATGTTCAGTTGTGAAGATCTTGAGTTTTCGTTAAAAGGCGTGTTCACGGCACCATGGCGAAGTTCGATGTCTCGCCATGTGAATAAAAGATGTTATAACTCAGGCATAAAATGTCCGATCTTCCCCAAACTTCACGTGTGTGATAAGAGTCCTGACCTGAACAGATCTGCAGGCCAATATTCCACCGGGTGTGGCAGAATGGCTCGATAGCGCCACCTATACACTTTCAACGGAGTGTGCCTCGAGCTATGTTTCACGTACATGTACAAAAATTGGTACACACATGTAAGTCACCAATATCTACAAAAAAGTCTCTTGGTACGAAATCCGAATCCCAACAGGAAGTCGGTTATTTTGAATTTTCCCTGCAAAATTGGTGTTGTTTTTGCCATTTTCAGGGGTTGTACTTTAACGAACTCCTCCTAGAGATTTATTCAGTTCAACACCAAACTTGGTCAGTGTAATCTAAATCCATTTGCAATGTTAAATTGCGAAGGACTTGAGGTTTCGTTAAAGGGCGTGTCCATGGCGGCCTGACAAATTTCGATGTTTCGCCATAAAAAGGAAGTTGCTATAACTCAGACATACAATGTCCAATCTGCACCAAACTACACATGTTGGATAAGACTCTTGACCTGAACAAATCTACATGCCAATATTCAGTTATAGTCATAGCGCCACCTATTGGCAACAGGAAGTGACATATTTTACACTGCGACAAACTATTTCCAGAAATGTTATGACATCAATGTCTTTTTTGTGGTCAGTCTAATCTAAAGACCTGTGTGATGTTTAGTTGTGAAGATCTTGAGATTTTGTTAAAAGGCCTGTCCATGGCGCCGTGACGAAGTTCGATGTCTCGCCATGGGAATAAAAGATGTTATAACTCAGGCATAAAATGTCCGATCTTCCCCAAACTTCACATGTGTGATAAGGGTCCTGGCCTGAACAGATATGAAGGCAAATATTCCATTGAGTGTGGCAAAATGGCTCGATAGCGCCACCTATACACTTTTAACGGAGTGCATATGCACTTTCAACGGAGTGCGCCTCGAGCTATGTTTCACGTACATGTACAAAAATCGGTACACACATGTAACACACCAATACCTACAAAAAAGTCTCTTGGTACGAAATCCGAATCCCAACAGGAAATCAGTTATTTAGTATTTTCTCTGGAAAATTGGCATAGTTTTTGCCAATTTCAGGGGTTGTACTTTAACGAACTCCTCCTAGAGATTTATTCAGATAAACACCAAACTTGGTCAGTGTAATCTTAAGTCCTTTGCGATGTTTAATTGTGAAGATCTTGAGGTTTCGTTAAAGGGCGTGTCCATGGCGGCCTGACAAATTTCGATGTTTCGCCATGAAAAAGGAAGCTGCTGTAACTCAGACATACAATGTCCAATCTGCCTCAAACTTCACATGTTAGATAAGACTTCTGCCCTTAACAGATCTACATGCCCATATTCAGTAATAGTCATAGCGCCACCTGCTGGCAACAGGAAGTGTCAATGTTTTACAATGCAAATAACTACTCCAGGAAATTTTATGACATCAACATTTTATTTTGGTCAGTCTAATCTAAAGTTCTTTGCAGTGTTAAATTGTGGAGATCTTGAGATTTTGTTAAAGGGTGTGTCCATGGCGCCATGACAAAATTTGATGTCTTGCCACAGCAAGAGTAGTTGTTGTAACTCAAGCATAAAATGTTCAATCTTCCCCAAACTTCACATGTTTGATAAGAGTCCTGGCCTAAACACATCTGAAGGCCAATATTCCATTATAATGATAGCGCCACCTGCTGGCAACGGTAAGATTGGCACATATATGGGACATACTTTGATATATTCCACGAATATTTAGGACATTAAATGCATATTTCTCAACGTTCACCTTTTTACTAAAGACACACGATGGCGGTGAGCCCGGGTGCGAGGGCCCGTTCATCGCTGCTTGCAGCTTTAATTATTATTATTAGGGCCCGAGCACCGAAGGTGTGAGGACCCTATTGTATCTGCTTCGTTTATTATTATTATTATTATTACGGTGCCAAATGAATCGCCTTTTTGAAGGCCTAAACATACTCAAAAAGTCAGGAAAATTTGCACACACCTCCGAACTGGCGAAAATTTACGTCTGATATGGGTTTCAGAAGTGGGCGTGGCAAAATGGCTCGATAGCGCCACCTATACACGTTCAGCGGTGTGCGCCTCGAGCTACGTTTCACGCACATGTATGAAAATCGGTACACACATGTAACACACCAAGACCTACAAAAAAGACTCTTGGAGCAAAATTCTAAACCCAACAGGAAGTCAGATATTTTTTATTTTATGAGCAAATTTTTTGTCATTTTTGCCATTTCCATGCGTTGTATTTTAACAAACTCCTCCTAGAGATTAATTCAGATCAACACCAAATTTGGTATGCCTAATCTAAAGGCCTTTGCAATGTAAAATTGCGAAGATCTTGAGTTTTCGTTCAAGTTCGTGTCCGTGGCGGCCTGGCGAATTTCGATGATTCGCCATGAAAAATGAAGTTGCTATAACTCAGACATACAATGTCTAATCTGACCCAAACTTCACATGTTTGATAAGACTCTGAACCTGAACAGATTGACATGCCCCTATTCAGTTTTAGTCATAGCGCCACCTATTGGCAACAGGAAGTGACATATTTTACACTGCGACGAACTACTCCTAGAAATTTTTTGACATCAATGTCTTTTTTGAGGTCAGTCTAGTCTAAAGGCCTGTGCGATGTTCAGTTGTGAAGATCTTGAGATTTTGTTAAAAGGCGTATCCATGGCGCCATGACGATGTTCGATGTCTCGCCATGGGAATAAAACATGTTATAACTCAGGCATAAAATGTCCGATCTTCCCCAAACTTCACATGTGTGATAAGAGTCCTGACCTGAACAGATGTGCAGGCCAATATTCCACAGGGTGTGGCAGAATGGCTCGATAGCGCCACCTATACTCTTTCAACGGAGTGCGCCTCGAGCTATGTTTCACGTACATGTACAAAAATTGGTACACACATGTAACTCACCAATACCTACAAAAAAGTCTCTTGGTACGAAATCCGAATCCAAACAGGAAGTCGGTTATTTTTAATTTTCCCTGCAAAATTGGTGGTGTTTTTGTCATTTTCAGGGGTTGTATTTTAACAAACTCCTCCTAGAGATTTATTCAGATCAGCACCAAACTTGGTCAGTGTAATCTAAAGCCCTTTGTGATGTTAAATTGCGAAGGAATTGAGGTTTCGTTAAAGGGCGTGTCCATGGCGGCCTGACAAATTTCGATGATTCGCCATGAAAAATGATGGTGCTATAACTCAGACATACAATGTCCAATCTGCCCCAAACTTCACTTGTTTGATAAGACTCTTGACCTGAACAGATCTACATGCCAATATTCAGTTATAGTCATAGCGCCACCTATTGGCAACAGGAAGTGACACATTTTACACTGTCACAAACTACTCCTAGAAATTTTATGACATCAATGTCTTTTTTTGTGGTCAGTCTAATCTAAAGACGTGTGTGATGTTTAGTTGTGAAGATCTTGAGTTTTTGTTAAAAGGCGTGTCCATGGCGCCATGACGAAGTTCGATGTCTCGCCATGGGAATAAAAGATGTTATTACTCCGGCATAAAATGTCCAATCTTGCCCAAACTTCACATGTGTGATAAGGGTCCTGGCTTGAACACATCTGAAGGCCAATATTCCATTATAACGATAGCGCCACCTGCTGGCAACAGGAAGATTGGCACACATATGGAATAAACTTTGATATATTGCAATTATATTTATGAGTTTAAATGCATATTTCTCAACGTTCACCTTTTTACTAAAGCCACACGATGGCGGTGAGCCCGGGTGCGAGGGCCCGTTCATCGCTGCTTGCAGCTTTAATTATTATTATTATTATTATTATTATTTTTATTATTATTCTCCATAATGAATCGCATTTTTGAGGGCCTAAACATACTCAAAAAGTCATGAAACTTTGCACACACCTCAGAACCGGCGAAATGTACATATGATATGGGTTTCAGAAGTGTGTGTGGCAAAATGGCTCAACAGCGCCACCTATACACGTTCAAAGGTGTGCGCCTCGAGCTACGTTTCATGTACATGTATGAAAATTGGTATACACATGTAACTCTCCAATACCTACAAAAAAGACTCTTGGACCAAAATTCTAAACCCAACAGGAAGTTGGTTATTTTTAATTTTATGAGCAAATTTTGTGTAATTTTTGTCATTTCCATGCGTTGTATTTTAACAAACTCCTCCTAGAGATTTATTCAGATAAACACCAAATTTGGTATGCCTCATCTAAAGGCCTTTGCGATGTTAAATTGCGAAGATTTTGAGTTTTCGTTAATGGACGTGTCCGTGGCGGCCTGGCGAATTTCGATGATTCGCCATGAAAAATGAAGTTGCTATAACTCAGACATACAATGTCCAATCTGCCCCAAACTTCACATGTTTGATAAGACTCTTGACCTAAACAGATTGACATGCCCATATTTAGTTATAGTCATAGCGCCACCTATTGGCAACAGGAAGTGTCATATTTTATGCTTCGAAGAACTACTCCTAGAAATTTTATGACATCAATGTCTTTTTTGTGGTCGGTCTAATCTAAAGGCCTGTGCAATGTTAAATTGTGAAGATCTTGAGTTTTCGTTAAAGGGCGTGTCCATGGCGCGGTGACAAAGTTCGATGTCTCGCCATGGGAGTAGAAGTTGTTGTAACTCAGGCATAAAATATCAGATCTTGCCCAAACTTCACATGTTTGATAAGAGTACTGACCTGCCCACATCTGGAGGCCAATATTCCATTGGGTGTGGCAAAATGGCTCGATAGCGCCACCTTTACACTTTCAATGGAGTGCGCCTCGAGCTACGTGTCACGTACATGTACGAAAATCGGTATACATATGTAACTCACCAATATCTACAAAAAAGTCTCTTGGTACGAAATCCGAATCCCAACAGGAAGTCGGTTATTTTGAATTTTCCCTGCAAAATTGGTGTTGTTTTTGCCATTTTCAAGGGTTGTACTTTAACGAACTCCTCCTAGAGATTTATTCAGATCAACACCAAACTTGGGCAGTGTATTCTAAAGCCATATGCGATGTTAAATTGTGAAGGACTTGAGGTTTCGTTAAAGGGCGTGTCCATGGCGGCCTGACAAATTTCGATGTTTCGCCATGAAAAAGGAAGTTGCTGTAACTCAGACATACAATGTCCAATCTGCCCCAAACTTCACATGTTGGATGAGACTCTTGACCTGAACAGATCTACATGCCCATATTCAGTTATAGTCATAGCGCCACCTATTGGCAACAGGAAGTGACATTTTACACTGTGACAGACTATTTCTAGAAATTTTATGACATCAATGTCTTTTTTGTGGTCAGTCTAATCTAAAGACCTGTGTGATGTTTAGTTGTGAAGATCTTGAGTTTTTGTTAAAAGGCGTGTCCATGGCGCCGTGACGAAGTTCGATGTCTCGTCATGGGAATAAAATATGTTATAACTCAGGCATAAAGTGTCCGATCTTGCCCAAACTTCACATGTGTGATAAGGGTCCTGGCCTAAACGGATCTGAAGGCCAATATTCCATTGGGTGTGGCAAAATGGCTCTATAGCGCCACCTATAAACTTTCAATGGAGTGCATATGCACATTCAATGGAGTGCGCCTCGAGCTATTTTTCACGTACATGTACAAAAATCGGTACACACATGTAACACACCAATACCTACAAAAAAGTCCCATGTTACGAAATCCGAATCCCTTCAGGAAGTCGGTTATTTAGAATTTTCTCTGCAAAATTGGCGTTGTTTTTGCCATTTTCAGGGGTTGTACTTTAACAAACTACTCCTAGAGATATATTCAGATCAACACCAAACTTGGTCAGTTAAATCTAAAGGCGTTTGCGATGTTAAATTGCGAAAATTTTGAGGTTTCGTTAAAGGGCGTGTCCATGGCGGCCTGACAAAATTCGATGTTTCGCCATGAAAAAGGAAGTTGCTGTTACTCAGACTTACAATGTCCAATCTGCCCCAAACTTCAAATGCTAGATAAGACTTCTGCCCTTAACAGATCTACATGCCCATATTCAGTTATAGTCATAGCGCCACCTGCTGGCAACAGGAAGTGACATGTTGTATGCTGTGACAAACTACTCCTAAAATTTTTTTGAGATTAATGTATTTTTTGTAGTCAGTCTAATCTAAAGGCCTGTGCAATGTTAACTTGTTGAGGTCTTGAGTTTTTGTTAAAGGGCATGTCCATGGCGTCATGACAAATTTTGATGTCTCACCCCAGCAAGAGAAGTTGTTGTAACTCATGCATAATTTGTTCGATCTTCCCCAAACTTCACATGTTCGATAAGATTCCTGCCCTGAACACATCTGAAGGCCAATAGTCCATTATAATGAGAGCACCACCTGCTGGCAACACAAAGATTGGCACAAATATGGAGTAAACTTTGATATATTCCACTTATATTTATGAGTTTAAATGCATGTTTCTCACCGTTCACCTATTTACTAAAGCCACTCGCTGCCTGTGAGCCCGTCTGCGAGGGCCCGTTCATCGCTGCTTGTAGCTTTAATTAGGGCCCGAGCACCGATGGTGCGAGGACCCTCTTGGAATTGCTCCGTTTATTATTATTATTATTATTCCGCTTCTCCGAAATGAATCGCATTTTTGAGGGCCTAAACATGCTCAAAAAGTCATGAAACTTTGCACACACCTCCGAACTGGCGAAAATTTATGTCTGATTTGGGTTTCAGAAGTGGGCGTGGCAAAATGGCTCGACAGCGCCACCTATACACGTTCAGCGGTGTGCGCCTCGAGCTACGTTTCACGTACATGCACGAAAATTGGCACACACATGTTCCACACCAATACCTACAAAAAAGACTCTTGGACCAAAATTCTAAACCCAACAGGAAGTCGGTTATTTTTAATTTTATGAGCAAATTTTGTGTCATTTTTGTCATTTCCATGCGTTGTATTTTAACGAACTCCTCCTAGAAATTTATTCAGATCAACACCAAATTTGGTATGCCTAATCTAAAGGCCTTTGCGATGTTAAATTGCGAAGATTTTGAGTTTTCGTTAATGGGCGTGTCCGTGGCGGCCTGGCGAATTTCGTTGATTTGCCATGAAAAATTAAGTTGCTATAACTCAGACATACAATGTCCAATGTGCCCAATACTTCACATGTTTAATGAGACTCTGAACCTGAACATATTGACATGCCCATATTCAGTTATAGTCATAGCGCCACCTATTGGCAACAGGAAGTGACATATTTTACGCTGCGAAGAACTACTCCTAGAAATGTTATGACATCAATGTTTTTTTTGTGGTCAGTCTAATCTAAAGGCCTGTACGATGTTAAATTGAGAAGATCTTGAGTTTTCGTTAAAGGGCGTGTCCATGGCGCCATGTCAAAGTTCGATGTCTCGCCATGAGAGTAGAAGTTGTTGTAACTCAGTCATAAAATATCAGATCTTGCCCAAACTTCACATGTGTGATAAGAGTACTGACCTGCACACATCTGGAGGCTAATATTCCATTGGGTGTGGCAAAATGGCTCGATAGCGCCACCTATACACGTTCAGCGGTGTGCGCCTCGAGCTACGTTTCACGTACATGCACGAAAATTGGCACACACATGTACCACACCAATACCTACAAAAAAGACTCTTGGACCAAAATTCTAAACCCAACAGGAAGTCGGTTATTTTTAATTTTATGAGCAAATTTTGTGTCATTTTTGTCATTTCCATGCGTTGTATTTTAACGAACTCCTCCTAGAAATTTATTCAGATCAACACCAAATTTGGTATGCCTAATCTAAAGGCCTTTGCGATGTTAAATTGCGAAGATTTTGAGTTTTCGTTAATGGGCGTGTCCGTGGCGGCCTGGCGAATTTCGTTGATTTGCCATGAAAAATTAAGTTGCTATAACTCAGACATACAATGTCCAATGTGCCCAATACTTCACATGTTTAATGAGACTCCGAACCTGAACATATTGACATGCCCATATTCAGTTATAGTCATAGCGCCACCTATTGGCAACAGGAAGTGACATATTTTACGCTGCGAAGAACTACTCCTAGAAATGTTATGAAATCAATGTTTTTTTTGTGGTCAGTCTAATCTAAAGGCCTGTACGATGTTAAATTGAGAAGATCTTGAGTTTTCGTTAAAGGGCGTGTCCATGGCGCCATGTCAAAGTTCGATGTCTCGCCATGAGAGTAGAAGTTGTTGTAACTCAGTCATAAAATATCAGATCTTGCCCAAACTTCACATGTGTGATAAGAGTACTGACCTGCACACATCTGGAGGCTAATATTCCATTGGGTGTGGCAAAATGGCTCGATAGCGCCACCTATACATTTTCAATTGAGTGCACCTCAAGCTACATGTCATGTACATGTACGAAAATCGGCAAACATATGTAACACACCAATAGCTACAAAAAAGTCTCTTGGTACGAAATCCGAATCCCAACATGAAGTCGGTTATTTTTAATTTTCCCTGCAAAATTGGTGTTGTTTTTGTCATTTTCAGGGGTTGTATTTTAACGAACTCCTCCTAGAGATTTATTCAGATCAACAGTAAACTTGGTCAGTGTAATCTAAAGCCCTTTGTGATGTTAAATTGCGAAGGAATTGAGGTTTCGTTAAAGGGCGTGTCCATGGCGGCCTGACAAATTTCGATGATTCGCCATGAAAAATTATGGTGCTATAACTCACACATACAATGTCCAATCTGCCCAAAACTTCACATGTTTGATAAGACTCTTAACCTGAACAGATCTACATGCCAATATTCAGTTATAGTCATACCGCCACCTATTGGCAACAGGAAGTGACATATTTCACACTGTGACAAACTACTCCTAGAAATTTTATGACATCAGTGTCTTTTTTGTGGTCAGTCTAATCTAAAGACCTGTGTGATGTTCAGTTATAAAGATCTTGAGTTTTTGTTAAAAGGCGTGTCCATGGCGCCATGATTAAGTTCGATGTCTCGCCATGGGAATAAAAGATGTTATAACTCAGACATAAATTGTCCGATCTTCCCCAAACTTCACATGTGTGATAAAGGTCCTGGCTTGAACACATCTGAAGGCCAATATTCCATTATAACGATAGCGCCACCTGCTGGCAACAGGAAGATTGGCACACATATGGAATAAACTTTGATATATTGCACTTATATTTATGAGTTTAAATGCATATTTCTCAACGTTCACCTTTTTACTAAAGCCACACGATGGCGGTGAGCCCGGGTGCGAGGGCCCGTTCATCGCTGCTTGCAGCTTTAATTATTAGGGCCCGAGCACCAAGGTGCGAGGACCCTCTTGTATCTGCTTTGTTTATTAGGGCCCGAGCACCGATGGTGTGAGGACCCTCTTGGAATTGCTCCGTTTATTATTATTAGGGCCCGAGCACCGATGGTGTGAGGACCCTCTTGGAATTGCTCCGTTTATTATTATTAGGGCCCGAGCACCGATGGTGTGAGGACCCTCTTGGAATTGCTCCGTTTATTATTATTATTAGGGCCCGAGCACCGATGGTGTGAGGACCCTCTTGGAATTGCTCCGTTTATTATTATTATTATTATTATTATTAGGGCCCGAGCACCGATGGTGTGAGGACCCTCTTGGAATTGCTCCGTTTATTAGGGCCCGAGCACCGAGGTGCGAGGACCCTCTTGTATCTGCTTTGTTTTTTATTATTATTATTCTTCTTCTTCTTCTTCTCCCGAATGAATCGCATTTTTGAGGGCTTTAACATGCTCAAAAAGTCATGAAACTTTGCACACTCGTCAAACCTGGTGAAAATTTTCGTCTGATATAGGATTCAGAAGAGGGTGTGGCAAAATGGCTCGACAGCGCCACCTATACCAAGAAAATCAACAGCCTTCCAGCTATGTTTCACGTACATGCACGAAAATTGGCACACATATGTAACACACCAATACCTACAAAAAAGACTCTTGGAGCGAAATTCTAAACCCAACAGGAAATCGGTTATTTTTAATATTATGAGCATATTTTGTGTAATTTTGGTCATTTCCATGTGTTGTATTTTAACGAACTCCTCCTAGAGAGTTCTTCAAATCAACACCAAATTTGGTAAGCCTAATCTAAAGGCCTTTGCGATGTAAAATTGCGAAGATCCTGACTTTTCGTTGAAGGGCGTGTCCGTGGCGGCCTGGCGAATTTCGATGATTCGCCATGAAAAATGAAGTTGCTATAACTCACACATACAATGACCAATCTGCCCCAAACTTCACATGTTTGATGAGACTCCGAACCTGAACAGATTGACATGCCCATATTCAGTTATAGTCATAGCGCCACCTATTGGCAACAGGAAGTGACATATTTTATGCTGCGACGAACTACTCCTAGAAATTTTATGACATCAATGTCTTTTTTGTGGTCAGTCTAATCTAAAGGCCTGTGCGATGTTCAGTTGTGAAGATCTTGAGTTTTCGTTAAAAGGCTTGTTCATGGCGCCGTGATGAAGTTCGATGTCTCGCCATGCGAATAAAAGATGTTATAACTCAGGCATAAGATGTCCGATCTTCCCCAAACTTCACATGTGTGATAAGAGTCCTGGCCTGAACAGATCTTCAGGCCAATATTCCACCGGGTGTGGCAAAATGGCTCTATAGCGCCACCTATACACTTTCAACGGAGTGCGCCTCGAGCTATGTTTCACGTACATGTACAAAAATTGGTACACACATGTAACACTCCAATACCTACAAAAAAGTCTCTTGGTACGAAATCCGGATCCCAACAGGAAGTCGGTTATTTTGAATTTTCCCTTCAAAATTGCTGTTGTTTTTGCCATTTTCAGGGGTTGTACTTTAACGAACTCCTCCTAGAGATTTATTCAGATCAACATCAAACTTGGTCAGTGTAATCTAAAGCCCTTTGCGATAATAAATTGCGAAGGACTTGAGGTTTCGTTAAAGGGCGGGTCCATGGCGGCCTGAAAAATTTCGATGTTTCGCCATGAAAAAGGAAGTTGCTGTAACTCAGACATACAATGTCCAATCTGCCCCAAACTTCACATGTTGGATAAGACTCTTGACCTGAACAGATCTACATGCCAATATTCAGTTATAGTAATAGTGCCACCTATTGGCAACAGGAAGTTACATATTTTACACTGCGACAAACTACTCCTAGAAATTTTATGACATCAATGTCTTTTTTGTGGTCAGTCTAATCTAAAGACCTGTGTGATGTTTAGTTGTGAAGATCTTGAGTTTTTGTTAAAAGGTGTGTCCATGGCGCCGTGATGAAGTTCAATGTCTCGCCATGGGAATAAAAGATGTTATAACTCAGGCATAAAATGTCCGATCTTGCCCAAACTTCACTTGTGTGATAAGGGTCCTGGCCTGAACAGATCTGAAGGCCAATATTCCATCGAGTGTGGCAAAATGGCTCAATAGCACCACCTATACACTTTCAACGGAGTGCGTATACACTTTAAACGGAGTGCGCCTTGAGCTATGTTTCACGTACATGTACAAGAATCGGTACACACATGTAACACACCAATATCTACGAAAAAGTCTCTTGGTACGAAGTCCGAATCCCAACAGGAAGTCAGTTATTTTGAATTTTCCCTTCAAAATTGCTGTTGTTTTGGCCATTTTCAGGGGTTGTACTTTAACGAACTCCTCCTAGATATTTATTCAGATCAACACCAAACTTGGTCCGTGTAATCTAAATCCTTTTGCGATCTTAAATTGCGAAGATCTTGAGGTTTCGTTAAAGGGCGTGTCCATGGCGGCCTGACAAATTTCATTGTTTCGCCATGAAATAGGATGTTGTTGTAACTCAGGCATAAAGTGTCCAATCCTCCCCAAACCTCACATGTTCGATAAAAGTCCTGCCCTGAACACATCTGAAGGCCAATATTCCATTATAATGATAGCGCCACCTGCTGGCAACAGGAAGATTGGCACATATATGGAATAAACATTGATATATTCTACTTATATTTATGAGTTTAAACGCATATTTCTCACCGTTCACCTATTAACTAAAGCCACTCGCTGCCGGTGAGCCCGGGTGCGAGGGCCCGTTCATCGCTGCTTGCAGCTTTAATTATTATTATTATTATTATTCTTCTTCTCTAAGATGAATCGCATTTTTGAGGGCCTAAACATGCTCGAAAAGTCATGAAACTTTGCACACACCTCAGAACTGGCGAAAATTTACGTCTGATATGGGTTTCAGAAGTGGGTGTGGCAAAATGGCTCAACAGCGCCACCTATACACGTTCAACGGTGTGCGCCTCGAGCTACGTTTCATGTACATGTATGAAAATCGGTATACACATGTAACTCTCCAAAACCTACAAAAAAGTCTCTTGGAGCAAAATCCGAAACCCAACAGGAAGTCGGTTATTTCTAATATTATGAGCAAATTTTGTGTCATTTTTGTCAATTCCATGCGTTGTATTTTAACGAACTCCTCCTAGAGATTAATTCAGATCAACACCAAATTTGGTATGCCTAATTTAAAGGCCTTTGCGATGTTAAATTGCGAAGCTTTTGAGTTTTCGTTGAAGGGCCTGTGTGTGGCGGCCTGGCGAATTTCGATGATTCGCCATGAAACAGGAAGTTGCTATAACTCAGACATACAATGACCAATCTGCCCCAAACTTCACATGTTTGATGAGACTCCTGTCCTGAACGGTTTGACATGACCATATTCAGTTATAGTCATAGCGCCACCTATTGGCAACAGGAAGTGACATATTTTACACTGCGACAAACTACTCCTAGAAATTTTTGACATCAATGTCTTTTTTGTCGTCAGTCTAATCTAAAGGCCTGTACGATGTTAAATTGAGAAGATCTTGAGTTTTCGTTAAAGGGCGTGTCCATGGCGCCATGTCAAAGTTCGATGTCTCGCCATGGGAGTAGAAGTTGTTGTAACTCAGTCATAAAATATCAGATCTTGCCCAAACTTCACATGTTTGATGAGAGTACTGACCTGCACACATCTGGAGGCTAATATTCCATTGGGTGTGGCAAAATGGCTCGATAGCGCCACCTATACGTTTTCAATGGAGTGCGCCTCGAGCTACATGTCATGTACATGTACGAAAATCGGTAAACATATGTAACACACCAATAGCTACAAAAAAGTCTCTTGGTACGAAATCCGAATCCCAACAGGAAGTCGGTTATTTTTAATTTTCCCTGCAAAATTGGTGTTGTTTTTGTCATTTTCAGGGGTTGTATTTTAACAAACTCCTCCTAGAGATTTACTCAGATCAACACCAAACTTGGTCAGTGTAATCTAAAGCCCTTTGCGATGTTAAATTGCGAAGGAATTGAGGTTTCGTTAAAGGGCGTGTCCATGGCGGCCTGACAAATTTCGATGATTCGCCATGAAAAATGATGGTGCTATAACTCACACATACAATGTCCAGTCTGCCCCAAACTTCACATGTTTGATAAGACTCTTCACCTGAACAGATCTACATGCCAATATTCAGTTATAGTCATAGCGCCACCTATTGGCAACAGGAAGTGTCATATTTTACGCTGCGACAAACTACTCATAGAAATAGTATGACATCAATGTCTTTTTTGTGGTCAGTCTAATCTAAAGACCTGTGTGATGTTTAGTTGTGAAGATCTTGAGTTTTTGTTAAAAGGTGTGTCCATGGCGCCATGACGAAGTTCAATGTCTCACCATGGGAATAAAAGATGTTATAACTCAGGCATAAAATGTCCGATCTTGCCCAAACTTCACATGTGTGATAAGGGTCCTGGTTTGAACACATCTGAAGGCCAATATTCCATTATAACGATAGCGCCACCTGCTGGCAACAGAAAGATTGGCACACATATGGAATAAACTTTGATATATTGCACTTATATTTATGAGTTTAAATGCATCTTTCTCAACGTTCACCTTTTTACTAAAGCCACACAATGGCGGTGAGCCCGGGTGCGAGGGCCCGTTCATCGCTGCTTGCAGCTTTAATTAGGGCCCGAGCACCGATGGTGTGAGGACCCTCTTGGAATTGCTCCGTTTATTATTATTATTATTATTATTATTATTCTTCTTCTCTAAGATGAATCGCATTTTTGAGGGCCTAAACATGCTCGAAAAGTCATGAAACTTTGCACACACCTCAGAACTGGCGAAAATTTACGTCTGATATGGGTTTCAGAAGTGGGTGTGCCAAAATGGCTCAACAGCGCCACCTATACACGTTCAACGGTGTGCGCCTCGAGCTACGTTTCATGTACATGTATGAAAATCGGTATACACATGTAACTCTCCAATACCTACAAAAAAGTCTCTTGGAGCAAAATCCGAAACCCAACAGGAAGTCGGTTATTTCTAATATTATGAGCAAATTTTGTGTCATTTTTGTCATTTCCATGCGTTGTATTTTAACGAACTCCTCCTAGAGATTAATTCAGATCAACACCAAATTTGGTATGCCTAATCTGAAGGCCATTGCGATGTTAAATTGCGAAGCTTTTGAGTTTTCGTTGAAGGGCCTGTGTGTGGCGGCCTGGCGAATTTCGATGATTCGCCATGAAACAGGAAGTTGCTATAACTCAGACATACAATGACCAATCTGCCCCAAACTTCACATGTTTGATGAGACTCCTGTCCTGAACGGTTTGACATGACCTTATTCAGTTATAGTCATAGCGCCACCTATTGGCAACAGGAAGTGACATATTTTACGCTGCGACGAACTACTCCTAGAAATTTTATGACATCAATGTCTTTTTTGTGGTCAGTCTAATCTAAAGGCCTGTGCGATGTTCAGTTGTGAAGATCTTGAGTTTTCGTTAAAAGGCTTGTTCATGGCGCAGCGACGAAGTTCGATGTCTCGCCATGGGAATAAAAGATGTTATAACTCAGGCATAAAATGTCCGATCTTCCCCAAACTTCACATGTGTGATAAGAGTCCTGACCTGAACAGATCTGCAGGCCAACATTCCACCGGGTGTGGCAGAATGGCTCTATAGCGCCACCTATACACTTTCAACGGAGTGCGCCTCGAGCTATGTTTCACGTACATGTACAAAAATTGGTACACACATGTAACACTCTAATACCTACAAAAAAGTCTCTTGGTACGAAATCCGGATCCCAACAGGAAGTCGGTTATTTTGAATTTTCCCATCAAAATTGGTGTTGTTTTTGCCATTTTCAGGGGTTGTACTTTAACGAACTCCTCCTAGAGATTTATTCAGATCAACACCAAACTTGGTCAGTGTAATCTAAAGCCCTTTGCGATAATAAATTGCGAAGGACTTGAGGTTTCGTTAAAGGGCGGGTCCATGGCGGCCTGACAAATTTCGA